>NC_056625.2:202005043-203225545 GCF_002870075.4 Lactuca sativa
TTGACATGCTTCTTTCTTCTTGTGTGCGTCTCCGCATTAGGTTCGAAACAACATATCTTCTATCGTTTCCCAAATCCATGTATCTATTACAAGTATACAAGAATTGGGATATATATATAATAAGCATGATATAAGTTTGGTCACTTTTTATTTTATTTTATATCAAATGATGTTATATTGTTTATCATTATTAGGTTTCACAAGATTTCCATCGAAGCCAAAAGTCACCCGGTATCCTCCGAGTGGGCCTTCAGGTCCTGGCTACCGATGCCAAACCGATGGTCAATGCCAAATGTACTGTTCGTGTGATGTGAGTGAGCAACATTGTAGTAATAGTTATTGTTATTGTGGTGACACTCGTTGCTAATACAAATTAAGTCAATATGTTTAATATTTTAATCAGTTTCAATATTGAAATTAAAGGTTAAATGGTGATTTCTCATTCTTATGGAACCTAGATCAAGAATGTAAATCAAATCCTCATTTGTATAAATCTGTGTCCCGGTGATCAGTACCGACAAAAGTTTTGGCATATTTTTTTAATTTGAAATTAAAAATCAGTAAATAATCGACATTACAATACTGAAAAAAAAAATTAAATAAATAATAAAAACCACTCTGGATTAGAATTTCGAGCAGTGTGGTAAAACCAAGTGAATCAAAAACATATACTGAGTCTAATTTGGTAAAATAATAATTTTGGGGCTTCTGATGCATGAGCGAAGCCGTTTGGATATAATAAGTTTACTTCTTTCGTCCAAAACCCACAAAGCCCAATTATTTATGATTATAACTCAAGTTTTGAAATAATAAGTGATTCTTCATTTATAAACTTGGTAGTCTATTTGGTCAATTCATTTTGTTAAGTTGACCCTTTGGTTCTTTTTCTGGTTCTTTAACTTTTAAAGAGTTATTATTTTTACGTTAACTTTCTAAACATTATATCTAATGATATGATTATACCTTGATGATTTAACTAAATAAATCGCTTTTATTTATTTACATTGTGAATTAAAAAACTTGTTTGAAATTTTAAGATGTTAAAACATACTCTTTGACCTCGTACCTTAAGGAAATCCTTAAGGTATGAATCCGGTCCAGATAATTCTCTGTCAGTTTTTCCTTAGAGATGATCGAGATGAGTGAGAAGTTCGAGTTTGAAGGAGGTGGAGTAGGAGGAGGATTGTTGTTGTCATTCGACATCTACAAGACTAAAGAGGTTTAATTAGTTTGAATTTTTCCCTAAAGTAATTATTAACCCTAAATGAGTTATTAACATGGGTAAGACTCATATCTGGCATTATGATGTGTAAAAGGATATCGTAAACATATAACATAATTATTTATGTAGGCAGTGTACTTTTCAATTTAAAACTTTTGAAACTCCTAGATGACCTGAGATTTATTGACATTCAATGAAATGTTAATATCGATTGTGTTCATCTCAATTCAATGGCGTGGATGTCATGTATCATTAAATAGATAGTGAAGTAACCATGAAAAACCAGATGACGCTCGTTATAAAATTATTCTCATGTCGACGTGCTAGTTAACACCATACAATCCATCAACAAATTATTATGAGTGACACATCATATTAACTTATATTTTCTCAATAACGTGCCGATAAACCATACACATTCCATCATAAAAATATAAACAATATGCGCAGTTTCATGTGTCATGTATTACACATGACTCATGTTTTTAATATAAACCACAAATTTTATTTTATTTCTTAATTAATACTTTTAACCATGAAAAAAAATTGAACCATTTCGGTAACTCCACTTTAAAAATACAAAAGGTGGTGAGGGTCACCAACCTCAATTGGAATCAAATACCTCACTAAAGGGAGCTGATAATTCTACGGATATTTTTGATACATCCACTCATTTTTCAAAGAAAATGACAATTATGTCCCTGGATCTATTTAGATTTTAATTGATTATTCACAAGCATATTTTTAGTAAAACCATTATACCAAAAGAGAAACGTGGTTTCCAGGAATACACTCCACAAGAATCCCGTCCTCTGCTGTCGTCACTTTCACCTTAATTTGCTCTTAAAGGGAAAACCACCCTGCAAAAACCAGAAGGAATTCATTTTGGAAGTGAAGAAGGAAACAAATTCTTCAGCGACATTCCCACATTTATCCCATAGCACCACTCACGAACGGATTAAATCGGCTTCTGATGGGTATGCCAAAGCCAAATAAGTTATGCCAACCAAAAATTCAGGTATGAGTTGGCTTTAGGTTTAGAACTGAGTCAGCAACATTTTCATTCTGGTGATGCGAACTCCGAGTGACTCCGTTTTTGCTGTTTTTTTTACTGTCGAGTCGACTCAGACGATCCTAGAGCATGCTTACCAAATGGGTATGTTGAGAGGAGGAACTCTACATTGGCGAGCATTAAACACGGTGTTCCGATGATTGGGTGGCCGCTATATACGAAGCAGAGGATGAATGTGACGGTATCAAGCAATGAGATAGGGGTGGCAGTGAAGTTGCCGGTGGCGGAGAGACAGTGGTGGTGATGGTGGAGATATTGAGAAAGAAGATATAGCAGGTGGTGAGCGTGGTTATGGAAGATGAGGAGGAGGGCAAAAGAATTGAATAGTTGGATGTTTAAAGAATCTGAATGAGGTTTAACGATTAATTAATTATAAAGGGGGCACAATTGTCATTTTGCTTTAAAATCCGTGGAAGTATCGATTACAATCCTTGGAATTATCACCTCCCCTCACTAAACCTTTCTTATAGTATTAGAGTAAGTGTCCCTGAGCTTGATTTAACGTTAATGTTTTATTAAACATATGAGGAGATATATCGTACAATTGTTATACATATAATATTATACCATATACTAAATTTAAACGTTTTAAATTTATATTATTTTCTTTCTAAGTTAATTCTTTTATTAAACAAAGTCCAAGATAAATATTCAGATTTTAATTCAAGTTCAAATAATATTCAAATTTTAATTAATTAACTTGTAATATCCTATAATCAAGGCAAAAAATTTCATTTTTAAACTAATACAAAATGCACAAACATCACAAAATCATTGTCTCCAAAAGTCATAAAACAAGAATCAGAATATCCCCAAAATCATAATCTTATAAAATCCAGGATGATGTGCACGATCAAGCCTCTTCCTTGCTCCTGTCATCTGAAGTACCTGAAACCATATATTCAAACTGTAAGCCAAAGCTTAATGAGTTCACCCAAAGTACCATACACAACCAAACAGATAACAACATGTATGTATGAGCCTTCAGCCTGACTGGACCGCCTCGCAGGCCTACAGCCTATCGAGACCGCTCTCCGGGCCTTCGGAATGGACCCTCTCGCAGGGCCTACAGCCTATCAGGACCTCCCAGGGTATCTTTGCCTTCATCACAAAGCAACACCACCTCAACCAGACCACAATACGTCGGCATATACAACAAATAACCATAAACACATATCCAGTAGTGCAAGTACCATACAGGTCTACCAATCTATCATATAACCAGCATAACATTACCCTATATAGCAGGATCCAGTGGGCCATCGTTGGTGCCTTCGACCTACAAGTACAGTGAGAAAAACTCACCTCATAGTCTAAAAGATAACTGAACATGTCACTGCTCCAAATGCTGACTCGACCGATCACCTATACAATAAACAGTGGTGTAATCTCAAACTACTATTCAAATTACCCAAAATGCCCCTAAGTTAAACTTGGTCAAAGGTCAAAAGTCAAAAAGTCCCGACTTAACACAGACTAAGTACACCCTACTTACTCAGTCACTACGCTTGACGTAGAAATGCCTTTGCAGAAAATGGGACTCTCTACCAATACGTGTTGCGTACCCTAAGGTATGCCCAACGTACTTACATCTATTTCACCTTCTTATGTGAGTGATTAATCCATTAAGTCCCTGCGTCCAGAACTCATATCTAATCCCAAATATCATTCTAAGTCATAAAGTTTCCAACTAATGACATTTCATGGCTAGAAAGGGTCCAAAAAAACCTAACTTATTAAACAAAGCCAATTTTCATAACTCTTGCATGGAGGAAAGAAAGGGACCAAGATCACATATTTATGGTTCCTAACACTCAAAAACATCTGAAAGGACAACTCCTTTGGTCTAGAGTAAGCCGTACTCATATTTACAAAGATCATGGGACCAAAATGCACAAAAACTCAAGAACTAGCAAGATCTAAAGAAACATTCATCAAGTTCCAAGCTTTGCACCTTCTAGGGATGCTTGAGGGTGATATACTTCTGGATCTAAGTTGCCTTGAACTTCCAAGTTGATCTACCATCTTCTTTCTCTTTCACAAGCATAAGACAAACACTTTCAGGCTAAAAAACACACGTAAAAGAAATAGGGTTTACAAGGAATGTTTCTAGGAGATGGAGGCTAATGAGAAGAAGGTCTAAAAGAAGTTAAGTCCTTTATATATGGCTCAAACCCTAAATACTTGGGTTGTGAACATTTGATGAGTATGGCTTGTATACCCATGAGTATGTCGAGCGTACTTTCATGCATCCACGGTCCTTTTTAATGAACTACGCCATGCGTACACCTCAAGTATGCATGGCATAAGGACTATTTTTGTTACAATTTTTATACTTTAGACAATAATGGAAATACCTGATTGGTTGGGTTTTACAATTCTCCCCCACTTGAATCAGACTTCGCCCTTGAAGTCCGATGATGTGAATAACTCTAGGTAGTGCTCCCACATCTCTACCTCGGGTTCCCAAGTCCACTTGAAGCCTTTCCGATGTTACCATTGAACCTTGACCAATGATACCACCTTGTTGCACAAGGATTTCGTCTTCTTATCTAAAATTGCCACTGGACTCTCAACATAGTTTAGGTGTCCATCAACCTATATATCGTCCAAAGGAACCACTATTGAATCATCAATTACACACTTCCATAGTTGAAAACCTCTAAAGGTGTTGTGATTAGGATTGAGCTCTTCAGCCAGATCCAGTTGACAGGCAACCATGCTTACCCTGGAAGCTACTCGAAACGAACTGATGAATCGGGGCCCCAACTTGCCCCTTTACCTGAAGTGTATTATACCCTTCTAGGGCGATACCTTCTGTAAAACCATATCATTGAATTGGAACTCCAAATCGGATCTACGCCTGTTAGCATAATCTTATGTCAACTACGAGTTTTTTTCAACCTTTTCCTAATCTGTTGGATAAGCTCCATCGTCTGAAGGACTACTTCAGTCTTTCCCATAACCTTGTGACCGACTTCCCCACCCCCTCCCCCCTAAAGAAACTAGTGTATAACACTTCCTCCCATAAAGAGTCTTAAAAGGTGGAGCACCAATGCTCGAATAATTTCTATTGTAATATGAAAACTCAACTAGGGGAAGGTAGGAGTCCCAACTCCCATCGAAATCTATAATACAACCTCTCAACATCTCCGCGAGCGTCTAGATGGCCCGCTCGCTCTGGCCATCAGTTTGTGGATGGTAAGTAGTGATAAAGTGAAATCTCATACCCATATCCTTGTGGAACCTCTACCAAAGTCGGGAAGTAAACCAAACATCTCGCTCTGATACAATGGAGATTGGAACACCATGCGGAGTGCGATCTCGTGGACATATACATCGGCTAATTTCTCGGCGGGTGAACTCTCCCGAATAGCCGAAAAGTGGGCACTCTTGGCCAAATGGTCCACAATGACCCAAATCGCATCAAATCCCTTAGTCGTCCTGGGTATCTTGGTGAAAAAATCCATGGTGATATGTTCCTATATCCACATGGGAACCTCCAAAGGTTGTAAGTAGCCATGGGACCTGTGGTGCTCGGTCTTGACCATCCGACATGTCAAGAACCTCTCACGTACCAGGCAATCTCCCTCTTTATGCCCGACCACCAATAACTAAGTCTCAAATCCCGGTACATCTTTGTGGCTCCAGAGTGTATCAAGAATATGAAATTTTCTTCCTCCTCCATCACAGTCTACCTGACCAAAATCTATAACCCAAACCCGACTGCATTGAGTCAACAAACTACGGCTATCGGTAGAAAACCTATCAATCTCACCCCTGATTCTCCGTTGCTTCCAATTTTCCTTCTTGACTCCTCCTTCCTGATCCTCCCTGATCAAATCCACAATACTCATACATAAGCTCCCAACATAATTATTAGCCGACTTATGGCTCAAGGCATTTACGACCACATTCGCTTTCCCCAGGTGATAAAGAATCTCGTTGTCATAATCCTTGACCATGTCCAGCTATCTACAATCCCTCATGTTTAGATTCGGCTAACTGTAATATATCTCAGACTCGTGTGATTCGTGTAGATGGTACACCGGACCCCATATAGATAATGTCGCCAAATCTTAAGTGTAAACACTACAATCCCCAACTCTAGATCATGTGTCAGATACCGAAACTCATGCAACTTCAGTAGTTTAGAAGCATATGCAATAACTCACCCTTGTTCCATGTGTACCGCCACAAACCAATGACAGAAACATTACAATAAACAGAAAAATCCTACATGCCCTTCGGAAGGGTCGACATCGGGGCCTCACATAATTTATGTCTCATCGTTTCAAACGCAACCTGTTGCTCAGGCACCCAACGAAAATCCAAGACCTTCCTGATGGGTTTTGAGCATATCTACGTTCCTATGTGATCATGCAACCGTAATTTCTTTGGATCTAGGTTTTTCTCTATTGAACATGCAAATATGAACAACAAAGCAATAACCCTAGATCTAGCATATAAAATTCGAAATTCATATATAAAATTAAGGTTTGATCGTTACCTCATTTGTTATGTAGTAATAACAAGAACCAACTTGACTCATGAAAGCTTAGTTCCCCAAGTTTTGCACCTCTAATCGAGTCACAAACACCCAATACAAAGAATGACTTGGAGAGAGGTTGAAAATCGGATATCCTAGGGTTTCTAAAGCTTAGGGCTGAAATTCCAAAAGGTGTAGGGGATTTATATAGTTGGGTGGGCTGCTAGGGTTTATAGAGTAAACCGTAATTCCTGCTTAAGGCTTAAGCAACCCATGGACCTCCTCTTTAGAGCCCTTGGACGAAATCTTATAGTCTTACCCATAAATTTCGTCCACTCCACTCTATGGAGTCCATCAGCCCAGTTTTGCAACTATCAATGATTTGCAAAACAACACCTCCATTATTAATCAGCTCCTTTAATCCTAAAATTAATATCAAATTAATTACTAATTAATAATATGATTTCCAAATAATATATCAATCTTATAATATATTAATAAAATCATTATGAGTACCAATTTATTATTCATAAAATACATCCTACTCTCTCTCTCTCTCTCTCTCTCTCTCCACTAGTCATCCTATCAAGTTGCATGAGTGAAGGCAACCCAAAAGGACCATGCTACAAATCAAATAAAGTACATACCAAATATAGTTTTGGGCTTAGACACCTAATCCAACAGTCTCCCACTTGGATAAGTCTAATAACTATTATTGCAAGTATGACTTCAGAATTTGATTAGCAATCGTAGCCTTCAAAAGTCGATGTCGAACTCTAATCTTATCAATAACGTGTCCTTTAGATAAGGGATCAAATACTCCTCCGTTCTACAAGATATCGTATAGACATGAGACATGGATTATAGTCATTCTCTCTGTCCAAGGTTTGTTTCCTGATTTCCAATTTACACGACTAACTAATTGAACAAATCAAATCAGTTCAGGCTTGGCCAAGCGCTTAGGGTGTCATCACTAAATCATTGAGGTGCCCACATATATCGCTTTTAGCCCATTAAGGGTAAAAGGAAAAGATAAAATTCGACTCATATGCTTGTACTATTTACTCATCAAATCACACGCAACAATATGTTTTATAACATCAAGTTACCAATGCGTTTACATACTATTAATGCGCAACCGACTTGTAAACAACAAACTATATGTCTCTGTTTCAAGAATATATGATATTATCATCTCACAATCACTCGTGATAAAATCCATGAAGTGATTCAAATGAACGTAGGTTTTATCCAATACTCAAAATCTTATTTCAGGAGTACTGATGAACACTGCAACAAACATTTGTTATGTCTTAGCTCTTAGACAATATACAGTCAGATTCATGATAATATTAATTCACTACTTACTTCCAAAAGCATGATCGACTGTGGATGTTTGAACAATCTAATTATTCGGGAAGTAAAACACGCAAAGTGAAACACAAGAATAACCTAATCCAATATGGTCTCAAAACTTTTGAATATAAATAAAACACTTATTATTTAATCACCATATTAATTAGACCTTATTCATTGTTAACTATTTTGACTAATCAATTCAATAATTGAGCTAAAACAATAGTCATCCAATGCTCCAAGCATGCACACTATGTTTTTCTATGGCCCTTCCTTTGTGAAATAAATCAATTGAAAACATTTCCAATGATGCTCATTTAACAATTCCCTAATCTTTATTATAAGTGTAAGAATACAAAATTCTTGCCACTAATAGAATCTATTAGAGTCTAAAATTTCATTTGACGACCCATCTATAATGTCAAGGCACCAAAGTCACAGAGACTTGGCCAATGATATTACAAAGCATTCCATTTGAGAATTTTACTGTAACGTCCTGTTCCAAATTAATTCCTAATTTGAGGCTATGGACCGAAGAGCGGTCATCATAAGGATTAGGGCCTTTGAAAATGTAAGATTTAGGCTGATTTGGATGTGGGTAATGTAGATATGTGACCCTATAGTTTGGTTTGCACTTTGGAGTCAAAGGGTAAAATGGGAATGTAGTGTTTTAGACTTCTTTTATGAATTATGAATTTTAGTTCGATTTGTTTTAACTCAAAAGTAATTAGATAGGGTTGTAGATTTCCTCAATACATTTTCGTGGATATAAAGAACGTCAAAAAACGGAGTTAGAATGAAGAAGTTATGACTGTTTGAAGTTTAGGTGGTTGTCGGCCAAGCTGTGTACGTTGGGCGTACAATAAGGTCTACACTGGCGTACTAATGGAATCCTGAGTATGCTGGGTGTACCAGGAGTACGTTGGGCATACACAATCAGTGCCCAAACGCTATTTTCGTGGTTTAATCCCTATTTAAGCTCCTTAACTCCCCCAAACCCACTCCATTCTCAACCTCCAACCCTCCAGCACCCCTTTCATGAAACCCTAACCTTAAATGAGCCTTGTGAGCTAAAAGAAAGTGATTTTGAGTGCTTTGGAGTATGCATGGTGCACCTTGGAGAAGAAGGAACTTCTTTTAGAAGTGTTGGTTTCATTGGAGCTTGTAGATCTCGACTTCGTTCACCTTGATCTATCTTCTAAAGGTTTAAATTTTTAATCTTGATGATGCATTTATTAGATCTAGCTAGTTTTGGATGTTATGGGCTTTTGGTCATTTTAGTGCATAGAGTTTAGATCTTGAAAGTTTGTGACCTTGTTATGGATAAAGGTGGATACTTTATCCATCCAAACATCATTGTAATTCAGATATGAAGGTTGGAGACTTGATCTTAATGGATTAAGTTGAAAAAGATGCACTTTTGGTCCCATTTGATGCTTAAAGGCTAGATCATGGTGGTTTGGACATTCTAATGGATAAAGTTGGAAACTTTATCCGTTATGGAGCTTTTAGGATCCATAAAAATGTAATATTTATCATTCTATACCTTCCATTAGAGTAGCATGATGTCTTGGTGGATTAATAAGTTAAGGTTTTAACTTTTGGACCTTTTCTAGACATGGAAAGTTATGAAGGTGGAAACTTTATGACTTAGAATGATGTTGTGGGACGATATCTGATTATTGGATGAAAGGACTTAAGAGATTAAGAACTTAATGGAAAAGTTCCATTTGGCCAGGTACGTCGGGCGTACCTTCGAGTACGCTGCGCGTACTCATATGTTATGGCCCAGTATCTAGACCTCGTGACAGGACCAGTGCTAGTGCCTGAAAAAGCCGTGAACTCCCCTGTAACCTAGCCTCTTATTTGTAGGAGACTAAACTAAGCTATTAACCTAATATTACTCTATTGATTGTTTTCAAATTCTAGCATATCTTATTTCATGAATGACTACCCTTTAAATAGGGATAAACAAAAGACCCAAATCAGGAAACAAGGACTCTAAAATCAACTCAAATAATAAAAGATCCTAATTGCCAAAATTAAAAACAGAAACAAGATAACTTCCTAGAATATAAAATAATTATTATCTATTAACTTAAAGACCTATCAAGTATGATTCATAACATTACTCCCTTCCTTTGCATTGAGCTTGTCCGCAAGCTCAAAACCTAGATACGTGTTGGTAAAAATAGCACGATCATCCCAAGTAACATCTTCTTCATCCTCCAACATGATACCAAACAGTTCCGCACACTTATGGCCAATCGAGAACATCTCATCACAGTTAAAGCATAATCCTTTTGCTCGCCTTTCTGCCATCTTTGTAGCCGTAAGACGTTTCAAAGCTGGGTTCCGCACTTTAGATTTCACTGTTCTGGCTCCACCACCTGCTGATTCTTGGTTTTTGATTCCTGCCGAGGGTTGATTCCCAGTTAATAGAGGTGCTCCAAAACTCCTTGGTCGTCCCTCCTCCGCGAGTTTGAACTCAATCTGTCTGGATAGGTTCATAGCATAGTATAATGTGATGGGTTTAGGAAACTCTACTTCATAACAGATAGCATTAGTCAAACTTGCACAAAAATGCCAAATGCTTTGCTCCGGAGTCACACTCGTTATTCGCCCTAGCAGCAACTCAAAGCATTCACAATAGTCCTCTACTGTACCTGTTTGCCTTAATCGAGTTAACTTGCCTAATGGGTTCATGCTCATCGGGGGTCCAAATCTGATTTTGCACTCTTCTGAGAACTCAAACCAATTCAAGCGGGTCTTCATTCTTCGCAGGTTATGGTACCACCCACTAGCCCGACCTTGTAGTGAAAAGGTGGTCTGCCTAACCAAAGCTTCAGTAGGGGTCTATTGTTCTTCAAAGAAGTCTTCGCATCTTTGAAGCCATTCGACTGGATTACCCTTCCCATCATAGGTGGGAAACTCCATCTTGGCGAATCTCGGTACTCTTCCCCCACGGTATCCCCTATCTTTCGTCTCTTCCCAGCTTTTTGGTGCCCCCTGATCCATTCTGTTTGACCCTTCTGGTTTGAGGGAGTCCCAATGGTGTTTGAAAGGTTGGTGTTCACCTGTCCGCCATGATTCAAAAGCCTTGCTTGATCCTCTTCCTGCTCCTTCCTGGATCACACCCTTACCTCTTCCAGTAAAGCCTCCTTGGTAAAAAACTTACTGTTTGGATTGGCACCAAACGTGGCACCACATCCTCTTCCATGCACCTGTTCCGATGGGTCATCAAATCTATCAGACTCGAACATGTTGTCCACGCTTTCATCTTCTTCTTCTTGTCTATTTCATTTGTTTTGGTTTAGGGTTTGCAATCTCTCTTCCATCGCTGCTTGCTTGGTCTACAAGGCTGTCATAGGCGCCTTTAAATCATTGGTACTTGTCTTCAAATCATTGTTGCTTTGTGTTTGTTGGATCATGAACGCTTCCAATTTCTTCATCAGCTTTTCCTGTTGTGTCGACATCATGAGCGGCTCTGATACCAAATTTGTTATGGCCCGGGATCTAGACATCGTGACAGGACCATTGCTAGTGCCTGAAAAAGCCGTGAACTCCCCTGTAACCTAGCCTCCTGTTTGCAGGAGACTAAACTAAGCTATTAACCTAATATTATTCTATTGATTGTTTTCAAATTCCAGCATATCTTATTTCATGAATGACTACCCTTTAAATAGGGATAAACAAAAGACCCAAATCAGGAAACAAAGACTCTAAAATCGACTCAAATAATAAAAGATCCTCATTGCCAAAATTAAAAACGGAAACAAGATAATTTCCTAGAATATAAAATACTTATTATCTATTAACTTAAAGACCTATCAAGTATGATTCATAACATCATATGGGGTCCCGTTTCTGGTTGGTAAGTATGCCATGCATACGAGTTGAGTACGTTAGGTGTACTCAGCCTGAAGTTTGATTTGTTGACTTTGACTTTCGTTGACCATTGACTTTCGACCAAGTTCGACCTTGGGCCAAACTTGAGGGTTTTGGCCTATTAACTATGATTTTATCTGGTTCTGGTATTGATAGCTCGGAAAACCGGTGGGGCAGCAGCTAAGGATTTCTTCCGGGGAGCTTCTGCATTCGAAGTGAGTTTCCTCACTTTTTGTATGGTTCCAAGGAACTAATGGCGGCCCATTTTGTTTATGTATTGTAGGAAGACCCAAGGGTTAGCCCTAGCCATTATGTATGAAAGACTAGGAGGTAGCTCATGGCATACTGTATGATAATTGGCTAAGTAGACTAGTATGTATGCTAGTCGTCTTTGTGATGCTTGCATGGAAGACTAGGAGGTGGTTCTTGGCACTTGTCTGTAAGACCCAGGGGGTGGCCCCCGGCTTGTCAAGAAAGACCACGAGGAAGCCCGTGGCATGATGGCACGAATATGTGTGGCACACAGCACATTTATTGATTATGATATATATATATATATATATATATATATATATATATATATATATATATATATATATATATGGCTCACGATTATGTATGGCATGTATGGTTCAATTGATATGTATGGCATGTGGTATTTGGGGAACTTACTAAGCTTTGTGCTTACGGTTTCAGTTTTGGTTTCAAGTACCTCCAGTTTTCAAATAAGGGAGCTCGGGACGATCACAGTGCATACACCTATGTTTTCCGCAGTATGTGATTTCTGGGAATGAACTCTGATAAATGTTTTCTTTGAAATTCTTTTCAATGTGTGAACCAAGTTACAAAAGTGTTTTAGTTATATTAAAATTGAAATTTTTGGTCATAAATTTTGGGATGTCACAAGTTGGTATCAGAGCCTTGGTTTGAGGGATTCAGGCATACTCTCGGGTGTGCCTGAACTCAATCTAAGGACTTGGTGAATTTTTTATAAAATAAATATTTAAATAAACAGGAATTTTAATCAAAGAAAGGGGTGTGATGCATGCAATCGGTCGAGCTTAAGTAAGTGGTTCCCAAAATACCAATATTTGTTTGTTATGTGATATGATATGATTATGTGATTTGCATACTAGATTAGATTTAAGGATCTAGGAGAGATGCCTTTGTATGCTTATATGAGCTTGTGGATTTGCATGCTAGAACTAATCAGCTAGTGGTAGGATGGCTTGTTTAGGTTATGCCTGATTGTATGAGCCTTTAAATTGCAGGCTAGTACATATTCCTGATTAGAGGATACAATGGTTTGATTGGAGTATGTTGGTTAGTTTTTCCATTTTCCGAATGATGCTTGCTTTGTGCTTTGTGGGACTCTTAGCAATGTGAGTTAGCTACTAACTGTGTATGCTAAGTCACATGTAGCATACACTGGATAATATCAGAGTGATGGATTTGACCCTATTGCGCAACTCTTGTTAGAGTCCAACCGTTTTAGGGTTAAGTCTTTTACTCGATGGATTATCTGATCTTTGTTGCATTTGGCTATATTCATAAGGTAGCTAGTTGACATTAATGGGAATCCTTCAGCAGTTGAGGACTAGGTGTGTTCGGGAACCTAGGAAAGCCTAGGACATGCTGCAGTGGGTTAGTAGTATGGTTCAGTGAGTATTGGCATAATGGTATGAAGAAGTCACTTAGAGGATTCGGGAGGATTGTTGAGGAAAGTATGGATATGTGTGGAAGGTAGTATTGGGCCCATACTACTAAAAGCACAGGATCCATACTCGAATTGGTGAGAGTCTTGGAAAATCTAAGAAGCATATGGAAGGTGAATTATTGGGTATGTTCTGATTGTTGTCTTGATTGTAATTCAGTTTGGAGATGAGCTCTCTGGGAGATGGTTCAGGTTTGGGTCACGGCTCAGATGCAGGTGCTGAGCCGATTAGCAAGCAGTTATGGGAGTTCATTTCATCGGAGATGTCTTGCAATGTTTCAGAGATAGTGGACGAGCACTTGGGCGCATTCGGTGCGGAGATTATGGCTATCATTGGAGCTCGCATGCTAACTTTCCGAGAGTTTTGTGCTTGTCGAGCTCCTGCGTTCCATGGGGAGAGAGGCCCCATTGTAAGTAGGAGGTGGTTAACAGATATGGATAATGCGTTCAGGACAAGTTTTTGCCCCGAGGAGGCGAAGGTCAAATATGTTTCCTGCCTGTTGAAGGATCAAGCATGTGATTGGTGGGAGGAGATCAGTAGTGATTTGGGTAATGATGTGGTCGATGGTTTCTCATGGGATGACTTCTCAACTAGGTTCCGATCTGAGTTTCCATCGACAATTGAGGTGCAGGAGTTGGCGCGAGAGTTCTTGGATCTCCGCCAGACTACTGAGACGGTGGCAGAGATCACTACCAAGTTCTGAGAGAGGGCTTTATTGGTACTGTAGTATGTAGCAGACGAGGAGATGAAGAAAGTAAGGTATCACAATATGTTGCGAGACGACATCAGGAAATTCATGAATATTTCAGGGTGCGAGACCCTGAATGATATGATCTCTAGAGCCCGAGAGTGGGAGATTGATTTGGAGCACATTGTGAAGAGGAGGTCAGATCAGGTGCATAATTTTGAGGGTCACAGGAAGAGACCCAAGACTTCTGACCAGAATTCGAGAGGCATGCAGGACCAAAGTTAGTGCGGCACATGTGGGAAATTGCACGACGGGGCTTGTTGTTCCAGGGGTTTGGGCTGCTACAAGTGTGGCCGGGTTGGCCACGTCATAATGGACTATCCCAGGGAGCAACTCCGTTATGATTTTACTGCGATCAGGTGGGCCACAAGAAGGCCGACTGTCCGATGTTGAGGGGAGGAGTAGTGAGCGCACCTGCTCCGGCTTCTTTGAGGATCACCTATGGACAAGAAGGTAGGGCAGGAGCCCCAACAGAGAGGAGTTGATTTCTGCAGGTATGTATCTTTTTCCTTCTTTCAGGTTATTTACATATGTGTTTATGGTTGTTGGAATCTTGCATTAGTTTGGGTAAAGCATATATCTGGTTCATTTCTTTGCTCATATATGAGTAGATCTTCAAGTAGTGTCATATTTCATTTGCATACAATGAATTTCAAAGTGGTTAGGGAAGGGTCATTTCCCTTTTGCTAGTTCGGATTTTTCAGTGTCATCTTGGTTTATGGTCAACATCAGTTAATGGGAACTATATGGAAGGTATGTGGTCAGGGTTCAGCAGGGTGGTTACCCACCCTCGTCAGGATTCGGAGGGTTCGGTCATTTTGCTCAGGTTGACTCATGGGGTCGCCAAGGGAAGTGGTCTACCACCGAAGTTTTTCTCTGAGCATCGGTTAATTGGACTTCAAGATCTGAGTACGGTATCATTTCAAGGCATCTAGAGTTATCAGTATTGTTGGGATTCAGAAAGTTTTCATCTAGTCTTCAGAGGTTGTATGGTCTTGTAAGTTCGGCTAGTAATGAATCGTTAGCATTAGTAAGCGCTGGTTGTCAGCAAATCGATCATTGAAAGGTAGGAAGGATCGGAAATCCTTCCATTTCTCATATGCCATGGAGACTTAGTCGAATCGAAGTGGGGGAGAACCGTTCAGGTACCCAGGACAGAAGCAAGCGTGAAATTGGGATGAGCTCGTATCCTCACCGGGAAAGGAAAGGTGGCCCAAGTGGCTGCCTGTATGAGGGATAATGTAAATTGGAATTTCAGGAAACTTCCTTACTTTAGGACTGCATCTAATTGATGTGTAGCAAACTATGGGAAACTAGGTTGAGGATCCAAGTCAAGACATGAGTTTAGTGTGGGATGTTAGACCGTGTGTGTGCTCGACTTTGAAGATGTTTGTATTGGTAATCAGCGGTAAGACCATGGTCAACAATTGAGTTAGCAAGGGAAGTGATGTAAGATTGCGGGATAACTATAGCATTCACCAGCAGCCAGATAGCATGGAAGGTGTTGTAAGATTGCGGGATAGTCGTAGCATTCACCAACAGCTGGATAGCAGGGAAGGTGTTGTAAGACTGCAGGATAGTCGTAGCATTCACCAGTGGCCCGATAGCGTGGGGAATGTGGTAAGACTGTGCGGTGGCCACTAACATTAGTCAACAGATAGCGTTGGAGTGTTGTAAGACTGTAGGGTGGCCCATAGCATTCAGTAGTTGGCAGATAGAGTAGAAACGTTGTAAGATTGTGGGGGTAGCCCATATCATTCGTTAGTTAGCCACTAGTATAGTGGTATAGTAAGACTGTGGGGGTGGCCTGTAGCATTAACTAGTGGTCAATTAGTATGGGAGTGTTGTAAGACTGCAGGGTGGCCTACAGCATTCACCGGTCCCTACTTGACAGTGAGAATGTGACAGATTTGTGATTCACTCACGGATTCCTTCAGATGATTTAGGCCTGGGCGGATCAGCCTCATGAATGTGAGTAGGCTACAGTACGATTGGATTTGGGAAACTGTAGGTCATTGGAGACCAGGTGTGATGTAAGACTACAGTGGTACTGGTAGCATTCACCTTTTTGCATCTGATTCAGTGGCAACAGGTTGTCAGCCTATCATGATCGGATGGATCAAAAGGATTGAAGGGACCAGGAGTGGCATTATAGATAGGGAAGTTATTGTTAGATGAGGTATCCTTCGGAAGTCATGTGGGTAGAATGAAAGGTTGCTTGTTGGCTCAACAACCGGGCTGGAATATGATATTTCGGATAGTGGCATACAAGATTGGGATCCATGGAAGTCATAGTTACTATGGAAAGCAGCTAGACAGCGATATGGTGCTCCAAGTAGCGAAAGTGATTTGGATCCTTATGTGGAATAGTCATTGACCGGGAGATGCTAACCCACTTGCAGTGGGATTAAATAATCTCAGAGTAATTGATTTGACTTTACTACGTAGCTCTCTTCTGAGTCTAACCGCTGCAGAGATGGATCCTCTACTAGAAGGATTATTTGGACTATCTATTAAGATGGGCGTTCGACATTTAGACATGGTAAGTGAATTCATTCGGTTGGTAACACCAAGATAATTAGGACCAAAAGTGGTTGTTCGATCAGTTATCCATGAAGGAAAATTGTACGGTACGGTTCCAGTGTGGGAGGTCCTTCGAGGAGTCAGACCAATGCGAGATCTAAGGATCTAGGGAGGCAGGAGTAGTTTCCTACATGAGATGAAGGATTTATCCTTCGCTGGAATGAGAAAGATTCTGGTTTGGTTGCTTTCGGTTGCCTTGGGAAGGTTGTGGTACTCACGGGATTGTGGCCGTGTTGCTCAGGTTGCCTGGTATGCCAGGATGGTAGTGAATGATTTTGTGGACAAAATCTAATTTATGTGAGGAGCGTTGTAACGCCCTATTCCGAATCAAGTCCTAATTCGACGTTGTGGCTCGAAGAGCGGTCATCATAAGGATTAGGGTCTTTGAAAAGGTAAGATTTATGCCCATTTGGATGTGGGTAATGTAGATATGTGACCTAATAGTTCGGTTTGCACTTTGGAGTCAAAGTGTAAAATGGGAATGTAGTGTTTCAGATTTCTTTTATGAATTATGGATTTTATTTCGATGTGTTTTGAGTCAGAAGTAATTAGATAGGGTTATAAACCTCCTCAATACCTTTCAGTGGATATAAAGAACGTCAAAAACATAGTTAGAACGAAGAAGTTATGACCGCTTGAAGTTTGGGTGGTTTTGGGCCAATATGAGTACGTCGGGCATACTAAAAGGTGTACATTGGGCGTAATGGAACCATGAGTATGTTGGGTGTACCAGGAGTACGCAGGGCGTAAGCAATTGCTACCCAAACCCTATTCTCGTGTTTTAATCCCTATTTAGGCTGTGTTTGGCGCACCACAGCTAGCTAATAAGCTAGCTTATTTTTCGAGCTTTTTTATGTTGTCGTGTTTGGTAAGCCAAAAACTAGCTTATAAGCTAGCTTTTTGAAAACCTACTTAGACTAGCTTTTTAGGAGCTTTTTTAAAAGTTTCCAAATACACCCCTTAATTAATTATAGAAACACGTATTCTTACATGTCCTTTTATGTAATTTTATATATTTCAGCTAGCTTTCCAGCTAGTTTTACCAAACGTTATTTTTTATCAGCTAGCTTTTCAGTTATCAGCTAGCTTTTTATTTAACAGCTAGCTTTTCAGCCATCAGCTAGCTTTCAGCTAACAACTAGCTTTTCAGCTAGTCCGCCAAACATAGCCTTAAGCTCCTTAACTCCACCAAACCCACTCCATTCTCAATGTCCACCCCTCCAACACCCCTTTTCATGAAACCCTAACCTTATATGAGCCTTGTGAGCTAAAATAAGGTGATTTTGAGTGCTTCGGAGTATGCATGGAGCACCTTGGAGAAGAAGGAACTTCGTGTAGAAGTGTTGGTTGCATTCGAGCTTGTAGATCTAGACTTTGTTCACCTTGATCTATCTTGTAGAGGTATAAATTTTCAATCTTGATGATGCATTTGTTAGATCTAGCTAGTTTTGGATGTTATAAGCTTTTGGTCATTTTAGTGCATAAAGTTTAGATCTTGAAAGTTTGTGACCTTGTTATGGATAAAGTTCGAAACTTTATCCATCTAAACACCATTGTGATTCCGATCTGATGGTTGGAGACTTGGACTTAATGGATTAAGTTGAAAAAGATGCACTTTTGGTCCCATTTGATGCAAAAAGAGATAGATCTTGGTTGTTTGGACCACTATAATGAATAAAGTTGGAAACTTTATCCATTATGGAGCTTTTAGGACCCATAAAAATGTAATATTGATCCTTATATACCTTCCATGAGAGTAGCATAATGTCTTAATAAATTAATAAGTAAAGGTTTTAGCTTTTGGACCTTTTCTAGACATGGAAAGTCATAAAGGTGGAAACTTTATGACTTAGAATGATGTTGTGAGACTAGATCTGAGTGTTGGATGAAAGGACTTAAGAGATTAAGCACTTAATGGAAAAGTGTCATTTGGCCGGGTACGTCGTGTGTACATTCGAGTATGCTGCGCATCCTCATATGGGGTCCCGATTGTGGTTGGTAAGTACGCCATGCATACGAGCAGAGTATGTTGGGCGTACTCAGCTTGAAGTTTGATTTGTTGACTTTGACTTCCGTTGACCGTTGACTTTGACCAAGTTTGACCTTGGGCCAAGCTTAAGGTTTTTGGCCTATTAACTAAGATTTTATCTGGTTCTGGTATTAATAGCTTGGAAATCCGGTGGGGCAGTAGCTAAGGATTTCTTTCGGGGAGCTTATGCATTAGAGGTGAGTCTCCTTATTGTTTATATGGTTCGAAGGAACCAATGTCGGCCTATTTGGTTTATGTATTGTAAGAAGACATGGGGGTTAGCCCTAGGCATTATGTTTGAAAGACCAGGAGGTGGCTCCTGGTACACTGTATGCTAAATGGCTAAGTAAGTAGTATGTATGAAGGTTGTCTTTGTGATGCTTGCATGGAAGACCAGGAGGTGGCTCTTGGCATTTATCTGTAAGACCCCAAGGGTGGCCCTCGGCTTGGCAAGAAAGACCATAAGGCGGCTTGTGGCATAATGGCAAGACTATGTGCGGTACATAGTACATTTATTTATTATGATATATGTATCACTCACGGTTAAGTATGAAATGCATGGTTCAATTAATATGTATGGTATGTGGTAGTTGGGGAACTCACTAAGATTCGTGCTTATGGTTTTCAGTTGTGGTTTTAGGTACCTCTAGTTTTCAAATAAGGGAGCTCGGGACGAGCGCAATGCATACACCTATGTTTTATGCAATATGTGATTTATGGGAATGAACTCTGATAAATGTTTTCTTTGAAATTCTTTTCATTGTGTGAACCAAGTTACAAGTGTGTTTTAGTTATATTAAAAATGAAATTTTTGGTCATAAATTTTGGGACGTTACAATTACAAGACAATTCCCCAGAAATGAAGTCTCACATTCAAGGTACATTCTTTGAACACCCTTCTTGTATAAAAGTTTCTAACTTACACATAGATTCTTATTATCCAACTTCCTTTAAGGAAACATTTCCATAATTGCCATATGACAATCCATTTTTATAGAATCCTATCTATTAAGAATTATCTCAATATGGTCCATTCATTACTATACTTCCAACTGTTCACAAGCAACTAATCTTCGGTAAACCATAGATTGTCCTTGACAGTTGTATAACAACTTTAGTAATATCTGGTTCCAGTCCTTTTTCCCTCTTAATGCACTATGCATTTTGAAAAATTGGAATAGGCGAATATTATAGCATATGTAATCGATCCAATACCCGAAGCATATGGGATATGATTCATAACGTCTTACATAAAGACATTATACTAGACCAATCTCTCGGTATAATATTACCATATATTGAATTTCCTATGTTGAAATGTTTCAACATGACATTCATATACATTCATGACTAAGTTCTATTAAAATTTCAATCTAAACTTTAGATTCGAAATGAAGTATTGATGCCCTCTCCCTTAAGCCTTACTATAGAGAAACAATTTCCAAATTCTGCGACTTTGCAAGTTTTGAACTTTGTTTCCAATAAATAGCATTGCTAACTTGCAACATTTAACATGAAAATCATGCTCCCACTTGCATAACAATTATGTTCTTATCAGCATAACAATAATGCTCCCACTAGCTTTGACATGTACTCAGAAATCAGCTGGACTTCTAAAAATTAATACCTATTGACTTTCTTTCAAAAATTCATATTTCTGATAGTAGTGCTTCGATAAGTCTTTATCTAGATTTCTCAAGCTCATACATCATTCATTAGAAAGCTCATGTGTAAGTCTAAACCTTTTTCAAACTTATAGAAATAAGTCCGGAATATTCAAACTATTTTCCATTTCTCACAATTCGATCTATGAAAAGGGATGTCGTAATCATACTCGAATTTGAGAACACAATCATCACACCTGCTAACTCTAATAATTTTAAAATCCACTAGTGGACGCGTTTTCTCACAATCATTTTCATGAAGTAGAGAGAAACCTATTGCCACTTAGATTTTAAGGTGTATGTGTTCCTATCCATGTGAATTTGTCATTTCCAACCACTATCATAAGATAGGGTTTATGACAAGTCAAAACTTATATGGACTGAACTTGCTTAATCTCAATCTCTTGCCATCCAACAACACAAGGGCCTACCACTGCTTTCGGGTTATTGAGCAGCTCACCCATACATATCAATGTACTTTCACTGATCAAGGTGCTTTGCCTTTATGCAATCAAATGAGAACTCATAGAACTCGGATGCAAAGTCAACTTAACTGGAATAGGCATGGAAATGAGAATATGTTAACATGATAGGCTGTTAACCTCAGGTCGTGTGCTAGTGATTACCAAAAGGTTTATTCTTGTTTTGTTCTTGAAACTATTCAAGATAACTTAAGACTCCCAATGACCTCTTGACATATAAGATTCTCTATCAAGGAGAATTCCTTGACAAACAAATATTCAAGAGTTAGTACGGCTTCTTATAATGAAACACTTCATATAATTGGTCTTAGTTGGTCTTTGTTTTAGCTAAAACATCACAACTACCAATTTCAAATGTGCAAGAGTAAGAAACATTTATACTCCACATTTCATGAGGTGTAATAAACCTACTTAGAACATGTTACTCAAGGTACAACTTGGAGTAACTAGAGTATGATTCTAAAACTTGATTCTGGAACAAAGTATGATTTAACCATTTCAACAATTCCCGATACCTCTTCTTAGTCATGTAAATGTACTAAGGTGTACTTAGAGGATCAATTGTGACATGTTTCCATAATCATTAGGATGATCATAAAACACGATACTAAAGTACTCTCCTTTCTTTTCAGATTGGAGAAACGTTTATCTTTTTGCCCAATTTGATTCTTCTTATTCGTTCTGCTATACATTGAAACCTTTTAATGTATCAGAATTACACTTAAACTTGTAAGCATAACCATATTCGTTGAACTATCAGTATCCTTTGTGGTGGATCTGACCAGTTCACATCAATGTGCACTAGATCCTTTAGTCCTTCACTTGACTCACATATATATGTGGACAAGGAATCAATCCCAATTTCTGAAGGATCAAGATTTTGATACATCACACAATTAAAATCATATGATTCCAAGTTCCTGTCCAATAGAAACTTGGGTGATGAGAATCCTTCCTCACTTGGTAAATTATGACACTACCACAAATGATCTAACGAAGAATCAAATTCATTTTCAATATTGCTAATAATATAAATATATAAACACCAATTCTCCATAATACCATTGCAAGGAAACATAAAGTAAATAAAACCAATTTTATTAATAATGTGTGAAAAACTTGTCCCTACAATGCAAATACATATGAAAACTATGTTTCTAAATATTCCTAAGCAATCTATCATAACTCGTAAGCAGCAGCTCAAAAATATGATCATTGAACCATGCGACCAAAATTCACTTCTTCATGATCAGACTTAGCTTACTTTTCCTTTTAAGTTCGCTTCTTTCTTTTAGATTCTACAAAACATCAAAATGTAACTTTACATCATGTAATAAGAATCTATCAATAGGAACTTAATAGAGTTAGATGGTGAATGTACCTTAAGTAGAACCATACTATTTGACTTTACCATCTCTTAGATCTCTCAAGTAGTTAGGGAAGCTTTGCTTCCAATACCCCGTCAATCGGCAATAAAAAGAAATGGAAACTTTACGAGTGACACGTGGAACTATCTCAGAGTCAGGCTTTCTCTTACAGTCAAATTTTTCGACTTTGGCTAATTTCTCTCCCTTAGGATAACAAATCATTTCTAGACTATCAATCTTGTTATTACCTATGTCCCTAGAAATTTGAGAAGTAGATCTTCTAATCGATTTTGCTTTACCAGTGTGCCAAATCATTGTTGATTCAGCAGCAATTAGCAAATACATTAGATCGATAAGGGTCATGTCGTGGTCTATCGTATAGTAGCCCTTAACAAACTGACCATATGATTCAGGAAGTGATTGAAGAACCAAGTCAACAACCAGTTTCCTCGGGAAATGACACCCAACATTCCTAGTCTATCAATGTGCAACTTCATCTTCAGAACATGTGCACACACATGACTTCCATCTTAATGCTTGCATTCCAATAGGGCTTGAGTGACCTTGAGCTTTTCAAGTTGACGAAAACGTGGGTCGGGGAGAATCATTGGAGGAGGTGTAGGGAGAGAATAATGATTTCTAGTTCCACCAATACGCGAAGAAGGGATTGATCTTTCACCTTGATCTACACGTGGAAGATCATCTTCAAGAGGAAAACATATTCCAAAGGATTGAGGAAGACCATAGTTGTCAGAACTAGACATCTACAAAAGGGAAAATTTCAAGTTAGTTGATATAATCCATAATATAACACCCAAATGAAATATTAAGGCTAGGACCCAACATAATAAATCACAATTCGGAAGAGGGATGCCATAATCCAATTGTAAATTATTTGAATGTAGTTAAATGACGATTTACCAATTCCACCACGAAATTTTTTTTAACGAATTAGGTTTTAGATGAAACTCCTAGATCTTTTAAGATTCATTGAACTTTTCAATGACATGTTTAATCTTGATTATGCCCATCAAGTTTGTGACTGGGATACCAATGATCAAAAATAAGGTGTGAATAACCATGAAAATTAGCTTAGTACTCTCGATGTCATTTATCACCTAATCAATGTTTCGGTTAACCATACATGCTCTATTAATCAACGATAATTTACGAGCTACCCATTTCCACCCTTCATTAGTTCCAAATTACTTTGTCGGTTAACCACACACACTCCACTAACGAGAAATAAGGTGCAATGTGGAATTTCATGGGTTACCATCAAATTCACATTTTCCTAAAGTGACTAAGATTGGGAATTTATAAAAGGTTTAGTTACTTTATAATTCATTATACTTTTAATGAGAGATTAGTGTCCTATCCTACCCGTTCGGCTAACGACCCTCCACTAGTCAAGAGTGCGGGGGTAAGAGTGGATACCCAATGGCGGTCATTTTACAGGCCGCTTCCTTAAGAACCCCTTATAGACAAGCTTTGTGAATGAGGTCTACTAACGGTAAGACTGACCTTTTTCTTATACATACATACATATATATAATTAAACTTTTAATATTATATAGTATAAGGGTCTATTTTAAACTTTTAAAATACTAAGTGGTTCAATCTTTTAATAAATTAAACTTTTAATTAATTTAAATTTAAACCATATTATGGATTTATCAATTCTCTTTTAATTAAACACTTAATTAATCTTATTAATAAAATGCATGAGGGTGTATTTTAAATTATTCAAAATACCAAGGTTTAACCATTTAAATTTCTAAAATTAAAAACTTTTGATTTCAAATTTAAACCATAAAACCAAGAGGGTGCACTTTTGAAACTTTTCAAAATACTAGGTTAAATATTTGAATCAAAATAATCTTATTTTATCCAAATTTAACCAAATCCTTTAATTTTGAAAAAGATATCATGTTACCATTTAGAAAAATCAATTTTAGGCAATAAAAACGAGTTATGGTAATAATCCAATTCAAAATCTGATCTGAAAATCGAAATTTTTAGGGACAGACGAGTCAAATCGTCTAGTTGCCAAGTGAACTCGCTGAGTTAATGCAACTCATCGAGTTTGATATTCAACTCATCGAGTTTATTGATCAGACAACAAATTTCGACTTTCTTGTTCTTTGGATAATTCACTATTGCGTCAATTCAATTGAAAAACATCCTAGGCTCTAATACCGCTGATGGGTTTTGAGCATATCTACATTCCTATGTGATCATGCAACCCTAATTGCTTTGGATATAAGTTTTTCTCTATTGAACATGAAAATATGAACACCAAAGCAATAACCCTAGATCTAGTATATACATTTTGAAATTCATATATAAAATTAGGGTTTGATAATTACCTCACTTGTTATGTAGTAATAACAAGATCCACCTTGACTCTTGAAAGCTTAGTGCCCCAAGTTTTGCACCTCTAAATGAGTCACAAATACCCAATACAAAGAATGATTTGGAGAGAGGTGGAAAATTGGCTATCCTAGGGTTTCTTAAGCTTAGGGACGAAATTCCAAGAGGTGTAGGGGATTTATACAGTTGGGTGGGCTGCTAGGGTTTCTGGAGTAAACCCTAATTCCTGCTTAAGTCTTAAGCAGCCCATGGACCTCCTCTTTAGAGCCCTTGGACGAAATCTTATGGTCTTACACATAAATTTCGTCCACTCCACTCTATGCAGTCCACCAGACCAATTTTGCAGCTATTAATGATTTGCCAAACAGCCCATCCATTGTTAATCAGTTCCTTTAATCCCAAAATTAATATCAAATTAACTTCTGATTAATAATATGATTTCCAAATAATATATCAATCTTATAATATATTAATAAAATCATTATGAGTACCAATTTATTATTTAAATAATAAATCTTACTCTCTCTCTCTCTCTCTCTCCACTAGTCATCTTGTCAAGTTGCATGAGTGAAGGCAACCCAAAAGGACCATGCTACAAATCAAATCAAGTACACGCCAAATATAGTTAGGGGCTTAGACACCTAATCCAACACTTCCTTGTCAAATGAGTGAGAGGTACAACAACCTTGGAGAAATCCTGAATAAACCTCTGATAATACCCTGTTAAACCCAAAAAAAAACTCCTAATCTTCGTGGGAGACTTGGAGACCTGCCACTGGATAACTACCTCAATCTTGGTCGGTCGACTAGAATCCTTTTCCGGTTAACAAGGTGTCTAAAGAACTAGACCTCTCGTGAGCAAAACTCACACTTCGAGAACTTGGCATAAAGCCTCTCCCTCCACAAAGCTCCCAACAACTCTCAAAGGTGCTCCTCATGCCGCTCCCTGGTCTTGGAATAGACCAGTATATCATCGATAAAAAAAATGACCGAACGATCGAGCATTGGCCTGCATACCCTATTCATCAAATCCATAAATATTGTCGATGAATTGGTGAGCCCAAACGGCATCACCATGAACTCGTAATGACCATAATGAGTTCAAAATGTTGTCTTCGCCACATCTTCTTCACTGACTCTTATCTGATGATACCCTGACCTCAAATCGATCTTAGAGAACCAAGATGCACCCTGAAGCTGATCGAAGAGATCATTTATCAATGGAAGTGGTTAACGGTTCTTCGCTGTCAACTTTTTCAGCTCTCGCTAATTAGTGCACATCCAGTATAAACCATCATTCTTCTTCACAAACAGGATCGATGCTCCCCAGGGTGAACTGCTCGGTTTGGTAAACTACTTTCCTAACAACTCCTTTATATGAGAGGACAACTCCAGCATCTATGGTGGTGCGAATCGGTGCGATGGCTTAGCAATTGGCACTGCACTGGGGATAAGATTAATCCTGAACTTCACTTGCCTCGTGTGAGGCACACCGGGTAATTCCTCCCGAAATACATCTAGAAACTCTCTAACTACAGGAGCATCCAAAATCAAAACCCCATTCTCCACTCGAGTGTCAACCACATATGCGAGATAACCCCGACAGCCATATTGTAGGTATTACCGAGCCCTGGCAGCAGAACAAAAGGTTGATCCACCCCTGGTACCCTTGCCATAAATAGTCAGTTCTCCCCCACTTGGGGTTCGATCCAGGATCTGATGCCCCTCCCAGTCAATCATTGCACCAAAACTGCTCAACCAGTCCATCCCTACTATCACACACACATACATCCCCCCATAAGGATAGGGATCAAATCGATCAGGTGAATCACCCTGAATATCTCTAAGGTACAATTCCGAAAAATGCTCAATGTAGAAACCCTGTATTCATTCGCGATGAAAACTCACAACAGACACTCCGACTCTCCAAGATACATATCAAAACTCATGTGGAAGGACTGAGATGCAAAGCAAAAACTCACACCCAATTCAAAAAGCACAAGAGCATACAAAGAATTTACTAAGAAGGTACCAGTAATGACGTCAGGCGCCGCCCTAGCATACTTTGTTGTGAAATCAAAAGCATGACCACTGGTCTTCAGGGCCTCATCTCTCCCCTATCGTCCATCTATAATCCTCCAAGTAGTCGGGACTGGTTCCCGCATGGCCTTAGCAGCAAACAAGGGACATTGGGCCTTCACATGGCCCACCTGATCATAATGGTAACAAATCCTAGTGCTTGGTACTCGGGCCTTTTGATGAAAATCCCTCACGTGCCCCTCTTTGCCATATTTGTGGCACCTAGAAGTTGATCGACAAACACCCTCATGCGCCTTCCCGCACTTGCCACATGTACGACTCCTTTATCCTCCAAATCGTACATCATCAGGCTTGAACCGCTCTGCTGCTAGCTATGACTTAACTGGGTCCGCCTCCTCTCTCTAGTTTAACTCTCAATCTTAATTTCTCTCCTCCGAGCAAAAAAACTATAGCTCAGAGAGAGAACTAACCGTTGGTTCGATACAAACTCCCTGATCTCTGTCATATGCATGCTTAATTATTGAGACACCTGAACCTGCTCCGAAGCAACATACTCGGGGAAGAATAGGGCTCTCTCAGTAAACATCTTGGTGATATCCGTCACCGACATTGTTGTCTGTTTCAGCGGCAGGTACTCTTGGGCTAACCTCTTTCTCTCTCTCTCTCTCTCTCTCTCTCTCTCTCTCCACCAACAACACATACTCAGTACAGAACATCTCCGAAAACTGCTACCAAGTCATTGTGGCTTTATCTATAGGAAAATAAGCACTAGTCTCCAGTTTCCACCAATCCTTTCCCTGAAATGAAGAAGTTTTAGGGCGCACCTAACCTTCTGTTCCTTTGAATAGGAACAAGTGAAGAAACACCCCTCCGCTTCGGAGTTCCACCTCATGAATATAATCGGGTCCTTAACTCCGTCAAACTTTGGGCACTTCGTGTTGTTGAAGTCCCGGTACTAAAATGATCCTCTCCCCTGAACCCCCGCAATAACAATAGTTGTGGTAGTAATAGCAACAACAATATCAGTCTTAGCCACAGTGGCATACCGTTCTTCGAAAAGCTTAATAATCATGGTCTTGATAGACCCAAAGAACTCTAGGATTGCCTCTGTGACATCCAGAAATCACCTCAATGGTGATCATCTCCCGAATATCATCATCCGTCAAACCTAGCCTCTCCGGGATACCAACTCTTGATCTAGAACCTCTCGTGTACACCATACTGAAATGAACCAGAATACATTAGAAATTTCACAATTTACACTATTACAACCATTATGTAAAGACTAAACCCTCAGGGTTTGTGACATCCTTGCTATGTATATGGGTTATGTGCTTCTAGTAGTACGGGCCCATACCACCATCCACACATACCCATATTCGTATCAAGGAGGTGGTCACTAACCAATCGATCACAAGACTTAACATCTTGGATACGCATATCCTATACATTCTCTCTAGAGTGGATAAACCTCCTCACACCAGCCTACTATAAACCGAACTCACTTATCAAACTTCCACCAACCCTACAATCATTCGTGCATGCTAATCATACATAACGTTGTATTCCATAGACAATCGAATACTTGATTCTACCCCAAGCCCACAACCGTACAAGGAACAGGAAATAAGGCTAAATCAAACATTCTTAGGCTATAAAATCTTAGTTATGTACAACTATCATGCACATACTAAGCAATTTAAGTAATTATGTCAATTCCATCTAGCATACAAGAGATTCTTCCAGGGTATCACGCATCATACATCAGGAAACTTTATCATGTAATGCCTGAGGATCCGTAGCCTACAAACTAGCATGCAATTCTATCATAATCATCATAAGAAAATAATAGTGTGGGTATCTTGGTGTATACTTTCTTGCTCTGGCTGATCGTACACATCTCATCCTTCCTTGGTTACTTTTGAAAACAATTTTGGAGAAAAATTTTATACCAATTTTGAAAACTTTACAGATCCTTATTTTGAGTCTGGATTCACACGAATACTCGTCCAATTCTCTCAAACTAGGGCTCTGATACCAACTTGTAACATCCCAAAAACAAGGAAAAAAATTTTCATTTTTAAACTAATGCAAAATCCACAAACATCACAAAATCATAGTTTCCAAAAGTCATAAAACAAGAATCAGAGTATCCCCACAATCATAATCTCATAAAATCCAGGACGATGTGCACGATCAAGCCTTCACCTTTCCCCTATCCCCTGAAATACCTGAAGCCATAAATTAAATTTGTAAGCCAAAGCTTAGAGACTCCCCTAAATTACGACACATAACCAAATAGTTAACAAAATGCATGTATGAACCTTCAGCGGTTCAACCTGAATGGACTGCCTCATAGGCCTACAGCGTATCTGGACTGCTCTATAGGCCTTCGGCCAGAATGGAGCACCTCGTAGGGTCTACAGCCTATCCAAACCTCCCCGGTTATCTTGGCCTTCAGCACAAAGCAATACTGCCTCAACCCAACTACAATATATTGACATATAAAACATATAACCATAAACACATCTATAGAAGTACAGGGACGATACTGGTCTACCAATCTATCATAAAACCAGCATAATATTATCCTATATACCAAGATATCGAATCCAGTGGGTTGGTTAGTGCCTTCGACCCACAAGTACAGTGAGGAAAACTCACCTCACTGTCTAAAAGATAGTTGAACACATCACTGCTCCAAATGTTGACTCGACCGATTACCTATACAATGAACAAGGGCCTAGTCTCAAACTATTATTCAAATTACCCAAAATTCCCTTAATTAAAACTTGGTCAAATCCCTAGTCAAAGGTCAAAAGTCAAAAAGTCCCAAGACAACACAGACTGAGTACGCAATGCATACTCAGTCATTATGATTGGCGTCGAGATGCCTTTCCAGAAAACATGACTCTCCACCAGTACACACCGTGTACCCTAAGGTACACCCAATGTACTTAGGTCCATTTTACCTTCTTTTGTAAGTGCTTAACCCATTGAGACCCTACGTCTAAAACTCATATGTAGTCCCAAATATCATTCTAAGTCATAAAGTTTCAAACTTTATGACTTTTCATGGCTAGAAGGGGTCCAAAAACAAAACCCTAACTTATTACACAAACCCAACTTTCATAACTCTTGCGTAGTGGCAAGAAAGGGACCAAGATCACATTTTTATGGTTCCTAACACTCAAAACATCTGAAAAGACAACTCTTTTGGTCTTGAGAAAGCCATATTCATATTTACCAAGATTATGGGACCAAAATGCACAAAAACTCAAGAACTAGAAAGATCTAAAGAAATATTCATAAAGTTTAAATCTTTATACCTTCTAGGGATGCTTGAGGGTGAGATATTTCTGGATCTAAGTTGCCTTGAACTCCCAAGTTGATCTACCACCTTCTTCCTCATTCACAAGCATAAGAACACAAACTTTCAAGCTCAAAAACACACACCAAAGAATAGGTTTTGCAAAGAACGTTTCTGGGAGATGGAGGCTGATGTGAGGAAGGTCTCAAAGGAGTTAAGTCCTTTATATAAGGCTCAAACCCGAAAAAAATTCGGTTGTACACATATGATGAGTACGCCATGCATACCCATGAGTACGCCTAACGTACTCTCATGCATCCGTGATTCTTTTAATTGAACTACTGTTACAACCGTAAAATTTGAAATAGTTCTAGATTTGAATATAGTTAATTGCACATAAAGGCACGACACATACTAGGCTTAGTAACTAGAAGTTAAGTTATAACCTACTAGAAACTTGTAAACAATTAGAAACAACTGACAATATACTTAGATTTCACATTGATATGTGAATTCTACCACTACTTAACTGTAGTGACTATTCATATTTGGTGAACTCTTTGACTCGAACACCTTTTCATGAATCATATACACATATCATGCACCGGACCTAGTAGTATAAATTAGGTCCAAGCCTCATAGGAACTTAAGTCAAAGTTGAAACTATGACTAGTATACTTGGTTTGTCAATTTCACTTGAATCTCGGAACCACTATATAGAAATGCCAATAAACCGATAGAAACGAATTTGAAACATTATTTCTAACTTATATAAGAGTTAGGAAACACAAGAATAATTTGAAGTCTCAAAGATTCATTTTATATTGATATTCAACGTTTAGCAAAATCCAAAAAACCCTAAAAACCCTAAATACCTAATTTGTTAAACTTTAACCTAAAAAATTATATGAAAATAATTATGAATCTTACAATATCAATTTAAAATAATTAAATTCATGGAAATATAATCAATGATAGGAAAGATTAAACTATTTATCTTATTCCTAAAGTTATAAACTAAATTATCAAACAATAATGCAAAAATCGACCTAAATACAATTTATAATTTTTTTAAAGTTTATAAAATATAGGAAAATGATTTAAATGTAATTATGAGAGAGAGAGGGAGCCTCTCTCATCCTCAAAAATTTCTTTCTCCCTTCCCCAAGTCCACTCTTCCCCAAGACAATGATCATTTTATCCTCCTACACACTTCACTTCTCTCTCACACTTTCTTCTCTTTCACTCTTCTCTCTCTCTCTCTCTCTCTCTCTCTCTCACACTCCACAACTCGATTTATCTCTTCCTCTCTCTACCATCCACAGAAATTTCCAGAAAAATGAGTCTCAAGACACCAAAAATCATCCTCATCAAGTGTGTTCATAAGGTAAAATCGAAAACCCCTTATTCTCCTTTCAAAGTTAAACCATTTCATGAACATTTTTCTACTTCTACACCATTCTATGGATATATTATGAATAATATATTCATAAACACGATTTTTATGATGATGGTGGTACTATTTCACCCAAATACCAACATGCACGTGATGATCTTCAAGCTTAGATGCTAGATGATCAAAGTATGTTGTTAAAAAGCTTTCAAATATGTCATAAAAGATTTATTCACAAATAAATATCTAAACCTGCTTTTCTACTCGAATTTGATTTTCCCATAATCTAGACTACAAAACAAGATGATCAAATGAAATTTTTGGAAAATAAATCATTTTTCTCGATTTATTGTTATTTTTTCAAGAAAATAGAGCAATAATTCATATAAAATACTTTTCATGGTCAATAAACTCTAGGAAATTCTGAATAACACCTATGCACTAATTAAAGACTTTTCTTGAAGTTGCATGCATTTCTAAGCCGTTTTCTATTGATTTCTAATTTATTTTTTTTAAAGAAAAATAAATAGAAAAATATAGTTATGAATGTCCAAAGCCATATTTCATAATTTTCGTATATTTTATACATCATAAAGACTTTGTGTAAGATTATCCATATTTTTATAAGATAATTTCTTATTTTTTCTGATTTAATAAATGTTTAAGGGATTAAATTGTTAAAAAAATAGCTACACTTATTCAAAAATTAAGAAACTTTACCAAAACATCCTATATTACATTAGGATGCTATATAAAATGTTGGATGATTTTTCTTTTCTATATGCTCTTTTGTTTTTATTTCCTAAGATTAAACATTCATAAATCCAAACATCGGACTCCATTGTTTACAAATGACTCTTCATATTTTTCCCATATTATATACAACATCAAACAATTTTAAAAAATGTTTTGCAATTATCTTAACTGTTTACTATTTATTCTATGTTTTACTTATTAAATACACATAAATTATGATAATCAGACTCCAATATATGCAAATCACCTTTGGCATGTTTTTTTTCAGATTATATATGTTTTATAAAACTGGAACACCAAGTTTGGAGAATTTTACATACCGTTTTCTAAGTATTTTATTTTTTTTATAATAAACACACAAAAATCATAAAATTGGTTTACCCTATTTGAAAACTAATTTTGTTATTTTTCCCAATTTATGTACACTATACATGAATTTTACAAAAATTTTGGTAATTTAAATTTATTTTTTAACAATTATTCACAAATTAATTCTTATTTAAGTGAGTAAAACAAAGAAAAATATCTAAAATATTTGGAAACTAACTTTTATATTTTTCCCAGCTTGTATATGTCTAATAATAGTAGTAAAAAAAGTTTGGGAAATTTTTGAAACTATTTTCTATTTATCTCTATTTTGATAGAATAAATACATAAAAAATCCGAAAAGTCATGCTAAATTGTTTGAAAATCAGTTTTTATATTTTTCCCATATTGAATATGTTTTATAACAGTATTATACAAAGTTTGGAGAATTGTCTTAACCAATTGCTATTATTCATGAGTTTTTATCTATTTAGAGAATTAAATATAAGAAAAATAGTTATACATATCTATAATAGATGAAAATTTATTTGGAAGTCTTTTAATATAGTTAAAATGAAATCAGAAGTTTGGTAGTTTTTATTAACTATTTAATATTTTTATGATTTTATGAATATTCAAAAATTAAAATGGTGAAAAATAGCTAAACAAATCAAAAATGTAAGAAAACTTATCTTAAGGTCTTTGACTTCAATTAAAACTGAAACGCAAAGTTTGGAAAACTTTCGAACTAAATTGACTTAGTTTTTAAATACTTAATCATTGGAAAACCCCTAAAATGTTAAATTTTAACATTTTAATAATGGGAAATTCCACTCGAATTTGTTACACAACAAATTAATTCATAGAAATCTAAATTTCATAGAAAAATCTTTGTAACTTAACAATATTAAATTTTGACACAATATCAGGATAATTCTATTGTAGTAGTAATTATACTAGTGTTCTATTTCGATTTGAGACTCACTAGCATGTATCATTATTGTAGGAATCAGTAGTGACACAAGTGGAATGTAGTTCTAGGTACCATTTGCATCATCTCCATGTATTTTGAGTATTCACGCCTTCCCCTATTTTCGTTTTTTATGTTTTGAGGTGGAAAAACATGTTCGAAAAACTATTTATTGTTCGTTGTATTTAAATTAATTTGTATCAAAGTGGATTGCTATATTTTGCTATGCATGTCTATGGAACTCGAAACATGAGGCCTTATCGTCTTAAGTCCTTTCCCTTACACTTTACTCCAGCCATTAAATCTTTGAGCCAATGGTCATTATGGATAGCGCTATTAGGAATTGACAACTCCTCACTCGTCCGATTGCTTGAGTGCATGATACCATATTAATGTATGGAACGATAAGCATAGATCTTGGTAGGGCATCATGCATAGGCTTGGTTATGACCTCATTTTTTTCTCATATACATACAAAATAGCTTACTAATTATAGCAACGAACTTTGTTACTTATTATAGCAATAAACTTTGTATCTTACTAGAAACTTATTTACTTGTCTTAGCAACGAACTTGTTTGCTCTTTGTAGCAAAGAACTTGTTTGCTCTTTGTAGCACCGAACTTGTTTGCTCTTTGTAACAACGAACTTGTTTGCTCTTTGTAGTAGCGAACCCGTTTACTTATTTGAGCAACGAACTTTTTTTATTATATTAGCAACAAACTTCTATTTATGGAAACTTTATTACTCGTTTTAGCAACGAGTCTCTATTCATGAAAACTTATTTACTTATTTTAGAAATGAACATTGTTTATGGAAATTGTTATCAATATTCTGATTATCATGATTTCAAACTATATTATGTTATAAACCTATGAGTACTCACCAACTATTTTTATAGTTGACGCTCGTTTTACATGTTTTTTCAAGAATCATCTAGTAATAGGAACGTAGAGACACAACAGTTGTAGGAGCATTTGCATGTGTTGACTTTTAAATACATTGTAATTTCTTTTAAAAAGTTGTTCAAACTCATTGTAAATTTGTAATGATTTTAAATACTATGGTTGGTGTTGTCTTTTAACTTGTGCTATAAAACCCTTTGTACTACCACACCTTGTATTTCCACTTTCGCGGGGTGTGACAGAAATGGTATCAGAGCCGAAGGTTATAGGGAATACCGGTTTCCTCTGGAGAACCACAACTATAGCCAAAAAATTTCAAAATAAAATTTTAAATACTGAACATACTACTAGTATAACTAATTCGAGTGCACATTACTGGACGTTAATTAAGTATAGCCTGGCTAACTATGCTTAATTAAGGAAAATTAATGCAAGGCTGGAAACGGTTATAGTAGAATTATGTTCAAAACGATTTTCAACTTAAACTTTTGAATAACAATATTTCGGTGTGCGTATGGGCATTGCATATTATAGGCATTCATCTAGGTACACTTAAAAATTAAGTGCACTTTTATCACAACGTCTTTATTTAGAAATATTCTTATATTTATCAAGTGTTAGGCTAACTAGTTAGGTTATATCACCAGCCACTCTAGGAGCAATCCACTTAGTACCGAGAATGTGTAATCCTTGGTAGCTATTGACTTTATACGTAAGGTTAGTAGCTAGATAGACACTATTACTAATCCTATGTCGAAACCAATAACAATGATACCTCAATACCTCTTCATCGTCTTCGTAGTAGAGTTACAAAAAGGAAAAGCATTCCGATACCAACACGGATAAGAATTAGGGTATCACATTAGAAAATAGGTGAGTCGACATGAGTTGTCACTTGGATACCATTGGCGAGCATTCCCGATTTGGCTCATGAGGAGACATGGAGGTTTAACCAATTGCTATTGATACGTGAGACTTCTCTTCTACGCTACAAATTTAGCTTTAGGTTGTCTCCACCTTAAGCTTAAAACCTAACTTAGGATATCCCCTTGACCCAAAAAACTTTTCATTAGGTAGTTCTTACCCTACCATCTTTACTTCGAAAATCCTAATTCAAGCACAAACCATTACCTTTATGGCAAAATTTAAAAGTCTTAGTTCAAGACCCCATAGATACACTAGTGATCATCTCGAGTTTACAACCATCTTACACTTTCCAAATTACTAACATGTTTCATGCCCAACCTTGAACCTTAAATTTTCATGCCCAATCAAACATCGCACTACTTCGTTGTACGACTCCTTCCTACAAATTTCGAATATTCCTTCAAACCTTATTATTTTCATACATTCGTTTGCGCCTTAGCGACATTACTAACATTCTTATCATTATAAAGGATTACATCCTCTTACGCCGTGATCCATATGCCAAACCTATAACTTAAATTTTTACCTGTATAAAAGGCGTGAAACTGCATTCACACCATACAATGTTTTACAAACAATTTTTTTTCTTGTCCTTTATTTTGGGGAATAAGCCACTGGTACTTGCCTTATACTCGCATTAGTATTAGGTATGACTAGTTACACTAACCCAATTAGTCCTTGGTCCTAAATCTTTCACCAAATCTAGTTCACTTCACCGGTTTTATTTACCATCAGTACAATAATTTGTAACTACTTCATATAACTTACTAGACCTTTCCCAATAATGTAAGTTATATTTCTTGTTAAAAACAACTAGCTTCACTTTTGACAACTTGCTTTAACTTAACAATTTTCTCCAAAACTCAATTTAACCAATGTTGGTTTAACCTTGCTATTTCAATTTCATTTCAAATCCATTTCAATGGAAAGATGTGCTTTTAAGGGCATAAAAATTATTTTAAACCTTGATTACGATTTTGGCACGTTTTCGAAAAACTTGGAAACATTTTATTTTATGAAAGTGTTTAGATTCTATGTTATTAAACATAAACATATGACATTGAAGCTCATATTATGTGTAAAAGCTTCATCAAATATTTCAAAATCACTTTTGTTTTGACTCTTTGACCAATTTCTCATTTAGGCATTGTACTTTACTTAAGTGTGTTTTCTTGAAACGCAACATGATATTTTTACAACTTTTTACTCCAAACGTGTTTACAAGACATCACCTATACCTAAGTTTCAAAACACACGTTAATTATATATTTCATTACAAATTAGTTATATAATCTATAAAGTTTCTAGATTTTACCACATTGTAAAACATAGTGTTCACTTTTATATTTCTAGTGATACACTCTCAACAATATATAATTATTCTTCTAAATATATTGAGTCTTTATCTTATCCATTTTAACCATTGTTGGACTTCAGTCTAAAAATTCAAAATTTTTAGAATTTCAGTTACCAGTTGAAGTGCTTCTTCTTTTTCACAAATGGAGTTTAACTTGATAGATAACTCATGAATAGGGGTGTAAATGAGACGAGATAGCTCACGAGAAACTCGAGCCTGGCTCGGAAAATACTTGAAATCGACTCGACTTTAATCGAGTCGAGCTCGAGCTCGAGCTACTCGAGTACCTTATCGAGCCGATCTCAAGTGGTAAAATACTTGGATCAGTAAGCTCGCGAGCTTAATTAAGTATTTATAAAATTAAATTTTTACCCTTTATATACTTTTAAATTATTAACATATTTCAACACTTTTAGTTTTCATGCGTCGATTACAGAGTAAGGAATTAAGTTGCACATCAATAACTTTTGAGAATGTTTCTTTTTTGTATTTTGGATGTATGAAAACTCCAATCACAGAGATAGTTGATGCTATATTGACAGTAGATGATTTATTATGAACTCGCGAGCTTATTTGAGATGATTTATTATGAACTCGCGAGCTTATTTGAGATGATTTATTATGAACTCGCGACATTAGATGTGAAATATTTTTAATTTGAGATGATTTGAACATTTTTATTTAATTTTTTTCAAGCCGAAACGAACTCGCGAGCCGAGCTCGATAGTATCGAGTATTTCATGAGTCAAGTCTGAGCTTCAAATCTAGGCTCGAGGCGAGTTCGAGCTCGAGTTTTTTTGGCGAGTCGGGCTTCGAGCTTAGCAGTACTCGGCTCGACTCGTCTTGTTTACACCTCTACTCATGAATTTTTAGCAAACCTTATGTAACAATGTAAATTTTCAAAACAATTTTTCATTTTTAAATCATATTTTCAATCATCAAAACAATATCAAACAAACTGTATCCAATGTAATCATAACAAACAAATCCCAGAATATCATAACATAATCTCTATGAATGTGTACGGATCATGCCGGCGCCTTCCCGCGATCCTCACGAGCACCTGAAACACCTAACACAGCAACTATAAGCATAAATGCTTAGTGAGTTCCCCAAAATACCACATACAACACATACGCCTTTCTAGACCATATCTCTGTGGGATCTTCCGATCCAAGTGTCTCAGGGGACTTTCGTCCCGAATCCCGGTAGACCTTCCGGTCCTACCCGTACCAACCTTCCGGTCCGTAACCTCTTGACCTTCCGGTCCATATCATCTTGACCTTCCAGTCCTTATCATACATAACATACATAACACATACATGTCACATAACAACATACAAGTCATACATCTCATAACATATAAGACCTTCTGGTCACACATAGGTATCCTTCCAGGTACAGTATAGTGAGAAGACTAACCTCAATGAAGTCGGATAAACTCTCGTGCTCAACGTCCCGACCTAGCCTCCTCCTATCATTCAAATAACATCCCCGATCATTATTCTCTCATAGTCTCATCTCTAAAGATTGGGTAGAAGGACATTCTACCCCTCTCGGAACTCTCTTGAATCAGTCTTGACCAGAACCCTAAGGATTGGGTCAACGGTCAAACTTTGACCCGACTCGTCGAGTCACATGGGCGACTCGGCGAGTCACATGGGCGACTCGGCGAGTCCATGCGGTTCCTCTGAATCCTTCTAGCCTCTCTTGGCTCGTCGAGTCATCCTTCCACTCGACGGGTTCCTCCTGTCACGAATTGCGGGGCAACCCCGACTCGACTCGTCGAGTCCACTTATGAACTCAGCGAGTTGCTTCCATGATCATACTCAAATGACCTTCTGAGGACAGATCTGCTTCTCTAGTCTATAGATCTGACCTTCCCAAGCATAATAATCATGTAAAGGTTGAATCTTGGTATACATGCAACACACCCAAAGTTTATTTTGGTGAAATAACCTCTAAAATGGCCTCCTAGGCTCATAACTCAAAAGGTATGGCATAAAGCAGAGTGGTAAGGACTCTCTGAACCTCTTCAGGTCCAGATCTATGAACCAACTCGCCTTGGGACCTCACATACTCCAGATTCAACTAAAAGAGGCATAAAGAAAACCCTAGATTTCACTAGAATCATAATAAACACGAGAATGGCACAGATTGTTACCTCCAATAGCTTCCTCTGATCAAATAGAAGTGGATCCAAGCTCCTCAACCCGCTTAACTTGTTCTACCTCCTTCCTTCTTGCTAAAATACACAAGAAACAGTGAATTATCCTTCCTCTTGCACCACCAACGATCTCTCTACTCTCTAGGGTTTCTTAGGGGTGCAGTGGCCGCAAATGGAGGCCATAAAGGCCTTTAAATAGGGCACAGACCCCGGGAATTAGGGTTTCAGACCACAGCGCGGACTCGTTGAGTCCACCCTTTCCGACTCGTCGAGTCCATTCATTAATCCAGTCAGCAATCGCGGTCCTACTCGACGAGTCTACACCTCAACTCGTCGTGTCCCTCCCATTTACTCAAAAATAAATGATCAAACATAATACCTGGAAATCCAGATGTTACACCTTAGCAAAAACTTTAAAACTTCTTCATGTCTATGTAACCATCAACATACATCAAATTGTGAAGTTTGAAATATTTGTTGACCTGGTTTTAAATCTACCTATATGTATTGCTCTTAAAAATTTATCAACAACAATCATTGCCGCTACCTTTCTTTTCTTTCCCCCGAACTTGATTTCTTGCTCTCCTTCTGATTTGAGATCTTGCAAACTCATAATAATAACATAATACATTGTCTAACTTTGTTTCTGTCTACTTTGCTTCTCTTGGTACCATGTTCATACATGTACATACTAGAAGTCTACCCTTTCGTTTTGAGCGATTAATACGTGTATAGTCATGAGGCACAATTTTGATTTAGTCAACTTTGATATAGTTAATTACGCCTTTTATCATATATGTTTTGCTTTTATTCTGAAATCTACTGTAAACAAGTAATCCTTATTTACATTTTCTCTTTTGTTATAAATTTAAAATTTGATTTAAAATGTAATTTTCATTGTATTTTCCCTTACAATTAATACATAAGGTGACTTCCCTTGTTCTTATCATTTTCAAAATCCAGAAAGTATATGTGAAGAATACATTTCTTATGTTTCATCTTTTCTTTAAAAATGTAAAAAGTTTTAAATGTTACGACTATTTATCCTTCATATGATTGTTTTTGTAGAATCACTAAACTGAGAATGTAGTATTTTCAATGATCAATATTTTTACACCTTTTTTATAATAGCATTCTACTTTGCAATCTTCAGTGAATTCCTAAATTCTCAAACTTGTTTTCATAAATACCCTGACTCCTCTTAAACTGTATTTGTCTTGACTTAGACAATTAGACAATTTTTCAAAAGAGTAATCAAAATATTTACATGGAAACTCCCTTATTGATGAGTTAAACCTTTAACCTTAATTAATCTTTATCTTATTTTACTACTTTTTTTGACTGCCACACATGTATCTTCATTTTCTTGGAATTATTACATATTTTGATAAATAGTGATATTACTTATCGTTTCTAACCACTCAAAATGCAATCTAGATTATGTGATTTAATTTATCATCAACTTTCATCGCCTCCATTTGCAACAATGACTCTCTAACTATATTCTTCAATTATGATTCTATTATAGTAAGAGTACCCGTAGTAGAAATTATAGCTTCGGAAATCCTCGATCGTTTCATAATTTCCTTTGTAGATGGGACTTAAATAGTCTTTACGCTTAAGATGTACCAAAACTTCGTTGCCTACCCTTAGCATGTATCATTAGGAACTTACCCTTGATTGCTTCTCTTTCATTTGTGCTACCCCTTCTTATTTCGGAATATATCTTTTCTAGATTTGGTAGCCAATCCAGAAGTGAACAAATGGTTCCTAATCCCTTCTTTATTAGACAGAGAAGTTACACTTAATGATGATTTAGAATGCGACTTACACTACTAGAAAAATAGCCTTTTACGACACGCAATGCGTTTCGTAAAACGCTCAGTCGACGCGCAAATGTGTGTCAAGGAAGGCCCTATCATAACGAAAGACGACACACTTTTGCGCGTCGTCTATTTACGACGCGCATTTACGACACACATTTATGACACGCATTTACGACATGCTGTTACGACACACAATGCGTATCAAGGAAGACCCTATCATAAAGGAAGACGACACGTATTTGCGTGTCGTAATCTTACGACGCGCGTTTAGGACATGCATTGCGTATCATTAAAGCCCCTGTCATAAATGAAGATGACACGTATTTGCGTGTCATAATTTTAAATGTTTAAAAAAATTTATAGAATTACTAATTTTCAAATTAAACAACAAATTGAAATTATCATAATACAAAATAAAATACCATACATAAGAACAATAATTCATTGCAAAAAAATATCATATGTCAAACAAGTTACCTAACATTACATGTCAAACAACACTACATGTCAACACTAATAACACTTAAAAACATGCTTTTCCCTGCATTTGGAGCACCCGCTATTCCTATATCAACAACCAACTTTAGGTCCAATTCCAACCTCCTGTAAAAGAACAACATTAGAAGATCAACATTTCCTTGATTTGATGATTCAAAATTAGTTTCCCTTGGACCTATTCCTGTTAAAAAGATAGATATATATATATATATATATATATATATATATATATATATATATATATATATATATACATATATATATATATAGCTTATGTGCACAGCAGGTCCACCAGATGCTTCTTACATAATATAATACATTTCAAGTCTAACTTTGATGATAACAAACTTGAAACTTTTAAAATAAGAACAAACCTCTAGTGGACCTTCCGAGATCCTCACAGTGTCATTCATATATGAACTTTTTGTTGCTTGTTGAGTCTTTTGTAGAGGTTATTCCAGAACCATCAACCATCTGCACCTTGGCTTTTCATCTTTATTTGATCACTCCTAAAGCTTTGGTGCTTGTGTATTTTCTACTATTTTGTAGGAGGAAGACCAAAACTTTCATCATTGTTAGACTTTGATTTTTCTGTGAAAAAAGTAAAAAGATAATTTAAATCGGTAAACTTTTTCAAATGAAGTAGAAAGGTAAATTATTAGAAAGAATGTGAATTCGGGCTCACCTGTGGATCCGAATTTCTGATGCAAATCCTGTTTAAAAGATGTTTTGTGTATTGGTTACTAATTAAATGTCATACTACTAAAGAAAGTTTTATAAAAGAATAACTTACGTCTATGTGAACTACCCCCCGAGGACAAAATCGGAATTAATTATTTTTGATATGGGAAAATTTTCTTTGATTAAAGTAGTTACCTGTTTATGAAGACTAGAAAGTGCTATGAATAAACAGTAGCCATACCACCGGAGTTGTTGGACATTTATTTCTCTCTTTAAGACCTAAACAAAAAAGAAAGAAAAGCCTAAGGATATTAACAAGAGGAACTGTTACTTCCACAGACATTTTTGATAATACACTGATTTTTTAATAAAATTGACAATTATACCCTTATTTATATTTAAACTGTAATATTTACTCAAATGCAAACACCTGCAGTGGAGTTTGCATGGTTGTTGGTTTGGTATAATGGTTTACTAAAATTCTGCATTTGAAAAATAACTTAGGGGCATAATTGTCAAATTCCTCAAAAATCAGTGGACTAGTTTGATTTGTTGTATTTTATTTTCAGCATAGTAGGACTAGTTTGAGATTCAAATAGATAACTAAAAACTCAATAAATTGACTCATAATTTGAGCCTCTGTTCTTTATTTTTTTCCTATATACTTCATGTGCTTTTTATCATGTGCAGACCAGTATCCAACAAATTCTTCACACGGTGATACAATAAAAAAATTCCACAATTCATACTCATGTATAGAGAATCATAGAGTCATACGCACACACATAATCAATATGTTCAATTCATAAAAACTTTAAACTTTGACAATTCATTTGCATAGCAATGACAGTGCTTGAGAATCAGAGATTGAAAAATTTATACACATACACATGGTTTTAACAGAATTAGATAATGAGAATCAATTTACCTTTTGAGAGTGAGATGAAGAATCTTAGCCGATAAGAAAGCAAGATCGAATAAGGAAGGAGCGTCGTTAGCCCTGGAATCTTTTTCCTTGTAATATCTAAAAACTTAAATGAAGGGTAAAATGGGCAGTTCAAATAAATCTCAATGGATGGATTAAAATTTACAGTGGAAAAATCAATTCCCTAGAAATAAAAAAAGAGCTTGTAATTTTAAACTCAGTGTTCATATTTGCTTTCATTACCTGAACCTTTTTCTTCCTCTACAAATGGTGTCTATATTTTACAGGAAATTGCCACCTGTAGCAGATTAAAGAAACTAAATTTGACACTATATTCTCCTTGCCATCTTCCTCAAGTAGCATCTTCCAAAACACTGTTCAATAAATTATATATTTATATTCATACAATGTATAAAAACATATTCAAATTTAAAATAAAATGTTAATAGGGAAATTGAGATGCATACCGAGCACCTTTTCCAAGTGCATCAGATGCAGGTTGTGACCTCCACATTCATTATATAACTCAGAAGCCCTTTTTTAAAATAAAATGTTAATAGGGACCCAAATCATTTTTCACCCCCACAACCACTGCAAATACATCATAAGAGCCCGAATCATCCGCCATCAAACAAGACACTATGGCTCCTGATTCCACCAAATTAAAAAGATATTTATAGCTTTATAAAAATTCCAGTTAGTTATTACATCACATTATTTCATTAGTCAAGTACCTTAAACGGGCATGCAGAGTGAGCAAAAAATCATTTAACAAAGCAGCTGACCAAGCAGGATCAGAGAGCACTGATGCAATCATTGATTCCAATTCATCAAAAGTTTCTTATGGGCTTTGCATCCATATAAGTGCTTTAATAACCATTACACGAACATAAACACATTCACATGCCACATTTTTACGCACCACCTCTATCAATGAAGCCAATAGACTTGACATTGTATCCTTGTTACCTGCCCCATTTGACATAGAATGAATGCGTCTATGACCTAAAACAAGTTCATAAGAAAAAAAAAGGAAAAAAAGCAATATCATGTATTTTGTGTCCTACTCCTACATAGATGTTGACTAGTCAACCACCAAATTACCTTCAATTTGTGACTTTCCATCTTCCCGATCGCTATTTTTAGCAAATGTATTAACATCTTCTCCTTCATTAATGTTGTCATGTAAACCCAATGCAAATGCAACAGCTCGACTTTTCCCCATCTCCTACACAACTCTAGTAGCTGCGTGAAGAACAGGCCAGGAAAAATTACGAAAAGAACTCTCTAATCTGTAGCAAAAATGAAAAGGGAAATGTTTAAGTTTTACAAGCATAATTATGAGCTAATGGATCAAGAAAGTATAACACCACTACACTTATAGCAGAACATACATTTTACAACACAAACCGAATAGACCACTTCTAATGTATTTATATTTACATGGTACAAGTCGTTAGAGCATAAGACCATAACCTTCAGATTGAAATAGATTGTATCAGACAACTGATTATGCACCTAGTTTTATTGCAGAAACCACTCAACTTTCATCATAAAACACATCTTTTACAACATAATTTGTGTGGTAGAACTAGTTATGCACCTAGTTCTATTGCAGAAACCTTAAATCAGATTATCTGAAGTATATACTTTGCAATACAATCTTATCATTCAATCACAAATACAATTTTTGTGGTATAAGACGCTATTACCTTTTTATGCAATGAAATCTACATACTTAAAAAAGCATCAGAAGAAGATTTTGATTTTATGAGAGTGAGTGAGTGAGTGAGTACCTGTGGAGATTCTGCATTAAAGGGTGGTATCGCTAAAAGCAGCTCAAAGAGAATAACACCAATAGACAACAAATCAGTTGTTGCACCTACAAAAAAGGAATTAAGTGTTTCAACTTTCAACTATGTAAGCAATAAGCAGAAATACATTTGAATAAAGTAAAGGGTAATGGGTATAATTGTAAATTACAACCATTCCCCTTAAATAGAGGTCATGTTTTTTGATGCACCCCCTGATAAGGCCTCTGTACTGTTAATCAGACCTACCTTCGATAACCCAAAATTTGATAGCTGTAACAAATAATCATTTTATATTTATTATATATTTCTTGCTTATTCAGAAATTCAATTTTTTTTACCTTGATATGGCCATCTAGACCAATTAACAAGTTGTCTGGCTTTAGGTCTCGGTGAATGATATTTAAAGAATGTAAATACTCTAGTGCAAGAACCTGAAAACAATTAATGAAATTATATCACATCTATGGGCGAATATCTACTTTAGTGTAAGTACCAATGGTAAAGAATTGTTACAGATATTGCCTATACAGAGTAATAAAGTAGGAGGTTATTTCCTATAGTTTGCCCAAAAAAGAAAGGGAAAAAAACTTACAAGTTCTGCAATATAGATATGTACCAGGTCCTTCAAAAGGTGAATTGAGAGAAACACATAAAATAAAGGATTTTGTTCACACACACACACACACACACACACACACATATATATATATATATATATATATATATATATATATGTATGCAAGCAAGTTTTTCATTATAAAAGAAGAAGAGGGTTGAGACTAGTAATACCTGGCTAGATCTAAATGGGCTTCTCTTGTCAAGACGTTCACACATCACAGATATTGTCTCAAATTTTATCTCCTGATCAATCATGAACACATCAATATGATTTTACAAACAAACAAACATGCAATGCAATGCAAGACCACCAGAAAACATACCTCATAGAGTTCGATTTCTTCATCCAGACAAAATCCAGCCCTCTCATTTAATTTTGATGTAATTTCAGTTGCTTTACCAGAACTCTTGACAAAAAAAACCTACCAACATATCTGCAAAAAATTATATAACATATGATATGATTACAAAGTAACCCCATCCCATTAGGCCACTGAAAGATATAATTAACATTTTGAAAGTACCGGAGTTCTTCATTCATGGGATCATAAAGCTTAAAGAAAAGAAGTATATCATCCTTGCTTTTCTCAGGTGGTGGAAGAGGATGCAACAAATCCTGAAAACAATGTTTGGTTCTTAATCAGGAGAATCGAGAAATTCAAAGGTACCGGACCGGTCGGAGTGAATATCGAATCCATTGCAAATACAAAACTGGTATCAGACCACTTATAAACAATCAGTATCAGCCTTAACCAAAAGGAAAAAAAAAACTCAACCAAATTGGTGTCCTTCATCAGTTTACTTACAATTTTAACCCATACTACATGTCACACCCCCAAACCAAAACGGCGGAAATGTTCGGGGGCGGAGGACGTCATATTCAGTATCATAACAGTTTATAGAAAGGAAAGTACACACCACCATATATAAAGGTTTCAAAAATGTTTACATCATTGTATTCATTACATGTTCAAAAGATAAATTCATAAATATCTTTCAAAAGAAGTAAATAATGCCAGGGCGTTATTCACCAAAGGTTGATTTCCAAACCTGCTTAACGATTCCCTGAGAATACAAGTTATTTCAAAGAAAAAGTGTCAACAATTAAGTTGGTGAGTTCATAAGTGATTTAGAAACCTTGAATGCCATTCCAAAAACGAGTGTATATTTTCCAAGAAAATCCCATATTTCCTTATAAAAGTGTGAAATGCATGAGAATGTTGGTATTGAAAAACGTAGATAGTTGAAACAAGAAAATCCCTTATTTTCCTAATAGTTGTTTGTTTAATGTTCAAGGCTAACATTTTGAAGCAATCCACATGCTTTAGAAAAGTTTTAAACATAGATTTATATAATAAACCTATTAGAAGATTTCAGTTTGTTAGATAATGAATAACCGTAGTAACTACTTATTCATTATTCAAAAGTACTATAATAGTTGTATATCCGATGAGTTTTATAACCGTACTGAACATAATATGCCTGTAGCGACGTTCTTCAGGCGTCGTAGCGTTATGACAAACTGTCACCCCAAAAGACGGACTGTAGCTAACAGCCAGGGTGCGGGATCATGACTTCCCGCATAGATCTATACACATTTGACACGTTCTCCGAACGGGAGACTCTGGTTATAGACAGGACTTGTAGCGATACCTTTTATCTAAAAGGCAGTGTTTGAAGATATACACGTCTCATGGATTCTCAACTAAGTCTGTATTAAAGTGATAGTTTTGTATGCAAAGTTTTATCCTTTTTCACAATGTTTGACCAACATAAATCACGAGTTTTTAGAATATATGAAATGGTTTAACAACGAAAGATGCTTTGGTGTTACTAAATACTTTGTATAAATCTATTGCATGCAAAGTATAACAAGAGTTTTCGCATAATAGAACTAAATCACAAGTGACTCATTTGATAGAAACGAGTAAAGGAGATTTTTTTTATGAAATACACGATAATAACGGTATGTTTACTTGTATTCCTCCCCTAAAAGAGTATAAAAGCATTTAAAATGTATTTAAAGAGTGTTCGAAGGGGGATATGAACTCACATGATAGTTTGAAGATAGCGAGATGGAAAACCGGACAGAGTTTCGCCTCGGGAAACGGACTTTTCTCGGGATTCTCGGGAATCTCGGGAGTAAAATTGACCCTCGGGACTTGAGCAAAAATGACCAGGGCTTCGGGTTTGAACGGGCATGGAAATCGAGGCAAGATCGTGAGAGAAAGGAGAGAATTGAGCATTTTTTCGGAAGCCTTCGCATGCTATTTATAGGGGGGTCTGAGAAGCCTCGTACGCGGGGCATACGCTTGTACGCAACGCGTACGCGTACGTCATGCATGACCGAAGCCTCGACTGCCTCGGCTTCAGATGGGACGGATCAGACTGGCGGATCGGATGGGACGGCGGGTCGGACGGGTCGGACGGACGGGCGGGTCGGATGGGTCGGTAGCCTCGCATAGGGCGACGTGCACGATCCGAGGCCAAGGCCCTCGGGTACGCAGGGCGTACAGGGGTACGCGGCGCGTACCTCGGATGAGGACGCTGACTCCTCTTCGGATAATACTCGATTTTTGAATTGAATAAATATATAATTTATTTAATAAACTTCAAAAATTCATATCTTCTTCATACGAACTCCGTTTTTGATGGGCTTTATATCCACGCGTAGGTGAGACTATGGTCTACAACTTTCGTTTAGACTCCGTTGGCAAATTCCGAAATTATTTTTATTATTTATTTTATAACTCATCGTGTTTAAGGAATTTCTTCAAAAATTCATAACTTCTTTATCTGACGTCGGTTTTTGCCAGACTTTTTACTGCTGAAATACCATTGTCGAGACCTTCGATTCTCGTTTAGGTCATTCCGGCCAAAAGTCGTTCGATCTCCGATTCGAGTTTTTAGTTGTCTGCTGCTAAGCCGAACTTAAAAAAAAATCTAAATTTCAATATATGAAGTCGTATTTGAGCATTCTCTTTAAGTATGATCCCGGTTTAATGACATTACACACAGTAGGAATTTAAATAAATACTTATTGGGGCATATTATTCTCAAAGTAAATTTTATTACCCCAAGATGGTTACAATACTTGACTTTTTAGGTCAATACAAAGAGTTGAAATATCGGGTTGTTACATCATCCCCCCGTTAGAGGGAATTTCATCCCGAAATTTTAATACAAAATAGAAGTCTTAGGGACTGAGGAAGAGGTGCGGAAACTTCTGTTGCATTTGGTCTTCCCGTTCCCATGTGAATTCGGGTCCTCTCTTAGCATTCCATCGAACTTTTACTATTGGAATGCGACTTTGCTTAGTTCGTTTTACTTCCCTATCCATGATCTCGACGGGTTCTTCCACAAAGTTAAGATTTTCGTTTAGCTCGATTTCATCGAGTGGAATTACAAGTGTTTCGTCGGACAAACACTTTTTTAGGTTCGATACGTGGAATACTGGATGTACTTTGTTAAGCTCGATTGGAAGTTGGAGTTTGTAGGCCACTGGACCAACTCTCGAGATGATTTCAAAGGGTCTAATGTACCGAGGATTTAGCTTTCCACGCTTCCCAAAGCGTATCATGCCCTTCCAAGGTGAGACCTTCAGTAGTACCCGGTCGCCAATCTGGAATTCCAAGGGTTTACGTCTCCTGTTGGCATAGCTCTTTTGCCTATCCCTTGAGGACTTCAGTCGTTCTCGTATTTGCACAATCTTTTCAGTCGTTTCTCTGATGATCTCCGGACCAGTGAGGGTGCTATTAGGGACTATACATTTTGCCAATTGTGTGTCGCCCACTTCCGTCCAGCACAGGGGTGATCTGCACTTACGGCCGTAAAGGGCTTCGAATGGAGCGGTCTTGATACTAGTATGGTAACTATTGTTATAAGAGAACTCGACCAAAGGCAAGTGAACATCCCATGCCTTGCCAAAGTCAATTACACATGCTCGCAACATGTCTTCCAGGGTTTGGATCATCCTCTCACTCTGTCCGTCAGTTTGTGGGTGGTATGCCGTACTCATATCCAACCTTGTCCCCATGGATTTTTGCAGTGATTGCCAGAATCTGGAAGTGAATCTGCTATCTCTATCCGAGATGGTGTACATCGGTACGCAATGAAGTCGTACGATCTCCCGGATGTAGGTTCTTGATAGTTTTTCCATCCTATCAGTTTCCTTGATCGGTAAGAAATGGGCTGACTTGGTTAATCTGTCGACGATTACCCAAATAGTATCTTGGCCACTCTGAGTTTTGGGCAGTTTGGTTATGAAGTCCATGGAAATCTGCTCCCATTTCCACTCAGGTATTTCAGGTTGCTGGAGTAGACCTGAGGGTTTCTGGTGTTCTATTTTTATTTTGGCGCAAGTTAAACACTTGCTCACATATGTAGCAATCTCCGCTTTCATGTTTGGCCACCAGTAAAGTTGCTTGAGATCCAGATACATCTTGTCTGACCCTGGGTGTACGGAGTATGGGGTCCTGTGTGCCTCGCTCATAACTACCTCTCTGAATCCACCAAACTTGGGTGTCCAGATCCGGTTCATGAGGTAGCGTGCCCCGTCACTCTTGATTTCTAAGTTCTTGTCCATTCCCCTAAGGGCCTCACCTCCCACGTTTTCGGGTTTCAAGGCCCCTATTTGAGCTTCCTTGACTTGCGCTGACAGGTGCGAATGGATCAACATGGCTAATAACTTCACTCTTTGGCCAAAGTACTCCTTCCGACTAAGGGCATCGGCTACGACGTTTGCCTTTCCCGGATGATAGCGAATCTCACATTCGTAGTCGTTGAGCAATTCGACCCAACGTCGTTGTCTCATGTTTAACTCTTTCTGGTCGAAGATGTGTTGGAGGCTCTTGTGGTCTGTAAAGACAGTGCACTTGGTACCGTAAAGGTAGTGCCTCCAGATTTTAAGAGCGAAGACTACTGCTCCAAGTTCTAAGTCATGAGTGGTGTAATTGACCTCATGCGTTTTAAATTGTCGTGAGGCATATGCAATCACCTTTCCCCTCTGCATTAGCACACAGCCCAGCCCTTGCTTCGAAGCGTCTCAATACACCACAAAGTCTTCGGTCCGTTCCGGAAGAGAAAGGATGGGTGCACTGCAAAGGGCTTGTTTCAAAGTATGAAATGCAGCATCTTGCTTTTCTCCCCAGTTGTAGGTCACACCTTTCTGGGTTAAAGCGGTAAGAGGCTTTGCGATGCTGGAGAAATTCTGGATGAACCTTCGATAATAACCAGCAAGACCTAGAAACTGGCAAATCTCGGTTGGTGTGGTTGGTGCAGACCAGTTTTCGATAGCCTTGATCTTTGAGGGGTCCACGTGGATTCCTTCCTTGCTGACCACGTGACCGAGGAAGTCTACCTTTCTAATCCAAAACTCACATTTTGATAATTTTGCATAAAGTCTCTCAATTCGCAAAGTCTCTAAGACTTGTCTCAGGTGTTGACTATGTTCCTCTTTATTCTTTGAATAAATGAGTATATCGTCTATGAATACTATCACAAATTTGTCTAAGAATGGACGACATACCCGATTCATTAGATCCATGAATACGGTCGGGGCATTGGTTAGTCCGAACGGCATCACTACGAACTCATAATGTCCGTATCTCGTTCGGAAGGCCGTCTTGGGAACATCACTCTCTAGGACTCGCAGCTGGTGATATCCCGACCTTAGATCGATCTTGGAGAAGTAGTTGGCTCCTTGGAGTTGATCGAATAAGTCGTCGATTCGGGGCAGGGGGTATCGGTTCTTGATGGTAAGTTTGTTGAGTTCTCGGTAGTCGATGCACATCCTAAACGATCCATCTTTCTTTTTCACGAACAACACGGGCGCTCCCCATGGCGAGAAGCTCGGCCTGATGAATCCTTTTCCAAGTAGTTCATTCAGTTGGCTGGAAAGCTCCTGCATCTCTGCCGGGGCTAACCGATAGGGTGCTTTGGCTACTGGGGTAGCTCCGGGGATTAGATCGATTCTGAATTCGACTTGTCTTGCGGGTGGTATTCCTGGAAGGTCCTCGGGAAACACGTCGGGGAAATCGCATACGTCGGGCACATCCTTGATATCCCGGACTTCGCGTTTCACGTCTACAACATGCGCTAAAAATGCGTGACACTCCTTGCGTAGGTACTTCTGAGCTTGGATACTTGAGATGATGCTAAGAGTGGTACTAGGTTTGTCGCCCAAGACAAGGAAGGTTTCGCCGGTTGGCAGATTAAGGCGAACGGCCTTATCGTAACATAGAATGTCCGCACGATGTGAACTCAGCCAATCCATGCCAATGATGACATCGAAACTCTTAATCGAGACTGGCATGAGGTTGATTTGAAAGAGATTATCGTTTAGAGTTAGGGTGCAGTTTAAATATATCTCCTTAGTGCCTTCGGTTTTCCCGTTGGCCATTTCTACTATGAACGGTTCACTTAATGATTGTGGTATTGGTTTTAGCATGCTTTTAAAGTCGTGACTCACAAAACTCCTTTCCGCTCCACTATCAAACAAAATGCATGCATACGAGTTATCGAGAAGAAACGTACCCGTAACAACAGTGGGGTCCGCAATGGCTTCATCTTGTCCCATTGCGAAAACTCAGCCTCTTCCGCCAGTATTCCTGTTGTTTGTCTTTGGGCAGTCCTTGCGGTAGTGCCCTGTGTCTCCGCACTCAAAGAAAGCACGGCTTACTCCGGTATTAGTAGTGGGGGCGGATTGTTGGGTTGGCTCCTTGCAATAGCGGGCTGTATGACCCTTCTTATTGCACCTGGTACATTGAAGGTCACGGCAGAGACCGTGGTGGTGGAAGTTGCACTGGTTACATTTCAGTACTTTTCCATTGTATGAACTTGTGGGGGCAGAGTTGGTAGGTATAGTAATAGTGTGGGTCGCTATCACTTGTTGTTTCTTGGGGTTCTCCTGGAGGGTTTGTCCCCTCCTCTTGTTCCAAGGCTTACTCTGGCCCTGAGCCTCCCTAGGTGGATTTGCGGCTGCTGTAATGGTACTTTGTTTCATTCCGTGGTCGATGAGTTGTTGCGCCAGGCGTTTAGCGCTGTTGTAGGTGATAGGGTTGGATGCTAGGACATGCCCTTGAATCTGGGGTGACAACCCCCAAATGTACCTTTCGACCTTCTTTGATTCTGGGTTGACCATGGTAGGGCACAAAGCAGCGAGATCGTTGAACCTAGCTGTGTAGGCGACTAGATCAGACCCAGCCATTTTCAAATTCCAGAGCTCCTGCTCAAGCTTTTGCACTTCACCCCTTGGGCAGTACTCTTCCAGTAGTAGTACCTTCAGTTCTTCCCAACTCATGGCGTTAGTGACAGTGAGCATCACTGAGTTCACATGGCTTTTCCACCAAGTGAGGGCTCGATCTATGAAGGTGCAAGCAGCGAACTTAACCTTGCTTGTTTCTTAGCACGAGCAGATCTCGAAGACCGTTTCGGTCTTTTCGAACCATTGCATTAGTGCAATGACTCCTCCACTGCCATTAAAAGTCTTTGGCTTCGAGTTGGAGAACTCCTTGTAAGTACACTCCCTTACATGGCCCTGGCCGATGCCACGATTGGGATGATTCGTGCTGCTTCCTGTACCTCCATTTGCATTGGAGTTTATTTGAGAGAGGGCTGCTGCTACTGCTGCTGTGATAGCAGCCTGGACCATTGTTGGATCATAAGTTAGTAGTGGAGGTGGTGGTGGGGTCGCATTGGTACGTGCTGATCTACGAGGAGGCATTGCGCTGCCAAAAGAAAAAATGAGATATTATAAGTTTCGGTGGTTGCGAGTTGAATGATATTAAGTTAACTATCTTAAATAGATTAAGAATTTGGTTTGGCCAATACTTGGTTTTGAGCTTGATTCATTAATAATGATTGAATGGATGTACTTCTGAATTGCACGGACTACACATAATTAAAACGAGAAAGAGATATGCCTTATATATATTAAACATATAGTTGTGTTACATCAGAGTTTAGACAAAACTTTTTGACCTTTCTAAAGGTCTCCGATTACAGAAAGTTTTAAAGAAAAATAATATTCTTATCCGAAGTCCTAATTTATAACAAAATTTGAAATCCTGGCAGGCACTATTTGCGACGTAGGTTGCGCTTGGAGCTTGACTCTGCATCTGATTGCTTTGATTCCATTAGACGCCGATCAAAAGCGGCATGCTGCTCCCTTAACTCGGCTAGGGCTGCAATCATTTGTGCCTGAAATGCCTCAGACTGGAGTTGAGCATTGTCTTGTATCTTGTCCAGCCTACGGATGTCAGAAGTGTGAACCTGCACTTCCACGTTGACATCCTGAAGTCGGCTTGCTTGAACCCCGGACTGATAGGACTGATTGGCTAACTTACCCACCATTACCGGGAGTGCTCGATCAGCCGAACCTCCACCGTGGACATCACAGAAGTCCCGACACATGCCGTAGGGAGGGCGTATGCCTTGTTGTTGGCTCCAATGATGGAGGTGACTTCCCCAGACGGGAGTGGGTCCTTGGAAGTTCCTCACATGGATAGGAGGTTGAATGGGTGGTGGATCGATCACTTCCGGCTCCGAGTCAGTACCGGAGTCATCACCCAATTCTATGGGTTCCTCGTCCTCTTCGGGATCATCTTCGATCCATCCTCCGTTGCCTTGGTTGGGAAAGTAGGGGTCATTGGGGTGGTGAAATCCATCCATTTGACTGTACGAGAAATAGGGTTATAAGAATTGAATGAAGTTGAAACATGCAAAACATGTAAGTTAAACTAGTTTAGATAGAAAATACTCCTATAGAATTTAAATTCTTGTGTTTGACTCTAGTAACGGTTTGGTAAGTTTTAAAATTTGTTGTCCACTGCAGACACTCCTCGGCACACGTTAGTCGGCTCTCGGACAAATATAGTTGATCAGGCTATATCCTTCCCAGTTCCGATTACGTGTCCCAAAGCGTACCTGTACTGCACAACTTATTTATAATACTTCTAAAATCGTACGATGTGAAACTGTTATTAGTACGAAATGAATGCATGCTTACTTTACAAAAACTAAATAAATTTAATTTCAAAAGTATGACTCTTTTCAGAGTGATTTTGCCCAGATGAGTTTATAGTTGTATACTAAAAATGGTTTTGATATACTTAATTCACTATAAACGGTGCTCTGATACCAATCTGTCACACCCCCAAACCAGAACGGCGGAAACGTTCGGGGGTGGAGGACGTCATATTCAGTATCATAACAGTTTATAGAAAGGAAAGTACACACCACCATATATAAAGGTTTCAAAAATGTTTACATCATTGTATTCATTACATGTTCAAAAGATAAATTCATAAACATCTTTCAAAAGAAGTAAATAATGCCAGCGCGTTATTCACCATAGGTTGATTTCCAAACCTGCTTAACGATTCCCTGAGAATACAAGTTATTTCAAAAAAAAGTGTCAACAATTAAGTTGGTGAGTTCATAAGTGATTTAGAAACCTTGAATGCCATTCCAAAAACGAGTGTATATTTTCCAAGAAAATCCCATATTTCCTTATAAAAGTGTGAAATGCATGAGAATGTTGGTATTGAAAAACGTAGATAGTTGAAACAAGAAAATCCCTTATTTTCCTAATAGTTGTTTGTTTAATGTTCAAGGCTAACATTTTGAAGCAATCCACATGCTTTAGAAAAGTTTTAAACATAGATTTATATAATAAACCTATTAGAAGATTTCAGTTTGTTAGATAATGAATAACCGTAGTAACTACTTATTCATTATTCAAAAGTACTATAATAGTTGTATATCCGATGAGTTTTATAACCGTACTGAACATAATATGCCTGTAGCGACGTTCTTCAGGCGTCGTAGCGTTATGACAAACTGTCACCCCAAAAGACGGACTGTAGCTAACAGCCAGGGTGCGGGATCATGACTTCCCGCATAGATCTATACACATTTGACACGTTCTCCGAACGGGAGACTCTGGTTATAGACAGGACTTGTAGCGATACCTTTTATCTAAAAGGCAGTGTTTGAAGATATACACGTCTCATGGATTCTCAACTAAGTCTGTATTAAAGTGATAGTTTTGTATGCAAAGTTTTATCCTTTTTCACAATGTTTGACCAACATAAATCACGAGTTTTTAGAATATATGAAATGGTTTAACAACGAAAGATGCTTTGGTGTTACTAAATACTTTGTATAAATCTATTGCATGCAAAGTATAACAAGAGTTTTCGCATAATAGAACTAAATCACAAGTGATTCATTTGATAGAAACGAGTAAAGGAGATTTTTTTATGAAATACACGATAATAACGGTATGTTTATTTGTATTCCTCCCCTAAAAGAGTATAAAAGCATTTAAAATGTATTTAAAGAGTGTTCGAAGGGGGGATATGAACTCACATGATAGTTTGAAGATAGCGAGATGGAAAACCGGACAGAGTTTCGCCTCTGGAAACGGACTTTTCTCGGGATTCTCGGGAATCTAGGGAGTAAAATCGACCATTGGGACTTGAGCAAAAATGACCAGGGCTTCAGGTTTGAACGGGCATGTAAATCGAGGCAAGATCGTGAGAGAAAGGAGAGAATTGAGCATTTTTTTTTCGGAAGCCTTCGCATGCTATTTATAGGGGGGTCTGAGAAGCCTCGTACGCGGGGCGTACGTTCGTACGCAGCTCGTACGCGTACGTCATGCATGACCGAAGCCTCGACTGCCTCGGCTTCGGATGGGACGGATCAGACTGGCGGGTCGGATGGGACGGCGGGTCGGACGGGTCGGACGGACGGGCGGGTCGGACGGGTCGGTAGCCTCGCATAGGGCGACGTGCACGATCCGAGGCCAAGGCCCTCGGGTACGCAAGGCGTACAGGGGTACGCAGCGCGTACCTCGGATGAGGACGCTGACTCCTCTTCGGATAATACTCGATTTTTGAATTAAATAAATATATAATTTATTTAATAAACTTCAAAAATTCATATCTTCTTCATACGAACTCCGTTTTCGATGGGCTTTATATCCACGCGTAGGTGAGACTACGATCTACAACTTTCGTTTAGACTCCATTGGCAAATTCCGAAATTATTTTTATTATTTATTTTATAACTCATCGTGTTTAAGGAATTTCTTCAAAAATTCATAACTTCTTTATCTGACGTCGGTTTTTGCCAGACTTGTTACCGCTGAAATACCATTGTCGAGACCTTCGATTCTCATTTAGGTCATTCCGGCCAAAAGTCGTTCGATCTCCGATTCGAGTTTTTAGCTGTCTGCTGCTAAGCCGAACTTAAAAAAAAAATTCTAAATTTCAATATACGAAGCCGGATTTGAGCATTCTCTTTAAGTATGATCCCGGTTTAATGATATTACACACAGTAGGAATTTAAATAGATACTTATTGGGGCATATTATTCTCAAAGTAAATTTTATTACCCCAAGATGGTTACAATACTTGACTTTTTAGGTCAATACAAAGAGTTGAAATATCAGGTTGTTACACTACAAGTATATAAGTACATAAGTAGTATAATACCTTAAATTCCCTTAAAATTTCCATGTAGCGTGATGTGCTCTTAGCAACAGTGCCAACATTTTGTCAAATGTTAGATTCTATAATATGTTCTTCAGATTCAATCACATTGGGGCCAGCTAACACAAAGAATGGTTGTGCTCCCTGTAATGGTTGTTGCAACGTACAAGGTAAGATAAATCCGTTAAAGTCAATTATAAAAGACATTTACTATTAGTCGAAATGATTGTTCTTTCATTCCCACAACTAAAGGGATTTGCATTTATAGTATTTACTGATTTGGGTATCGAGCTTCCCAAGATGAGGTTAACTAGGCCCTAATAAAAAATAACTCAAAATCAGATAACAAGATGATGTGATAATTGTATGAAAAAAATCAAACGATCTGAAGACAAATAATTTAATACACCTTCGATCATGAAATAGCATCTACAGTCTAAAGCATTATCCGACCTTCAAAAAGGATTAAACGAAACCAACACCAAAAGAAGACTGAAAGAAAATCGCAGATAGATTGTACCTCAGGAACGGAAAAATAAAAGAGATCGGGGAGAAATGGTTGATCAATGAACATATTTGGCACAAAAATACCTAATTTAATGAGTGGATTGACTTTCAAATTATTTGAATTAACCTACTTAGGGAGAAAAAGAATATACCTGTGTAAGATAAACCCTAAATAGTAATCTTGTAAATAGTGAGAAAGTTAACAGTGATGGAAATGGCGAGAAGGCGAGAAATGGCAGCAATAGCAAGTCGATTTCTTGACCACAACACCGATCGAGTAATCCTAATCATAGGTCTTTTTCGTTTTCGTTTTCATGAGGGTTAGCGAGTTGGTTTCCTTGAGGATGGAATGATGGAGCTGCAAATGGTGATGGTGGATGAAGTATTGGTCGATAAGGCCGGTACGTTGTCATCATGTGCGGCCTGAAGAGTCGGTGTGGGTTGGAGGTAGTTGAGGTGGGTATCAAGCGGGGTTTTATGGTTTCTTTTGATCGATGAAGATTTTAGGAACTTCAAGTATGAAATTATCTATCTTTTACACACAATGCTTTTAGGGTTTCTTTTGATTAAAGAGGATTTTACAAGAAGAAGGAGAAGAGTATGAAGGCGGGGTTTTTTATTTTTGGATTTCTTTCCCCCCTTGGCAATTAAAAAATTGGAGAACGCGCGTTGAAAATATAAAGTGACAGTTTTAGACGACACACTTTTTTATGATAGGTGCCCTCCGTGTTTTTAATTTTTTTTTTGGACACTAATTTTAGGGCACGCACAAATAAGTGTCCTCTATCCTTCAAATTTTGCAAAAATGACATTATTTTTTAGGGCACACACAAATGCGCGTCCTCTATCAGCGAATGTCATTGTTTGTGCGTCATTAAAGGGCTGTTTTCTAGTAGTGTTAAGGATCAGTGCGGATTTAGCACTCATTGAAGTTGATGCTTTAGAAAAACTTATAACGCTCTTTTAAGTTAGATAATATCAAACTAGATAATCTTTTCAACTAGGTCACCATGGTTGGATCATGATTTCCATGATCCTAATTTCCCACAATCTAGACTGTAGAACTCAAATTAGGGAAAAACTAATTTGATTATAGCTAAAGAATTGGGCTCTTCCCTTGAGGAATTAACCCAAAGTAATCAAAGAGCTCTCCAGGTCACCACCTCTCCAACTACACAATTGAATTCGGCTGAGTTCTAATAGAATACGTCACACATTAAATTTCAGGACAAAATTCTTTCAACCGGGGGAAAGTGTGACAACCGTCAAATTTGAGATAGTTCAAGATTTGAATAACCTTAATTGAATATAAAGGTACGACACATACTAGACTTCGTAACTAGAAACTATGTTATAACTTACTAGAAACTTAGAAACAATTAGAAACAACGGATAGTGTACTTAGATTTCACATTGATATGTGAATTCTATCACTACTTAACTGTAGTGACTATCCATATTCGGGTCACTATTTCAATCGAACACGTTTTCATGAATCATATACACACATCATGCACCGCACCTAGTAGTATAAATTAGGTCCAAGTCTCATAGGAACTTAAGTTAAAGTTGAAACTATGACTAGTCTACTTGGTTCGTCAATTTCACTTGAATCTTGGAACCACTATATAGAAATGCCAATAAACCAATAAAAATATATTACAAACATTATTTCTAACTTGAATAAGAGTTAGGAAACACAAAAATAATTTGAAATCTCAAAGATTCAATTTATTTTGATATTCAAAGTTTAGCAAAATCCAAAAAACCCTAAAAACCCTAAATACCTAATTTTATAAACTTTAACCTTAAAAATTATATGAAAATAATTATGAATCTTACAATATCAATTTAATGTAAAAAAATGCTTGGAAATATAATCAAAGATAGGAAATATTAAACCAATTATCTTATTCCTAAAGTTATAAGCTAAATTATCATAGATTAATGCATAAATCAACCTAAATACAATTTATAAATTTTTTTAAAAGTTTATAAAATATAGGAAAATGATTTAAATGTAATTATTAGAGAGAGGGCCTCTCTCATCCTCCAAAATTTCGTTCTCCTTTCCCCAAGTCCACTCTTCTCCAAGACAATAATTATTTTATCCTCCTACACACTTCACTTCTCTCTCACACTTTCTTCTTTTTCACTCTTCTCTCTCTCTCACACACTCCACAACTCCATTTCTCTCTTCCTCTCTCTACCATCCATGAAAATTTACAGAAAAATGAGTCTCATGACACCAAAAATCATCCTTATCAAATGTGTTCTTAAGGTAAAATCGAAAACCCCTTATTCTCCTTTCAAAGTTACACCATTTCATGAAAAAATATATACTTCTACACCATTCTATGGATGTATTATGAATAATATGCTCAGAACCACGATTCTTATGATGATGGTGGTAGTATTTCACCCAAATACCAACATGCATGTGATGATCTTCAAGCTTAGATACTAGATGATCAAAGTATGTTGTTAAAAAGCTTTCAAATATGTCATAAACGATTTATTCATAAATAAATATCTAAACCTTCTTTTCTACTTAAATCTGATTTTTCCCAGAATCAAGACAGCAAACACGATGAGCTGGAAATTTTTGGAAAATAAATCATTTTTCTCGATTTATTGTTATTTTCTCAAGAAACTAGAGAAATAATTCATATAGAATACTTTTGAAGGTTAATAAACTCTGTTTTCTGGATATCACCTATGCAGTGAGTAAAAACTTTTCATGAAGTTGCATGTATATCTAAGGCTGTTTTCTGTTGATTTCTAATTTATTCTTTTAGAAGAGAAATAAATAGAAAAATATATTCATGAATGTCCAAAGCCTTATTTCATAATTTTATCATATTTTACATATCATATATACTTTGTGACAAATTCTCCATATTTTTCTAAGACAATTTCTTATTTTTCCCGATTTAATGAGAGTTTAAGGGATTAAATTAATGAAAAATAGCTACACTTATTCAAAAAATATGAAACTTTACCAAAACATCTTATGTTACATTAGGATGGAATATAAAAAGTTGGATGATTTTTCTCTTCTGTATGCTATTTTGTTTCTATTTTCCTAAGATTAAACATTCATAAATCCAAACATCGGATGCCACTTTTTATAAATGACTCTTGATATTTTTACCATATTATATACAACATCAAATAATTTTACAAAATTTATTAGGAATTATCTTAATTGTTTACTATTTTTTCTAATTTTTAATTATTATATACACACAAATTATGAAAATCAGACTCCTCTATATGAAAATCACCTTTAACATTTTTTCTAGATGATATATGATGAATAAAAGTGGAACACCAAGTTTACAGAATTTTAAATTCTATTTTCTAATTATCTTCATTTTTAAAAATAAGCACACAAAAATTATTCACTAATTAATTCTTATTTAAGTGAATAAAAAAAAGAAAAATATCTAAACTACATGGAATCCAACTTTTATATTTTTCCTAGCATTTATATGTCTAATAATACTAGTACAAAAAGTTTTAAAATTTTTTGAAACTGATTTCTATTTATCTCTATTTTGATAGTATAAATACACAAAAATCCAAAAAATCATGCTAAATTGTTTAAAAATCAGCTTTTATATTTTTACCAGATTGAATATGTTTTATAATAGTAGTGCACAAAGTTTGGGGAATATGCTTAACTTATTGCTATTTTTCATGAGTTTTTATCTATTTAGAGATTTAAATATAAGAAAAATTGCTATACATATCTATAATCCATGAAAATTTATATGGAAGTCCTTTAATACTGTTAAAACCAAAATCAGAAGTTTGGTAATTTTTATTAACTGTGTAGTATTTTTGATGATTTTATGATTATTCAAGAAATTAAAATTGAAAAAATAGCTAGGCAAATCAAAAATACAAGAAAACTTATCTTAACGTCTTTGACTTCAATTAAAACTGAAATGAAAAGTTTGGGAAATTGTGGAACTAAATTGACTTAGTTTTTAAATATTTAGTCATTGGAACACCTCCTAAACTGTTAAATTTTAACATTTTAATAATGGGGAAATTCCACTTGAATTTGTTATACAACAAATTAATTCATAGAAATCTAAATTTCATAGAAAAATGTTTGTTACTTAACAATATTAAATTTTGACAAAATATCCGCAAAATTCTATTGTAGTAGTAAGTATACTAGTGTTAGATTTTGATTTGAGACTCACTAGCATATACCATTATTGTGGGAATCGGTAGTGGTACAAGTGAAACGTAGTTCAAGGCACCATTTGCATCATATCAACGCATTTTGAGTATTCACGTGTAAGATACACGTTCAGTTGTTGTGTTTTGTTAGTTTAAAAATGAATAGTATTAAATAATATATGGTTTTGAGCATTGAGTTCTAACAAGATCGTTTTATGAGAATTGAAGTAAAACTATGTTTAGAATCATTCAGAAAACTATTGGAAGTCTTATGAAACTCCAATCAAAGGTCAAATATTGAAATTAATGAAAATGTAAAATTTAAGTTGGAAATAAGTAAAAATTATATTATTGAAAGTTGTGAATTATCTCGTTAGAAACATTTAGGCGAAAACCTCACTGAAATCCGAGTTATAACAAAGAAGTTATAACTTATTGAAGTTTCACGACAGAACCGGCACGACGTCGTATGATGTAAAAAGTAAGTTTACAATAAACTACTTTATAGCCTTTATGATCTAAATGAAAGTTGTAGTATTCATTAAATAGATAATTTTCGTAAAAAGAATGTCCAAATCTGACTTCGTATGAGGAAGTTACGATTTTTCTAAGATTTGGCATAGCAGTACACATCCCAAAACTCGAAATAAAGATCGAGTGATTTTTAGCCGACACAACTTAAACGATAATTGAAGATCTAGTCAATAGTAGTACAACGATAAAAAGACAGACAACGGACATCAGATGAATAAGTTATCAATTTTTAACAGACATTTCCTGTCCCGGCCTGTTAAAAATAATATATTAAAATGAATTCAAAATTAGCCAACGGAGTCTTAAAGAAAGTTGGAGATCTTAATTTCACCTATGTGTGGATATAAAGAACGTCAAAAACGGATTTCGTATGCAGAAGTTACGAATTTTTGAAGGTTTGGGCACAAACTTTGAGGATGGTCTGAAGGAGTACGCCCATCGTACTCATCTAAGTGATCCGAAATCCATCACCCTCCATACTCCTTCGCATGAGTGCCACATATCGTAGCCTTGACGCATCCAAGACAATCCCTTAGTACACCCAGCGTACTAGTTGAAGTAGCAGTTCGCCCCGCGTACCATAGAGTTATGCCCAGCATAACTCGAGTATCCAACCACTATAAATAGCGGATGATTCCAGCCGAATTGATTTTACCATTTTACTGCTCTCACCCTTAAACTTTCATGAATGTTGCACTAAGTAACCCAAAATCTCAAATACTATCCTAGCATCATAAGCAAGCTTGAAGATCCCGAGAAAAAGAATTTTTGAGCCGAAATTTTGTCCACATGAAGCCCGATTTTTTAGAAAACATCTCGGTTTTATCGCAAACGATTATTTTAAGAGACGAAGTGCTGCCTAAATTATCATTTTATCATTCGGTTATTTCACGGTGAGTTCAATATAGGGACAATTGTATGTTATGTGTTATATGTGCAATGTGCTTTTCTGTGTTATTATGATAATGAGTTATACCTTTGACCACGAAGTGAATGACTAAGCATCACTTGGGTACCGGTATGTAGCATTTGGCCATGAAGTGAATGATTAAGCATCACTTTGGCATTGGCAGAAAGCTAAGTAGGGTTGGAAGCCTATAAATTGCTAGCCAAAATGTTAATTCAGAAATCGTTTATTTTTCCATGCCACATGGGCTGAAGTCTTATTGATGTATGTTAAGTTGAAATTGTTATATTTCATTGATTGTACATCTTTGAATCAGATTATTCGTTGATATGGAAAGTTTGTCATATGATACTCATATGCCTTTGTTGTTCTTTGTCCCACTTTGCTTCTGTCATATTGATATATATGGCATAACGTTATATTGTAACTGTTATTGAACACACTAAGCGTCACCGCTTACCCCTCTCAGTGTTTAATTATTGTTGGTGATAAGCATCCAGTATAGTTATGTACTATTAGAAGATGTAGAATAGATAATATTTTAGCTTTTGTATTTAGTGTATAAACTCCTGGGAAATTATGTAATATATAAAACTTTGTAAAAACCTCGTTTGTCAGTTTGTATCCAATCTTTTGTAACAAAATCATATATGTAAAACATATTTATGAATATGAGTGTAGCGTGTTTGGAATGTTAATTATGAAAGGGGGTCTTTCAGTCATGGTATCAAACTAGTAGTTTAAGTGAACTAAATACCACGGATTGGTATTTCGACTTAAACTATCGGAAGTTCAATATATGAACGGATTCATTAGCAGTATATGGATACAAACCATAGGAAAGAATTAAGTGGACTATTGGATAATGATAAATCTTAATATTTTAAAGTACTAAGCTACTTCAAAAATTTTAAAGCATTAGTATAAGCGAACTAGGAATTGTAAGGATTTCTAGGCTTAAATTTGAATTGCTAAGTAATGATGGTACGATGTGTGCCTAGTATACATTAGGTTGAATACCTCACTTGCTATAGTGTACACTAGCATACTTTAAGAGAGATGCCTTATATGCTAACATGTGCTAAAAGATAAATAAAATACCCGAAAGCACGTGCACGACTTGGGGATATGTGGTGTCACTCTTTCGAAGCATCCACGTGTCGATAGAACTGTTTCTGTTTCTTCTATTCCATCAGCATGAAACTTTTCGAGGTGATAAGGAGACTTACAATAATTGACATCGATAAACAGTCAAAGGATATCGTAAAATAAAATCTATCAAATGATACCGTAAATAGTGTATTAATACCTATAGAGTGGTGTTGTACATTCAAACTATGTTTGATGAAATAATAACACCTTTGGAGGAATGTTGTGTGTTCAAAGTACATTCGGATGAGATGAATGTTTTGGTGTAATCCATGAAGTTGTTCCACCACTGACCAGATTGAAGCAGTGATTGCTTACAGAGTTAGAATAGCTGAAAATGGTGATAAATACTTCGACAATATCGAAATTGATGTTGTGCAAGATATAGAAGAATTCAATGTAGACCAAAGGAAAGAATTTATATGAAGAATTTGGAAGTAAAATTCCTATCGACCTAGGAAAAGTATTAGGATATGCTAGATCGAGCATATGCGTAAAAAGAATTCTAGAAGGTGAATTTAAGAAATCCAAGATATGTCTGATAGAAATGTGAAATCCCTAGTTGAGTCTAGGATAAATTGTTGTATGTACTTGTTTGAACACGCTCAGGTGTGAAAAGCTGCTTTGTGAAAAATTTTGAAAGATGACTTGGAAAACTGCGAGACAATACTTGGGACGAGTATGAGTAGGTGTGAATAATAGTAGAGGCCTATACTACTGGAAGCACATTACTCACACTTGGATCAGGGAAACTCACAAGGTTACCAAGAAGCTATAATTGATTCCGCTTTTGTTCGAGTATCTCATTACCTTCATTTCAGTGATGACTAAGAAGATGATTTTCGTTTATAACTTAATGGTCATAAAGAATCGAGTCCGATTAATATAAATATGCGAAGTTAGTTGATTGGTTCAGAGAACCATGCCTTGTGTAGCGACAAAAATTCAGTTGGAATATTGAAGAAGGAGATGGTCGAGGTAGTCGATAAAAGTATAACAACCTTCATTAAAGGATTAAGCAACCATTAGCTAGAAATGCTACTAGTTATGAAGATATTATATCACATTAGAACATGAAGGAAGGTTTCTTCTATGATAGTGTTTGACTAATAAGAGTATGATTTGTTGTGTGCATTTTGCATTATGAAATCAAAGGTTCTTAGATTATGACCATTCGAAATGTTGTTGTAGAAAAAGTGAAGACCTTATCTTGGGTTGAGTCTATAACCCAAATTCATGAAGGAGTAAGAGTCTGCAATGAGAATTGATTTTTTTTTCTTTAACTCGGATATTAGGACCGAAGGCCCAATAGAGAATGAAGAGCAAGTGCAGAATTGAGCACCGCCATCAATTAAGAGGTTTGAAGAGTTTGACAATCATTTAGTTAAAGGCCGTACATTTCAGATTACCATAGAGGAGGCAGACGAGGACCCGAATGTTGTGACTGGTTCATTCCTCGTCAACTCTAGACCTGCTCATATCTTATTTGATTATGATACCTCAAATTTTTTTGTGTCTCATGAAATTGCACATTGTTTTCAAATTACTTGTTATACATTTGCCCAATCATTTTGTGTAGATACCGCGGGAAATCTATCATTACTTGCTGATAAAGTCTATAGAGATTGTGTAGTATAAATTGAAGGTTATAGTTTTCTTGCTAACCTGATTCCTATCTCGTTGCCCAACTTTGAAATTATTCTTGGCGTGAATTGGTTTTGAAAGAACCGCACATAACTCTTGTGTTACGAAAAGATGGTACGCATCCCTATCAATGGGAAGAATCCTATTTATGTCTACGGTAAACAAAGACTTAAAATCTTAAATATAATCTATTTCCTAGAAACCCGTAAACTTATATCGAAGGGTTATTCTGCTTATCTAGCCTGTACAGTTGATATCTCAAACGAGGGGATGAAAATTATAAATGATGTTTCTGTTGTTAATGAATATCCTGATGTTTTCCCCGATAATTTGCCTAGACTTGCCCCGGATAGGCAAATAGAACTTTGAACTGGCTTTATATCTAGTGCTGCTCCAATTGCCAAAGACTGCTAGACAGAATAATAGTGTTTGAATAATTGTCGACCGGCTAACTAAGAGTGCACATTTTCTTGCCATACATGAAACAGATCCAACAGATAAATACGCACAAGTATACTTGGATGAAACTGTTGCGAGACAGGGTGTGCCGCTAAAGATTAATTTCAATCGTGATAGTAGCTTCACTTCTCATTCTTAGGCAAGTATGCAATGTGAATTGTGATCTCATGTCACTCTCAGCACAGTTTATTATCCCCATACAGATGGTAAGAAGGAGAGAACAATCCAAACAGTAGAAAATATACTGAAGGTATATGAAGCACTATATGAGCACAAATGTCGTACTCCATCATGTTGACGTGATATAAGACAGAAAGTCCTTGGTGGTCCTGAAACGATTCAAGAAACCATTGACAAGATTCAAATTGTACGAGAAAGAATGAAAGCGGACAAGGATCAACAAAAATCCTATGCAGTAAAGAGAAGACAACCTATAGAATTCCATGTGGATGAATTGGTAATCCTTTAGGTATCCCCATGGAAAGGCATTATGCTATTTGGGAAGAAAGGAAAATTGAGTCCTAGATTTGTTGGACCTTTCAAACTCATCCAGAGAATTGATAAGCAAGCATACCGTTTGGAATTGTCTGACGATTTGGCAAGTATTCATGATGTTTTTCATGTGAGTTATTTGCGTAAATGTTTAAGCATATATGATGAAACGGTTCCGTTATCTGAGGTGAAATTGGATAATAAGTTAGCATATGTATAAGAGCCTGAAGAGATTGTAAATGAGAGAACGACTGAATTACGTAATAAAGAAATGGAATTGGTGCTTGTCAAGTTGAAACGCCGTCGAGGCCCAAATTATACTTGGGAAAATAAGAATGAGATAAGAGCGAAATATCCCCATTTATTTAAATCGTTCTGATTTCGTGGACGAAATCCTCAAAAGGAGGAGGTATTTGTAACATACACGTTCAGTTATCGTATTTTGTTAGTTTAAAAATTAATATTATTAAATAATATATGGTTTTGAGCATTGAGTTCTAACAAGATAGTTTAATGAGAATTGAAGTAAAACTATGTTTAGAATCATTCAGAAAAGTATTGGAAGTCTTATGAGATTCCAATCAAAAGTCAAACATTGAAATTAACGAAAATGTAAAATTTATGTTGGAAATAAGTAAAAATAATATTATTGAAAGTTGTAAATTATCTCGTTAGAAACGTTTAGGCGAAAACCTCACTGAAGTCCGAGTTATAACAAAGAAGTTATAACTTATTGAAGTTTCGCGACAGAACCGACACGACACCATATGACATAAAAAGTGAGTTTACGATAAACTACTTTTACCGTTTATGATCTAAAGGAAAGTTGTAGTATTCGTTAAACCGAGAATTTTCATAAAAAGAACGTCCAAATCTAACTTCGTATGAGGAAGTTATGATTTCTCTAAGATTCGGCACAACAAAACACAGCCCGAAACTCGAAATAAAGATCGAGTATTTTTAGCCGACACAACTTAAACGAGAATCGAAAATCTCGTCAACAGTAGTACAACGGTAAAAAGACAGACGAAAACGGACGTCAGATGAAGAAGTTATGAATTTTTAACGGACTTTTCCTGTCCCGGCCTATTAAAAATACAATATTAAAAATAAATTCAGATTATCCGACGGAGTCTTAACGAAAGTTGGAGAGTATAATTTCACCTACGCGTGGATATAAAGAATGTCAAAAACGGAGTTCGTATGCGGAAGTTATGAATTTTTGAAGTTTTGGGCACAAACTTCGAGGATGGTCCAAAGGAGTACGCCCAGCGTACCGAAGTACGCCCAACGTACTCGTCTAAGAGCTCCGGAGTCCGTCACCCTCCCTACTCCTTCGCATGACTGCCACATATCGTAGCCTTGACGCGTCTGAGACAATCCCTTAGTACGCCCAACGTACTCGATGTATGCCCAACGTACTAGTTGAAGTAGCAATACGCCCCGCGTACCATAGAGTTACGCCCAACATAACTCGAGTATCCAACCACTATAAATAGCGGACGATGACAGCTGAATTGATGTTACCATTTTACTCCTCTCACCCTTAAACTTTCTTTAATGTTTCACTAAGTACCCCTAAACCTCAAATACTATCCTAGCATCATAAGCAAGCCCGAAGATCCGTAGAAAAAGAATTTTCGAGCCGAAACTCTGTCCACATGAAGCCCGGTTTTTGATAAAACATCTCGGTTTTATCGGAAACGATTATTTTAAGAGACGAAGTGCTGCCCAAATTATCATTTTATCATTCGGTTATTTCACGGTGAGTTCAATATAGGGACAATTGTATGTTATGTGTTATGTGTGCAATGTGCTTTCCTATGTTATTATGATAATGAGTTGTACCTTTGACCACAAAGTGCATGACTAAGGATCACTTGGGTCAGGGGCGGAGATTCAACATTTGATTTCGGGGGGGTGGGGGGGGGGGGGGGTTGGCAAATATATAATATGTATAAAAATTGGTAAGCAGGGGGGCAATGTCAAAATTTTATATTTTTTTGGTATAAAATGTATAAAATGAAACTATAAGGGCTATTTAGAACCAAAAAAATCAGGGGAGCCACAACCCTTGGCCCTAATAATGCTCCGTTAATGACTTGGGTACTAGTATGTAGCCTTTGGCCATGAAGTGAATGATTAAGCATCACTTTGACGTTGGCAGAAGGCTAAGCAGGGCTGAAAGCCTATAAATTGCTAGCCAAAATGTTAATTCCGAAATCGTTTATTTTTCCATGCCACATGGGCTAAAGTCTTATTGATGTATGTCAAGTTGAAATTTTTATATTTCATTGATTGTAAATCTTTGAATCAGATTATTCGTTTATATGAAAATTTTGTCATATGATACTCATCTGTCTTTGTTGTTCTTTGTCACCCTTTGCTTCTGTCATATTGATATATATATATATATATATATATATATATATATATATATATATATATATATATATATATATATATATATATATATATATGACATAACATTATATTATAACTATTATTGAACTCACTAAGCGTCACCGCTTACCTCTCTGAGTGTTTAATTATTGTAGTTGATAAACATCCAATATAGTTATGTACTTTTTGAAGATGTAGAATATATAATATTTTAGCTATTGTATTTAGTGTATAAATTCATAGGAAATTATGTAATATATAAAACTTTGTAAAAACCTCGTTACTCGGTTTGTATTCAGTCTTTTGTAACAAAACCATATATGTAAAATATATTTATGAATATGCATGTAGCATGTTTGGAGTAATGATGTTAATTATGAAAGTGGGTCTTTCATCACGCCTACCCTTGTTTTTGGTTTTTATGTTTTGGGGTTGAAATGTATGTGCGAAAAACTATTTATTGTTCGTTGTATTTAAATTGATTTATATCAAACTTGATTGCTATATTTTGCTATGTATGTCAATGCAACTTGAAACATGAGGCGTTATCGTCTGAAGTCCCTTCCCTTACACTTTTCTCCAACTATTAACTCTTTGAGCCAATCGTTATTATGGATAATGCTATTAGAAATTGACAACTCCTCAATTGGCCGATTGCTTGAGTGCATGATACCATATTAATCTATGGAACGATAAGCATAGATCTTGATAGCTCATCAATCATAGGCTTGGTTGTGAACTCAATGTTTGCTCATATACATACAAACTAGCTTACTTATTATAGCAATGAACTTTGTTACTTATTATAGCAATAAAATTTGTTTCTCATTATAACAACGAACTTTTGTTACTAGAAACTTATTTACTTGTCTTAGCAACGAACTTGTTTGCTCTTTATAGCAACGAACTTGTTTGCTCTTTGTAGCAACGAACTTATTTGCTTTTCGTAGCATTAAAACTTATTACTCATTTGAGCAACAAACTTAATTATTCATATTAGCAACAAACTTCTATTTATGGAAACTTTATTACTCGTTTTAGCAACGAACCTCTATTCATAAAAAACTAATTTACTTATTTTAGAAATGAACATTGTTTATGGAAATTGTTATCAATATTCTGATTATCATGATTTCAAACTATATTATGTTATAAATCTATGAGTACTCACCAACTATTTTTATAGTTGATGCTCCTTTTACACGTTTTTTCAGGAATAATCTAGTAAGAGGCACATAGAGACACGACACTTGTAGGAGCATTTGCATGTGTTGACTTTTAAATACATTGTAATTTCTTTTAAAAAGTTGTTCAAACTTATTGTAAATTTGTAATGATTTTTAATACTATGGTTGATGTTGCCTTTTAACTTTTGCTATGAAAACCTTTGTACTACCACGCCCAATATTTCCTCTTTAGCGCAGTGTGACAACCACCATGTATGTACACCCTAAGTACACATGGCGTGAGGACTATTTTTGAAACAATTTTTATAATTTAGACAAGAATGGAAATACCTAATTGGTTGTGTGTTACATAAATATTCAGATTTGAATTCTTATTAAATAATATTTCAAATTAATTTTAAATTCATATATTCAGATTTAAACAAAGTAAATAATATTTTAAGCAAAAGGCTTATCTCCAGTTTCTGAAAAATAGTCAGAATTCGGAATTTAATAACTCACTAGATGTGTTGTGTCTATTAGGGGGCATGTTGCGCCTATAACTAGCAATTTTCATGATCTTTGATTTTGTAAAGTTTCTGCAATCAAGTAAAAACTATAGGCTCTGATACTAATACACTATCTAAAGGTAGCGAAAACAATCAAGATTTACCTAAGTGTACATAGACTATAAGATCTAGGTTTTACTACTTATAGCAAAGAACTTTAAAAATCAACTAGAAAGAAACATACTAACCTCTTGATTGCTCAATTGTGATCTCGTATGTGCTAGTTCTTGCATTGGATGAAGAATCCAAAGTAGAATCCCTCTAAAGTAGTGATACCCACAAACACCAAAAGCAAAAGGAATAACCCTAGATTAGGGTTTATGTGAAATTCATTAACCCTAAGAGGGGGGGTTATGAATTTCGTGCATAATGATATATATATATATATATATATATATAGAGAGAGAGAGAGAGAGCGTGAGAGTGAGTGTGTGTGTGTGTGTGTGAGAATGAAAGGACAAAAATATAAGAAGGAATCAACACATTAGGTTTAACCCTAGAAAACTATTTATATGGTATAGATAAATCTTTAAGAGATTCAAAATTTTAATGATAATCCTTACCTTATCTCAGACTTGTCATATCCCTATCAGGGACCCTATGAAAATTGTTCATCACAAGGTCTCCATAACCTTGTGAAATATTTTGATTAATCTCTTGGACTAATTAATGTTCAAACTCTTTAATTAATTAAAACAATTTAATTAATTCTAAAATAATTTTCAATTAATTTATTAATCCTTTAAATAGTTAATAATTTATTTATCTAAATTTCCTTATTGCTATGTGGGTCATGAGGCGAGCCCAAAAGGACCCTAATTAGAAATATTACCGAATAGTTAATAACATTGGACACTATTTCCAACAATACTTTCTTCTTCATCAAATTCCTCTAAAAAAGGAAGGTCACATATGACAATTAAGTTAAAATAAAGGTTAAGAAATAAACGTGAAGTTATTCCATAAACAAAAAAAAGGAAAAAAAAACTCATTAACTTAGGTAATCAAGAGAAAGTGGAGGGGGCTGTAAAAAAATGCAACACAAAGTGCTTAGACCTGATGCAAGAGAGAGTAAACATATACAAATCTAACCTGCATAAAAAGGAGAAATTTGGAAATCTATCGGTAAAACAAGAGAACTTGTATATAAGGGCATACCTCATTAGTAAACAGTTACTTGTTTAATCTGATGTACAAATCACATGAATAACCTCAATGTGATTTTGAACTGGAATAAAGAGGCACAAAAACATATCTAGTGAAAGAATGTAGCTTCCCTAAACATGCCCAAACATTTTCAAATTTTAAAATTGCGAAATCAAGCGACAATTTCAAATTTAAAATGTTAGTAGTCATTTGCATATGAGAAATCAAAACTCCAACAACCCCTTAACTCTTTACTCCTGTTATTTGAAATCAAGAAGCCCTTGTTATACGAATAGAGTAAAACAAAAAAAGGCTATATGATTAAAGAAGAAAGAACTACCAACATGGAAAAGGGTTTTAAAAATAAAAATCCAAACTTAGTAATCAAAAGGAAAATATCAAACCTGAGAAATCAGCAAGACCGCGGTGAGGTAGTAGGTCGGCTATTCAGTGGTGGTAGTGAAGCCTCTAAATAATGATGATGTAACGCCCGCAAATTCAACCTAGTCAATTTAGAGACAATAAATGTCAAAAATCAATTTTTTATAGAAGATTATTTTGAATAAATAATCTTAACCAATTTATAGTATATATGACATGGGTTCGTACATATAAAGAACGCTGAAATCTGAGTTACAACAAAGAAGTTATGACCCGTCGAAGTTTGACGGTTAAACCAGCACGACACCTGTCACACCCCCAAACCAGGATGGCGGAAAACGTCTGGGGGTGGACGACTTTCATGAACAGTATCACAACATAGTGAATAATAGTGACGAATACAACAAAACCATCATAAATATAATTAGGAATATTATATTGTATCTAAATATTGTATGTTTCAATACCAATTACATTATGAAAAAAGTAAATAGCGTGACGTCGTAACGTCCCATCCTCAAAACCTTGTGATTACCTGCTTAATGATTTCCTTAGAATACAAGTAGTTTTAAAAAGTGTCAACAATTAAGTTGGTGAGTTCATAAGAGTTTTGTATGTGAAAATCTATAACTTTTTCCTTGTAAAATGATAGTGTTCGTTCCAAGAAAATCCAATATTTTCTTAAAAATGAGTGGTAGTCTTAAAAACCCTAATACCCAAAAATGTATAAGTACTTCTATACTTAAGATAGTATTACGTAGTTTTATAAATATAAAACCATTTTAATGTGTGTTACCCCATAAACAAAATGTCTTGTTGATTCCCCATGTAAGTTATTACAACCATGGTAAAACCATAGTTTGCCTACTACGACGTTCTCCAGGCATCGGAATGTTAGAGAATTGTCACACTAGACCTTCCAGTCTAGCTGTAGCTAACAACTTAGGTGCGGGATTATTTGTCCTGTATAAATCTATACACAAGTGTCATGCTCTCTTACCGAGATTCTAGTTGTAATTCAGGTCTTTAGTGTGTACTCTAGTAGGTACGGTGAAGACTATGCCTCACATAATTGTGTCAACAGGTTTACGTATAGTGTAATGAAAACCCTTTCGTAAGTGGAAATAATACCTTTCCATAGTGATTACATAGTCTGAAATAGTTATACATTTAAATAATTATTTGTTTGTCCCAAAAAGATAAAATAGTGTTAATGGCCCATAAACTACATCCATTATAGTTTATCATAAATGTTTTGTTGTGCCTTCATACACATGTGTGTGTGTGTGTGTATATATATATATATATATATATATATATATATATATATATATATATATATATATATATTAAGATAATATGTTTAGATGTTCATAAAACATATATCATACGTCCAAACACAAATATATGAACCAATGGTATGATAAAATGGTTTTTGCCATTTTTACGTCACTAAACGGTAAATATTGAGTGAAAAACTTTGTAAAGTTTATTTTTACATTTTTATGGAGGTTAAGTCAAACTAAATTTATATGTTTAATATAACATATTTTGGGTCAAATCTCACAAAAATGGTGTCATAACCTAGTTATGACCATTTTTGCTAGAAATCTCATGTAGTGTTCATAAAACCATAGTTTTTGTAGTTTTGTTTTTATGATTATTTTTATGTGGCACATTTATACTCATTTTTCATAGTTTTGCATTTTAAACAAACACGCCGCATATAAAATTTCTTGTAACTAGGTAATAACATTATTTCATGCAAATGATATTTTTACACAACATAAAGAAGAAGCATGCATAACAACTTGTGTTATTATATAAGTTTACTTGTAGCCCTTCCCCTTAAAACTTTTGATAAAATGAAAATGGAGGGGTATGAACTCACCTTGAGTGTGTTTCTTGGTGGATAAAGAGGTGAATATGAAGGTTTTCAAGCTTAGAACACTTGAAGATGGAATTACCCTATGGATATTAACACATGTTAATGTGTGTAATTGTAGCAAAAATAGTATATTTATGTGTAGAATCACTAAGTTAGTGAAGAAAAGCTTACCAGAAGATAAAGAACCAACTTATGGAGAATTAACCTTGAGAGAAATGAAGAGTTCTTGAGAGAAAATGAACAGATGAAAATGATGAAGAAGATGAAGTGAAGAAAGGGGTGGGGTGGATAGGGGGTATGGGGGAACGTGGATGAGACATTTTGAATATTACCTTATGGTTTGTGTAATTGTATCTTGAGTGTTAGAATATGGTGGGGGACATCCTTGATTCTTGTGAGTTTATATAAAAAAAAGTCAACCTTTTATAAAAACCTAGCATTTTTATAAAAAAAATGGTATTTTTTTTAAAGAAATATGGTATAAATGAATTATAAAAATTCAAATTATTATAAAAATCATTATAATCAAAAATAATAAAACGTTAAACGAAAGTTAGGTTGATTCCTAAATTCTTTTCGTTAGAAATTGGGTGTTTATGTCGGGTATAGAATTTGTCGCATTTGGTGACGACTTCATCAAAAATTTTTATATGTAGCCTTTGTTATGAATTTTCCATGTAGTATTAGGTTTATGAACTCCACTATATTGTGTTACGACTATTATTTATAACCAAATAATATATAATTGAATTATCGAATTGTTAGGTTACTAACCCTAATTAGGGTTTATATTCGATAATTGGCAACCAGAGAGGTACTTTGTATTATAATTTCTCAGTAGTACATTAGAAACATTAGGGAATATCACATTTCTCCTGAAATTCTAATACAAGTTAAGTTGACCTAGTTGACTTTTGTTGACTTGGTTTTACCCCAAATTAACTGTTGTCACATCATCACCCCGTTAAAAGGAATTTTGTCCAGAGATTGGCTTTCGAGTGGGTCCTCAAGGGTTAGGGAAAAGATGTGGGTACTTCTGTTTCATTTGGTCTTTGCGTTCCCAAGTAAACTCAGGTCCTCGCTTGGCATTTCAACGAACCTTTACTATGGGTATACAACTTTGCTTTGTTCTTTTGACTTCCTTGTCCATGATTTCCATAGGCTCTTCGATGAAGTGGAGACTCTCGTTTACTTCGATCTCTTCAAGTGGAATGATGAGCGTCTCATCAGATAGGTACTTCTTTATGTTGGACATATGAAAAGTGGGGTGCACGTTGTTGAGTTCCTGCGGTAATTGAAGTTTGTAAGCTATCAGGTCGATCCTAGCAAGGATATCGAATGGACCTATGTACCTTGGATTTAGTTTCCCACGTTTTCCAAAATTTATCATTCCCTTCTAGGGTGAGACCTTCAACAACACGCGATAACCAACCTGGAATTCCAGTCATTTATCCGCATAACTCTTTTGTCAGTGTCGGGATGCCTTTAGTTGTTCACAAATTTGAGGGATCTTCTTTGTCGTTTCTCGTATGATCTCAGGGTCAGTGAGTGTGATATTAGGAACTTGTCATTTTTCTAGCTGTGTGTCACCCACCTCGGCCCAGCATAGAGTTGATCTGCACTTGCACCCATAGAGAGCTTCAAATGGAGCAACTTTAATGCTAGAGTGATAACTTTTGTTGTATGAGAACTCGATAAGTGGTAAGTGGGTGTCCCAATCTTTAATGAAGTCTATCACACAAGATCTCAACATACCTTCCAATATTTTAGTAGTTCTCTCGCTTTGTCCATCGGTTTGTGGGTGGTACGTTGTACTCATGTCAAGCCTGGTTCCTAAAGACTTTTGTAGTGATTGCCAAAACCGTAAGGTAAACCTGCTATCTCTATTAGAGATAATGGATATTGGCACCCCATGTAATTGTACAATCACCTTGATGTACGTCCTTGTTCGTTTCTCCATTTTGTCTGTCTCTTTTATTGGTAGGAATTGCGCGGATTTGGTTAACCTATCGATGACTACCCATATGGTGTCATGCCCACCAGTTTTCTTGGGCAGTTTAGTTATGAAGTCCATGATTATCCGCTCCCACTTCCACTCGGGTATATCTGGTTGTTTTAGGAAACCCGAGGGCTTTTGGTATTCTACTTTGACCTTTGTGCAAGTCAAGCACTTTCCCACATAAGTAGCAATTTTCGCCTTCATGTTTGGCCACCAATAGAGTTTCTTAAGGTCTAGATACATCTTATTAGACCCAGGATGAACATAGTACTTGGTCTTGTGAGCCTTGTCCATGATAATGTGTCTGTAACCGCCGAATCTCGGTGTCCAGATTTGGTTCATGAGGTAATGAGCTCCATTATCTGTGACCTCAAGGTTTTTATCCATCCCCCACAAGGCTTCACTTGCGACATTATCAAGTTTCAAGGCTTCAAGTTGCGCCTCCTTGATTTGGGTGGACAGATGTGAATGGACAGTCATTGTTAATGATTTTACTCAGCGGCTCGAGTACTCCTTTCAACTTAGAGCATCTGATACTATGTTGGCCTTTCCCGGATGATAGTGAATTTAGCATTCGTAATCATTTAGCAGTTCTACCCATCGTCGTTGTCTCATGTTAAGTTCTTTTTTATTGAGAATTTGTTGGAGATTCTTATGGTCTGTGAATATTGTGCGCTTTGTACCACAAAGATTGTGCACTTTGTACCATAAATGTCATGTGTAGTGTAGTTGACCTCGTGAGTCTTGAGTTGTCTCAAGGAATAGACAATGACCTTTCCCCGTTGCATGAGTACATAACCTAGACCATGTTTGGACGCATCACCATAGACTACAAAGTCTTCCATCCCTTCTGGAAGAGAGAAGATCGGAGCACTACATAAAGGTTGCTTTAGCGTTTGGAAGGCAGTTTCTTGTTTATCCTCCCAATTAAAGGTCACCCCTTTCTGGGTCAAGCTAGTAAGTGGCTTTGCGATTTTGGAAAAGTTCTATATGAACCTTCAGTGGTAGCAAGAAAGGGCCAAAAACTGGCGGATTTTTGTTGGCGTCCTCAACGCTTCCCAGTTTCCGATTGCCTTAATTTTGGAGGGATCCACATGTATCCCTTCTTCATTGACCACGTGTCTCAAAAAGTCCACCTTTAGAATCAAAAATTCACATTTTGAAAACTTTGCATACAACTTTCCTGCCCTTAGTGTCTCCAAGGCTTGTCGTAGATGATGACTATGCTCTTCCTTACTTCGCGAATAGATTAGGATGTCATCGATGAACACTATCACGAATTTATCCAGGTAAGGCCGGCATACGCAATTCATTAGATCCATGAATATTGTGGGTGCATTAGTCAATGCAAAGGACATCACAACAAACTCGTAATGGCCGTAACGAGTCCTAAACACCGTCTTAGGAATATCTTCTTCCTGGATTCTGAGTTGATGGTACCCTGACCTTATATTGATTTTTGAGAAGTAGCTCGATCCCTGAAGTTGGTCGAACATGTCATCAATTCGGGGTAGGGGATACCGGTTCTTGATAGTGAGTTTGTTCAACTCCCGATAGTCAATACACATACGGAATGATCCGTCTTTCTTCTTTACGATATAAATATAGACGAAAACGGATGTCGGGTGACAAAGTTATGAATTTTTAACAAACTTTATATGTATAATCCTATTAAAATATAAAAATTAGCCAATGGAGTCTAAATAAAAGTTGTATATTACATCACCACCTACGCGTGGATATGAAGAACGTTAAAAACGGAGCTCGTATGCGAAAGTTGCAGAATTTAGAAGTTGAGAAGAGGCTGATACGAATACTAACACGTGGCCGAATCCTGGCCCTTGCTTTGTACCCACGGCCTCGCATGCGGAGCTGAAATCTGTCCCTTGTACGCATACTGTAGCACTTCGGACACCCCGCGTGCTGAGTACACCTAATGTACTCCAAAGGTACGCCCGATGCACTCGCATTCTGCCCCCTATAATTAGATGCGAAGATTCTCCATATTTCTCACACCTTTCTCATTCTTTCTCTCTCAATTACTTCTCCTAAACCCTCCCATTCCCTAGCACTTCCCAAGTGTTATAGGCGAGTCCTAGAGCGCCAGAAGGCTCCGAGAAGAAGAGTTTTCGGCTCAAAAGTTCTGCCTGTGTAGAGCCCGTTTTTTTCGCTAAACTCCATTGTAAGTGAGTTATGCTTACACTACTATAAGTATATAGCCTATGTTTAAGTTCATTATCGTTATTATGAACCTATAAAAAGTATATATAAGTATTATAAATTATACAAAGTCTTATTATAATACCTTTTAACTACTCGCAGTATGGGGAATCTGGTTTGAAGGGCTGCATAGGGTTGTTGGATTTCAGAACAACTTAAATGCCAAAATGGTCCTGCCCTCTGGTGTTTCATGTTTGTCCCTTGTATGTACATAGTAGTTCAAAAGTATTGTTTAACACTTATAAAACAATATCGCTCATAGACCTTGAGTTAATTAGTCGCAATAAATATTAGATTAAAACTTAGCAATAATAATGCTAGGGTTTTGTCGAAGGAAAAGACGATTGTTAATAGCGAAGCGCTATCCGAATTTCGAGTCATCGCTTTAAAAAGTGAGTGCATAGTTACTTTCATATTACACATATATATGAAGTATTTAATATAAATTGCATGCTATATGTGCTAATTATATATGTTCTTGATATCTATGCTAGATGAACGATTTACACACGTTTTACTTGATTTAAACTGTCTATATATTTTTATACCTGTAAATATATTGGGTAAAGATGGATTGATGAAAGATGATATAGATGATTATAGGTGAAAGATGATGAGAAGCCTTGACCTTAACGATGATCCAGTCATCTACCACAGTATATGTGACGACCACAGACTATTCTAGACAGTCCAATGCAATGCTAGCAGGTTTGCAACATGTAGGTGTTTGTGAACGATGTGTTCACAAGATTTACTCAAAAAACCTGGAAGCTATGGACTTAGTGCCTTACAAATGAACATTAGAAACTATTGATTTAGTTAGCTTTAGATGGATATTGGCAGCTATGGACTTAGTGCCTAACAGATAACATCGACAGCTATGGAGTTAGAGCAACTCCAATGGGCCACTAAAAAAGTGCAAAGCCTCTAAAAAAACCATTCCAATGGACCTTCAAAATCATCACCATTTTTGTGAAGCATCTTGGTGGCCTCCAAATTTGGCATGTCTATCTCCCAACACCAAATGTACTTTTTCAATATAACTCCATTATACATATACATATATATATATATATATATATATATATATATATATATATATATATATACACACACACACACTATTTTAAACACCATTATAATTATTATTTTATTCTATATATTATTTTTAATGTAAAATTTTAGCGTATGGTTGGAGTGAAAACTACATTTTAGTGTTACAAAGTCACCATTTTAGTGTTTTGTGGTTGGAGTTGGTCTTAGTGTCTGTTAGATAAACCCTGACAATGATGGACTTCATGCCTATTCCTTTGGACAATCCTTAGGAATGAATGAATGATGAATACATGATTCTTAGGGTGGATCCTTAAGAATAAAGAAGATAATGGGGATGGGAAGTTGGGTTAATTGTTTGATGATTAAACATAATAATTATATTATTGTGGGTTGAAAAACCTATGTACTCACCAGGTTTCCTAACCTGACCCACTCAGTTTATTTGTATCACATGTACCGATACGAAGACACATTACACTGAGATATTAAAGAAGACATAAATCATTAATGTAAATGAATGTAAGTTCTATTTATGCTTATGTTTCGGTATTAATGATGACATCCCAATGTTTTAATATAAATAAAATACATATCTTCATAAATGCTTTGATAATATTATTATCGTGTTTTTTTTGGAACAAATTCCGCAATATTATTCATCAAAGAAAATACTTTGATTTTTAAATAAGCATAAATAAAATGTAACATCCATAAAATTTCGATAAAATATAAACTTTTCAAAACAATCCATTTATTAAAAGGTGTTTACAAAACCATTGTTTCCAAAACTTTTATTTAAAATTGGAATCATTTACATTCAATTTTCAAACAATAACGTTATCAGAGTATGCTAGAAACCATAAGTTCCAAAAACACGAGGATGTGTACGGTCATGCATTCACCTTGCCACGAACCACTAAAGTAACTGAAATCATAAACCAAAACTGTAAGAACGATGCTTAGTGAGTTCCTCCAAAGTACCAACACACAAACAATAGCACATATACAAATAACAACATGTATTGGGTCCACAGCTAAAAGACTGGATTACCCCTGAGCCCACAACATAAGTCTGGCTTGCCCTATGGCCCACAACTTATGTATGGCTTACTCGTCAGCCCATAGTACGAGTCTGGAAAGCCCCACCCGGCCCTCAGCTCGTATCTGGAATGCCCATGAGCCCTTAGTATAAGTATGGCATGCGCTTCCAAGCCCTTAGCTCATATCTGAATTGCTCTAATATCCTCCAACCCTCAGTACGGGTCTGGCATACCACTCGGTCCTCAACTCATATCTGGAATGCTAATGTGCCTTCAGTATGAGTCAGACATGCCCTCCCTATCCCTCAGCTCATATCTGGAATGCTAATGAGTCCACAATATGAGTCTGGCATGCCCTCCCTGGCCCTCAGCTCATATCTGGAATACTCTAGGGTTTGTTGGCTACAACACAAAGCAGTACAACCTCAACCCTACCCACACAATATGTGAAGCACATAACATATAATATCCTATACAGATAATCGAACAATATCATAGGCAGTCCTACAGATCTACCAGACTAGCATATCAATAACTAGCATACTCTTGCATATCTATTCCGTACTCCGCATATCAACAATATCAGGATATCAACCAAAGGGTCGGCATTGGTGCCTTCGACCCTGTTAGTACAGTGATGAAAACTCACCTCACACTGTCGGACACATAGACGATCCCTGGCTACTGACTGCCAGATCCTGATCCGCAAACATCAAGACAACGCTCCAACGAAGCTGATTCCATGAATAATCTATGACTGCAGATCCACTATCACACATGCGCTAACAGATTCCAAAATGACAAGCCATTAACATCTAGTCGCTGACTCATACAATGAGTCCAAATTAAGGTAAAAGACCTTTTTACCCTTCCTCAAGCATGACCTAAAACCAAGGCCCAACAACAAAATAAACTCCTTAAATCTGATTATGTCTCAATTTTCCAAATTGGGCCTAATTCCTTTCATGGCTTTCACCCAAGAAGATCCATCAAGCAAAAGCCCAAACCATAAATTGCTAGAAGGCCCAACAAACCCAATGCCAACCAAACCCAAATCTTGATCCAAAAGCTCATAATACTTCAAGGTCCAAACTTGTCCCAATTTTCCAAATTGGGCCCAACTTTTTATTAGGCCTTATCCAAACGTCTAGTCCTCTACAAGCTTGGTTCCCTCCTTGACTCCTTTGATGCTATTTCTTCTCATTCAACCACACCAACAACAAACTTTAGGCTCCAAAACTCTCTCTTATGGACTACTACTAGGGTTTGCTAAGAATGGTTCAAAAACTTGGAGGCTGAAAGAGTGAAGCAAAAGATCCATAATGGTGCTTAAATACCCTCTAAACCCTAAAATTTAGGGTTTCTCCTGGATATTAGTACGCCCAACGTACATATATGTCCGCCCAATGTACTAGGTCATGCCCTAGTACGCTTAGCGTACTCACATGTACGCCCAACGTACTACTCAAGTTTCCATAAGTACCATTTTAGCACTATGGCTTCCCATGGTCACTTCATTCCATTCCAAGGACCAAAAGTGACATACTTAAAACCCAAGGGATGAAATTTGAAGTTACTTGAAAGATGGGGTGTTACATATATTTTTTAAAATGATCGTGAATTTGGGGATGTCACAGATGACGACCATGGATTGTAGAAAAGGGTATAGATAATTATTTTAGAGAGAGGATTAGAGATCGCTTCAGTTGAATTTCACTTTCTCTTTTTTGTTAGTCCCCGATATTCGAAGGTGCTGAAGTCAATCTTGATTGGCGGATTCTTTACGGTTTTTAGATCGATGGAGGAAGAGATAGAGACAACTAAGATGGGAAACAATGATGATTAGGGTTTAAAGTGATACAGATGAACCCATGATGAATTTGAAGAAAACATTATCTAGAAGTGGAGCAACAAATCCCTCCCAATTCCTTCATACTTATAGTTGTTATTTAAACGAGTCTCTAACTTTCAGCTGAGAAAATACCGAGATATTGGAAAAGATACAAAAGTCGGGTCAAAGTGAAAATGAGATCATTTATATATTGAGGAGCTAGATCAATGAGACAATAATATTTGACTATTGAAGTATGAAAGTTATTATGTATTAGATACTTCGAGGTATTGTATTATCATTTGGAGGACTTAAAATTACAATATTATCATATTGGTGGTTGTTGTAATTTTAGTTTAAAATTTAAACATCTTAAAATTATATTATTATTATACTGAATCTATTTTTAAAAAACTAAAATTTATTTATATATTATATTTATTAGACATCAACAAGTTACATTAATTTCTATTTTCAAGACATTTATCATTTATCAATACAAAACAATACAAGATATAATCATTTATCTAGGGATGAGCAAAAGGACCGAACCGGCCGGAACCGGCCCGAATCGGACCGGACCGGGGAACCGGCTTCGGCCAAAATCAAGAACCGAACCGGCCTGGCGGTTCTACCGGTTCCCGGATCCTACCGGTTCTTGTCGTGTCTTCAAATGTTGGAACCGCTCCTTGAAAAATAGCATCATACGGTTCCGGTGAAATCGGTTCCGGTTCCTACCGGTTCCAAAAATCCACAAAAATAACGTCCCGGTCCCGGCCTGACCGGTTCCATCGGGTTCTGGTTCCGGTGCCGGTTCCCCGGTCCATATGCTCATCCCTACATTTATCCAAACAAAACATTATGCCTAAGGGGAGTGGTGCCGGACTAATCGAGCTCCACCTCAGCCATCTTCATTTCTACTTCCTTTTGCTGAAGTTCTTGCCAAACAGAAGGAATGAAATAAAATAGAAGAGAGGGGGTTGCCAAGTGGGCAGAAGAAAGGAGGGGAAGAAGAAAATGAACTTGGCACAATCCTACCGAGTTTGGTCACCGAACTCGACAAGTTGATTTGATGGCCCGATCTTCATCGAGTCCACGTTGGCAAGTGCCGAGCTTCACCAAACCAACACCGCTTGCTCTAAGGGATATAACAGACGAAAAAACATGTCTTTAATAATCCAACATAATCCAACATGGTTGCAACATTTGTTATTTGTATACCATTTGACCAATCAAATTTACTATTCCAATTAACTTTACTTCAAAATTAATTAAATAACCAAATGGTAACTTACATGAATTATGTAATCTTTAATTAAAAATATGTTTGATTATTTGACTTACAAAAGCCAAAATGTAGTTAGTTGATAACACAATAATGAAATGGTAACTTACCGATTTTACGAGATTGCATGGTTGTACCTTACGATTCATATATTTTAAATTGAAATTGAGATATTCCTTAAAACAAAACAAGTTATAGTTGATAAATTAAACATGTAAAATAAACAAAACAATATAGCAAAAAAACATATAAACAATAAGAAACAAGATATACAAAATTTAAATTTATCACAAAAAAAATATAAAAATCTAATCACGACTATCTAATCACATTTGCTCAGGATAATCAAATATTCAAAAATTTAAACAAAGATAAATTCTAAAAAAATGATTTAATAAGTCAAAACATGATTCAAAAAAAATGTCGCAGGATTTTATGGCTATCTTAACTCTACTCCTCTCACGGATTCCTTTGAACTGTTTTTCTGTTACTGGTGATAAGAACTAGCTCCGCCACCCAACTCCGCTATCTCCGGTACCATCATGAACTATATAAACACCACCAACACCACCACTTCAAATCATCGCTCTTCGAAATAAACATTTTTTTCTCTAACTCCAATCTTAGAGAAGTCTCTGCAGTTCTTAAACTCAAGAAACAACCCACCTTCTTTCTTTCCCATTTTCCGATGGCTCGCCATGTGGTCGTTCTTGCTCTCCTCGCCGTCGCCCTAATCGGCTTCGCCTCCGCCGACAGTCCCAGTCACTCCCCTGCCTCCTCCCCATCCGTCGCCAATGCACCCCATTCAAGCAAGGCCCCACCAACCCACACACCGAAATCCGCACCATCGCCAAAACCCGTTAAGAAGTCACCGCCACCGGCTCACACACCAAAATCCGGCAAGACTCCTTCCCACCCAGCTCCAGCAAGCTCCGCCGGTGAACCACTATACAGGAAGGCATCCCCACCTGCTCCATCGACGCTCAAATCCGCCACCCCATCCCGTTCACCAGCATCTGTTGGAGCACCAGCTGAGGCACCGTCGGCCGGAGCTAGCTTAAAGGCTTCTGCTGCCTCCGGCGCCATTGCTTTGGCGAGTTACTTCTTTTTCTAGGTTTTTAAGTGATGATTTTGATGGGTTTTTTTTATTAGGAGATGGTTAACATAAAGGAAAACACATATAGGGTTTGAATGTGTGTTTCTTTTTATTTTTGTTTTGTTTCGGATTTTGAATTTGGCATTCTTTTATATGTTGCTCGTGTAATGTGGGCCCATTTTTATGAATTATGAAATGCCATCGCTGGTGAGCTCTTTTCAATATATCATCGTTTCTACTTCTTTTACTTATTTCAGTATATATAAATTGTTTGATTTTATTAGGTAAGTAAGGTGATTTAAGAAAGTGAATGCTTAAGAGTTAAGATGGTGGTATTTTAGTCATTTTACAGCACATAAAAAGTCACGCGTATCTATTAAAGTTTCGTCCTTTTAGGCTTTTATTAAATAAGCCATTCAAGGGTATGAGTTTGTTGTACATGAGTTTTTTTCATGAATTTTTGTTCTGTCGATTTCAACATTTGGACCACGTTTTCAGTGATTTATGTGAAGTTTTCAACATTTAGACCATGTTCAATGATTTCTGTCGATTCCTTTGTTAAGAGTTTTAAGTTTAAATATTATATTTTCTTGTAATTGTATCACGTAAAAAAGGATTTTAGGTCTCTGACCAAGTTGTTAACTTATATGGGAGAGAAGCTTCAGCTCCAGCCAAGTTGGGGATTGATTCAACGAGCCATGTGACTGGGGCTTCACACACTGTAACAATTTATTGTTTATGTATTGGGTTTTATTTTTTCACAGTTCTATGATTTTGTAATGCTGATATGGTAAATTGGTAATTCTGATTTTCTGTTTTTATGATTTATTGTTTATATATTGGGTTTGATTTTTAGTTTCTAAAAGATTAGGTTTTAAGGTTTTAAAGTAAAAATAGTCTTTTTAGCCTAAAACATCACAGTTTTTTAGGAAAAAAAATCCAATTTTAAGCCTATAAATTGAGGGCGGGATCGGGGGTTATGTAAACGGGGGATGGGGGCAGGGGCAACAACTGATTTCGAGGACGGGGCGGCGGCAAAAATGGTATTTTTAATTGGGTCGAGTGGAAACACTTCCCTTTCTTTTTCATGTAATTTCTATGTTGTACTTTCTATTTTCCCGTTTTTAGCTTTTTGCTATGCGCGTTACTTTAATATAATGTGCGTTTCCAAAAAAAAATCTATTATAATGAAGATAATTTTGCCACTTGTCAATTTATAATGAGTTTTGACACTTGTTATTTCGTGATATTTTTTAAATAAATAATATTCACATGTCAATTTATGGTTTTTTTTTTTTAATTTTTAAAATTAAAAAGCCGCATAATACTTATACTTATATATGTAAAATATCAAATTTAATAAATATTAGATTAAATTACAATTAACATTTTTCTTCGTTCCTTATTTCAAAATTTTATTTTTAAAAATAATTATTATTTACATTTTAATATTTTACACCTAGTTGTTTACGAAAAGAAAATTATAAACCAAAATATCATACAAAGATGTTATATTATTCGAAATTAATTGAATCGAATGTATTTGTTTTTTCGTTTATATTGGTTTATTTGAAACTTTTTCTTATAATTGTAGTCATATTTATTTTAGTTGTATCCAATATACAATCACTTAATTTATACACGTTCAATATGTTACCACTTAATCTGTCCAAGATCCCAAATCCATTAGGCTATCCTGCATTTAGACCTTATTTACGGAAAAAACAATCGTGTGGTGAATCTTGGCCCTAGTCCGAACAAACTATAAGTTAGTTCTAATATAGTTTGTTCTAAGAGGGTGTTTGGGATTCTTTTTTAAGGTTTTTTTTTTTTTTTTTTTGTAAAAAGACTTTTTGAGTGTTGCTTTTTTTGTGAAGAAATTTTTTGAAAATGTGTTTTTATTAGCTTTAAGAATAAAAGTCAACTTTTGAGGTTAAAAGTTACGAAAAGATAAGATTTTGTGACTTAAAAAAAAAACCATTATTTTCTTCTACACAAAAAAAATTATTTATAAGGCTGAAGGATATCATGCCTTTTTCACCGATGCCACCTAGATCCAAAATAAAAGATGTATGTTTTACCATTAAAGATTTGGTGGTAGGTTATGGGTTTTGAGTTTACCGTCAAAAAGCTCACAAAACCAACACATATTTGAGTTTTACCATCGGTGAATTTCCACCACTGGCAAAAAAGGAAACACGGTGCGGTGTTTATCGCCGGTAATAGTGTCTACGTAGGTTCAACACCAGTAAAACGTGCACGACACCGTGAAGCCTAAAAGATATTTTTCATTAGCCAAACATCTTTTGGTTCTTTTTTGATTTTTTAAAAAGTTAAAAGTGAAATGTTGTTTTAAAAGCAATTTCAAACACACTCTCACTTTGGATGATTTAACCGGGGCATTGTTTGTTGGGAGTTCCATAAATATGTAAGAGTTATGTAATGACATAATTGGTAATTTTGTTATTTAAAGCTATTGTTGCATGTACGATCAACATAAAATATTAGCAATCGTTTAATGCACGTCTTAGAGCGTGTTTGGATGTTCATTTTAAAGTTAATTAGTCATTTTATCTAAAAGGACTTGTTGACTTATATATGTAAAATGACCAAAAATGTTTAGGTTAACTTATACAAGTAAAATGATTTAAAAGGACATGTTTAATTATCTAGACTTGTTCCATCGATATAAAGACAGTCGAAAACGGAGATTGTACGTGAGAGTTATGATTTTTATACGGACGTTAACATTCTAAGTCTGTTAAAAGTGAAATTTTAAAAATAAAGTGAAAGTTAGCCGACGGAGTCTAAGTGAAAGTTGTAGTACACGTTGATAGCTATGTGTGGATATAAATAACTTCAAAAATGAAGCTTATATGAAAAAGATACGAATTTTTGAAAAATACTAAATTTTCACGCGCACATACAAGGATCGCGACACGCTTCTGACAACCGATGCGACCCACAAAAAATCTGTCACATGTCAACCATCAAAAGAAGCCACATCAACTCCCCAAAAAGAGGTATATAATGCCTAATCCAAAGGTGCATGGTGTGCCTAGAAAAAAAGGTGTGTGGCACCCCCTTTATTTCCATCTATAAATAGGTGCAATTTTCATTTTCCTTGTAAAATTTCCATCCAATTCCTCTGGAACCCTCTCGCACCCCTAGTCCCTTTACTCTTTAGCTCCTAACAACTTTAGCGACGTCCTACGGTGCCAGAGATCCAAAGAAATAGAAGTTCTCGGGTTACAGTTTTGCTAGCATAATTACCGGTTCTCAACATAAACTCTGTAAGTTAAGTCTCACTTATCCTAATTCAAGTATAAGTTATATTTATAATCATAATAGCTATTATGAACCGATAAATGAGATTTATCAGTGATTCCAAGTCATAATACTGATTGATCTACTTTCGGGAGTGATGTCTAGGTTGGATTTAGTGAGGTATTTAAAGTGAGATTTCCAAAATAGTATACTCTATATACCAAACAGACCTTACCTCCTATATAATCCTACCTTGTTATTCCTTATTATATAGATCATGATGTAGACATTGGGATTATTAAGGAATCTAGAATATCATTAGTCACAAGGAATATTAGACTAAGACTTAGTGACATTCGTACTTAGGTCACATCAAAGGAAAAGTCAAGGTGTTAGGCGGAGCACTACGAAATTCACTAGTCATCCACTTTCATCATGTAAGTACATAGCTACTTTCATCTTACACACATATATAGATAATTGAGTGTCATATGTGCTTATTATATATGATCAATATGTTTCGTCTTAGGTTAAATAATAGAAGATAATTTATCTATATTTGTGCTAAATAAGATGATTATATTGAAATAACAATATATATATATATATATATATATATATATATATATATATATATATATATATATATATATATATATATGTTATTAGGTAAAAAGGGTTAACAAAGTGAGAGAGAGAGAGAGAGAGAAACATGAGATAATGGTGAGAGACCATGCCCAACATAGCACTACTATACTACTGAGACCAGATAAAGAGAGATATGAGATTAGGGTGAGAGACCATGCCTAACACAATACTATTGTACTACTAAGATCAGTCATCTAACAAAGTATTGATAACGACCACGGACTCTTCTAGACAGTCTAGTAGAACATTAATAGACTCAGAATCTGTAGGTGTTATTGAACCATGCGATCCGAGAGTATGGATTGTGTGTTCATTCAGGTACTCTATCCCCCTCATGGTTTCCTTATTGCTATATACTGCTAAGGAATCCCCAAGGCGCATTTTCTATTCGTTGATACAAAGATCCCTTAGGATAGGTCCCTTGAGATTATCATTTTAGGATTGAAGAATGAGAATAACGGGAATGGGTAATCATGATTAATCTATTTTGTGTAATATATTTACATCAATACAATAATAATAATATTGGTTGAAAACCCTATGTGCTCATCAGGTTTTGCAACCTAATCCACTCAGTTTGTATGCATCACAAGTATAAATACTTAAGCCACAGGAACATGATTAGGATGTTGAGTGATTAAGAGGCAGCCTACAATAACATTCGGGACCATTAGGTCTTTACGCTATAACTTATGTATTGGTATTTATTATGACTTCCTTAGGATCTTATTTTAGAAAATATGTGTTCTCAAAAAGATTTTATATACTATGATTTACCACAAATTAATTATCATGATCATTAAAGCACAAAAAAATTTCTTTTTGGTTCTGAAAATTAAAGGATGTCACAGTTGGTATCAAAGCATTAGTTTAAGCGAACTAGGAATTTAGAAAATTTATAGACTTAAACTTAGAAGTTAAGTATAAACGGTTAGGTGTGTGATAGCATGCTTTAGGATAGATCCCTAAATTGCTATAGACATAAACATTAGCATACTATAAGGATATGCCTTAATTTCTATTATGTGCTAGATAATATATACATATGTAGTAATTAGTATATTACTATGCTAAATTACTCGAACCTACGGATATAGAACGACATGACGATTAAAGGAGCGGTAAAGTCATCAATAATGAAGGAGGTCTAACACCTCAAAATGTTCGAGATGGAACTGCATAGTTCACGATGAATGAAGTTCAATTGATGATAAAAACTATGCTAGATCAACAAAGGGGTGAATTTAGAGGCTCGACTGTTCGTTGGTGGAACACGTTAGGGAAGACCATAAGTCCTAACAATCCACTATTGATGAGTTTATCAATGGTTTCATTAACAAAATGGAGTTCTCCCTGCACATTGTCCTAGACAAATTAAAAAAGATCGATAGGTATGGCAAGGGACTACCATGGGAGTACTTAATGCCAGTTAAATAGAAACATAGTTTTGAGGCATCTATATGGACTGCAAGGTCTGTTGAAAGCACGATCAAAGGGAGAGTTGCCGAAAAAACTGAAGTTGGGGAAAATAAGTAGAGCGGAGGATCTGTAAAATCTAATAAAAAGAATAGATTCTCAAAGCTAGACCCTAGCAACGAGAAGTCTGGGGGTAACAACGAGGCAAAGTGCTGCAAATTTTTTAGAAAGAAGCACTTTGGAAAGGGAACTAAAGAAGTGACCTACTTCAAATTTGGGAAGATTGGTCTCTATGCTAATGATTAGAAGGCTGAGTAGGAATCTTGTTTTAAGTGTGGAAAAGCATGACATTTCTAGACTGCCCAAAAAAGAAAGGAGTCCCAAGGCTGAATTTTTCCACCAAAGCCACATGCGAGAGCATTCCAAATGATCCTGGATGCAACAAGAGATGAAGCATATGACACCTGAGGAAAACAAGAGAAGGAAGCCAATTCTCCAAAGTCAAGATATGAAACACTCATCCTATATAGATGGTAATAGGATGTGTAACATGATGTAAGAGGCATGAAGTATGAATAATTCTTGTAATTGTTTTTTAGAAGTTATAAAATCGATAATTATGTTACATTGTTCACTTGTGACAATAAGAAATTACAATTTCAACATAATGGGTTGGTTAAACTAAATGGGGTAGAACAAATTCTAGTATAATGTGTATTGTAGACAGGACACTACACGAGAAAGAATTTGTACAAAGACTTTGGGAAGTAAACCACGGATGAAGTTATGTTGTCTTAAACTATCAAAAATAGAAGGGTAGAACCTACCACTATGAAGGCAACATTCTCGTAGAATCTAGGAAAAAATTGTTATACATGCTTGATTAGACATATTTATATATGTCAATTAGCTATTATGTGTAGTAAATTGGGAACTACGTGACAATTTTTTAACTGGGTATGAGGAGGTCTGAAAGGCAGTAGAGGCCTATACTACCCATAGCACATGGATCTCACTTGGATCAGGAAAAGTCATGGGGTTACTAAGACACTAGTAGTTGAATTCATTTTCCTAATTTTCGTCGTCACCATCGTTTTGGTAATGACTAAGAAAATGAATGTTATCCCGACCCAGTGATCCTAACGAATCAAGTACGATTAAGATAAATCTGTGAAGTTAGTTACCCGGTTCAGAGAACCATGATCAATGTAGTGTCTGACTTTAATTAAAATATTAAAGAAAAAGATAATCGAAGCGATTGGTAGAGGTGGTGCAACTATCATTAAAGAATAAGCAGCCCGAAGCTAGAAATGCTACATGTAATGATGTAATTATATCACAATTGAACGTAAAGGAAGGTATCTTCCGTGTTAGAGTTTCACTTGGAAAGACTTGATTCTAGCCATTACATCATGCAATGGAAGGTCATTAGGGTATAACCATTCGGTATGTATCATAGCCAAAGTAAAGACCTTATCATGGATTGAGTTTGTTGGAAAAGGAGCAAGAGTCTCTAATGAAGGATGGATATGTAACTCGAAGGTTAGGACTGGAGGTCTAAAAGAGAAAGAAGAACAAATGAAAGGTTGAGCACCGCTAGCAGACTAGAAGTCCAAGAGTTTGATACTCATTTTGAAGGACATAGGGGTTATGGTTATTACCTAGGATGGAAAGGTGACGTGGGGAATCATTATAGAAGTCTCATTTTGTTGATGATTCCAGGGTGTAATCATCCTAAGGGGGAGATAATTGTAACACCTACAGATTCGGGCTATAAATTTAAGATATAATAGATAATCTTAGCTAAAGATGTAATAGTGTAACATCCAGATATCCAGGTATGGGAATTTGAGTATTTTATATTGGGGAATGAGGAGACTCGGCGAGTTGACGCCTCAACTCGTCGAGTAGGATCGCGTTTTGGGGACCAGTTTAATGAAGGGACTCGACGAGTCGGGTATTTGGACTCGCCGAGTCGGCGCTGTCAAGGAAAACCTTAATTGTCCGGGTTTGGGACCTATTTAAAGGCCCTTATGGCCTTCAGTGGCGGCCACCTACACCTTTGAGAGACTCCTATCGCACCAGAGAGCTGAGAGAGCGAAGAAGAGCCATTTTGGAGCATTCTTGAGGTGGTTGTGCAATGGAGTAGTCATTTCCAGCAAAGGGAGGTCAAGGGGGGGTGTCGATTCAGAGCTTCTGAGCTTGCATCTTCACCATTGAGGTATCAAATCGTTCTCCCTTTTCTGTTTTGGGTAAGATTGGTGATTTTAGGGTTTTCTAGCTTCTTTTATGGCTTGATTTGTGGAGTATAGTGTCCCATTGAGTGTGAAGCCATAGATCTGGACCCAAAGAGGTCCAGAGAGTCCTTTCCATCCTGCTTTATGCATTCTATTTGGAGTTTTGAGCTAGGGTTGTTATGTAATGGAGGGTTTCACCCAAATGAGCTTGTAGAACCTTGCATGAGTGCCCAAGGTTCGACCTTTTCGTGGTTATTGGCTTTGAGGGAGTTAGATCTATGGTTTGGTGAAGCAGATCTGACCTCAGAAGGTCAGATGAGGGTTGTCATGGGAGCAACTCGCCGAGTCCATAGGCAAACTCGACGAGTCGAGTCGGGGTTGCCCCGCGTTTCATTGCCGAGTAACTCGATGAGTGGAGAGGGAACTCGTCGTGTCTAAGAGGTTTAAAAAGGATTTAGAGAACCCACATGGACTTGCCGAGTCACTCTTGTGTACTCACCGAGTCTGGTCAGTGTTGACCGTTGACTTGAGTTGTCTTATGTTGACTTTGGGAATTTTGGTAAACAGAGGTAATAGAGGTCAGGGAGGGGTAAAATGGTCTTTTACCCATTACCTGACTAGAGGGTGAAAGAGTAATCGCCGGTTAATTAGAGTTGGGACTTCGAGCAATAATTAGAGATATTTGCCTTATGTGTTAGGCGGTGGCAAGTCCGAGGTTCGCATGTGCAGATAATTGCTTTCTGATTTCCAGGTGAGTCTTCTCACTATACTTTACCTTGAGTAGGTAACCAGAGTTATGTGACAGAGTATTTGTATGCTGTGTATGTTACGTGTTGTACTGCATTATTTCTATGTGATTTATGCTGTGCATGTTTACAGAATTAGAACCGGAAGGTTCCAAGAGTTAGAACCGGAAGGTTCATAGAGTTAGAACCGGAAGGTTCACAGAGTAGGGTTCACGGACCCACAGAGTTATAGCCTCGAGTGGCTAATATGTGTTATGTGTGGTATTTTGGGGAACTCACTAAGCTTCGTGCTTACAGTGTTTTGTGTTATGTGTTTTAGGTTTCTCTCAGGATCACGGGATGGCACCGGCTCGATTGTACACACCAGAGAAAGAGTCATCTTTTGAGGATCCTGGTTTATCATGCAAGTGAAAATGGAATTATGTTTTGTAATTCGATTATGAATGAGATTTTAAGCAAAGTGTTTTTAAGAATTAAACAATTATTTTTAAATGAAAAATTGTTATGAAATTTTCGGCGTTACAAGTTGGTATCAGAGCCTTGGTTTGAGGGATTCGGATGCGCCTTCGGGTAAATCTAGACTCAAATTGAGGAAGTAAGAAATTTTTTCAAAGAAATAATTTTCTAAAGCGAATAAGAGTTCAAAGAGAAAGCGAGAAAGAGCAGTGTGTACAATCAGCCAGAGCCCGAACGGTGATTTCCCAAAATACCCTACTTTTGTGTTATGAGATATCTATGATGCACTTTATGAGATATTATTGCATGCTAGAGACAGGCTAGGTATTCCATATCTTAGGACTAAAGTGGCCTGATTTGTGATGCCTTAGCCTAGGAATCGCTGTTATATGCGATGTGCTTTTGAGTATGTAATGAGTGAGAATATTTAGTTGGAATCCTTAGGGGATTTGAGTAGAGGAGTAACTTAGGGGAGATACCTAGATAAGTACCGTGGTACTTAGAGAAAGAATAGTGAAAACTCGCAAGGGGAAGAGTTGCAGAGTTCGGTGGTAATTTCGAGGATGAGCAGAGCAAGCGGAGTTATCACCCAAAGTGAGTTATATATATTCTTCGATGCTCGAATGCTGCTTGCTTCGTGCTTTGTGGAACTCTCGATGATGGGAGTCAGCTACCAGGTGAATATGACGATATTCAGGAGGTAAATGACTGGCATCATTAGGAGCTCTTCAGCAGCTGATGGCAGAGAAGTATGGGAATCTAGGAAGAGCCTAGGGAGTAACCTTAGCCAGATGAGTGCGCTGGCAGAGTAGAGAATTTCGCTGGGGAGCGAGCGCGTGATGGAATTGGTGAACGAGAAGGTCGAGCAGCTACTTAGGAGCTCCGGGATAGTCCGTGTGGAAAGTATGGGTAGATGTGGCAGGTAGTATGGGCCCGTACTACTGAAAGCAGAGGATCCATACTTGATACAGGGAGTATTCTAAAGGTTCTAATGAGCGGATTGAGGAGTGATGTTATGGTTCGAGTACCATACATCGGAGCGTATTGAGGATTGATGTTATGGTTCGAGTACCATACATCGGAGCGTATTGAGGAGTGATGTTATGGTTCAAGTACCATACATCGGAGCGTATTGAGGAGTGATGTTATGGTTCGAGTACCATACATCGGAGCGGATTGAGGAGTGATGTTATGATTCGAGTACCATACATCGGAGCGGATTGAGAAGTGATGTTATGGTTCGAGTACCATACATCGGAGCAGATTGAGGAGTGATGTTATGGTTCGAGTACCATACATCGGAGCGGATTGAGGAGTGATGTTATGGTTCGAGTACCATACATCGGAGCGGATTGAGAAGTGATGTTATGGTTCGAGTACCATACATCGGAGCGGATTGAGGAGTGATGTTATGATTCGAGTACCATACATCGGAGCGGATTGAGAAGTGATGTTATGGTTCGAGTACCATACATCGGAGCAGATTGAGGAGTGATGTTATGGTTCGAGTACCATACACCGGAGCATATTGAGAAGAGATGTCATGGGATGAGTACCATGGTTCGTAGTGAATAATGCTTGTGGTTCTCCGGTTATTCGGTCACAATTGATGAGGTAGAGATTGGACACTATGGGTTTTAGGCCTGTAGGCCATGATTGAGTTCGAAGAGGCATCCCTTGAGAGGGAGGTCGAGAGCCTATCAGAGTATTTTTGGTAAGGAGTTAGAGGGAGGGGAGAATTTCGATCTGAGTTGAGCAATCATTCGATAGAGGAGATGTCACCTTCTATGACCTGAGTGGTGCTATTTATGTTCATGTGCGGAACATGAGAGGCCCGATGTTTACGTTTCGGGTTTGGGGGTAAAACCCTGCAGGTTGTCATTGATGATGATTTTCCATCAGAGTATCAGGTAGCATGTGTGCTGCGAGACAGTGATTTACCATGAACAGATAGTCAGTTGGGACTGAGATAGTCGAGGACCACGTTGCACCTATTTGAGTATAGTAGGGCGTATTGTAGAGGTATCAGTGGGGAGTCCAGTCAAGTTAATCAGTGCAGTGGTTTTTCTATTCATGTTGGGTATTGAATATGGGAGTGGGTCATTGTTCTTGGGATGATCCATGTGTTGGAACGTCGGTTGATGAGTCGAGGTGGGGGAGTATGATGATTTCGTGGTCCAGTCTATGAGTCAGTGATGTTATTGGACAGTTGAGTTGTTTGGTATTGGATTGGAACGAGACTTGGAACGACTAGAGGCAGTTGTGACGAGAATTTCTTGAGGGTTTCATCTGAGGTTCAGAGTTATGAGATCGATTGATTTCCTTAAAGGGGATTATCGGGCGTTGCGTATCACTTTCCAGGGGCAGGTGCGTTATTGCTGGTGAAAATAGTTCGTAAGGTTGTTGATGTGTTAGATAGTGATGGTTCGAACCCTGAGTGGGGGAGAACCGGGTGGTTTATTGAGAAAACCAGAGATTTGTGGAATAGAGGTTAGGGGTTGGATGCCGAAACATGCGGCTTGAATTCATGAGATCAGGGTCATTAGTGATCAAGGAAAGGTGCAGGGCGAGATGATGCATGTGGTATATGTCTGAGGGAAGGATGGGTGTCTTCACGGCGGGTGGTCAATGGTTAGGAATCTGGTGGTGGTCAGAGTCGTTTCAAGTGGAAGACTCGTAATGATGGTATGGGCAGTTGAGAACTTCTGGGTTGAAATATGGGTAGAAGATTGTCGAGTAGCCAACTCCCGGGCTGGGATGTGTATTCTTGCTTGGATTTTGAGCAGTAGTGGAAAGGGTTTCGGAGGATCATCAGTGTGTTCTGAAGGGTTAGCGCCTTCCTTGTATTCCAATTGAGTGTTTGGATGCACTGAAGTTGCGCATTGAGTGAAGTAGGAAATTATTATGGGATTCAGAGGAAATGTATTGTTGTATGTGTATGGTGCTGGGAGTAAGGGAATCAGTGGTAGAGGCAGGACATTGTGATGCTCTGTTAGGGTGTTCCGTGGTTTCCGCGTCTAGCGTCCCGATTTCAGAGTTATTTAGAGTCTTGGGTTTAAGATGACCAGTGATGTATCATGTATCCACGGTACCAGTGGGAGCCCTTCGTGTTTTGTCATCAAGAGGGATTATTTAAGGAAGTGGATCTCCGCAGAGGTAGGTTCTGTGTTATGGCGGTTGCCTGCCAGAGTTTGTAATGCATATCGGGGCAAGTGTGTGTGTAACTATCTATGATAGTCTTCGGTGCATGAGTTAGTGAACATAGTGTGGCGTTGTAATGAGAATGAGAGTATAGGGTGATGCTACGGGGAGCCGTAGTATATGCCAGCCAGAGGGTGTTGTGATGCTACGGGGAGCCGTAGTACTCACAAGTCAGAGAGAGAGAGAGAGAGAGAGAGAGTCGTGATGCTACGGGGAGCCGTAGTGTTTTCCAGTCAGAGGGTGTTGTGATGCTATGGGGAGCCGTAGTACTCACAAGTCAGAGAGAGAGAGAGTCGTGATGCTACGGGGAGCCGTAGTATTTGCTAGTCAGAGGGTGTTGTGATGCTACGGGGAGCCGTAGTACTCACAAGTCAGAGGGAGGGAGTCGTGGTACTACGGGGAGCCGTAGTACTCACTAGTTAGTTAGCGTTGTGATACTACGGGGAGCCGTAGTACTCACTAGTCAGAGGCTGTCGTAATGTTATGGGAAGCCATAGTACCCACTAGACGGCAAGAAAGTGTGATGATGGAGTGTTCTCCGATAAGTGCATGATGCAGAAGAGTTTTAGGCTTGAGTAGCCGTAGTGTAGAGTTTTTGGAGCCTAGTGGTTAAACCGGGGCGAGACTGGGGTCTCCGTCTCTGTCGGGAGGGTCAGCGAGGCGCGCGGGAGAATATGCGCAGCAGACGCCAGAGGTTAGAGCTGAGTCGATCTTCGATTGGATTGTATTTTTTTTATGAGGAAAAAGGGAATTTCGTGACTTGCGTGTCACTGGGCCGTGATAGTGGTCACGGGGAGGAAGTTAGTGAGATGTTTTGGATCATGTTATGTGTGACCTTTGGGGGGTTCAGCTGTGGGGCCAAAAGCTGACCTGGTGCTCGGTATCGAAGATGAATATGAGAAATGAGCTAGAGTTTACCATGGTGATGTCTGAGGACACTTCAGAGCGAGCGAACGATTCAGATGCTCGAGGATATGTTTCGGGCATGTGTATTAGATTTCGGGGGGGAATTGTGGCCCGTATTTGCCCTTGGCAGAGTTTTCCTACAACAACAGCCATCATTAGTGCATTAGTATGCCACCCTTTGAGCTGTTGTAGGGAAGGGAGTATCGGACCCCATTTGCGGGGGAGAGGTAGAGCAATGTGTGATGGGAAGTACAGAGATCGTGCTTCAGACGTCAGAGCAGATACAACAAGTCAGGCAGAGGTTGTTGAGCGCTCAGAGTCGCCAGAAAAGTTATGCGGACAGGCGCCGGCCCGAGCTCGAATTTTTGGTCGGTGACTTTGTACTCCTAAAGGTCTCTCCTTGGAAAGGAGTGATCCGATTCAGGAAGAGGGGAAAGCCGGGGCCCCGATATATCGGTCCTTTTTGGGTGATCGCGAGGGTAGGCAGGGTAGCCTACCGGTTGGAGCTACCTGCAGAGCTAGGTCAGATCCATGACACTTTCCATGTGTCGCAACTGCGAAAGTGTATAGCCGAGGAGTCGGCAGTAGTGCCATTCGAGGTTATTCAGGTGGATGTGGGCCTGAACTACGTTGAGAGACTGGTGGCTATTCGGGATCGAAAGATCAAGGTTCTGAGGAACAAAGAGGTGCCTCTGGTGCAGGTCCAGTGGCAACACCGGAAGGGGTCAGAGCTTACTTGGGAGCCAGAGCGCGAGATGCGTGAGCAGCATCCGAAGTTGTTTCCAGAGTGAGACTTCGAGGGTGAAGTCTGATTCTAGTGGGGGAGAATTGTAACATCCGGATATCCAGGTATGGGAACTTGAGTATTTTATATTGGGGAATGAGGAGACTCGGCGAGTTGACGCCTCAACTCGTCGAGTAGGATCGCGTTTTGGGGACCAGTTTAATGAAGGGACTCGACGAGTCGGGTATTTGGACTCGCCGAGTCGGCGCTGTCAAGGAAAACCCTAATTGTCTGGGTTTAGGACCTATTTAAAGGCCCTTATGGCCTTCAGTGGCGGCCACCTACACCTTTGAGAGACTCCTATCGAACCAGAGAGCTGAGAGAGCGAAGAAGAGCCATTTAGGAACATTCTTGAGGTGGTTGTGCAATGGAGTAGTCATTTCCAGCAAAGGGAGGTCAAGGGGGGGGGGGGGGTGTCGATTCAGAGCTTCTGAGCTTGCATCTTCACCATTGAGGTATCAAATCGTTCTCCCTTTTCTGTTTTGGGTAAGATTGGTGATTTTAGGGTTTTCTAGCTTCTTTTATGGCTTGATTTGTGGAGTATAGTGTCCCATTGGGTGTGAAGCCATAGATCTGGACCCAAAGAGGTCCAGAGAGTCCTTTCCATCCTGCTTTATGCATTCTATTTGGAGTTTTGATCTAGGGTTGTTATGTAATGGAGGGTTTCACTCAAATGAGCTTGTAGAACCCTGCATGAGTGCCCAAGGTTCGACCTTTTCGTGGTTATTGGCTTTGAGGGAGTTAGATCTATGGTTTGGTGAAGCAGATCTGACCTCAGAAGGTCAGATGAGGGTTGTCATGGGAGCAACTCGCCGAGTCCATAGGCAAACTCGACGAGTCGAGTCGGGGTTGCCCCGCGCTTCGTTGCCGAGTAACTCGACGAGTGGAGAGGGAACTCGTCGTGTCTAAGAGGTTTAAAAAGGATTTAGAGAACCCGCATGGACTCGCCGAGTCACTCTTGTGTACTCGCCGAGTCTGGTCAGTGTTGACCGTTGACTTGAGTTGTCTTATGTTGACTTTGGGAGTTTTGGTTAACAGAGGTAATAAAGGTCAGGGAGGGGTAAAATGGTCTTTTACCCATTACCTGACTAGAGAGGGAAAGAGTAATCGCCGGTTAATTAGAGTTGGGACTTCGAGTACTAATTAGAGATATTTGCCTTATGTGTTAGGCGATGGCAAGTCCGAGGTTCGCATGTGCAGATAATTGCTTTCTGATTTCCAGGTGAGTCTTCTCACTTGAGCAGGTAACCAGAGTTATGTGACAGAGTATTTGTATGCTGTGTATGTTACATGTTGTACTACATTATTTCTATGTGATTTATGTTGTGCATGTTTACAGAGTTAGAACCGGAAGGTTCACAGAGTAGGGTTCACGGACCCACAAAGTTATAGCCTCGAGTGGCTAATATGTGTTATGTGTGGTATTTTGGGGAACTCACTAAGCTTCGTGCTTACAGTGTTTTGTGTTATGTGTTTCAGGTTTCTCTCAGGATCACGGGATGGCACCGGCTCGATTGTACACACCAGAGAAAGAGTCATGTTTTGAGGATCCTGGTTTATCATGCAAGTGAAAATGAAATTATGTTTTGTAATTCGATTATGAATGAGATTTTAAGCAAAGTGTTTTTAAGAATTAAACGATTATTTTTAAATGAAAAATTGTTTTGAAATTTTCGGCGTTACAAATAGTCCTAATGAATATCACGTGGATATAAGGAGCGCTTAAATCCGACTTCGTATGAAGAATTTACGCTTCTTCAAAGTTTCACTATTAAACCGACATGACTATGCGCTTCATAAAAAGTGAATCGAATGCAGGTTGCTTATTAGCCTAAGTAATCTAAATGAAAGTCGTAGTAATCGTAAAAGCGAGAGCGTGCATATAGAGAACTTCCAAATCTGACTTCATATGAGCACGTTATGATTTTCCAAAGATTAAACGCAGCAGGGTACAATATAGAAACCGAAACTAAAATCGGTCGATTATTAGGCAAAACAATCGAAATGAGAGTTAAAGATCTCGTCGATATAAAGATGGTTGTGAACATAGGTCGTATCAGAGAGTTATGATTTTTATACAAACTTTAAAAGTTTAACCTGTTAAAATATAACTTTGAAAATAAAGTGAGAACTAGCCGGCAGAGACTAAACGAAAGTTGCAATACTTATCGATAGCTTTGCGTGGATATAAAGAACATAAAAAATAGAGCTCGTATGAAAAAGATAAGAATTTTTGAAAAAGATTAAATTTTAGCACATGCAAAAAAGTAGCGCGACGCGCTTCTGATAGCTGATGCGACCCACACCAAATCTTCCACGTGTCAACCATCGATAGGAGCTACGTCAACACACCGACAAGAGGCATGACACACCTAGTCAAAACGTGTGCGGCATGCCAATACAAAAGGTGTCCGGCGCACCCCCTTTTCCTCACGCAATTTCCGTTCAATTCCTTTGGAACCCTCCCGTACCCTAGTCTGTTTACTCCCTAGTTCCCAACTACTTTAGCGAGGCTCTACTGTAACATCCTAAAAATAAGTCCAAAAAATTTCATTTTTAAATTAATAAAACTAGTATCTCAAAAATATCGTCATACAAATCCAGATAAACAAATGTATCAGTCATCATATTACATCAGAGTAAATCATGAGAATGTGGAACGGGGTGGTGTGTGCTCTGAAATCATCCTAAGCTCTTCCCTTTGGAACTGGAAGTACCTCAAACATAAACCGAAAACTGTAAGCAAAAATGTTAGTGAGTTGCTAAAGATACCACATACGATACATAATAAACATATAATGGGCCCCGCCCGACATCAATCCACACTCAGTATACAGATCAGGCCCCACCCAACATACATATAAACATATAACATATAAACACGTACACATGCAATAATCACAGAGATATATAGCATACAAGATGGTCATCAGGCCCCCACCCGGTAAGCATACGTGTACATAACACATACAAGAGTCACACAGACATCTAGCATCGTAACATAACAAAATCATAGGCCCCGCATTGGTACCTTTCACCCGCTAAACACAGTGAAACATACCTCGAGCTACTGAAACTTATCCTAATTCAAATGTAACTCATATTTACACTCATAATCATTATTATGAACCTATAAATAAGATTTATTAGTGATTACAAGTCATAACATTGATTAATATACTTATGGGAGTGATGTCTAGGCTAGTTTTCGTGAGCTGTTTAAAGCGGGATTTCCAAACAGTATACTCTCTATACCAAACATACCCTACCTCCGATATAATCCTATCTGATTACTCCTTATTTGATATATCTTGATGTAGACATTAGGATTATTGAGTAATCTAGACTACCATTTGTTAAGAGAAATATAAGATTAAGACTTAGTGACATTCGTACCTAGGTCACATCAAAGGAAATGTCAAGGTGTTTGGTGGAGCGTTGCCAAATTCACAAGTCGTCCAATTTTATCATGTGAGTGCATAGTTACTTTCATCTGACACATAGATATCAAGTATATAGATAATTGAATGTTATGCGTTCTTATTATCTGTAATCAAGATGTTCAGTGTTAGATAAATAACATATGATGATTTATCTATATCTATGCTAAATGAGATGATTTTATTTAAAATATCCATATATATATATATATGTATTTTATTATATTGGGTAAAAAGGGTTCACACACACATATATATATATATATATATGTATATATATATATATATATATATATATATATATATATATATAGAGAGAGAGAGAGAGAGAGAGAGAAACAAAGATGAGATAATGGTGCAAGACCATGCCCAACATAGCACTATGGTACCACTCAGACCAAATAAAGAGAAATATAAGATTAAGGTGAGAGACCATGCCCAATACAGATCCTTTAGGATAGGTCCCCATCATTGTCTTATTGACATATACTGCTAAGGAATCTCCGATGCAGTATGTTCTACTCATTGATACAAAGATCCTTTACAGTAGGTCCCTTGAGATTATCATTTTAGGATCGAAGAATTAGAATAATGGGAATGATTAATCGAGATTAATCTGTTTGGTGTAATATATATACAACAATATAATTAATATATTGTAGGTTAAAAACCCTATGTGCTCACCAGGTTTCCCAACCTGACCCACTCAGTTCGTATGCATCACAACTATAAAGACTTAAGCTACTGGAACTTGATTAGGATGCCAAGTGATTAAGAGGCAGCCTGCAATAACATTTGGGACCATTAGGTCTTTATGTTGTAACTTATGTATATGTATTGATTGTGATATCCTTAGGATTATATTTGAGAAAAATATTTGTTCTAAATAAGATTTTATATACTGGGATTTTCCGCAAATGAAGTATCATAATCTTTAAAGCATAAGGATTTTTTATGGTTTTGAAAATTAAAGAATGTCATATCCTTGAATTCTCCATGACCATGATGGACTCCGGCGGATCCTTGAGAAACAAAATGAAAAAAATTCTTAACCATAAGCACATTGATGGTAGCCTACTTTCTTTCTCTTATGAAGCAATAAATCTAAACCAAAAACCTCGCATATTTGAACCACAAATTCCTCTGACCCATTGTACTTAAGCCACAAAATCTAATAGTATGTTGATCCTTCGATCAAAATATTAACTTCTCTCACACTTAGTGTTTGAACTACCATCGACTAATGTCTGCAAACAACAAAGACAAAGACCGACTCAACCAGACACCTACCAACCTTAACTCTCAGAGTGAATACCATGGAATATGATAAAACTTTGAATAATAATCATCCAACCATGAAGAAACTATGAATATTAGATGGAGACCTTGGAACCTCTCATAACATTTCTTCCATTCTTAGCAAAGTCAACCAGGATACCATTTGATTGGTAAGGAACCCTAATAACTGAACCTCGTGTAATTAACACTACATTCTAAGAAATGAGCCATAACCTACACTCATCTGAAACTTCACGAATATGATGTAAAGGCTCTAACAATGAGTCCAATATACCCAACATAACAATAGAAATCTCTTACCCAAACTAAAACAATCTCGATGCTGCCTTATGACAAGTATCCCTTTGTGTCCTTCATCCGCTTGTCTCCCCAATCGAGGCTCCCTAAACATGCTGAGTGAAATGACAAAATATTGAATTCTCTAATCTGTCGGTGGTGCTTGGCGGCACTAGTTCCCTCTTCCTCCGTTCGACTTCCAGTCCGACCTTTGGAATTGAATTGTCAATCTACAACAGAGACGCCTAGTCTTTTCAAAATTGGATCGAAGGCTCGACCCATGATATAATTTCGCTTTGGGTAACAAACCGAAGAACAATCAATCTTGAATATCCTTATACTAAAAGACATAAATAATTTAAAACGAACCTGACTTTACCCCTTACGACAGAAACCAATGAGGAGAACACCATTCCTTTCTTCTATCTATCAACTAACACGCATCCAATCTCTTCTCCCTTGATCATATAAGGTTGGAAGAACATTATCCCTATTATATTAAATGACACCCCATTTCATCGATTGACCACCCAACCTTAGGCTACAATCCTCGAGTCAATTATCATAATTGCTTCTTACTTTGGCCTTGTAAATCAAACTAGCACTACTTTAAACAATTCCATCGATTCCATAGAATCAACTTACATACACATGTTTTCATCATCCAAACGAAGTCTGCCAAGGCCACTTAGACCCAAACCACTACCAGATTCATCCTCATCCTAAGAAACCACAACTGAAAGACCGACAGAGATAGAAACATGATACAACTAACCCTAGTGTTATACCATACTTTCTGCTATTAAACAGCTCCCTAGTAACTTTTCATCTCTTCCTGGTCCATGTACGAATCATGTGCTTCCGGTAGTATGGGCCCATACTACGTTCCACACCTATCTATACTGATCCAAGAATTCTCTCAAAGTTCCCAAGTTGCTACACACCACTACCGCTTAACACTCTATATATATACACAAGAGATCAACTGAGCACAGACCACTAATCTTTCTAGAGTCTCTTTCTAGGATTCTCCTCACCTACATTCCCGCACTGCTAGAAATCTCTACCAACACAGTAGGTCACCTCGCGTATGCAAGTCGTACATAATACAGGATTAGATAAACGGTCAAATAAATGATTCTACCCTAATAGTACAACTAAAAAAGGATCAGTAAGTAAGGCTAAATCAAGCATTCTAGCATTATAGAATCAAAATTATATACAACCAAGAAGCATACACTTCCTAACTAACAATATCAGTTTAAACTTCGAGTAGCATAACGCAAGCAATCTCCTAGGCTACCGGGCATCAACATATTAGGAAATTTTATAATTTAATTATTGAACGGATCTTTAGCCTATCAGCTATCATGCATTTCTAACAATTCACATATCAACAAATATATAACAAGTATGAATATTATGGGATCACTTTCCTTGAGCTTCGGATGACTGTACACATCACATATTCTTTTCATCTTTTAAAGTTCATTCATTTTCAGAATGTTTTGTAAAAATTCTTAGATCCTTAGTTTGAGTTAGTAATCGCATGATTGTTCATCAAAATCCCTCAAAGTATCGCTCTGATACTACCTTGTAACCTCCTGATTTCCAGAATAAAATTTTTATATTTAAAATAGAATAAATGCCCATTTTTGTAAAGATATATCCACGGAAAAAGCATTTAATCATAAACCATAATTCAAAACTAGAGTTATAAGGAAAGCAATATGGAATATCGAATCATAAATCTATTGATGTGTTTGTACAATGACGCCTATACATTCCCATGAACTAATAAAATACCTTTAAAACATTTAATCCCAAATTGTAAGTTAAAGCTTAGTGAGTTCCATAAAATATCAACTACAACATAGAACAACTATACATATATAACATTTATGGGTTATCAACAATCTTGAGTCATCAACGACTCATCGTCTTCATATCAAGGTTATCAGCAACCTCGAATCATAAACGATTCTAAAAATTTGGGTTGTCAGTGACCCTGAGTGATCAACGATTCACATACATCAATTTGGGTTATCAGCAACCCCAAATCATTAGTGAATCTAGCACAATAATTTAGGTTATCATCAACCCCAATTCATCAACGACTCACATACAACAATTTGGGTAGCAACCCTGATTCATCAACGACTCACATTCAACAATTTGGGCTATCAGCAACCCCGAGTTATCAACGAATCACATATAGCACATGATATAAGTAATAGAGTGAGAGTACTCACCTTGTAAATAGACCGGATAACCACCATAACACCCAAATACTAACAAATCGGTCTCACCCAACACCCAGTCATCAAATCAAAGGTCAACCTCAACTATGACCTAAAACCATAAAGTTTGAACCAAGGTTAAACTTAGTCAAAAAGTAACATTTTTGTCAAAAGCATGACACACTCTCTCTTGGGCTCCCTACACTCACAAATGAACAAAGCATTCAATTTTTTGGACTAAAACAAGTATGCTCCAGAAAATCCTAAAAACACGTCATGACAAATAAAAGTGTCACACTTTGGCTTATGTTACAAGGTAACTTGACTTAATAGATTAAGTTAGAACTTCATATTCCAAATCTAAACTCTAACAAGGTCTAAGTGGATAAACTTTCCAACTTTATCCATTAATACATACTACAACATCCAATATCTAGACTTTTGCACTCCAAGTGACATAAAACACTCCCAATACTTGCATGGATTGACGAAAAGGTTAGAGGTAAAAACTTTCTTAATCCAAAAGGTCGAAGGGACATTTCTAAGAGCCCAAATGGTGTTGGAGTTTCTTCATCTCCAAGATCACCAACAAAATGGACCAAAATGTGCCAAAAAAACAAATAATAATATCTAGCAATTCAAAGATCAAGTTAGGAACTTTATATTCATAATGTTCAAAAAATGAAGTAATTTGAGGGATTTATACATGCTCCTTCTTTCAATGACACCATCAGAACTTCAATATCTTCATACTTCACTTAAAAGTGGAGAAATAAGCTCTAAATCCACCACAAGCTCAAGAATAAGATAGAGTGTGTGTTAGGGTTTCTGGAAAATTCTCCAAAGGGTCATTGAGGAACCTAGTGGGTTAATGGGCTTTATTACTCCAAAAACCCTAATAAAACGATTACACAACTAGGTCGGAATTGCGTCGCGCCTCTTAGGAGGCGCTTCACGCTTCTTACGATTAATTCCTGATTTTTTAGATTTTTCAGCATATACGGTAAATGGCTTACTACTTCGCCCCATCCTTCTACTTACTTATGGACTATAAAACTCCCACTAAAAATTGGAAAAACATCATCGAAAGTTGGATGATACAATTTAGAAATCTTTAAAACATAAAAACCTCCCATAGACCTTTTAGAAAACACGCCCACCAAATACTCGAATCAGGATTCAGGTGTTGCCAATGACTATCTCCTAGATTTTTTGGGTACTTACTTGTCATGCTTAAAGTGCACGTTACATTAAGTCTAGTACAATATATGGATACACGATGGTTCCAACTACCAAAACATATAGATCTTTACTCATCTTCTCTAGTTCATCTCTTATGCTAGGAATTTGAGATGAACTCAATATTATGACATACACCATTGTTATGAATCCTCTCTTAGTGTATTAAATCTTGAATTGCTGTAAAACTTTGTTATTGTATGTACTTTGACTAAAACCTATTAATCATTTTGATATATCTCTATTGAACATTATACCAAAAATGTATGTTGCCTTACCTAGATCCTACATAGAAAACACTTTCCAAGACAAGACTTTACACCTTGTAGAGCCGGAATGTAATTTCCCATGATAAGATGTTATTTACATATAGGACTACAAAGGTAACAGAGCTCCCAATAGTTTTCTTATAAATACAAGATTCATCTCCGTTTTTTATGAAACCATACTTTATGATTTCATCATTGAAATGATGCTTCCAATTTCAATATTCTTGTTTTAACACATAGATTCATCTCTTGAGTTTACACACTTTATTAGGATTCTTTTGATCAACAAAACCTTCGGTCTGAACCATATAGACATCTTCTTCCAAGTATCGATTTTGAAAAGAGTTTTTGACATCCATTTGTTGTATCTCATAATCATAATATGATGATATGTCAAATTGTATCCTAATTGATTTAATCATAGCGACTGGATAAAAGGTTTCATGATAGTAAACTCCATAAGTTTGAGTGAATTGTTTTTGTAATAATTCTCACTTTAAATGTTCTTAAATTACCATCAATGTCAGTCTTCTTCTTGAAGATCCACTTAATCTCAACGGTCTTAAAGTTCAACCAAGTCCCAAACTTCATTCTATTGCATGGATTGCATCTCTTCATTCATGGATTCAAGTCATATGTCAGATTCAGGATTTGCGATAACATTTTGGTAAATAATAGGCTCACTAAAATCCATCAATTTGAAGCATTCATCAATGAGGAATACATACCTTTCAGGTTCTAACCAAATCCTTTCAGATCTACAAAGTCCATTGTTTGATTAATTTCATGAAGAACTATTTCATCATTTTCAACAATTTCTTGTTGACTACTAGTGATAACCTGAGTTGCATCAGGTTGTGGTTCTTGATCTTCTTCAAGTTCCAAGTGCCTATACTTGCTTTATCAATTAGAAACTTGATTTCCAAGAACTCAACTTTTCATGAAATAAAGATCTTGTTCTCACTTGGGATGTAGAAGCAATAATCTAAATAATATTTAGGGTATCCTATAAATATGCATTTTGTAGATTTAGGTTCAAGTTTACTTGAAGCTTCTTGTATTACATAAGCTGTACAACCTCAAACCTTTAAATGAGATAAGGATGGAGGATTTTCATACCAAATCTCATAAGGTTGTTTATCTACCTTTATAAATGGAGCCATATTCAAAATACAAGTGGGGTGAGTAAGGCATAACTCCAAAATGATAAAGGGAGTGTACTTATGCTCATCATAGATCAAACCATATTAAGAAAGGTTTGATTCCTCCTCCGAGGCACACCATTATGCTATGTTTTTTTAGTGTAGTAAGTTATAAGATAATCCCATTGTGAAATCTCGGAGTTTAGAGCAAAAATTATAGCCGACCAATTCACCATGAATATTGTGATAATTTGACTTATTGAGTTTTAGAGCATCTTAAGTAAAATAAATAAGTTCATTTAAACTATTACAAGACGTCAGATGATACCTTGCTTCCAAATCTGTAAACTGTCAACCGAATCAAACCGCTCAAACTGTAATGCTAATTAATGCGTCTGAAAAACTAAAATTGTAGTTTTAAGCAAAACAAAAATTAAAATATTATATTACATGTTCCTCTGTTTTTGAAAATATAAAGAACGTCCAAAACGGAGTTCTTATGCAAAAGAAACGATAGTTTTAAGAAAACAAACAGTAAAACACTGTTTTTTGTCTAATCACGTAAAACCGAGTCGACCCGTTGAGACACTTATGCATTGCTGATGGGGTTTCCGAGAACATTTTTAGACTCATACTATGATCTATTATTTAATTCTATACTTGAAATATTTTTAGATAAAATATTTACAAAAGTTGCGAAAACGGACACTGTGAGCCGTTTAGATGCAAAACTTCAAACGCAATTTCCCAGAGTTCCGTAACTCCAAAAATTATTCTGTTTGATGTTCCAGAATCCTTGAATTAAACTCTATATAACAGTACTTTCACAAAAATTTCTCGACCCGATGCACCCGATTTTGAGTGTGTTTGAGCATTAATAAGAGAGTATAACCCAAAGGTGGGACCCACTAGGCTTGTAAGACCAAATGTCCAGCTCATTTTCACCTTCTTGGGTTGTGTGTGTGTGTGTGTGTGTGTGTTTTAATTATATATAGAAGCCTCAAGATCCTTGTTCACTCACTAATTCATCAATCAACTCCTTCCCTTTCTCTCAAATCTCTCTAAAATCTCTATCACTCTCCTCACAACCCCACAACAACACCACCCGTCAACCCACTGCCGCATCCTAATTCCATCGTTAAAACATCACCACAAACTTTTGTAGCTTGAAGAAGGACTACTCCACTTTTCCTCCATCTTTCCCTGCCTTCGTCTTCACCAGAAACTCCAGGAAAAACCGGCAACAGGAAGCTGCTAGCCACCACCCACCATCACCAAAGTCATCTGCCATTGTACGCCACCGCTCCTGCCACCCTCATTTCTGTGGTAAGCTTCTTCCCAAACATCCCTTTATCCAAGTGAATTTCTTTCTTTGATAGAATAACCGATCCGTAGCACCATTCGTGATTTTTTTTCTCTTCGTATAACAAAGCAGCAGCGAACAGGAGGCCTTTGCTGGGGGTGCTTGTTTTGGATGGATCGATTCGATCCGGTCCAATTACGTAAATTCAAATTGATTTCGGTTTTCAACATATAGATCTCAATAGTTCAAACTAAATTCAAATCCCGTCCGATCTGAACCAATTACAATTCGGTTGGATCGGTTTTTATAATTCGGTTTTCAATAACCAGAACATTATAAAACGACATAGAATTATAATATTACCTAATTTTATAGAAGAAGCAAAAACAAATTATTTACTTATGATTTGAAATTTATAAACAACCACTAAGAAGGTATATTATAGTTTATTATTTAATAGATTAAAAACTTTTGAGAGAAAATACATATTAATGTCTTTTATTAGGTAAAACCTTTTGAACTTATTTGAAAAAAAGTATAGAATCAATAAATAATTAGAGATATATTGAAAATAAATATATAACAAAATGTTATTTGGTTCTTATTTTATAAACCAAAACCAATCCGAAATCCAAAATAATAATTCGGTTTTGTTGAAAACCAATCAAAAAATCCAAATATCCCAACTAAATAGCCCAATCCAAATTGTCTAGTTAGAAAATTCGGTTTTATCCGTGTACTAAACAACGTTGCCTCCTCTTATCAATGTTAAAAAGAAACCAAACATACATACAAACTTAGTCCTAAGCTTGTAAACTTCCATTTCAAATGTCAACAACTCACCGCTAATCTGGAAATCGTTTTTAAATCAAGTCCAAGACTTAAACTTTCATTTTATTTATTTACATTAAACCCCATCTTAAAATTTATTTGCAAAATAAATCCAAGATTTAAACCTATAAATGAACTAAACCATAGAATAAATAATTTTTTTTTTGAAATTATTATCTTAAATAAATTTTAGATTTGTTTAAATTAAATAAAATTTTACTTTAAATAAATTCTTAAATTTAAATTTTGGAAAAATATTAATTTATATCAAAATTTTCTAGGAAATCAAATTAATCCCGGAGATCACGACTTCACGACAACACATCCCGGTTTTCAAAATGACTCAATAACTGCTCTCTAAGGTGAGTGTTATGGCCACACTTTTCCCATGTCATTTGGAAATCGATAGGATTTTAGGATTCAATCCCACTCTCTGAGTTGGAAATCTTTGGGATTAAAGGAATAAATTATACCGATATACTATCATGCAGTGAAATTATTACATGATTGTTATGATTAAGTAGTATAAAGAACTTAAGTGTGTCTTTTCTAAACGTTTAGGACAATGTCTCAACACAAGGAACCACGAGTTCGTCTAACACCAACTCCCTGAGGAAACCGAAAGAAAGCCTAACCAGTAACTCAAACATTAGTGGAAACTCCAAACCAGGGAGGAGCCCCAGAAGTAACAAATGTAAACCAAACTTTCCAAATGGACACACCATGATGCGAAACATGCTTGCACAAGGAATTGCTACAGCCTTGGCAGCATACGGGGAAGCCCAAAATGGAAACACTGGGAATAGTGGAAGTGGCACTCCAATAACTCACCAAAACAACCCCAAACACTACTCCTACAAGGAATTCATGGGTTGAAAACCTTGATCCTTCTACCGCTCTGAAGGTGCTGTTGGTCTATCCCATTGGATAGAAGAGACTGAGGCAGTCTTTCATATCAGTGCGTGCCCAGATGACTGTTAGGTCAAGTACACTACTTGCACGCTGATGGACTCTGCCTTGACTTAGTGGAATAACTGTGCTAAGTCCATGGGAATCATTGAAGCTTATACCATGGGTTGGGAACCATTGAAACAGATGATGATCAGAGAATACCGCCCCCGGAAGAAGATCTAAGCCCTAGAGCAGGAGCTTCGGAATCTGACCATGCAGGGATCTGAGATAGCTGCCTACACCTCCCGATTCAATGACCTTGCTAATCTTTTCCTAGGAATGGTACCCTCGGAAGATAAGAAGATTGAGAGATATATATGGGGACTAACATCACCACTCCAAGGTCTGGTTACTGCATCCGAACCATCCACTTTCGATAGTGCTAAGCAATTGGCCTATCAATTGACTGAGCAGTGTATCCGTCAGGGTACCATGGACCCACCAGTAGAAAAGAATTATGCAAGAAGTGCCAAAAGGAAGTTTTATGGGAAATCAAAGGGGGACTCCAAGCATCACAAAGCTGAACCAGAGCTTGTGGTTGTCTATGCTGCTATTACCAATACTCCCACCCTAGCTAAGTCCTACACTAGAACTCAACCTCATTGTATAGAGTGCAACTTCCACCATATCGGAAATTGCATGGTGGTAATCTGCAACAAGGGCAACATGAGAGGTCACATCTCAAGGTACTATAGAAAAAGTCTAACCATTACGGTAGGAGGAACCCGTAACTGTTTCGAATGCAATCAACTAGGGCTTTTTAAGAAGGACTACCCGAAATTGATGAATCAGGGCGGCAATGGAAGGGTACTTATGATCACTACTGGAGATGCTCTTCTGGAACCGCCTGTAGTTATTGGTATGTTTCATATCAATAATGTTTAGACTTTGGTATTAATTGCTAAAATGATCCTGCCCTCTGGTGTTTCATGAAATCCTACCGATTTTCAGAATGGTATAAATGCTAAAATGATCCTACCCTCTGGTGTTTCATGTTTGGCCCTTGTCTGTACATAGTAGTATAGGTACTAAGAAATATTTATCATACAAAATACACATAAAATATCATTATTTTGTGTAAACAAATTACTAGTTTGTGAAATGTTTATTTAAACGCTCATATGTTAAGTAAATAAAATTGTTCTAAAACATCAATATTTACATATATTATGTTGTTTAAATAATACAACTAATAAAAGAAAAAAAAATACATTTTGACTACAAATGTGCTATGACTATATAGACGGTTATCAACTTGGTAGTTTCAATATACCTCATACATAAACAAAAATATATAGGTTTATATATTTATTCAAACTTACATGTATTCTCAGGAGATCATTAGTCAAGCGTTGAGACAGAAGATTGGTCATGGATTACAGACGACCTAGCTATCTAGTTTTTGTTATCTGTTTACCTATTTAAGGCAACTACTATACTATTATTATCTGTAAGAACCTTGTATTCAAACTTAATGATGGAATTCAAATGTTTTTTTTGTTTATTGTTGTAGTTGTGTTATATAATTAGTTTATCATTGATCCATGAACTTAGTCGCACTCCCGACATGTTCCGCCTTGGTTGGGGGTGTGACAGAATGGTATCAGAGCTAAATTGGCAATAAAGAACTTGTATCCTCGAAAGAGGAAATACAAATATAGCAACAAGCTCCTAATAAAAGTATTATTATTAATTACATTACTTATTGGCTACGTACGGTACGGAGAATCTGGTTTGAAGGGCCGCATATGGATCTTGGATTGCAGAACAACTTAATTGCTAAAATGGTTCTGCCCTGCGGTGTTTCATGTCTAGCCCTAGTCTGTATATATTAGACTTAGAGTATAGAAAAAAGATTAATAATACTAAAAACCCCACCAAATATAATATATAAGAGTTTATATATACTCTGACCCATGATGAGAACACTTAATAGAATTCTAAACACCCCTTCAACTAAACTACCAACTCAACCCTTTAGGCCAGACGCCTTAATATAAAGGTTAATACCATACATAATTCATACCATAAAATACATTTGGAATGCGCACCTATGTTGTTTATGGTCGGGCCGATGCACAACCAACCTTTAGCAAGGAGTTTAACAGACTACAACGTTTGAGAGATTTAGAGATTAAAGAATGTTCTTCAGATTTGCTACAACAACCTAGTACCTTAGAATCCATATATACATTTTAAAACAATTATACATTTCAAGATAATTAGCAATTAAAGTCCCCTTTCCATCATTTGGAAATCTAGAGTATTTCTGAACCAATCACCTTTTCCTTATCATTTGGAAATCTAGAGGATTTCTAAACCAATCACCTTCTCCTTATCATTTAGAAATCTAGAGGATTTATGAACCAATCAACTTCTCCTTATCGTTTGGAAATCTAGAGGATTTCTGAACCAAACACCCTCTCCCTATCATTTGGAAATTCAGAGGATTTCCGAATCAATCACCTTTCCCTGTCATTTTAAAATCGGTAGGATTTTAGGATTCAATTTCACTCTCTGACTTGAAAATCTATGGGATTAAAAGAATAATTTATACTAATATACTATCATGCAATAAAATTCGTACATGTTTGTTATGATTAAGTAGTATAAACAACTTAATTGTGTCTTTTCTAAACGTTTAGGACAATGCCTTTACGAAAGGAACCACGAGTTCGTCCATCAGTAACTTCCCGAGGCAACCAAAAGAAAGCCTAACCAGTAACTCAAACATCAGTGGAAACTCCAAACCAGAGAGGAGCCCCAGAAGTAACAAATGTAAACCAAACATTCCAAATTGACCCCACCATGATGCAAAACATGCTTGCACAAAGTATCGTTACAGCCTTGGCAGCATACGAGGTAGCCCGAAATGGAAACACTGGGAATATTGGAAATGGCACTCTAATAACTCACCAAAACAACCCCAGACACTACTCCTACAAGGAATTCATAGGCTAAAAAACCTCGATCCTTCTATAGAACTGAAGGTGTTATTGGTCTATCCTGATGGATATAAGAGACTGAGGCAGTCTTTCACATCAGTGCGTGCACAGATGACTGTCGAGTAGAGTACGCTACCAGCACGCTGATGGACTCTGCCTTGACTTGGTGTAATAACCGTGCAAAGTCCATGGTAATCGTTGAAGCTTATGACATGGGTTGGGAATCTCTGAAGAAGATGATGATCATAGAATACTACCCCATAAGATAAGAAGATTGAGGGATACATATGAGGACTAGGATAACCAGTCCAAGGTCTGGTTACTACATCTGGACCATCCATTTTCGATAGTGATAAGCAATTGGCCTATCAATTGACTGAGCATTGTATCCGTCAGCCCACCAGTAGAAAAGAATCATGCTAGAGGTACCAAAAGGAAGTTTCATGGGAAATCAAAGGGGGACTCCAAGCATCATAAATCTAAACCAGAACCTGTGCCTGTCTATGCCGCAATTACCGTAACTCCCACCTTAGCTAAGTCCTACACTGGGACTCTATCTCATTGCACAGAGTGTAACTTCCACCATATCAAAAATTACAAGGAGTTAATCTGCAACAAGTGTAACATGAGAAGTCGCATATCGATGTACTGCAGAAAAACTCCAACCATTACGACAGGAAGAAGCCGTAACTGTTTTGAAGGCAATCAACCAGGGCTTTTTAGGAAGGACTACCCGAAACTTAAGAATCAGGTGACAACGGAAGGGTACTTATGATCACTGCTGGAGATGCTCTCCAAGAACCGCCTGTAGTTATTGGTACATTTCATATCAACAATGTTTAGACTTCAGTATTAATTGATATTGGTGCCTATAAAAGCTTTATTGACCACAGGTTTCGAAACACGACAAAAACATAAATTTCACAAACTTAATGAAACTTACATAGTAGATATGGCAATCAACCAAATAGAAAGCACTTTAGAAAAACTCACCAATTGCTCTCTCACCTTGAATAATCACGTCATTCATATAGAAACTAAAGACCCTTGCTGGTAATCTATGATTGCTAAGTGTATACATTAATGTTGAATATAAATAAGATTCTCTAGACTTAGGATTTGTGACTCCTCTTTACTTCCTATTCCTTATTTGGTTGTGGGCTTAAGGTAGAATCACTTATTCGACTGTCTATTCAATCTTAATTATATACGACATGTATGCACAAAGCAATTTTAGAAGTATCCGGCAGGGATCATGTACCACGAAAATACATTACTATTTATCGAAGCCCCATGTACTATCAATACGAACTCAATTTCAGGACAAAATTTCCTTTAATGGGGAGGTAATGTGACATCTCAGAATTTAGGGTAAAAAATACAGCCGGTCAATTTACCGTGAATCTCGTGATAATCTGAATCATTGAGTTTTAGTGCATCTTAAGTAAAATAAATAAGTTCATTTAAACTATTATATGATGCCAGATGATACCTTGCTTCCAAATTGTTGTAAACTGTCAACCAAATCAAACTGCTCAAACTGCAACGCTAATTAATGCGTCTGAAAAACTGAAATTTTGCATTAAGCAGTTTTAAGCAAAACAAACATCAAAATATTATAGTACATGTTCCACTGTTTCCAAAAAAATTAAAGAACGTCAAAAACAGAGTTCGTATGCAAAAGATATGCTAATTTTAAGAAAACAAACAGTAAAACACTATTTTTCTTTAATCGCGTAAAACTAAATCGACTCGTTGAGACACTTACACATTGCCGATGGGATCTATGAGAACGCTTTTAGAATCATACTATGGTCTATTATTTAATTCTATACTCTAAATATTTTTAGCAAAAATATTTACAAAAGTCGCGAAATATTTTCAAATGCAATTTCCTGGAGTTCTGTAACTCCAAAAATTTACCCGTTTGATATTCCAAAATTCTTGAATTAAACTCTAGCTAACACTACTTTCAAAAAAATTTCTAGACTTTTGGATCCCAATACACCCGATTTTGAGTGTGTTTGAGCATTAAAAAGTGAGTATAATCCAAAGGTGGGACCCACTAGGCTTATAAGACCAAATGTCCAGCTCATTTTCACCTTCTTGCCTACATTTTTCTTTCCTTCTCCCTTCTCTTATTTGTGTGCCAGTCTCTCCAAGAGGGTGCATTGCAAGGTTCCCTTCTCTTATTTGTGTGCCAGTCTCTCCAAGAGGGTGCATTGCAAGGTTGGAGGCATGGTCTCATTTGGGTTGTGTGTGTGTTTTAACTATAAATGGAAGCCTCAAGAGCCTCTTTCACTCACCAATTCATCAGCCAACTCCTTCCCTTTCTCTCAAATCTCTCTAAAATCTCTATCACTCTCCTCACAACCCCACCACAACACCACCCGTCAACCCACTGCCACCTCCTAATTCCAACGTTAAAAGATCAGCACAAACTGTTGTAGCTTGAAGGACTCCTCCACCCTTCCTCCATCTTCTCCTGCCTTCGTCTTCACCGGAAACGCCAGGAAAAACCGACAGCAGGAGGCTGCTGGCCACCACCCACCATCACCAAAGTCATTTGCCACTGTACGCCACCACCTCCTGCCACCCTCATTTCTGTAGTAAGCTTCTTCCCAGACATCTCTTTACCCAAGTGAATTCCTTTCTTTGATCGAACAACCGATCCACAACACCATTCGAGATTTCTTTTTCTCATCGTATAACAAAGCAGCGACGAACAGGAGGCATTTTCCTCCTGTTATGAATGTTAAAAAGAAACCAAACATACATACAAAACTAATTATTTTGACACCACCTTTAAATTGTTTTTCAAACTTAACGCTAAGCTTATAAACTTGCATTTCAAATGTCCGCAACTCACCCCTCATCTGGAAATCATTTTTGAATCAAGTCCAAGACTTATACTTTTATTTTATTTATTTACATTAAACCCCATCTTAAAATTTATTTTCAGAATAAATCTAAGATTTAAACTTATAAGTGAAATAAACTTTAGAATAAATAATTTTTTTTTTGAAATTATTAACTTAAATAGATTTTAGATTTATTTAAATTAAATAAAATTTAATTTAAAAAAATTCATAAATAAAAATTTTGGAAAAATATTAACTTATATTGAATTTTTTTTGGAAATCGAATTAATCCCGGAGATCACAACTTCACTACAACACGTCTCACTTTTCAAAACGACTTGATAACCGCTCGGGGGGGGGGGGGATACATGTACTGCTTGTAATATATATATATATATATATATATATATATATATATATATATATATATATATATATATATATATATATATATATATATATATATATAATATTTCCTAAATGTTTTGTTTATACAAACAACATCATCATTTTTATGCAATATAGATCACACAAAAATATTATTTACTATTCTACTACTCATGGTACGGAGAATTTGGTTTAAAGGGTCGCATAGGGTTGAAGGATTCCAGAACGACATAATTGCTAAGATTCCTCTGGTGTTTCATGTCTGACCCTCATCTGTACATAGTAGTATGGGTACTAATTAATATTTATCATACAAAATACACATAAACTATCATTATTCTGTGTAAACACATTACTAGTAAGTGAAATATTTGTTTAAACACTAATATGTTATTAAAGAAAATCGTTTTAAAACATCAATATTTACATATGTTATGTTGTTTAAATAATACAACTAATAAAAATAAGATATAATTTCCGACTACAAATGTGCTATGACTATATAGACGCTTATCAACTTGGTAGTTTCAATATACGTCATACATACACAAACATATATAGGTTTATATATTTATAAAGTTATAGAAGTTGTATCTTAGGCTCATATTTGTACTTGTGTATACTACCCTAAGTTTTATCAACTGTTTAAACAAGTATCGTAGACTTTTATGCTTATGCTTATCAATTATACCTATCTTCCATCCGTTTATCCGTACCTGTAGTTGTTAATACAACCTTGACAGATAACTTTATCAGTATATTCGTATGTCTGTTTATCCGTTATCCGTATAATTTTGTCACTATAAACTTTAACTAGATATCATTATCTAGAAACCGCAGTTTAGATTTCTATCGTTATCAAATATTTGCAAACATAGTTTTACTTATGACAAAGGCAATACTTTTTAGATCATATTAAAAGTATCATTATTTTAGAAAACCTGTGACACTCACCAATCTTTGTGTTGACCCTCAAACTTACCTGTATTCTCAGGAGATCATTAGTGAAGCATTGAGACAAAAGATTGGTCATGGATTACAGAAGACTTATCTATCTGGTTTTTGTTATCTGCTTACTTATTTAAGGTAACTACTATACTATTATTATCTGTAAAAACCATGTATTCAAACTTAGTGATTGAATACAAATGTTGTTTTGCTTATCGTTGTACTTGTGCTATGTATTCAGTTTTTCCGCTTTAGCCGGGGGTGTGACACCCACGACTTCTAAGATGATCTTAGAACTCTTGGCTCAAGATTGCTACAATATAGACACAAGCACTAGCATATTATAGGAAAATGCTTTAATTGCAATTATGTGCTAAATAAGTATTTGTAGTTAGTAAGTAAGTTATTACTATACTAAAGTAGTTATATCTACGCGTATACAATGAAATGATAATTACAAGGAGCGGTAGATTCATTAGTAACGATGGAGGTCCAAAACCTCAAAACGTCAGAGACGGAGATGCTCCTTTCACTATATACAAGGTTCGGTTGATGATACAAACAATGCTTGATCAACAATGACGTGAGTTTAGGGAAAATTTGACTCAAGAGCTAGCAAATGCTAGAGGCGGAGTGCCAGTGTTTAATGAAACAGTGATCAATGAGCCAATAACCAATGAGTTGTTAAACAATGAATCGATTCTTACTCATGCAATATCGGTTCAGGTTGGAAAAATGACTCTAACGGTAATCAAGGACCACCTCCCCCACCAGAAAGACTAGAGGACTAGAGTAACTATGATTTCAGAAGATTGTGCAAGTATAAGGACTTTATCACCGGCAAACCAACATTGTTTAATGTGAAGGAGAATCCAGTTGGGGTCATGGACTGGACATCTAAAATGGAGCTAGCCTTCATTACATGTGGCTTCATGGGCAAGTTATAGACCACTTATGTTGTGCATCAATTCAAATGTGTAGTTTTTCGTTGGTGAAACGCATTGGGAAAGATGATTAGCGCTTACAGGCCACTACAACTAACATGGGAGGAGCATCTAGTACACTTCAAGCGCAATAGACCAATTAAGATTTAATATTTATCTTTTAATTAACAAATAATGAAATTAATTTAAATCTTATGAGGATTAAATAATTATTTACCGTTAAAAAATTAAAAGCAATAATTATTCTATTTTAAACAATTAAAAGCAATAATTATCAAATGAGGAAACCCTAGAAATTTCAAAAATGAAGGTGGGGGCTAGGGTTTCAAAAACCCTAACCTAAGTCCAAATTTTATATCATGAGGATTTAATATCTATAAACCGTAATCTTGATCTATTAAACGATTATGCATATTCAGTTGAAAACAATGACTTTGATACCACTTATGCGATTTATACGTCACAAAAATCATATTTTGGCAGAAAAACTTAAACCATAAGTTCACATGCAACCTAAAGGATCTATGCTTTCACTATTGAATGTAATAACCAATTGAACATGAAGAACCTCACAAGAACCCTAATCTTTTTGAAAATAACAAAAGAGTTTTGGGTTACATATCTTTTGATTATATGAGTAGATAATCAATCACAATCCTTTTTGTAGTCTCTTGGAAGCTAGCACCAAAATTTTCGTGCTTTCGATGGTTCACACCCAACCTTAGCAACAAGGAAGCTTAAAGAGAGAGGATATGGGATATTCAAATTTCGGCTATTCCTTGGAATAATCAAGTGGCCGAAATTTGAATCCCTTAGGATCTATTTATAGTTGAATTAGGAGACCCTTTATAACCCTAATTTGAATGTTATGTTAATATCTTAAATTAGGTAATTATCTACATCCTAATTATCTATAAGCGATATTCTAGAAACCTTACAATATTCCCTCCAGAAACCGTCCACACTGAGGGAGAAAGGTTCTAGAACCTCTTGTTCAACTATTGAACAATTACAGTTAGACTAATGTATTTTTAATTAATCCAATTAATCCTAAAATCAATCCCATTTAATTTACGAGTAATTATTAATTAAATAATACTATTTCCAATTAATATATTATTTCCATAACATATTAAAAATTTCATTTATTTCTATTTATTAATCATATAATAAATCAGTAAACTAGTCTCTCGTTGTGAAAGTCATCCAATTCAATTATTAGATTCGAGGGCAACCCTAAAGGACTTTGCTAATAATTCAATTACATACTAATTCAGTTATTGGCTTAGACACCTAATCCAACAAAAAGGACCAAATATACTAGATGCAGTTAGATAGTACCCAAGATAAGAAAACTACCCTACTATCTCTTATCTAATTATGTAGTATTCTTCATATCTAGATGATTGTATAAGATATCTTCTTCTTCTTTTTCTTTTCTTCTATTTTCTTTTGATTTTTTAGTTTCTGAATAGTGATTGAACTTTTGAATCTTCAACAGTTCTTAGAACAGATTTTCTAGGATGCTCTGATAACACTTGATGGTGCCAAATCCCTAACACTTGTGTATGAATCTAATAGAAATGCGGAATAATAACACATGTGTTTGATAAATGAAAGCAATTTTTTTATCAGTTTTTCACTAAGAAAAATGTTCTCACAAAGAGAAAGAGTATAATGATTCAGAACTCACAAGAACTCTAAATTTACTCTACATAAACTATGTCTCCCAAAAACAATACAAATCCTCAACTCTCAACTAATGAGAGAGGCTAGTATAAATACTAGTCTAGACCTAGGAGATAAAACTTCTGCAGATTCAACAGATCTTCTAATTAAATCAAATCCTTTATTTGGTGGGATTGAATCTTCAAGATAAATATAGATCTGGTATTTCAAGTAACATATCATATGAAATCTTCATAATACTTCTTCACCAAGTAAATCTGATCAGGTCCAGATTCAGACATTAACATAAGCTCATCATACTTTGATCATGGCATCAACGTCAAGGAGTCACACTGATTAGGGGATCAACATCAGCGTCAGGAAGTCATCTATTGACCAGCTTCAACTTCAACATATAGTGTATGAATGTCAATGTACATCGGTCTTTAGCTTATCAACATCAGGGAGTCATGCTGATCGGGGCATCAATGTCAACATCAGGAAATCATCCATTGATTGGGTTCAACTTCAACTCAAGCAGCTTCAGCTTTTGCAGATAGTGTATGGCCAACATTGTGTATCACTCTTCACCTTATTAACGTCTCATATGATCAATGTTTTATCAATGTAAGTACTTCAACGTATGGACATACTAATCAATCTTCACTGAATGATGCTCTTCGTGCTGATAGTACTTTCAGTGCCTTTGGCGCTAATAGTGTCTTCGGTATCTTTTGGTCATCAGGGGGTGATCTTCACCATCAATGTAAACATGATAACTTTAGAGAATAGTTATGTTAGGGCCAAGATCCTTACAATATTCAGGATCCTCAAATATCCAGGATCCTCAGCTACCTCAGGATCCCGACTAATTACCATTATTATTTTTACTAATATTTATAATGGTCATATTTTGTCTATAACTAACATGTATGTAGAAGTAGTAAAGGGAAGACCAATTATTAACAAAGATCATCTCAACAATGCTAAAGACCCGGAATACTTGGTCAAGTAACATTCACGAAGCTGGTCATAGAGGATCCCGGGAATACCGGAAATCTTGTTGGCTAGTTTAGACTATAAATTCACACTTGTATTTTGCACACAACACACTGTTTTTTCACTAGAGGCTTACTCTACGAAACTTTTTACTCACTCCTACTAAGAATTCATTGTAATCAACATTTTATTTCAATAAAATCATTATGGCAGGTGATCATTATCACTTCGCAAGGTTTTATGCCGGAGATCCTAGCAAGGATCAAGGGCTTTCCTTGTAAACCATTGTTTCACTTTCTTTTATCATTTTCAATTACCTATTCTGAACATCACAACCTCTCATTCAATTTGGTTAATTAGCACTTAGGCAGTTTTTGACCAAAACAATTTGGCACCCACCTTGGGGCCGTGGTGTTTGAAATCCTCGAGAAAATCATGTCTACACAACCGATCGTTTCTTCATCCTCTGCTCCTTCCATTCCAACTAAAAACCTACCACCTCCTCCGAGCAGGCCCCCTGCTCAGAGGAAAATGCCTGAAACTAACCAAGGAAGTTTAGGATCCCTAGGGCTCCAGGATCTGACTGCCTCGGTCACTACTGCAGAACTCTTTACTCTGATAAGGAAAATAACGCAACATGTAATGTCCAAAAATGGATCTTACCAGAGATCAAAAGCAAACAACAATCACATAAAACAAATTAATACGCAAAGAAGTAACAAACCAAGCTTGCATACGTTTTATAGCTTATAAATGTCTGATACAACTTGGTGGGAACCGTGAACATAAAAGGCATCAACAACCAAAATCGTCCGACACAACCCACTATTTATACACCTCTAGACCGAGAAGACTTTACGGCCGTAAGGTGTTTACGGCCATAAACTCAGTTACAACCGTAAACTAACAGCTAAAGCTAATTACAAACACACCCCTATCATTAAACTGCAAAACCTAGACCAAACCACTATTCTAAGCCCTTCAATCTCCCCCTTGGTTTGGACTAGCCCAAGGTCATCCTTTGTTAACCACCATAACATCCATCTACCCCATAGATAAGTTCCACATGCGTTTATTTAGAATTTATGCAACCATCGTCGTATATGCTTTTGCACCGTCTTCAAAGATATCTTCAGCAACCTTGATTTGAAAGTTGCTGAGATAATGAATATCCCACTTCCGAAATTGCAACAAGTCTCTTCGATCATAGAGTCTAATGCATCCATTTTTGAGCTTAAGGACTGCACCAGAGGTGATCTCGTCAAAGACCCAACACTCCAACGAACCAAGAGACCCATCCTGATAAACTTGAAGCACTGGAAATTGTTTAACCTGTTTGGTCGCAGGCCACATTACCACTTGCAATGGATTATCGGTCGTGCGATCAATAACATCTGGATGTTCGAAAATCAAAGATTCAGCAGTCGGCATAGAAGGAAACCCTCTTTTGACTTGGTCGTCAAGAAAATGCTTGAATTGAGTTACTTGCGGATTGTTCTTAAGATTGGTAAAGGGAGCTCGAGACAACTCCGTCAAATCAATCCTTGTGAATGAACTAAAATCATGGTTATCTCTATATAACTCAGAGTTACCACTCTTTCGTATCACAATCCACATTTTGAGGGGATCATGAAATCCCCACGAAGCAATGCCTTATTGATCCCTGAATGTATCTCGGAAACGAATTACTTCAAGATCTGTCACAGTAATTAAAGGTTCGTCCCACGAGGCATTTTGATTAGGGTTCCTCTTGAACAATAGTTGCCCTTTCTTCACTTCTTCCTCCTGATCACGACGTATGGTTTCTGTCACATGGGGAGCCTGAGGAGGCTCATCATCACCATGACTAGCAAAACCAGATGATTGACCAACAGGCAAATCAACTAGGAAAGCTTGCACATGAAGATTAATCCTGTGTTCTTCAGCGGATGTTTGATATCTTTCCCCAAGGTCTTCCTCAAGCTTCTTTTGAAGTGCAAAATAGCTTGAAGTTAGCAAGTTGAAATGATCTTGTAGGTCAGAGATCTGCTTGGACTTCAGCTTTTTATCTTTTGTATGTTCGGTCACTTTCACCCCAAGACTTGATTTATCAGATTGCAATTCAGAAACTTGAATACCGAGCTTCGCATTTTCAGTGCGAAGTTCAGTCACTTGAATGTCTAGCTCAATATTCTTTTGGCTCAGAACTGATATTTCTTTTTCAAGACCAGAAAAAGTTAGGTTATCACCCCTAGAACCACCTTCTCCAATAGAAACACCCTTACCTCGAGGATTTGGCGTTAAAAGTTGTTCTTCAGCCATATGCAAAGCCAACCTCTCGGACGCATCATCACGATTATACCTTGAAGTTGAAAAACCAGGTGGAGCAGAGGGACCACCAACATTAAACGCAGGGCTTGAACTTGTTGCAAACATTTTAGTTGTTGTAAGTCTGGTGGTAGCAGTAGTAACAGGTGGTGTCGGGAGGCCACTAATTAGACTTTCTATCAGCTCGGATTGTCTCACATCTCTTCTTTGCCTCTTAGACAGGGGTTGGTCAGACTCTGGAGTAAAAACACTCACAAACGGTGCAGTTGTAGGAGAAATAGATACAGGAGGGGAATATCCCGTAACTATCTCCATAGGAATTGAAACAATCACCATTTGCCCTGAAGTTGGAGTTTCAGTCTCAAAAGATTCATTTGACTGCCTTGTCTTAGTTGTTGGAGGAACAACGTCATCGACATTGTTGAAAATGGTATCAAGGTTCTCGTGTGACACCACGTTAGCACTGCTAGCTAAGGAAGCAGCAATCTCATCATGATCGAAACCTGTGAGGTCAAGATCACTAAAAGAGTCATTCTTGTCTTCCCCAACATTCTCTCCCATATCTACATTCGTTTCCGCATCATCTTGAATACGACCTAACCCCTTTTCATGTTCTGAAGCTACTTGAGCATCGGGAGTTGGTGTATCTTCTTTCTCAGTTCCCTCATCCACAGAAATATCTATGACAAGATTGTCTGGAGACGACTTTTCAGCAGATGCCGACTCAGACGAGGTCTGTTCAGACGAACCATAGGATTCTGTGGGTTCATCTAGCTCCGTGAACTTCCCGAATTTCTCTAATGGATATAATCCCTGAGAAAAAACCTTACCTCTGCGGTTTTGCTTGATGACTCCCACCGTGTGAGGACCCAAAGACTTCATGTCAAGAGTTTCTCCTTCCTTCCTCACATCTGGAAATTGAATATTAATAAACATCAGATTAAAACGAGGGTATAACAGGAAGGTGTCTCGAGTGGAGGCTCTGATGTTGATGACGAACTCATCCAAGATGAATTTTGAAAAATTGAACCTCACACCAGCAGCAAGAGAGACGAGGGCACCGGTTGTGCGTTGTGAAATCTCATCCGCTCCTAACCTTCTACCTGAGGCACAACTGACGAACACACGCGCCATGAACCTCCAATACGGGTGTAGAAGCTTTTTCAGAGTTGGCGGTGAAGTTCCTTCATAGCTCATTCTTCGGAGAATTCGTTGAGGATCTTCAATCCTAATTTTCGTCAGGAAATTAGGTTGATCAATGATAAGCAGCGCATCTCGGATGAAACCTTCATTGATTACAATCTCACGTCCTTGAACTTTGGCTTTCACCATGAAGTGACCATCATCATCGATGTTTGTGCTAGCGGTCGCCCAAAATTCTCTGATCAGGTTCTGATACACAACCGGATTTACTGTGATGGCAGATGCCAAACAGCATTCCCGCAGACGGTGAATCATCGAGCGCATATCTGAGTGAATAGCCGGAGGATCTGCAAGCACAATGTCGAGATTGTGCATATCTACAAACTTCAAATTTTCCATTTTCTGCACTCAACCACAAACTGTAAGAAAAATGATATGCAAAATAAATATATAAAATTAAACTTTTATTTTGATCCAAAAAAAAAATATTTTATTTAAAAAAATTGATCAAAACAAAAATTTACTTGAATAACCGAGTTTACGGTCGAGATTTAAGTAAACACACAAGGTTTAATTTATTTGTTTGAGGGCAGTAAACCGTTTGTTCTTGGGCCGTAAACTCCGAGTTCACGGCCTATGAACATGAGTTTACGGCCTATGAACAGATTTCCGAAAAATTCATGAAAACCACGCAAAAACGGCTAATTGATAAACGATAATTCAACATATGCATATGAATGTGTGATTATTAATTGAATAACATAGATTTACGGCCTAGACGGAGCTTACGGCCGTAAGCTCCGTCGAAGCTGTTTCTTCGATTTTCGACCAATTCACACGGTGAAAGATGTAATAAAATACATATTCGTGATCTAGAACTTATTACCTACGTGATGGTTGAAGCGGATTTTCAAAACTCGACGGAAAATTTTTTGAAGGTTGAGAGAGTTTGGGAATGGATTTGCCGCCAAAATCTCGTGAATGAGGAGATTCCGGCAGTAAATTCGTACAAAATACTTTTGAGGATTATTTTAATTAAAAAAAATTCGTACAAAATAAAAAATAAATTAAAATTTCTAAAAACTAAAAATTTAATTGTGGAAAATCAAAATGAAGTAAAAACTAAAACAATAAAAATAATAAAAATAAAAATAAAATAAAATAAAATAAAAGTAAAAATAAAAATCAAATTAAAATAATTTGACAAAAAAAAACTTAACCACTATAACTCATTTTATGATGCTGGGATCAAAGTTGTTGGACAGTCTTATCCTACTTGTCGGTACCCTTATCTTCACATCTTCGTCTGATCGATTGCTAGTATTGTGGTCCACTTAAACACGAAAAACTTGTGACAATTTTTGGACAATTTACCAATGACATGATTCAAGCATACACCTAATTGTAAATTTTTGTTATCATGATTGGTCCTAAATCTTAAATATATTTACCTTATGACCATTTAACTGACTACAACCAGGGATATTGTTGTCCACCTAAATCAAGCAGCGAGATCTACAGACAATCTGTATGTGTTCAATTTTAAGTGTACCGGAACGTGTTTCCCACTTCCTGACATGCCCCAGCCATCAAGAACTTCCAGAGTACTCCTTACACCGGGTGAGCAAACAACCATTCAGAGAGAAGATAGATTCAGAATTCTATAACTAATTACTTTAGAGGGGTTGAGAAGTAGAAAGTTGCATATACTGTGTACCAGGTCGGATTTGAAGTCATGCAAAGGAGACAACATATGACTAACAAATAAGAGGAATTTCATAGATATAACATGCAGAGAAATAGATTTGCATATGTTGCAATCCAGGTCGAATCTCTTCCAATCACGCAAAGGGTGAAACATATGACTAACAGAGAAAAGAAAGAAAATGATATTCTACAGACCTAATTTATCGGAATTTACCAGTCGCCCCATCCAACCAGAATTAAGGACAGAATCCGCACATTGAGGAAACGTAAATCCACAATTCTAGATACGGGTTATTTAATGTGACCGATAGATTCCCATGTATATCTCCCTGCTCAACCTATCCGAGCGTCGTGACATCAGGTTAAACGGATCTAACTAGGTCAAAGTTTGTCAAGTCCTTAAATTCATTAGGTTCAACTCTTCCTAGTCAAGTCCATTTAAAAACTTTCGTGCCTACCAGCACATCGAGTACAGAGCGTAGACGATTCAACTTAGGTACGTTACGCCGATTCAGATTGCCCGTTATTACTTGCTGATTTTATTTCCCATCACAATACCTACAAACGAAACTGTCAACGATAATTTTTTTTATTTTCTGGATTTTTTATTGTTTTTGATTTTTTTTGATTTTTTGTTGTTTTTGGATTTTTTGAAGATTTTTCCCCCTAAATTTGTTCATGGGTGAGAATAAAAATAAAATAAAATAGAATGTGCAAATTTAATCTATCCTAAAAACAAGATACCAAAATGAAATAATAAAAAAATAAAAGAAAATTTTAAAAAAAATAAAATTAAAAATTAAAACAAATTTGAGATAAAAAAACTTAATCCTCAAAAAGTATCATTTTCAGAAATCCTACAAGCACATCGAAACGAGCTTTGTTAAATGGCTTTGTGAATAAGTCAGCCACATCATTATCAGTGTGGACCTGTTCTAGCCGAATTAATGATCGTTAATAATAGTCTCTGATAAAATGAATTTTAATGTCGATGTGCTTGGTTTTAGAGTGTTGGACTGGGTTTTTGGCAAATTGAATTGCCACTTCATTATCACAATATATGGGGGTTTCAAAATAGTTCAAACCGTAGTCCAACAGCTGATGTTGGATCCAGATAACTTGAGAGCAGCAAGTTGATGCAGCAACATATTCCGCCTCTTCTGTGGAAGTCGAGACAGTGTGTTGCTTCTTGCATTGCCACGAAACTAACCTGTCACCTTGGTATTGACATCCTCCTGAGGTTGATTTCTTGTCAAGCTCACAGCCTCCATAATTACTGTCAGTAAAAGCATAAAGATCAAATTTAGAATTCTTCGAATACCAAAGACCCAATTTAGGCTTCCTTTGATATACCGAAAAATTCTTTTGACAACAATAAGATGAGAGAGTTTAGGATTAGCCTGATAGCGTGCGCATTGACAAACTGCAAACATAATGTCAGGTCAACTTGCAGTAAGATACATTAGCGATCCGATCATCGATCGATAATGAGTTTGATCTATGGATTCGCCTTCAGGATCTGGAGTCAGAAGAGGTCGTTCAGCCATCAGTGTTGACGCAGATTTAGCATCGTGAAACTCGAACTTCTCAAAAATATCCTCCACATACTTGGCGTGATGTAGCAGGATTCCGGTTGAATTCTGTTTAACCTGAAGCCCCAAAAACATGGTCATTTCTCCCAACGAACTCATTTTGAATCGTTTCTTCATTACACCTTCGAATTCCTTGCAAAGCTGCGGACTGGTTGATCCAAAAATAATATCATCGACATAGATTTGTACGAGAATCCGGTCCTTGTCGACTTTCTTGATAAACAAAGTCTGATCGATAGTGCCACGAGGGTAACCATGTTCAAGCAAGTGCTTTGTTAGAGTCACATACCATGCTCTAGGAGCTTGATGTAACCCATACAATGCCTTATCCAACTTGTAGACATGATTAGGAAACTTCGAATCAACAAACCTAGGGGGTTGATCAACGTAGATTTCTTCCTTCACCATGTCATACAAAAAGGCGGTCTTGACGTCCATTAGATAAACGGTAAAGTTCATGTAAGAAGCATATGCTAGGAAGATACGAATAGCCTCCAGGCGAGCTACTGGAGCATAAACTTCAGTGTAACCAAGACCCTTGACTTGTCGAAATCCACGAACTACCAATCGAGTTTTATTTCGCACAATAACCCCTGAATCATCCTGCTTGTTGCGATAAACCTATCGTGTGTCAAACTAACTTCCAAACACCGAGTTTTTCAAATTGGTGAAATTCCTCATGCATTGCATCCACCCAGCTAGGTTCATTTAGAGCCATTTCAACATTCTTGGGCTCAATTTGAGAAATAAAGCAGGAATACAGACATATATTAACGTCTCCACTTTGACTTCTGGTTTTAACATCATCACCTAGCTGACCAATGACGTTGTCGATCGGATGACCACGTTGAATCCTTGAAGGTATTTCTTGGCTGATGTCATTGAGAGAGACAGGAAGAGTGTGAATATTGATACCTCCTTCATTTGCTCGTTGAGCAGCTCCAGACGGCTCTGCGACAAACTCATCTGCGATATGATCAGGAAAGAGTAATTCCATAAAAGTTGAAGAGACAGCGGAAGCATCATTAGGAATGAACTCTTTCTCTATTGACATATGAGGTATAGTATCAGCATCAGGAGAATCAGTTTGGACTGAAGATTGAGGACTATCATGTTGCATAGTCGACCCCCCTTGAGTTGTGGCAGAGGACTCTCCCGAAGATGTTGCAGAAGACTCCCCCTCAGGTACAACGAAGGACTCCCCTTCAGACGTAGCAGAGGATCCTCCCTTCTGTGAACCATAGGGCTCCCCCTCAAGTGAGATTTTAGACTTCCCCTTCGATGAAGTAGAGGATGTAGATAGAGGCTTGTACACAACTTCTTCGTCTTCATCTTCAGAAATACTCTTCCAATACGAAACAGGTCTAGATACATCACTTGAAGACACATTTAAAAATTTGAAAAGCGATGTGTAATCAAACAACCAATCCGGACCCACTCTAGCATTTGTCTCATTTTCTTCCAAGCAACGCACGCCATAAGATTCCACAATCTGCTTTGTTTTCTTATTGTAGACTCTATAGGCAGTGCGAGCAGCATACCCTACAAAATAGCAGTCATCGGCCTTGGCATTAAACTTCGGGCTGGCATCAAGGTGAAGAAGGATGCAAGGACAGCCAAATACACGGAAATGACTGACTGATGGCTTGTGTCCATAGTAAATCTCATACGGAGTTTTCATCTGAGCTTTTTTGATTAGCACTCGATTCTGAACATAATAGGCGGTGTTTATCGCCTCGGACCAGAAGAAAACTTGTAGCTTTGAATCACACAACATCGTTCTTGCAGCGTCTTTTAGCGTTCTGTTCCGTCTTTCAGCAACACCATTTTGTTGAGGTGTATGAGCCGAGCTGAATTGACGCATGATACCCTTTTCTGCGCAGAAATGATCGAGAACAGAATTCTTAAAATCTGTTCCGTTATCTATACGAAGCGCCTTCACCTGATTGTTAGTCTGGTTCTCAACTAATACAATGAACTTCTTGATCAAATCAGCAACGCCATATTTGTTGGATAGAAAGAAAACCCATGTAAATCGAGAGAAATCATCAATCACAACCAGACAATAAGAGCTTTTGTTGATGCTGAGAACATTTACTGGACCAAACATGTCACACCCCAAAACCGGAACGGCGGAAACGTTCGGGGTTGGAGGATGTCATGTTAAATATCACGAGATATGTATATGGTAAGAAAGTAATAAACAACCATTTCATTTCAAAAGAAAGTGTTTACAATGTGTTTTCACAAAACATAGAATTCATACACAAATAACAAAACAAGACTTGAAGCTATAATGCTCCATCTTCTGAATCCCCAGCACAAGCACCTGTCTAATAGTCTTCTGAGAATACAAGTTATTTGAAAGAGTTGATCAGCAATTAAGCTGGTGAGTTCATAAGATTTTAGTGATGTGAGTAAGTTGTAAAGTGTTGTTTGAAAATGTATATGTAAAAGTGTTGTTCGCTGTAAGTTCTGTTTTGAAAAGTTCACCTGTTCCTCTAGAAAATCCTATATTTCCTACTTTAGTGGAAGTTAAGTAAAATGACATTACAAGCCTTTCTATGCGTACTAAGTGGGTACAAGTTATATACACTCAGACTAAATAAACAATCGATTGTGCGCATCTTCCCTAAACTCACAACCCAACAGGGAACAAAAAGTACGGCGGATAGCACACATTCCATTGGTTGTTTAGATCGTTGTCATATATAACCTTGGTGTATTCACTTGTTACTCATGGAGCTATTTGTAATGGTTGCTTTATATCTAATGGAGAGTTCTTTTAAGAAAACCTATTTTTCTTATAATAAAATATTGACTACGGTGATTACTTTTATAATAGCTTTGTTTATACTGCTATATATAATCTGATATCGGGTAGATAATTAATTAGGGGAATCTGCCCTAAGCCAGCATCCAACAGGAACAGGACGTCATGGGAAAACACACATTTAACTATCTATTGGATATTATTCTTATATATAAACATGGTGTATAAACTAAGGTGTTATAGATTTAACTCACTTAAAGTCTCTAAACTGTACTGGCTTAATAAAATGGATTAAGCCTTTTCTGGGAAATCTCTAGTTTTTTCTACCAAAAATACTGTCTTTGATAAGTAAGTTTTGTACTAGAATAACTGTGCGTTGACTCTGTGTCCTATGACCTGATCCATACCTGGTACCCTTTTGATGTCTTAATTTACACTAAGCATAGATATATATAGATTCGGGTAGATAATAGATTGGGTGACCTCGGTGGAAGCCCACATCCAACGGGAACAGGAGATACAGCGAAGAGCACACACCCTATTAGCTGTCGGAATCTACTAGCATATATGTATCCTATAGCGTATACATTAAGGAATCATAAAGCTAGCATCATGATCCTAACTTTAATCGTAGCCTTCTACCAAGGCACCTTCTGTTTTGAGTTAAACCCTACTGTTCCTTTGTCAAATGTAAAAGTATGTTCTCCCTAGTTTATAACTATCTCGACTACAAAATAGATCAACTTTCAAGTGTTACCGTCACTTTATGAAAGTAATGGGAGAAGTGAGTACACTGATGTCGTTTGTAATGACCCGTGGATGTACTAATAACCTAAAACATATTTGTTTTATTACTATCATAATGTGAAAGCTAGAATCCCTTACTAAACGCTCTCAATGTAGAGAGATTGAGGGAAACAAATGCGATCCCAGCAAATCGATGCAAGCCGTGTAATTCACATTAAAGTTATATGATCATGTATACCCAATATAACTATCACTAATGCGTTAGTGATTCATTGGTATAATTAGATCCTGTTTGTGTGTTATCATGCTATAGCAACTTAAGTTGTTATTTTCTATTCTGGTATTGTTTGATTCTCTTCACTGTTTGTTCTGTTCTGGTATTGATTCTTTGTGTGCTTCATTGTACTAGAAGTAATGAATGGCATTCTCCTAAACTGTACCTATAATAGTTTACTAATGCCCTACTTGAACTGTTACTGAAAAGACTCATTTCTCTACTAAGTTATGCTTTTACTTTATAAACGAAGTTTTGTATAACTATTAAGTAACATAACTTTAAATGAGTTTTGAAATGTTTTGACAACTTATAAATAACATAAGTAACATTTTGAAAGTTGTTTAATAACAAACATTTATACAATTATCATTTTGTTCAACCTGTATTCCCCCCCCCCCCCCCCCCTTTAAAACAGTTAAAATAGTTAAAAGATTCATTACGGGGTATGAACTCACCTGATGTGGTTGATTCAAACGGGTATGCATGTACGGATGAGAAGTGCCACGAATGAAGTCCTGAGACACAATAAGTCCTAAATGACATATAAGGACACATATTGACATGAATATAGTGTTTTTAACAACTATATGAAAGGAAGCACCTTCCGGGACTAGGAAACACCTTGACCAAGTGTTGGAATCACATGTGATTCAACATAGGAAGGTATAAAGGCACTCACATGAGTTTACTACCATGAGTTCATGGCCCAAGGGAGTTTACGGCCGTAAACTCATGGCTACTCATGTGTAAGTGCAAGTTTTGAAGGCTAGGGGTGATTTAAGGACATTAGCTCTACCCTAGGATGAGAAAGACCACCTTCTTTGGAGTTTTTGAGGAGTTCATGGCCCAAATGAGTTTACTACCGTAAAATCATGGCCATTTATGTTAATGAGGGTCCTAAATGACATAAGGAAGTATCCTAAATTCAAGCCTAAGCCTTAGGAAGTGTTTGTGGAATCAAAACACCCTTAACTTGAGTTTTCGGCCCTTGGACCATTTTGGCTTGTGTTTTATGCCGTAATCACCTATGGGTGATGGTATTTTGATTTTTTTGAGTCCTTAAGACATCAAGGTAAAGTGATAGGCTGGTCTCTTGGCTTAAGGAAGGCATTTAGGGCACTTTGGCACTATAAAATGGAGTTCATAGCCCAAGAACCTCCTTGGCCGTGAACTCACTTCTAGCCCTTGTTTCTTAATGATTTTGTGGTCTAGACATGTCAAGGGTTATTCCATGTTTGGTTTCCAAGGTTTAGAGGGACATTGGGCACACTTTGGCCCTAGATTTAGTGTTCACGGTCCAAGAAGATCTTGGGCCGTGAACACCATTTCCTTGGTGTTCTTGGATGATTTTCATGTTATTTATGCATATAACACACTTAAATACACTCTAGGTTGAAGTACTTATAGCTGGGGGTGATCGGGTGAAGATCCTTGAGAGAGAATTCAGGTCTTCTCTAGTTGGAAATGTAAGAAATAAATTCCAAATGGCTATGTTTTCTTATATAGTCTCGAGGGTTTTCGGTCCAAATACCATTTTTGGACTGTAAATTCCAAAATCTTGAAGTTTTGGACACTTATTGTTACGTAATAAACCCTAGGGTATCCTCTCTCCTGATATTCTTTGAAGCACTAACTTTAAAACACTCAAACTTACTCCAATAAGCTTGAAAGTTAGCAGAAACAGTTTTGACTTCTATTGAAGTGGATGGTTGTACAGAATGGAATTTTTTGGGTTGTCACATCATCCCCCCGTTAGAATCAATTTTGTCCCGAAGCTCTTGGCAATACTACTGGGGTTGGGCTCTTCTGATTTGCAGAATACTTACTCGTAGACCTGGAAACTTTGCCCTGGTGTTCTCGATAGGATTCATACTTGGTCCATCTATCATTACCTCGTGTATACAAGCCGTATATAATTAGGATTAGTAGGACTGTCGGATGTGCGACTCTGCCCCAGGTCCACAACCCAACGGGGAATAGGAGATAGGGCGCAAACACACATACTAGATCTGCGTAATCATACTCATATACCACCCTCGCGTATATACTAAATAATAATAAGCGGGTTGTATTCATCCTTAGCCTCTGTGCTCGAACATGGTCTGCTGGACGAGTGGTATGTCGTGACGGTCTCTAGACGTCTGTCGATAAGGCTTCGGAGGGAAAAGTACTCCTCGCACGAGTACTTCGGGGTTTTAGAATGCGAAAGATAAAGTTTTTGATTCAGGTCGGACTTTCGATATGAAAGATGAAAGTTTCGAGAACTTGCCGATCGAGGCGATAGAAACATATGAACTCAGTATGGTGAGGACCATGCCAACTCATGATGAAAGAATACAACGGACTCTATACAGAACAAAGTTTTGGTCAAATGAAAGAAACGTCTGATATACCACGATGTATCCCTGGTATGCTCGATACTGTACTCCTAGTATGTTCAACAATGTACTCCTTGTAACTGTTGTCGTGTTTCCTGCCTTCTATATGAAGTTAACACTCCTATGTATCGTACCGCCATGTGCGCATACATACAAATAAAAGTGCTTTATTAATCGAAGGGATACTTTTTATACTATGATCCCCCATGGTACCACTACCATCGTCTGTCATATACAAGTTGTGAATACTTAAGATGAGCCAGGCAGTCGACTGAGCATCTCTGTCTCAAATCCTCAACCAATTAAGGAAAGGGGACCTAAGCGGAGTTATTCACTCTAAGTCTGCAACACCTTAGTTGTGCACAAACCTGAGGTATATGGTGAGCCATAATAGCTTCTCTAAGGGATCTTTTAGTTCTCTTGAATATTACGACCTATTTTAACATGTGAGTTTGTTATAGTTACTTTTAAGTGTCATCCCCAAATGTTAATCTTATTTGAATATAAATTAATTTTAAAATTAATTACTATTTTAAAAACGTACCACTACTCATCGATGACTCCGTATATACAAGCCGTATATAATTAGGATTAGTAGGACTGTCGGATGTGTGACTCTGCCCCAGGTCCACAACCCAACGGGGAATAGGAGATAGGGCGAAAACACACATACTAGATCTGCGTAATCATACTCATATACCACCCTCGCGTATATACTAAATAATAATAAGCGGGTTGTATTCATCCTTAGCCTCTGTGGTCGAACATGGTCTGCTGGACGAGTGGTATGTCGTGACGGTCTCTAGACGTCTGTCGATAAGGCTTCGGAGGGAAAAGTACTCCTCGCACGAGTACTTCGGGGTTTTAGAATGCGAAAGATAAAGTTTTTGATTCAGGTCGGACTTTCGATATGAAAGATGAAAGTTTCGAGAACTTGCCGATCGAGGCGATAGAAACATATGAACTCAGTATGGTGAGGACCATGCCAACTCATGATGAAAGAATACAACGGACTCTATACAGAACAAAGTTTTGGTCAAATGAAAGAAACGTCTGATATACAACGATGTATCCCTGGTATGCTTGATACTGTACTCCTAGTATGTTCAACAATGTACTCCTTGTAACTGTTGTCGTGTTTCCTGCCTTCTATATGAAGTTAACACTCCTATGTATCGTACCGCCATGTGCGCATACATACAAATAAAAGTGCTTTATTAATCGAAGGGATACTTTTTATACTATGATCCCCCATGGTACCACTACCATCGTCTGTCATATACAAGTTGTGAATACTTAAGATGAGCCAGGCAGTCGACTGAGCATCTCTGTCTCAAATCCTCAACCAATTAAGGAAAGGGGACCTAAGCGGAGTTATTCACTCTAAGTCTGCAACACCTTAGTTGTGCACAAACCTGAGGTATATGGTGAGCCATAACAACTTCTCTAAGGGATCTTTTAGTTCTCTTGAATATTACGACCTATTTTAACATGTGAGTTTGTTATAGTTACTTTTAAGTGTCATCCCCAAATGTTAATCTTATTTGAATGTAAATTAATTTTAAAATTAATTACTATTTTAAAAACATACCACTACTCGTCGATGACTCCGAGGTAGATTCTCCTGTTGTGATCATCAGAATACGTCCATCCACGCCTGAGTTATTGATTATCGGGCAGTTCCTCTGGTTGTGTCCAGTCTCAGCACAACCATAGCAGGCTTGGTTTTCTTCAGCTCTGAGGACTTGGGAGATCGGTTGAGCCGGTGCCCTGCAGTAACGGACTGTGTGTCCCTTTTTGTGGCAGTTTAGACACCGCATTTCCCGACACACTCCAGTGTGGTGAAAGTTGCATTTTCCACACTTCGGAAGATTTCCCGCATATCGACTAGCAGGTGCTGAAGCAGTAGGTCTCATTTCGGCGTACATAGTACTCGCTTGTTGCTCTTGCGGGGTGTTTTGTGCTGTTTGTTTCTTCCTCCTCTTGTTCTCCGACTCTTGATTATAGTCCTCTTCCCTTAATGACTCGGGAGTAGGGACTTTTACACTGTGGCGGACTCCATGATCGATGAGTCACTGCGCCAACCATTTAGCACTATCGAACGTGGCTGGGTTAGAAGACAGCACATTTCCTTGGGTCAGAGTAGTCAGACCCCGAATGTATCTTTCTATCTTCTTGCTCTCCGAGGTAATCTTCCCGGGGCATAGAGCTGCTAGTTCGCTGAACCGGTCAGCGTAGGTCACTATGTCTAAGCCGACCATAGTGAGATCCCACAGTTCTTGTTCCAGTTTTTGAATCTCGCCTAACGGGCAATATTCTTCCCACATCAACTCTTTTAGGTTTTCCCAACCTATTGAGTTTGCCACTGATAGGGTCAATGACTTAACATGGCTGTTCCACCATGTTAGGGCCTTGCCATCAAAGGTGCAGGCAGCAAACTTCACTTTGCTTCCGTCCGGGCATAAACAGATTTCGAAAACCGACTCTGTTTTCTCGAACCATTGCATAAGGGCAATGACTCCTTCAGTCCCTTTAAAGGAAAATGGTTGGCATCTGGTGAAGTCTTTGTAGGAGCATTCTCCTTGGTGCACAAGGACTTCACCTTGAGTAGAATCAATAGGTGTTTCACCTCCACCTGTACTGATGAGGTGATATTGTGCCATGGCTATTGCCACAGCCGCGACCACTGCAGCTTTCAGAGTTGCGCATCGATTTGTGGAGAAGGTATTGGAGTTATCGGAGTAGCGTGTCTGGGTGATCTGCGAGGAGGCATCTTTGCTAAAAGAAAACAAAGATGAGTCGGAATAAGTCTATAGCAACGGACACAAGCCGAAAGCTGAAAAGACAAGGTTATCCTAGTTTTGGATGTATCGGGTCCTGACTTCTACAGGGTTCTAGAAACAAGTCATAAATGAGTCTATACCTAATAAACTCTATGAATTTGAAATAACTATCCTCGAATGAATATCTGTTTTCTGAATAACTGTTACCAGCTGCATGTAAGAAAATAATTCTAACACATGTAATGTGAGCAGTGTTTCCACTCGCTCGATAAATTAACCTAATTAATATTTATTAGTGTGACGCGTAAGACGTTGTGGTTACTTCGACTGATCTTTCCTTGAAATCTTCTCATGAATTTGTCCTTGTTCCTCCTGAACTCTTCTATTGTCTTCTAATATGAGGAAGTGGTTACGTTTATCTGGGCTTGTCGTGCGAGAATGAAAGTGACTAAAGAACCTATGAGCTTTTAAGGTAACTTTATGGGGTGATCCTTACGGAATCCTCCTATAATTATACACGGTACACTAGTTTGTATTGTATATAATTGAAGATCAAATAGACCTTCGAATAATTGATCCCACCTAAACACTACTTCCTTAAAAGGAATGGATAGCGAAGCGTCGGTCACAGATTCTATGTCTATAAGATCTTGATTATATATAAAATTTCATGAATATACCCTGTAGGATTATAGACCTATCCGCAAGGGTCTTTTAAGTTATTACATAAGTTATTTATCTGGACCAAAATACTCTTATAGTATTCTAACGTAATGTACTTGGTATGTTCTAAACTTGTTATCGCGCTATCGTATCATAGAATACTCCCATATTACTCTAACTCTAACTATACTTGTTCTGGCATTCTCTTGACTGGTGTTCAGGTAACTTTTAACCCTGTTGCAACACCACATCATTCACAAACACATGTTGGTCACATCTCGAATGAATATAGTTGATCAGGCTATATTGATCCTAGCTATGATTACATAACTGTTCGAGTTGACGATAGTGCCCAACCTTTAAATACTTTTAGTTCTGCTCTCCTCGTGACAGTAGTTCTATTATGTACATGTATGAGCAAGTAGGTATATTTTTATAATTTGTAGTTATATTCTAAAATATATCATTATCCAGAGCACTTAAGCCCCATTGTATTTATAGTTGTATATCTTTTATCAGTTGATGTAATTAGTTCACTATAAACAATGCTCCGATACCAATTTGTCACACCCCAAAACCGGAACGGCGGAAATGTTCGGGGGTGGAGGACGTCATGTTAAGTATCACGAGATATGTATATGGTAAGCAAGTAATAAACAACCATTTCATTTCAAAAGAAAGTGTTTACAATGTGTTTTCACAAAACATAGAATTCCTACACAAATAACAAAACAAGACTTGAAGCTATAAAGTACAAGAAACATTATTAGGTTTTGAGGCAAGTGAGGGTGTGTTAGATGGGGAGGGTTGTGAGACTAGTGGTGTTTCAACATTTTTATCACAAACATTAAAATTTCTAACCACATTGTTCAAAATTGTATCAGTCATTCGACAATCATTCAAAATAGTATCAGAAGAAACAACCACGGTATCAGGAGAAACAAAAACAGTATCAGGAGAATCAAAAACATCACAAAAGCCATTGTCACTTAAAACATTTGAAAAAACATTGTCTTTGTTTAAAACTAAAACTTCAGGTTTGGACTCAGTTTTATTTTTAGAAACAAATCCTTTAACTTCGTGCTGTGACTAATTCAAGGATTGATCTGCAGGAGAAGTAGAAATGTTAGTATCTTCAACATTAATAAATCCTCTTGAAACAAAACCATAAGATTTGCCATAAACCATAAATGATTCATTAGCAATCTCTTCTTTGGACAGTGGTTTGTGTAGATATGAATGATTAAATGGAGGTGGCACATGATTATACCCTAGACCTTTTGATTGATTTTTCTTAAATTTCATGCTGTGGTCTATCATATTTGCCACTACCTCACTTGAATGATCATATTTTCTAACATCAAGCTTGGCGGTTTCAAATTTTCCACTTAAAGATTCAATTTCAGCCACTAATTCACCGTTTTGTTTTACTACATAATTATAATTTTCGCATTTACTGCTGCAGTCCTCCTGAAGTTTCCTAAAGTCCTTAATTTTTTATTCTAGTTGAGCCTTAAGTGGTTTCTGACCCTTTATAAGTTGGTACCCTTCATATCTAAGGTCTTCTACATCCCTTTTTAATTTGTCATTAAGTTTACGAAGGATTCTAAGGCTTTCTAGTTCACTTTCTAATGTCTCAATTTTCTCATGCAAAGTTTTGACATAATCAATACAAGCTTGAGAGCATGATGGTAGACTTACCTTGGATGAATTAGGTTCATGAGAAGAGGATGCCATCAAAGAACACTGTAGCTTCATCACACTGTCTTCAGCTGCCACAATCCCTGCTGGAGCATCATCCCTTACCTGTGCCAGGTGAGCATTTTCAGGTCCAGATAAATTAAGCGCTTGTATCTGATCCTCCAAATCAAAAGATTGTGCAACCATAGCCTTATCATTGTTTGTTTGACGACTGCTTCGACTGTTCCCAACTGCAACCATTGTCCTGTCATTGTTTACTCTTCTGCCTGGGTGTGGGCAATCACGAGCAAAATGCCTTGGCTCATGGCAGTTGAAACATCGAAGCTTTCCCTTGCTGAATCCAACCTTCTTATCAACACTCATTCCCTAGTTACTCTTCCCAGTCTTTTTGGCAAATTGTCTTGCCCTAAAGGCTGCCATGGAAATTTGCCATGTAATGTCCATCTCCTCAACGTCTTCAGGATGAATCTGATCAAGATCTGCAAATGACAATTGAGGTGGAAGCTCCTCGGCTACAAGTGCATTGTAGCAATTAACAAGCCCTGCTGCAAAAACGAGATTTTCATAACCCTCCTTTCCTCTTGAAGAAGAAGTCACGTTTGAGGATGAAGCAGCTTGAGTAGCCACGAACGATTGATTCTATGAATAGGGCATGACTGATGCAGAGGAAGCTGATGGATGGGAAAGTGTATGAGCTTGTGGAGGGGTATTGAATGATGAACCTGAAGAAGAAAAGGAGAATGAGGAAAGAGCTTTGTTAGTTGAGATGCCAAGATTTGCAGCTGAGTAGGAGTTCACATGATTGATTTCTCACTGCTTGTCATCAATATCACATGCTTTGATGACTGCCATCACTTCAGCTAGAGAGAGGCGGCTGAGATCCTTAGTCTTCTTAATGACTGCTACATTCATGTCCCAAGATTTTGGGAGGGCATTCAGTTGCTTCTTATTTATCTCCGAATTTGTGTAGAAGATCCCTGCCACGGTCATTTCTGTATTAAGAGTTGTGAACCGCTGCAGCTGAGCCTCAAGAGTCTCTCTAGGCACATAGTTAAACATATTGAATCGTTGCCGCAACATATCTTGGCGATTCTCTCGCACGTCTTCATTTCCCTCATACACCTCAATTAGGGCTTCCCACAGAGCTTTAGCAGAAGCATACTCTCTGAACCCTTGAGCAATGTCTGGTGATAGGGCCATGGTCAAGATGGCCAATGCTTTTTCCTGCTCTTCTACACTCTCAAAATCTTCATCAGTGTAGTTCTCAATTTTCTTGTCAACCACCTGCCCCGCAACTGTAGTAGTGATTTTGATTGGATCCTTTATGATGCATTTCAATATCTTGAAGTCCTTCATCTTTATGTATTTTTCAATTCTGTATTTCCACTCGGGAAACCCATCAGCAGACATGAGCCTTGGAATTCGCATGGTGGTGCCCATGACAGCATCAAGCTCTTGAAAGTGGTTTTGATTTTGAGATTCCATTTTGTATTAATTAAAATTAATTAAGATTTAAAAGTAAAATAAAATTAACTGCTGAAAACAAGATTTTCTGCTTAAAAAGATAGTTTACTGCCGTAAACTAGGAGTTTGTGGTCGTAAACTTCAATTTTTGATTAATGTTTTTCAGTTCAATTTTTTAGCAGAAATTCAAGAGATTATTTTAATTCACGGTCCAAGGTTCAACGCATTTTAGAATACGGTCTTCAAAATTAACAAGCTTGCACCAAAAATTGGTTCACTGCCAAAGAACTACGATTCACGGTTGAAGAACTTGATTGGTTTGCGGCCGTGTATCGGAGTTTACGGCCGTAAGCTTGGACTGGAAACACCAATTATTCAGATTCCAGATGAAACAAAAAAACCTTTTTGTTGAGAAGTACGAACAAGCACCAAATAAACGACTGTAGAATGCCTTTGACACCGGTTTTGCTCTGATACCAATTGTAAGGTCCAAAAACAGATCTTACTAGAGATCAAAAGCAAACAACAATCACATAAAACAAATTAATATGCAAAGAAGTAACAAACCAAGCTTGCATACGTTTTATAGCTTATAAACGTCTGATACGACTTGGTGGGAACCGTGAACACAAAAGGCATCAACAACCAAAATCGTCTGACACAACCCACTATTTATACACCTCTAGACCAAGAAGAGTTTACGGCCGTAAAATCAGTTACAACCGTAAACTAACAGTTAAAGCTAATTACAAACATACCCCTATCATTAAACTGCAAAACCTATACCAAACCACTATTCTAAGCCCTTCACAACAGGTGACCAACAGCAAGAGGAGAATAGAGCTCTGCTCAAAGAAGTGGAAAGGATGAAGGCAGAATTCCAGAAGTCCTAGGGTACAACGCCCACGCTTGTACAACCAAGGATCCTAAACTTTGGTGATGCGGGATCCTCAGAGAATCACCAGAAGAATACAGTTTTTGACACTGTGGCATCGCCCTGGAGGACAACCATAGAGAACTGAAAATCTATGATCAATGATCTCAATGAGCCTTTCAAAACTCCTAGAAACCTTGATTCTACTAACATCTTAAACAATAATACTACTAATACTAACTATACTAACAGTGATGTAGGAATAAATCCAAACATGGACAGGGAACTACTAAAACTAAGGAAGATGATCTCAAGTGTATCTGGAATGGTCCAACCCATACCGGAAGCATCTCCTACAAGTCACAGGATCTCGAGATTTGCTCCAGCGATAGCCAATATGAAAGTTCCTAAGTGCTTCCAAACCCCCATCATGAAGCTATATGATGGAGCTACAAATCCTGAAGAGCATATAACCCATTACAGAGAAAGGGTGCATATCATTCCCATCCCAGGTCACTTGAAGAAAGCTTGCCTATGCAAAGGCTTTGGTTCGACCATTACAGGACCAGCCCTCAAATGGATGCTAAACGTTCCCTCATACTCTTTTAATTTATTCGCACACTTAGTCAATATCTGTAATAACTAGTTTTCTGGCAACATAACCTTTGAAAAGATCAATAGCAATCTCTACCGAGTTGTTTAGGATCCTAATAAGAAACTTAGGGAGTTCGTTAACAGGTTTGGCAGGGAAGCTTTGAGCATCCCCATCATTGACATGGCCACCACTATAGAAGCCTTCAAAATGGGACTTAGGAAGGATTCACCCTTCTATGAAGACTTTGTGATGACCACACGTAAAAGATTGGATGAGGTCAGGTGCCGGGCATTGAGGTTCATAAGGCTCGAAGAGGATAGAGAAATCTAGAAAAGAAGCAACCCTTCGATTCAATATGAGAATCCCAACAGAAAGGTCGAATCCTCGACTCTAAGATCCTACAAAATGAAGCCTTATTCCAAACCGGATCATCACAGGGTCAATGCCCTCGAGGATAAGGGAGAAGAGGAAGAACTTCCTAAGATCACTAACTGTTATTTTTCTATGGATATTTTAGGTGTAATTCATGTTATTGAGGATCTTGGAGAAAAAGCATGATGGCCGAAGAGAGATAACAAACCCACCACCTGGAAGGAAAAGTCTAAATGGTGTGCTTAACATGAAGACTTTGACCATATCACGAAGATTTGCGTAGCCCTGAGGAAAGAGATTAGCTACCTCCTCAGCAAGGGACACCTCAAATAAATACTTGGGAGAAAAAGACAAAAATCCAAGGAGAACATCCGGGATGATCACGTGATCTCGGAAAAACCCGGATCTCCACCCCCAAACGCTAAGATAATAAATGTCATCTTAGGTGGATCTAACATCTGTGCTACCTCTTATTCTCAGGCGAAAATACATGTCGAAGTCTCTAAAACCGAGAAGGAAGATAGACCATGGAAAATACCACAGTCAACAATGAGAAGGAGATCACGTTCGACGAGACGGACAAGGAAGGAATTCAGGATCCTCACCATGATGGACTTGTAATAACGCTATATATCGCTAACCATTTTGTCAGAAGGATTCTTGTTGACGGAGGACTCTCGGTTAATATAGTACTCCTAGATGCTTTAAAAAGAATGGATATTCTCGAATTGGAGATAATTAAAAGATCCTCGGTCCTGATAGGATTTAGCGGGGAGACAAACATACAATTGAGGAAATAAAGCTACCAATATACATTGAAGGGGTAAACTCTATACAAGATTTCTGCGTTATTGACACCCTATCTTCTTATAATGTCATACTAGGTAGGCCATGGATCCATGAGATGAAAGAAGTGCCGTCAACTTATTATCAATGCATGAAAATGCCTACTCCATGTGGGGCAGTGAAGATCATGGGCGATCAACAAGAAGCCAAGGAATGTTATAAAACCTCCATGAAATCCACAACCAGACCTGAATAAGCACATCAATTAAGTCATGGGGCACAACATGTTTTTGAAATAAAGGAGCAAGACGTGAAGGAAGTGCCCCTGTGTATTAAGGATCCTGAAGCCAAAGTTCTTATAGGATCCTCAATACCCGAGTATATAGAACAAGATCTACTGAACTTCCTAAGAACCAGAAGCAAGACATTTGCATAGAAAGACGAAGATATGACAGGTATAGACAAGATTATTATCACTCATAAACTTAATATTGATCCTTCTTTCAGAACAATACATCAAAATATAATGAAGTTTGCATCCGAAAGGAACCAACTCATTCAAGAAGAGGTAGAGAACCTCCTCAAGACAGGGATGATCAAAGAAGTGAAGTTCCCAAGATGGATAGCTAACGTGGTTGTCGTATAAAAGAAAAAAGGAAAATGATGAGTGTGTTTAGACTACATGGATCTTAATAAGGCTTGTCTTAAGGATCCTTTCCCCTACCACACATTGACTCCATGATAGACGCGACGGCGAGCCACAAGCTCTTGACTTTCATGGATGCTTCGGTAGGATTCCAAAAAATCTAGATGGAGCCTTCTGAACAGGAGGGCACAACATTCATAACACCAACCAAGTATATATTGTTACACTACAATGCCTTTTGGTCTTAAAAATGCAGGGGCAACATATCAAAGGTTGGTGAATCGGATGTTCAAAGATAAGCTGGGGGACACCATGGAAGTTTATATTGATGACATGGTAGTAAAGTCAATGAAAGCCGAAGATCACCTCAGAGACCTTAAGAAAGCATTTGACATCCTGGACGAATGCAATATGAAGCTGAAACCACTCAAATGTCACTTTGGAATGAAGTCAGGCAAGTTCCCTGGATACATGGTAACCAAAAGAGGGATAGAAGCAAGCCCAGAACAGATCAAATCAACCACAGAACTAAGATCCCCATCTTCGGCAAAAGACATCCAAAGGCTAACCGAAAGAGTAGCAGCACTGAACAGGTTCATTTCAAGATCCTTAGAAAGGTGCAAGCCCTTTTACGATATCTTGAAAAATAAAAAGAAATTTGAGTGGAAGGATGAACACGAGAAAGCCTTCCAGGAACTCAAAAGATATCTAAGCTCTGCACCACTACTAGTATGGCTTATAGATGGAGAACCAATTTTTCTCTACCTCTCATTATATTCAAACATGGCAAGTGCCATTTTGGCCAAGGATCTTAACAGGGATCAACATCCTATCTACTATGTAAGTAAAAGTCTCACAAATCTTGAGACCAGATACTCTCACCTTGAAAAACTAATTCTTTGCTTAGTAACTGCTTCTAATAAACTAAGACATTATACTATACACATAAAAACTAATTATCCTCTTAAGAATGTCATGAGAAAACCAGAAATGTCGGGGAGAATGGAAAAATGGTCAGTGAAGCTAAGCAAATTTTACATCAGATACGAACCAAGATCAGCCATAAAATCACAAGCATTAGAAGACTTTGTGGCTGACTTTAGTGATGATCTACAAAACGAAGTAGAAATGGAAGCCAAACAACTCCTAGAAGATGAACCCCTGGGAAAACGAACACTGTTCACAGATGGAGATTCAAATAAAAAAGGAATAGGGATAGGGATCATACTAAAGTTGCCACAGGGGGACATCCTACCCTAAGCAGTTCGTTGTGAATTATTACTACCAACAATGAAGCAAAATACAAAGCAGTCATCATGGGACTATAATTAACTAAGGATCTTCAAATCAGGGATCTTCAAGTATTTGTTGATTTTTTTTACTAACCACTCACTTTAATTGATCTTATGCAATAGAAGGTGAAATATTAGCATTATATCTAGAGATCCTTAAAAAATTAGCGTCTAACTTCGAGAACTTTATCCTAACCCAAGTTCCCAGAAAAGAAAACATAGAAGCAGATACGTTAGCCAATTTAGGATCCTCCCTTAGAAACCCACCAGAGACAAAGATTCCTATAACCCATATAATAACACCAGCCATAGAAACCCTCTACGATAAATCAGAATACCCTAAATATCTTACCAGCATAGCAACTATTGAAGATCCTGACCCTAGGATCCTTCCTCAAGGGGACCCCGACGGATGGGATCCTCGAAGGAGTCCGTGATCATGGACCCAACCCATTATGGTGTATCTCCAAAATGGCATGATACCAACAGAAGAAAAAAGCGAAAGAGCATTCAGGACACGAGTCTCAAGATTCATTTTAATCCAAGATAAACTTTATGAAAAATCTATGGCAGGTCCATACCTTCGATGCTTGGAAGATCTTGAAGCCACATAAGTTTTAAAGGATATACATAAAGGAGATTATGGCAATCATACTGAGTGAAGAGGTTTATGCTCCAAGATACTAAGAACATGATACTTCTAGCCAACCATGAAGAGATATTCTTTTCTACATGCTCATAAGTGTGATGCTTTCCAAATACGTGGCAACATCCTACATTAACCGGTAGAACCTCTACATCGAATTATCTCTCCATGGCTATCTATGAAATGGGGAATAGATATAGTGGGAAATTTACCGGTGGCGCCAGGAGGAAAAGTCTTCATGCTAGTAATGACTGGTTACTTCTCAAAGTGGATTGAAGCCGAGGCTTTTGTTCAGCTAAGAGAGAAAGAAGTAGTCTCATTTATTAAACGTAATATCTTGACCAGGTTCGGGATACCAGCTGGAATCACATGTGACAATGGATCCCAATTTATAAGCAAAAGGACAAGAGACTTTTACACAAGCTAGGGAATCAAAATGATAATGTCCAATCCTGTTCATTCCTAAGCTAATGGTCAAGCGGATTCTAACGACAAAATCATAGTTAACAATTTGAAGAAAAGGCTGGACAAAAAGAAGGGAAGATGGACAGAAGAGCTTCCTTTCGTTTTGTGGGCAGATATGACCACTTCCAAAGTGGCCACAGGTCAGACCCCCTATTCTTTGGTGTTTGGGACATAAGTAGCAATCCCTACTAAAGTAGTGATCCTGACGACATGATATTTACTGCAAGACCAAGATAATAACGACGAGATTCTAGCGCAGGATCTTGACACTATTGACGAGCATAGGGATCTTGCCAAATTACACATTCCTCTTCAAAAGAAAATCACCAAGGCTTACAATAGGAACATAAGAATCAGAAGATTTCAAAAAATAGACTTGGTATTAAGGAAAACATTCCAAAACACCAAGGATCCCAACGCAGGTAAATTAGCTCCCAAACGGGAAGGACCGTATCTCATAGATGCTGAAGCAGGGAAAGGAGCTTATTGGATAGCAACACTCGAAGGAGATGTTCTACCAAGATCCTGGAATGCTATACACCTCTAAGTATACTACATGTAAGTACGTTCGAATGATCCACAACAAAACCAAGGTACACATGTTCTTTACCTTAAAATTTTCATTGTTACTTATTTTCTCCTCGAATATATTACTAACTAAAGCATCAGAGGGGCGTTAGCTAGACTAACTGTAAGGCTTGGTTTAGGTATTATTTATTTCTCAATATTTTATGGTTTTGGACTGGAACTCAATGAGTGGAGAAGCTCCAACTCATCGTGTAGAAATTCATTTGGACGCGGGTTTAAGGATTCAACTCGACGAGTTAGGAAGCCCCAACTCGACGAGTAGATGCTGGAAAGGAAAACCCTAATTTTTACAGTTTGCATCCTATTTTAAGGCCATAAACCCCTTTTCTAGCCTCCCTCATCACCCCCTTTGTCCAGAGAAACCCTAGTTCGTGGTTTTCTTATTATAGTGAGTGTGTGAGAGCTTAAAGAAGTGCATTCTTTGTGTTTGTTTGAAGAGGCTTGAAGGAGGCAGTGCATGGCTGAAGAAAGAAGCTGTAGATCCGGTATCTTCACCGTTGAGTGTAACGACCCAAAAATCAAGGGTAAAAATTTCATTATTCATTACGGTCAAAGCACATATATATTTTAAATGCAAGCTTTCCAAAAACATTGCTAATTAAAAACATTTATCAGAGTTCATCCCAAAATCAAATATTACGGAAAACACGGGTATGTGCGTTGCGATTAAGCCGGACCCCTCCTTTCTAAACCAATGATACATAAAACATAAACTAAACTGTAAGCACGAAGCTTAGTGAGTTCCCAGAGCATACCCCACATAATCACATAAACCATATCAAATCACATAACCATGTATATACACATATAAGGATGCCATGGAAACCTTCCAAAGTCTTATACACATATTAACATAAATCATATCAACTACAGAAGTCATGCACATAAACATAAAGGGAAGCCATGGAAACCAACCAAGGTCTTACTCCAGGTGCCATAGGAACCCCATCATGGTCGTAGCCCACTGCCGTGGGAACCCCCACATGGTCTCAATTACCTGCCATAAAATACATACATACCAACATATAAGGATGCCCTAGAAACCCTCCAAGGTCTTACACTGGGTGCCATAGGAACCCCCTAATTGTCTTCGCCCACTGCCATGGGAACCCCCACATGTTCTTAGCCTGGATTGCCATAAGAACCCCCACATGGTCTTATATCCAACTGCCACGGAAACCCCCCGGGGTCTTCCATGAAAGTATCACAAAGACGACTAGCATACCAAATACCACTAAATCAACTAGCATACTACATATAACTAATTGCCATGGGAACCCCAACATGGTCTTAGATAACCCAATAAATATCATACAAACTAAACGTACAAACACACTAGGATGCCATAGAAACCCTCCAATGTCTTACACCAAATGCCACGGGAACCCCCACGTGATCTCAACAAATTGACATGAGAACCCCCACATGGTCTTCATATAAATACCTAATGTATCGATATCATATCTACAGTAATCATCACAACTAGGTAAATGGGCCGGCCTGGGTGCCTTCGACCCATTAGTATGGTGAGGAGACTCACCTCACACTGGCGAATTCTTGCGGATAAATCTCAAGCTGCTGGTTGATAGATTCCCAAACTGTCAACATCAAAACAACTCCTAATTAATAATTGGGTTCCAATACATAACCAGAAGTCCATGCTTAGAGTAAAAAGACTATTTTACCCTTAACCTAACTTGGTCCAAAACGAAGGTCCAAACACACAATCTGAAATCCCAAAAATCAATGAATGAACCGAGGCCCAACATATGGCCCGATTTTCCAAATTTGGCCTCAAACACTACATAGTCTTACCTTAAGGCCCAACCATTTATTCTAGTCCAAAAATTAGGCATTCCGATGGCCCCATAGCTCATAATCATATGGCCCAATTATGGCCCACTTATAGCCCAATTTTCCATATTGGGCCCAAGCCCTTCCAATGGGCCATATCCTAAAGTGTCACACCCCTAAACCAAGGATGGCGGAAATGTCCGGGGGTGGAGGACTTCATGTATAATATCATAACAACGAGTATAAAACGGATCAAAGTAAATACAACCATCATAAATAAAATCGACAACGTAACATGGTTTCATGAGTTACATGCTTCAAAATCGATTGCAATATAATGATAAAGTGGGTTGTCTATCACCGCAGCATTAGATCCTCAAAAGATGGTAGTCACTTGTTTTATTGATTACTTGAGAATACAAGTAATTTTGAAAGAGTGTCAACAATTAAGTTGGTGAGTGCATAAACTTTTGTTTATAAAGTTGAAAAGCTTTCATTGTAAATGTAGTGTATGTACAAGAAAATTTCAATATTTTCCTTATAAAATTATTTGCAGTCTTAAGACTCAAATACTGAAATGTACAAGTATTTTTGCATACTTATAATAGTATATGCAGTTTTAAATAAATAAAACCCATTTGAATGTAGTAATCCCCGTAAAACATATGTGTCGTTATCTCCCTATGTGAGTTATTATAACCATACTATTGACATAGTAACCTGTTACAACGTTCTTCAGGTGTTTGAATGTTATGACATTTGTCACCCCAGACCTACCAGTCTTGCTATTGCAAGCAGCTTAGGTGTGGGTTGTCAATCCTAATATAGATCTATATACAAGTATCACACTCTCCCTACAAGAGACTCTAGTTATAACTACATGATTTTAACCAATACTCTATGAGTACAATGAAGTAGTGCCTCACAACCGGATTTAACGAGTTTATGTGTAGTGTAATTGAAATCCCTTTTTGAAGTAGGAATAAAACCTTCTTTAGTGAGTTCGTAGTGCTAATGTACCATAAACTATACCTATTACAGTTTATCATGTATCTTTGTAATGAATGGAAGCCCTTATGATGAACGATTGTCTTTGTTTTATGAAAGTAAACTTAACACGAAACACAATAAATATGTAGTTATTAATGTTAGACACTTTGCTCAACATGCTACAAAGTGTTAATAAACTTGTAAACTGTTTTTACTAGTTTTACTTTTCTGTCGGTGTTTTTATAAAAATCATAGAAAAATCATCGAAATTCGAAAACTCAATCCGTAAACTCTAGAAGTTTAGAAAATGTGTCTAGTTTGTTCATAATTTTTATTACTGGTCTCTAACCAGTGTGAAAATGTCCTTTTTCACAGACTAGTCCGAAATTATTTCTTAAATGATAGGTAGTATTGTAAAAATCATCATAAATTGTAGGGAAATCATATGAACATGTGCAAGTAGTCATTTGAAAGGTATAAACCTGAACTATTTTCATTTTGAACAGTCTTGAAAAATATTAAGCTTAAGATGGTCAAAATAGTTCGAGAATGGACATTAAATTTTCTGTTGAAAGCTGTTTGTTGAGTTTAGAATATGTTATGCTTGTTGTAACTTGTATCCTCCCCCCCTAAAAGTTGAAGAAAACATGAACATGTAGGGGCATGAACTCACCTTCTGCGATTCTTAAATATTAGAAGGTTGAGAGTGAAGAGTTTCAAGTTAAGAGCACTTGATGGATATTTGAAGATTTGAAGATCCTAAGAACAAATAAGTTAATATTTGTGTAAAAATCACGATTTGTGTGAAGGAATGTAGAATATTTAAGAATAAAAGTGAAGAACTTACCAAGAGTGGGTCAAGAGCTCAAGACTTCCTGCAAAATTATTTGAGTTCCAGACGGAGAATGTGAGAGAGAGAGAGAGAGAGAGAGAGAGAGAGAGAAAGTTTATCTTTGGAGGTTGTGTGTGATATTTTATAGGTTAAGCTTCAAGATCTAATGAAAGGATTTGGTCAAGGGTGAATCTAATGGATTGTTGAAGGAAGATATTGATTTGATTAGGTATGATGTGAGTAGTGACATAAAGTGGGTATGTGGATGGCTTGGTGTCATAACTTTATGGCAAAAGTTAACAACCCCTTTGTGTGTGATCTTGAACAAAAGGTTTGATTTATAATAGTGATTTACCCAAAATAGGGATAAAATATGAGCTTAGGGGGTTTAATATGTCAAAAATACGAATTGGATGAAAATCCACCGTCAAAATCATCAGAAATGGGCTTAAAATGCGAAAGTGGTCAAAAATCGGGCTTGAGAAGCGAATCTGCGAGGGTGAGAAGGTTGGATGCGAATGGGAAGCTCACAACAAGAGCTGTTGGTGCGAGAGTGGGTTCGTGCGAAAGGAGGGTTCGTGCGAGAGGAGGGTTCATCCGAGAGGAGGGTTCATGCGAGAGGAGGGTTTGTGCGAGGGGAGGCTTGGCTGCGAAAGGTTGGGCAGGAGGCGAAGGTCTTCGGTTTGCATGTGAAATTACCCAGCTAGGAACGAACCTCGACTAAGAAGCGAAAATGGAAAAGGGGAGGGATACGAAGGCTAGCGAGGGTTCGCAGTGAACAGTACCCTGCAAACCTTTAGCCCTCTAATTGACTTCTTTCTTCCGTTTTAAGCTATTTTCGATCAAGGGCAGGTTCGGGATGGGATGAATGTTCACATAAACATTGGAAAAAGTGATTTTAATTACCAAGAGGTTTGAGAGAGATTGGGGGTGATTTTGAGAGAGATTTGAGATAGAGTGGGAGAGATTTGGCCGGTGGCCCTTATTAGTGTTTGGGTCCATAATGCAAGGTTCTTAAACCCCATTATGCCTTGTTATGAGTGTTTTACACCCCCAAAGGGTACTTAATAGTGCTTTATAGAGTCGTTACTTCACTCTCCCTAGTTAGGGTTTAGAATTTCTGAACATTTGAAACTTCTGAGTGACAATTTGTATTATCATAGAAGGTTGTGCATTAGTAAACATAGAATAAACCCTATAAAACAAGCACTAATTAAGTTAATTGGTTTAACCTATTGCCTTGGTTGACTTTGACTTGACCATAATTTGATGGTTGTCACATCATCCCCTCGTTAAAAGGAATTTCGTCCTGAAATTTAGCGTTTCGACTGGGACATCATAGGTTGGGGAAGAGATGTGGGTGTTTTTGTTTCATTTGGTCTTTGTGTTCCCAGGTGAACTCAAGTTCTCGATTAGTGTTCCATTAGATCTTCACAATGGGAATGCGACTTTGTTTTGTTCTTTTGATCTCTCGGTCCATGATTTCTACCGGTCCTTCCACGAAGTAGAGACTCTCGTTGAGTTCAATTTCATCAATAGGGATGATGAGAGTTTCATCGAACAAGCACTTCTTTAAGTTAGACACATGGAAGGTAGGATGTACATTTTTGAGTTCTTGCAGTAATCAAAGCTTGTATGCTACTGGGCCAATTCTAGCAAGGATCTCGAATGGTCCGATATACCTTGGATTTAGTTTTCCACGTTTTCCAAAACATATTAAGACTTTCCAAGGTGAAACCTTTAACAACACCCGGTTTCCAACCTAGAATTCCAAGGGCTTTCGTATATTATCCGCATAACTCTTCTGTCTGTCTCTAGAAGCCTTTAATCGCTCTCGGATTTAGACAATCTTCTCAGTAGTTTCTCATATAATTTCCGAGCCAGTGAGAGTGATGTTAGGGACTTCTCCCTTAGCTAGTTGTGTGTCACCTACTTCAACCCAACAAAGTGGTGATCTGCACTTGCGGCCATAGAGGGCTTCGAATGGAGCAACCTTGATGCTAGTGTGATAGTTGTTATTGTATGAGAATTATATAAGTGGTAAATGGGTATCCTAGGATTTACCAAAATCTATCACACAAGCCCTTAGCATGTCTTCTATCATTTGTATAGTTCTTTCACTTTTCCCGTCGGTTTGTGGGTGGTAGGCTATACTCATATCCAAACTAGTTCCCAAGGATTTCTGAAGTGACTACCAGAACCGTTAGGTAAGTCGAATATCCCTGTTGGAGATAATGGATATTGGCAGACCATATAGTCGTACGATTTCATTAATGTATGTTATGGTCAATTTTCCCATCTTGTCGGTTTCCTTTATAGGTAGGAAATTTGCGGATTTGGTCAACCTGTCAATGATCACCCAAATGGTATCGAGACTACCCACTGTCTTAGGTAACTTGGTTATGAAATCCATTGTGATCCGCTCCCACTTCCACTCAGGTATTTCTATTTGTTGCAGCAAACCTGAGGGCTTTTGGTATTCTACCTTGACCTTAGCACAAGTCAAGCACTTGTTCACAAAGGTAGCAATTTCGGCTTTCATGTTCGGCCACCAATAAAGTTTCATGAGTCCAGATACATCTCGTCTAAACCGGGATGTATGGAGTATCGAGTTTTGTGTGCTTCGCTCATGAAGACGTCCCAAAATCCACTAAACTTCGGTGTCTAGATCTGATTCATGAGATAACGAACTCCGTCATCCCTGACTTCTAGGTTCTTATCCATTCCTCTTAAAGCCTCTCCTGTCACATTCTTTGGTTTCAAATCTTCCAGCAGAGCCTCTTGATTTGTGTGGACAGGTGCAAATGGATTATCATGGTTAATGACTTTACTCGACTACCCGAGTATTCCTTTCGACTTAGGGCGTCAGCTACCACGTTGGCCTTGCCTGGGTGGTAACAAATCTCGCATTCTTAATCATTTAGTAGTTCTACCCATAACCACTGCCTCATGTTGAGCTCCTTTAGATAGAGAATGTGCTGAAGGATTTTGTGATTAGTGTAGATAGTACATTTTGTTCCGTATAGGTAGTGCCTCCAGATCTTTAGGGCGAATACTACTGCTCCCAGTTCGAGGTCATGTGTGGTGTAGTTCACCTCGTGCGTTTTTAGCTACCTCGAGGTGTAGAAAATGACCTTTCCTTGTTGCATTAACACACATCCAAGACCCTGGTTTGACGCGTCGCAGTAGACCACGAAGTCTTTAGTTCCTTCTTGTAGGGATAAAATCGAATCACGACACAGGGCTTGCTTTAACCTTTGGAATGTGGCTTCTTGCTTCTCTCCCAGTTAAAGGTTACACCCTTTTAAGTCGTGGTGGTAAGTGGTTTGGCAATCTTGGAGAAGTTTTGGATGAACTTCGTATAGTAGCCAGCGAGGCCTAAGAATTGACAGATTTCTATAGGCGTCCTTGTTGCCGACCAATTTTCGATCGCCTTAATTTTGGTAGGATCCACGTGTATCCGTTCCTTGCTAACCACATGACCGAGGAAGCCCACTTCTCAGATCCAAAATTTGCATGTTGAGAATTTTGCATATAACTTCTCATTCCTTAGTGTCTCTAATACTTGTCATAGGTGTTGGTTGTGCTCTTCCTCACTCCTTGAATAGACTAGAATGTCATCTATGAAGATACTAACGAACCTGTCTAAGTAAGGCCATCACACTCGGTTCATTAGATCCATGAACACCGCAGGTGCGTTTTTTAATCCAAAGGGCATTACTACAAACTCGTAGTGATCGTAACGGGTTCTAAATGCTGTTTTATGAACATCCTCCTCTTGGACCCATAGTTGATGGTATCCTGAACTCAGATCGATTTTTGAGAAGTAAGTTGCTCCTTGAAGCTGGTCGCATAGGTCGTCGATTTGGGGTAGAGGGTATCTGTTTTTGATGGTAAGCTTATTCAGTTTACGATAGTCAATGAACATGCGGAACAATCCATCCTTATTTTTCACGAATAGGACCGGTGCTCCCCAAGGCGAGAAGCTCAATCTGATGTAACCTTTACTTAGAACTTCATTTAGTTGGCTGAATAATTCTTGCATCTCAGTTGGCGCTAGGAGGTATGGCGCTTTGGCTCTGGGGGTAGCCCCAAGGATTAGGTCGATTTGGAATTGGACCTGTCTCGTAGGGGGAAATCCAGGAAGGTCTTCTGGAAATATGTCAGGTTAGTTACATACCTCCAGAATGTCCTTGATGTCCTTGAACTCTCGCCTCTTATCCACTACGTGGGCTAAGAAGGTGTGGTATTCCTTACGAAGATACTTTTAGGCTTTAACGCAAGAGATGATTTATAGGTTCGTACTAGGTTTGTCACCATAAACGACGAGAGTTTCGCCACTTGGTAGATTAAGGCGAATGGCCCTTTCGTAAAAAAGAATGTCAGCATGATTAGAACTTAACCAATCCATGGAAATTATGATGTCGAAGCTTTTTATTAAAACAAGCATGAAGTCGATTTTTAATGTATGGTTGTCTAGAGTGAGGGTACACCCTGTGTATATATCGTTAGTGCTCTCTGCCTTTCCATTTGCCATTTATACGTCATATGTATCTTTTAGTGATTGGGGATTTTGTTTTAGTAATTGTTTGAATTGGTGGCTAAAAAAACACCTCTCCGCCCCACTATCGAATAATATGCATGCATATTAGTTATTGAGGAGAAACGTACCGGTAACCACCGTGTGATCTTCCATTGCTTCCCCGTGCCCCAATGCCAAGACCCTTCCAACACCACTGGCATTTGTGTTTCTCACTTTTATGCAGTCTCTTTTGTAGTGCCCATATTCCTTAGAGACGTAGTAGGTTCGACTTGCCCCGACATTGGTGGCCGGTGTGGCTTGTTGGGCTGGTGTTCTGCAGAAACGGGTGGTATGCCCTTTCTTGTTGTCGTTGCTACAATGCAGTTCACGAGAAGAGCCGATATGGTGGAAACTGCACTTGTTACATTTGGGGAGGTTTCCAGCATACTGCCTCAGGGGTGTTGGAGCGGCGGTGGTAGTAGCAGTGCGAACCGCCTTTACTTCTTGTTTCTTGGCAGAATCCTAGGCCGGCTGGTTCTTCTTGTTGTTCCAGAATTTCCTTTTTTTGTTTCATCCTTTCTCTTGCTCAGAGGTGGCCACCATCGTGCCATGGCTGGCCGTATGGTCATAGAGTCGTTGTGCCAACTGTTTGACACTATCAAATGAAGTCGGTTTTGAAGCCAATAAGTTTTCTTGAATCTGGGGTGTTAGTTCCCATATGTATTTCTCCACCTTTTTACTCTACGGGGTGACCAACCCGGCACATTGTCTGGCCAGATCGTTGAACCTGGCTGTGTAAGACGTGATGCTAGAGTCGGTCATCTTGAGGCCTCAGAGTTCCTGTTCCAATTTCTGAACTTCGCCCCTTAGGAAATATTCAATGAGCATTAGGGTCTTCAAGTCATCCTACCTCATTGCATTCGCCACCGGGAGAGTCAAGGACTTTACATGACCGTTCCACTAGGTAAGGGCTTGGTTAGTGAAAGTGCAAGCTGCAAATTTGACTTTCCTTGCTTCACGGCAGGCACACATCTCGAAGACTGATTCAGTCTTCTCGAATCAATGCATAAGAGTGATGATGCCCCCGCTTCCATTGAAGCATTTGGGTTTGCCATTTGAAAAGTATTTGTAGGAATATTCCATTGAGCGTCGCTGACTGTCTCCCTGGTTAGAGTTTGTAGTACCATTTCTTGATCCACCAGTGCCACTTGTACAAAATTTTGACATTATGGCTGCCACGAAATCTGTTACAGTAGCTTGGAATATGGCGAGGTCAAACTGTGGAGGTGGTGGTACGTTGTGGGAAGGCCTGAGATTTTTCTGCCGTGGCATATTTCTGCCACAAATTTGAAATGCTGGTAAGCCTTTAGCAATAGTGATAAGTGAGTTATTATTGAACCAAATTGTCTGTGTTATGTTCTGACTTTTAAAGTACTTGCATGCAATTCATAATGGAAGTCCATATGTTTGAACTTATGAATTTAATAGTATTGACTTAATGAAATCTTGTGACTTGATCCATACAAGGTCCTTCCACAACTGCTTAGTGTACGCTTGTTATGTGAAATTAAGATTGAATAGATTGTTGAATCTAACGGATATGCTCTAAGCCCACAACCAAACAAGTAACATAACCTAAAGCAGAACCACCATATCTAAACTGATGGAATCTTAATTACATACAATGTTACTGCTTATGCGAAGTTGTTGTAGACTTACCATAAGTAACGACACACAGTGTTATGATTTAGTAGTAACAATCCCAATGAAATATAATATGCATGCAAATTTCATTGATATGACTTTAGTACATAGCGTTTGGAAAAAATTGACCTTGATGCACCTACATCACATAAATGCAAAGAAAATTTGACAGCATCACGATCCTATGATTAGTGTAATCACTTAATCGTGGGATGAAACCAACACACAGAGAAGAGTAGCACCAATGCATGCTGGTAAATGTAATCTATAAAGATCTGTGAGTAGTGTGAACCCTAATCACGGCGACCCGTCCCCTACGGTCCCTGAGACGAGGTTGAGGCTCCCGGTAGTTCTGTTGATCGATGCTCGACTATGATCACTCTCTCCTCAAGAGCCGAGTGCCTTTCCTGATACTCCATTACCTCTGCCCGAACGGTGGTAAGGTCTTCAATGAGCCGGTCCATGTGATAGCAGTCTCTCTCTAGGTCCCGAGTACGCGGATTGGTGGCATCAGCAGCAACGCTCAGCTCCAGAACTCGGTTTGTCATCGCTTTATTTTGATCCTCGATGTCTGTGATTTGCTAGACCATGACTGAGAGAGCTTGGTCAGCCGGTCCCCCATGGTTGAGGTTATAGTATCCTCGTTGTTCGCCGAATTTTGAACGTTGTCGCTGGTGACTACTCCACCTCTAAACGGTTGCTGCCCAACGGGGCGTAGGTCCATTGTAGCCAAAACGTTTTGCGGGAACCCTAGCAACATAAGGAGGGTTGATAACCTTCGGCTCTTCTTCGGACTCCTCTTTGTATTCTTCAACCTCCAGTTCCTCTTCAAGTTCATCGTCTTCGGTTTCTTCCTCTTCGACTTCTATAAGGTCCTCATTGGGATCTTCTTTTGGTTCTTCCTATATCCATCCCCATTTCCTTCGTTTGGGAAGAAGGGGTCTTTCGGTAAGTGGAATCCTGCCATGACGTCTGTACGAGAATAGGGGTGTAAGAGGCACATAATGAATCTTAGAAATATTGAGCTATAGTAACATAAAATACTCCGATAGTATTTTAAACGTTTTGTTTGGTTCTTAGCGCATTTCTGGTATGGGTGATGATAGGTTGTTAGACTTTTTGCCCACTATGACTATCCCCCAGCACACGCCAGTCACTTCTCGGACGAATATAAGTGATCAGGCTATATTCCTCCCATAATTGATTTCGTATCCCAAGGCATACTCATAGTGTACAACTCATCCATTTTACTTTTTGTGTTTTCCTAGTTACGACACTATACGGGCATGTAGGTATCTACTTATACTTTTCATAAAAATACTATTTTATTTTTAAAAGTATAGTTGTATGGAAAATGTTTAGTCAGAGAGTCTTAGTCCCATTGTGTTTATAGTTTGTATATCTTATGTGGTTCGATATACTTAGTTCACTATAAACAATGCTCTGATACCAATCTGTCACACCCCTAAACCAAGGATGGCGGAAACGTCCGATGGTGGAGGACTTCATGTATAGTATCAAAACAACGAGTATAATAGTGATCGAATTAAGTACAACCATCATAAATATAATCGAGAAAGTTACATGGTTTCATGAGTTACATGTTTCAAATTCGATTACAATATAATGATAAAATGGTTTGTCTAACGACGTAGCGTTAGATCCTCAGAAGCTGGTAGTCACCTGCTTTAATGATTACCTGAGAATACAAGTAATTTTGAAAGAGTGTCAACAATTAAGTTGGTGGGTGCATAAGCTTTTGTTTATAGAGTTGAAAACCTTTCTCTGTAATTGTAGTGTATGCACTAGAAAAATCCAATATTTTCCTTATAAAATGAGTTGCAGTCTTAGGACTCAAAGACTGAAATGTACAAGTATTTTTCCATACTTATAATAGTATATGCAGTTTTAAATAAATAAAAGCCATTAGAATGTAGTAATCTTCGTAAACCATATGTGTCGTTATCTACCTATGTGAGTTATTATAACCATACTATTGACATAGTAACCTGTTACGACATTCTTCAGGTGTCGGAATGTTATGACATTTGTCACCTCAGACCTACCGGTCTAGCTGTTGCAAGCAGCTGAGGTGTGGGTTGTCAATCCCAATATAGATCTATATACAAATATAACACTCTCCCTACAAGAGACTCTGGTTATAACTACATCATTTCAACCAGTACTCTATTAGTACAATGAAGTAGTGCCTCACAACCAGATTTTATGAGTTTATGTGTAGTGTAATTGAAAATCCTTTTCGAAGTAGGAATATAACATTCTTTAGTGATTTCATAGTGTTTATGTACCATAAACTATACCTATTACAGTTTATCATGTATGTATGTAATGAATAGAAGCCCTTATGATGAACGATTGTCTCTGTTTTATGAAAGTAAACTTAACAGGAAACACAATACATATGTAGTTATTAATGTGATACAATTTGCTCGACATGCTACAAAGTGTTAATAAACTTGTAAACTGTTTTTACTAGTTTTACTTTTCTGTCGCTGTTTTTATAAAAATCATAGAAAAATCATCGAAAGTTGAAAACTAAATCCATAAACTCTGGAAGTTCAGAAAATGTGTCTAGTTTGTTCATAATTTTTATTATGATTTTTTAGTGGTCTCTAACCAGTGTGAATATGTCCTTTTTCATAGACTAGTCCGAAGTTATTTCTGAGATGACAGGCAGTTTTGTAAAAATCATTATAAACTATAGAAAAATCGTAAGAACATTTGCAATTAGTCATTTGAAAGGTATAAACCTGAACTACTTTCATGTTGAACAGTTTTGAAAAATACTAAGTTTAAGATGGTCAAAACTATTCAAGAATGGACCCTAACGTTTTTGTTGAAAGTTGTTGGTTGAGTTTATAATGTGTTATGATTATTGTAACTTGTATCTCCCATAAAAAAATTTGAAGGAAACATGAAAATGTTGGGGTATTAACTCACCTTTTGTGATTCTTGAAGATTAGAAGGTTGAGAGTGAAGAGTTTCAAGTTAAGACCACTTGATGGATGTTTCAAGATTTGAAGATCGTATGAATAAATAAGTGAGTATTTGTGTAAAAATTACGATTTGTGTGAAGGAATGTAAATTACTTTAGAATAAAAGTGAAGAACTTACCAAGAGTGGGTAAAGATCTTGAGACTTCCTAGGAAATTAGTGAGTTCCAGAGGGAGAATGAAAGAGAGAGAGAGAGAGCGAGAGAGAGAGACAGAGAGAGAGAGAGAGTTTCTCTTTGGAGGTTGTGTGTGATATTTTATAGGTGAAGCTTAAAGTTCTAATGAAAGGATTCGGTCAAGGGTGAATCTAATGGAGTGTTGATGGAAGATATTGATTTGATTACGTATGATGTGAATAGTGACATAAAGTGGGTATGGGGATGGCTTGGTGTCATAACTTTATGGCAAAAGTCAACAACCCCTTTGTGTGTGATATTGAACAAAAATTATGATTTAGAATACTGATTTCCCCAAAATAGGGATAAAATATGAGTCTATGGGTTTAATATGTCAAAAATATGAATTGGGTGAAAATCCCCTGTTAAATTCATCAAAAATGGGCTTAAAATGAGAAAGTGGTAAAAAACCGGGCTTGAGAATCGAATCTGTGAGGGTGAGAAGGTTTGACGCGAATGGGAAGCTCGCAACAAGAGTTGCTGGTACGAGAGTGGGTTCGTGCGAGAGGAGGGTTCGTGTGAGGGGAGGCTTGGCTGTGAAAGGTTGGGCAGGAGGCGATGGTCTTCGGTTCACATGCGAAATTACCCAGCTAGGAGCGAACCTCGACTAAGAAGAAAAAGTGGAAAAGGGGCGGGATGCGAAGGCTCGTGAGGGTTCGCAGGTGAACAGTACCCTGCGTACCTTCAGCCCTCTAATTGATTTCTTTCTTCCATTTTAAATTGTTTTCGATCAAAGGAAGGTTCAGGATAGCATGGATGGTCACACAAACATTGGAAAAAGTGATTTTTATTACCAAGAGGTTTGAGAGAGATTGGGGGAGATTTTGAGAGAGATTTGAGATAGAGTGGGAGGGATTTAGAGAGATTTGGTCGTTAGCCCTTATTAGTGTTTGGCTCCATAATTCAAGGTTCTTAAACCCCATTATGCCTTGTTATGAGTGTTTTACACCCCCGAAGGGTACTTAAGAGTGCTTTATAGAGTCGTTACATCACTCACCGTAGTTAGGGTTTAGAATTTTTGAACATTTGAAACTTCTGAGTGACACTTTGTATTATCATACAAAGTTGTACATTAGTAAACATAGAATAAACCCTATCAAATAAGTACTAATTAAGTTTATCGGTTTGACCCATTAACTTTGGTTGAATTTGACTTGACCAGATTTTAACGGTTGTCAAATAAAGCCCAATAACTTCCTATTTCTATAAACATGTTCTTGGATGGCCCATCAATAGACCAATCACCAAGGCCCAACAGTAAGGCACAACTCAAGGCCCAAACAAAATTAAGGTTTTCAAATATAATGATCATTAGGGTTAAGTGTTCTTACTTAACCCAATAAGGAATTAATCCATTATGTCTGTCACTCTACTAGGTCAACCATGCAGTGTGGTCAGGATTAATTCATAATTCCAGTCCAATGGTCCAAACATGCGGGTCCCGAAAATTCCAAATTAACAAATCCAAAAATTAGGGTTTTCTAAACCCTAATTCAGGTTTCCAACCCACTCGTGTTCCTATTAGTCAAATGGTTAAGTTTTTAGGTCAATTAGGGCTTCATTAGGTCAATTAGGGTTCAATAAGTCTGACACCACCCACTACCACCTCGGGTAGTGGTGGTCAATGACGGCTTACGGCAGCGGCCACCACCTTGTGGTGGTGGTGGTTACGATTTTTGGCTAAAAATGTTCAAGCATCCCAAAATAACAATCACACACAGAAAAGCACACAACCACCCAAGGTGGCAGTTGGTGGCGGCAGAATGGTGGCGTAAGGTGGCAACCACCACCTCACGGAGGTGACGTGTTGTTTTTCCTTGACTAATCCGGCCATACAATGCATATACAATATTATACACCAATACACACCTAGATACAGAGAAAAAACGCACACAACCACCTTTGACGGTGGCTGGTAGCAATGGAAGATGGCACCAGGCGACAGCCACCATGGCTAGCGGCCATGGTGGTTCTTTTCCTCGGTTTCCGGCCAGCAACACTTGCGCATACCCAGTTTGATCATAGCAGCAACCCAGTTCAACATATCCTAAAAACAAAAGGAGCACAAGAACCCAACTGCTGGTGTGTAGCGGACATCAACAACGACTCTAACAACCGATGCTAGTGGCGGCGGACTGAGGTAGCAGCGATGAACTGCGACGAAATAGAAGGAGAAGGGGTGGGCGACTTCCACCAGGAACTACAGCAACAACACCCGTTGATGGCTATTTCTGATCATCCACTTCCATGACATGCCATGGAGCGATGGCCTTCAATAGCAACGTTACAGCAACAGCGGAACTCAGTGGCTGTGCCCTTAACGGAAATGGCGGATGACGGTGGCGACAGAAGAAGAAGAAGAAGAAAAAGAATAAGAAGATAACGGGGACGATGGCCGTTCTGGTGCTTCTTCGGTGGCTAACTACCCAATCACGAAGAACACAACATGTTCCATTGTCCTCGACGATCCTCCGGTTACCCATGACATCCAGCATCAAGGTTGTAGTGGTGGTGATCGAACTCCACTAGGCGGCGGCAGCCGGTGGTGGGGGATGCAAGGTTGGCGGTGCCGCGGGGTGGTTAATGTGAGGGTGGCGGCTAAACAGTGTTCTATGGTTAGGGTTGAGAAGGTGGCGAGTTTAATACTCGCTCATATAAACTCTTGTTTAATGTACACCTTTGGTCCCTCCTTCTTAATTTCTATTCGATTCAGCTCCATAATTTACCATATCGCCCCTCCATGACAAACTCTTTTCAACTTAGGTACATAATTTACCATTTGGCCCTCCACACTTCAAAATCTATTCAATGTAAGTCCAAATGATACAAAACACCCCCTGACATCTGAAAATCTTTACAAAAAAATCCCGAATTTACACTTTAAACCCCTAAAATCCAAAATGATGACATTTGGCTACCTGAAACCAACAATCCGCTAAATATTATTGTTTCTAGCTACAATAATATATAAAAAATACTATAAATTACATTTTGGCGTGTTAGAGTGTATTATTTATTTAATTTCAAACAGGATGTTACAACTCTCCCCCATTTAAATTAGATTTCATCCTCGAAATCTCTTGTTACCACTCCTGGCACGCTAAACAACTTGAGCAACATGAATACAACAACAAGCATTCCCCAACTTTTCCAAGGCAACCAAAACCATCCCTCATAGGTTTTTGAAACCCGAAGATGAAAGAATTCCTTGCAACATGTTCAGCTTTACTCAATCTCAAATATATAGTCTCGAGATGGTCTGTCTCGCTTACATACCGCCCACATTGAAAGGTTGCCGAATTTATTGCACTTGTCTCCAAACTAGCAACTCGACTTACGATAACTTGAGGTTCCCACAAGACACAGAGTCACAAACCAAATTTCCCTGGAATCCTGCATTTGATGTCCTTGACATGTAGATGCCCCAAATCTTATATCACTGATACGAAATCCTGCACTTGCATAATGCACCACGACTTCCCGTCATCCCTTACTTGAGCGATAAGTAAATACCCTTAAGCCATTCGCTGAGACTACCAGTCTTGCACATGGTCCAACCACCAGATTCCCAAGAGCTCAATACTGAGGCTACCCAACCTAGACTCCTCTGCGTCACATAATGATGATCCACATGATCCTGCAACTCAAGATCCAATTCCTTGACTCAATAGTCTCTATCAGTTCCACCCTGAATTCCCATAATCATCCGGGATCGCCCGTGGACCCCAAAGATCAACATCCTAGAACGGAGAGTAATTCATTGCCCACCCTGGATGGTGTGCCCAAAGCACGACCTTATCTCCCTTTCATGCTTGTGACCATCACATAAATACTCTACCTCGGACCGATGAATGCTATGATCCTATCACAGCCTAACACTACTTTCATTCAACCATGCTTACCACCCACGAACTTTCCACACTCCATTATCACATCGTCGCACCTCTCGAGCCAAATCCTATATCCCATCAGGAGTTTGGGTCACACCTATGGATTCCCACTGCTCGCTATTCATATTCAAGGCGATTCCAACCGGAGATTGGGAGTTTCCTGAACTCCCACCAACACAACCTAGGCCTATGCAACCACTTCTTTCTCCCCCCTTGGACTCGACGATGAACTTTCACCGAGAACACAAGCGCCTCATAATTATTCAAACATAATGATTACTCAGTGTTGGAAATCCTGAAGAATACTCTTGTATTCTTAACAAATCAGATGATCAAATCGTTTCCCAAGGCACCCTTTTACCAAGAAATCTGAAGGCAAATACAAATTTACCACCATCTTACAGTTGCATAGGGCCCAGTGAATGTTAAAGGCTACCTTGCAGACTTACAACACTCTAGCCTCATCACAACTTTCCAAAATCATACCGTCAATCCAACAGATCGGACACCCTAAGTTGAGCACCCACTCACAATGTCACCTGTTGACATGGTAAATTTTGTTACACTTGTAGCAACCCATAGACCTGGAGCGATGATTCCATCGTACGGTTTCCTGCTCGTGCTGCACTGTATCCGTCGTGTTGGCCTCTCGAAAGCTGATCCGAAATCTTGGGTCTCTTCCCAGGACCCTCCAATATATGCACCTGATCAGGTCCCCTCTTCCCACTGTGCTCCAAATCAGTCTCCCGCTCTCGAGCTCTAGAAATTATATCAATCAAGGTCTCGCACCATGACACATTCACCAGTTCAATCGTCAACGACTGAACTGTAATAGCTGAAGTAACCTCTCCCCTAAATCGGGCTACAACTACTCCCAAGACATTGTCTCCAATCCCGAAAGTGCAATAAATCAGACAATCAATTCTTGTTGCTTGATACAAGAGATCTAAGGCGAACTCAAAATCTTGGCAGTCCTTCCACTAACTGGTTAACCACCGGTGCCGGGACCAAACCCTAGTCCTTCCCCTTGAATTCTCATCCTCATTCTGCACAACAGCTATTCCCACCGTCAAAGCACAACCAATAATTCTCCTCCATGTAAGCTTCTTAGATTCTCCAAGACTCTCACTGATTCGAGTATGGATCCTATGCTTTCAGTAGTACGGTACCAATACTCCCTTCTACACTTATCCATACTTTCCTCAGCAATCCTCCCGAATCCTCTAAGTTACTTCTTCGGACAATTGTGCTAACTGAACCATACTACCAACCCACTGCAACATATAATAGGCTTTCCTAGGCTCCCAACCTCACCCTGCCCTCAGCTGTTGAAGAACTCCCATTAATGTGAACTAGCTACCTCATGACCATAGCTACATGCTACAGAGATCGAATAATCCTTTGAGTAAAAGTCTCAACCCCAGAACGGTTGGACTTAGACGAGAGCTGCACAATAGGGTCAAGTCTATCACTATGAGATTATCCAGCCTGTGCTACATGTGACTTAACATATTCACTTAGTAGCTAACTCAAATTGCTAAGATTCATACAAAGCATAAAACAAGCATAATTCAGACACCGGAAAACTAACCAACATACCCCAATCAAGCAATTCTATCCACACATACAATTTGCAATCAGGTAACTCCTGTCACTACTCACATCCTAGGCTTACCCTAGGGTAATCTCCCACCCATGAACTATCATAGAACATTCGGCCCATATACCACAACTGATGTTATCCACATCCACCCTCACTGTCAGCTGCTTTATGCATGGAAATTATACACATAACATGATCTAATAGATTGTCGATTAATAGACTTTACCTTAGCACCACAACAAGACAAGGAATAGGAAGTAGGCCACATCAGTTATTCTAAGGCTATAAGATCATAACCGTATATACTTTTAAAAGAATACACTAAGCAGTTACTAATTCCAATAATCATTCCCATTCCAACATAGCATCTAGTATCTCCTAGGCTACAAGCATCACATATTAGGCCAATCTATTGCTGACTACTCAGCACTAGCATGCATGTCTACCAGCTCATACAACATATAAAGGCATCTATCCTAGCCCTAACTAGCATGCGATTACGAGATTCATAAATCAAGTCATAACAGATAAAATATATGGGTATTTGAGGAAAGTTACTTGAGCTTGGTTGATTGCATGCACCACACCCTTTCAAGCTTTTCTTAGAAAAGTCTTTCCTTGAAAGTATGTCCGAATCTCTCAAACCAAGGCTCCGATACCAACTTGTAACGACCCAAAAATCAAGGGTAAAAATTTCATTTTTCATTACAGTTAAAGCACATATATATCTTTTAAGTCCAAGATTTCCAAAAACATTGCTAACTAAAAACATTTATTAGAGTTCATCCAAAAATAAAATATTGCGAAAAAACGGGTGTGTGAGTTGCGATCAAGCCGAGACCTTCTTTTCCAAATTGATGATACCTAAAACAATAAACAAAACTGTAAGCACGAAACTTAGTGAGTTCCCCAAAGCATACCCCAGATAATCACATAACCATATCAATCGCATAACCATGCATATGCACATATAAGGATGCCATGGAAACCTTTAAAAGTCTTATACACATATTCACATAAACCATATCAACTATACAAGCCATGCACATAAATATATAGGGAAGCCATGGAAACCCTCCAAGGTCTTACTCCGGATGCCATAAGAACCCCCTCATGGTCTTAGACCATTGCCATGGGAACCCCCTAATGGTCTCAACTACCTTCCATAAAAACCATACATACAAACATATAAGGATACCTTTGAAACCCTCAAATGTCTTACGGTGGGTGCCATAAGAACCCCTTCATTGTCTTAGTGCACTGCCATGGGAACCCCCACATAGTCTTAGCCTGAAGTGTCATAGGAACCCGCACATGGTTTTATATCTAACTGCCTCGGGAACCCCCTGGGGTCTTCCATGCAAGTATCACAGAGATAACTAGAATACCAAATACCACACAATCAACTAGCATACCACATATAACTAATTGCCAAGGGAACCCCCACATGGTCTTAGCTAACCCAAGAAAGATCAGACAAACTAAACGTACAAACATACTAAGATGCTATGGAAACCCTCCAAGGTCTTACACCAAATGCTCCGGGAACCCCCACGTGGTCTCAACAAAATGTCAAGGGAACCCCCGCATGGTCTCAACACAAATACCTAATGTATCGATAACATATCCACAATAATCATCACAACTAGGTAAATGGGTCGGCCATGGTGCCTTTGACACATTAGTATGGTGAGGAGACTCACCTCTGTGACAACCCAAAATTTCCATTCTGTACAAACTATATCACTTCAATAGAGATTATGGCAGTCACAGTTAATTTTCAGACTTCTTCGCATAAGTTTGAGTAATTCAGGGTTTACATTTCAGGAAATATCAGGAGAGTGGGTGCACTAGGGTTTTGTGCAACACTGTTATTCCAACACTCTATTATATTAGAGATCATTACAGGAATAAAAATATTATCTGCCAAAATATCTCAGGACTATAAATAGATTTCTAAACCAAATTCATTCACTATTCACATTTCCAACTAGAGAAAAGCCATTTTCTCTCTCAGGATCTTTGGGTTTTTATACCAAAACGTGAGTAACTCTTTCTAGTAGTGATTAGAATGCTTATTAGATGCTTATAACATGATTTAGATGGCTAAATCATTAGATCTAGGAGTTTACTCCCCAAGGTGTTCTTGGGCGGTAAACTCCCGAAACGAAGCCAAAACCGACCCTTGTGTTATGCTAAAGCCTTAGACTCATATGTATGCATGTTAGGGACAAGAAAACAACCAAAAATCCACCCATGTTTGGGAGTTTACGGCCCAAGATTATCATAGGCCGTAAACTCCAATTTCAAACACTAAATGGTACTTTTAAGGCTCCTAAAGCCCTAGACAATTACCTAGTCTTGTTCCCATTAAATCTAGGGCATTAAACACATCAAAGAACACAAACAAATGAGAGGTTACGGCCCAAGTGTATCTTAGGCCGTAAAATCCATTGAAATGGACAAAAGGGGTGTTTTTTGACACCTAAAGCCCTAGACCTTTACAAGAAATTGTTACCCACTTAATGGAGGGACCAAACCACATCAAAATCACTTAACAAAGTGAGTTTACGGCCAAGACATGGTTCTTGGGCCATAAACTCCTAAAAAGGGCACCAAGGTGTGCCTAATGCCTTCATATGCTAGGAATAAAAGTCTAGAACATATACCACAAGTGCAAGAGGATTGAAAACCACAAAAACAACACCCCAAGGGAGTTTACGGCCGTAAACTCCAAGGGGAATGGCCTTGGGGCTGTAAACCCTAAATGGAGTGTTTCTAGACCTTAAACCCCCTTCAAGGATGGAACCACCAAGTTAGAATAATTCTAGAAAGCATTTGGGACTTCAAAACACACCAAACCCCCATGGTTGGGATTTTACGGCCGTAAACTCAAGAATTTACAACCGTAAACTCCATGTGTGATGGTTTAAGGGGAGTAAACTCACATGTAGGGTCCTTTGGAACCCTAAACACAAATACCTTGTCCCACAATAGCTTAGATGCAATCCTTAAGGCTTAAAACATTTATGTAAAGTGTTTATTATGTCTAGGATGTCTTAACATTATCAATTAGTGATTTGAGTCTAATTGAGTGCATATATGTGTGATTATATGTTCATTAGGATCGTAGTGCGTGTACAAGTCCTCGGTTGACACCTGGCCATCCTATACCGTTCAGTTCATTCCAATCACCAACTACAGGTGAGTTCATACCCTAATCAATATTTTAAATGATTTTAAATGCTTTAATGGGGGGAATACAAGTAGAAACAAACATCTTATTGAATCATTGATATGTATTTTATAACTGTGTTTGTCATTTAATAGATTTCACATGCTACAAAATGTGATGCAGGAAATGGTTTTACATCCTAAAAACACATTGTTACCAAATGTTTTACCTTTGAAATGTTTATTACAATGACATCAAGTCATTGTTAATTATTTTTCAAAACCCATACGATGTCTTACAAAACCATTTTTCATTCTTGAACTAAACTATGCATATACACTTATATTCTTATATATGTATTGATGTTAGAGTTTACATCTTTCATTTAGTTTCCCACACCCTTGAGTAGTAAGAGTGTATAAACCTACATGATCAACCAGTTATATTACAGTAAATTATCATATGGATAATTTGAAGACATTCAAACATTACTTCTATTACAAGGAATCACATAAGAGTCAGTTCATTCATGAGTCTATACGAGTACATTACCTGATACATGAGTACTTACAGATGTTTACCTGATACATGAATATGTTTGCATATACTTACCTGTTACATGGACACACATACATGAATACCATACAGGAACACTTTTACATAGGTGCATTATCCTGTATTCACTTACCTGGATACTTGTACTTAGGACTATGAGGATGATTTATTAGTACTTACTGTGTAAATTGTCCTTCCTATCTCGGTTCAATGGGATAACTCGGCGGGACTTACCATTCCGAACCCCACTGATTAGCACCAGTGGTCGATGACCATCTACGTAGGTCTAAGGTTACTACTTATATTAGGTAGATCGATTGGGACTAACCCTTCCACCCACCTGCTGCTGCTACAGAGGACAATTGGACAATCTTCGAATGTTCATTAGGTTATACCTTTCGCTTATTGCGATGATTGTGTTACTCCTAGTACCCAGCGATGACACTTACATTAATACTTGTTTTGGAAAATCTTTGGATATTCATTAGGTTACATATTTCGCTTAATGCGATGTTGTGTTAGTCCTAGTACCCAGTGACAACACTTACAGTAGTACATTTTCATGTTTACTTTATTTTGTGATACATTCACATAAACGATGAGTTAGACTAAGTACATTAGTACTAAACAACCAAAGGAAAACTATCATTTTACTTACAAAACATTCGGGTCTTGGTAGAAGACTACACTTCATACTTACAGAACATTCGGGTCTTGGTAGAAGAATACATTTCATACTTATAGAAAATAAGGGTTTTTCTAGGGTTTTTCATACGTACATCAACATTTTCATTTAACGATTTACATGGCCTTCATAACAGATTTTCACAAACAAGGCAATGACACTTATATACTTATGAATTCACCAGCTTTAAAGCTGATACTCGCTTTCAAAATAACTTGTATTCTCAGGTCATCAGTAGATAGGTACGGAGGCCAGGTTTTGAGAAGACGGAGCAGACAAGTCTCGTCTTTTATTTTGATTGTATATTTTTGGTGTCTTATTACAATGAAAGAACACACATGTATTAAACTTTACTTATAATGCAATGGATGATGTTGTTGCTTGTTTATTATATTACACTGTTGTGATACTATACATGACGTCCTCCACCCCTGAACGTTTTCGCCGTTCGTGGTTTTGGGGTGTGACAGATTGGTATCAGAGCATTGCTTATAGTGAATTAAGTATATCAACCCATAAAAAATATACTAACTATAAATACATGGGATTAAAACACTCTGTCTCAGAGGTATACTTTTAAATAATAAAATATTTAAGTAAGTATACGTGCCTGCATTCATACTAAAATCAGTGTCACAACGACAAGAACAAAAGCATTATGATTGTTGAATATCACAAGTAAGCCTAGGGATATATGGTCAGTCTTGGGAATGACATAGCCTGATCAACTATGCTAGTCCGAGGAGTGATTAGAATAGCCCAATAATGGTTGTGATATGGCAACAAGTCTAAAAACTTACTAACACAACCATAAAGAAATACCATATGGGTATTTGGTCTTACTGTAATTATCTTAGTCAGTTCGTCTATTTTAGCTATTCCTTCTGTTGTTGGGCTATGGGGATTTAGTCCATGAGACACATTCATTAATCATTTATTCTTATCCATATCGTCATCTTTTAAACGTATAGTTAAAGATGCCGCCACACAGAAGTACAAGACGTAACCCAAACAAAGAAGCACCAATACCACCACCTGTACCTCTTCAAACACCAAATCCTTTCGATGCCAATATGTTCCAGGCAGCTTTCACAGCAGCAGTTGCAGCTGCTGTGTCAGCAATCAACGCTCCTGCCCCTAGTGGATCAGGAACAGGTGCACCACCCTCGAACCACGGCGAAAGCCATGGACACACTCGGGAATGCACCTACAAGGACTTCACTAACGCCAAACCCCGCAACTTCAATGGAACTGGGGGTGTAATGGTGTTGAGATAATGGATTGAAAAGATGGAATCTGTCTTTGAAATCTGTGCTTGCCAGGAGAGCAACAAGGTCAAGTTTGCAGCTTGTACCTTCTCTGACCGAGCACTAACATGGTGGAATAGCCATGTTAACTATCTAACTTTGGTGGTGGCGCATTCCATCGGCTGGGAAAAGTTGAAAGACATGCTGATGAAAGAATACTGTCCTCGAGGTGAAGTACAAAAACTCGAGCAAGAATTATGGGGTCTATAAATGGTTGGATCCGACATCACTACCTACACAAATAGGTTCTGTGATTTGGCAAACTTATGCCCTGATATGGTTGCTCTCCAGAGCAAAAAGATCGAGAGATATATCTGGGGACTGTCGCCCCAGATCCAGTCAAGTGTGATCGCTTCTAGGCCTATTACCTTTGATAGTGCCAAGGAACTGGCACAATCTCTTATTGATCACCGGAAACCTCAGAACACAACAATCCCTACACCCGTACCCCAAGAGTCCAGCCCTGGCAACAACCAGAAAGGGTGGTCTAAGAGGAAAAGGGGGGCTTCGCAAGGATCCTCCAAGAGACAACAACTTGTGGCAATCAATGCTGCCACAGTGACTCCCGCTGTCCCTGCGAACCCCTTACCAGCAAAAACTTATGCTGGGTCTCTCCCGAAGTGCACCAAGTGTAACTTCCACCACCGCGGGCCTTGCAGGGAGATGCAATGCACCAACTGCAACCGGAAGGGGCACACAGCCCGTTTCTGCCAGACTCCAATAGCTCAAGCCGCCCAAGCTCCTAACGCTGGTATGGGCCAAACTTGCTACGGTTGTGGCGAAGTGGGCCACTACAAGAGGAACTGCCCTAAAGCAGGAATGGTTGGAGGGGTAGGAAGAGTTATGGCCCTAGGCCATGAGGATGCAGTAGCTGATCCTACGATAGTTACTGGTACGTTCCTCCTCGATAACTCATATGCTTGCATACTTTTCGATAGTGGAGCCGAGAAAAGTATTGTATGTCACAAATTTGCACACCTGCTTAAACAAAAACCATGTGCATTAGATAGTTCATTCACGGTAGAAATGGCTAACGAGAAAACAGAGAGTACAAACTGCATATACGTAGGTTGTACCTTAACTTTAGATGGCCATACTTTCAAGATAGATCTCATGCCAATCCCAATTAATTGTTTCGACGTTATCATCAGTATGGATTGGTTGAGTCTTCTTCGTGCCGACATTATGTGCTTCGAAAAAGCAGTTCGTCTTAACTTTCCTAATAACGAAACTTTAATTATCTATGGCGACAAACCTAGTACGAGCCTTCGCATCATTTCGTGCATTCAAGCCCAGAAGTGCTTGCGGAAGGAGTACCATGCATTTCTCGCACATGTCGTCGATACCAGTCAAGGACTGAAAGACATCCAGAAAATCCCAGAAGTACGCGACTTTCCCGACATATTCCCAGAAGAACTTCCCGGTTTACCACCGCAGCCCCAAGTCGAGTTCAGAATCGACTTAGTGCCAGGGCTACCCCCGTAACCAAATCTCCTTATCATCTCGCACCGGCTTAAATGCAGTAACTTTCCAGTCAACTTAACGAACTTCTCAAGAAGGGATTCATTCAACCAAGCTTCTCACCATGGGGAGCACCGGTCTTGTTCGTCAAGAAGAAAGATGGATCGTTTCGCATATGCATCGACTATAGAGAACTCAACAAACTTACCATTAAAAATCATTACCTCTTGCCCCGCATTGACGATTTATTTGATCAACTTCAAGGAGCCAACTACTTCTCGAAGATAGATCTGCGATCCGGATATCACCAACTACGAGTATTAGAGGAGGATGTGCCCAAGATAGCCTTTCGAACTCGTTATGGGCACTACGAGTTTGTAGTGATGCCATTCGGATTAACTAACGCGCCCGCAGTATTCATGGATCTGATGAATAGGGTGTGTCGTCCTTACTTGAATCAGTTCGTTATCGTATTCATTGATGACATACTCATCTACTCTCGAAGTAAGGAAGAACATAGTCAACGTCTCTGTAAAATCTTAGAAACATTGCAATCGGAGAAGCTCTACGCGAAGTTCTCCAAGTGCGAATTTTGGATTCGGCGAGTCGAATTCTTGGGCCATGTAGTTAGCGAAGAAGGTATACACGTGGACCCTTCCAAAATTAAGGCCATCGAGAACTGGTCAGCACCAAAGACACCTACTGAAATTCGTCAATTTCTAGGTCTAGCTGGCTACTATCGCAGGTTCATTCAGAACTTCTCTAGCATAGCGAAACCTCTTACAACCCTGACCCAGAAAGGCGTGGCCTTCGACTGGGAAGAGAAACAGGAAAGAGCGTTCCAAACGCTCAAACGAGCCTTGTGCACCGCCCCGATACTATCCGTTCCCGAAGGGATAGAAGACTTCATTGTCTATTGCGATGCATCCAATCAAGGACTCGGATGTGTTCTGATGCAGCGAGGTAAAGTCATCGCCTATGCCTCAAGACAGCTGAAGACACATGAGGTTAACTACACAACCCACGATCTTGAACTAGGAGCAGTTGTGTTTGCTCTGAAGATCTGGCGACATTACCTATACGGTACAAAAAGCACGATCTTTACAGACCATACGAGTCTAAAACACATTTTCGACCAGAAAGAGCTCAACACGAGACAACGACGGTGGGTCGAGCTACTTAGTGATTACGAGTGCGAAATTCGTTATCATCCGGGTAAAGCCAATATGGTAGCCGATGCCCTAAGTCGAAAAGAATATACTGGTCGTAGAGTCAAATATTTGACTCTAACTATCTATTCACACTTGTCCACGCAAATAAAGGAGGCTCAGCTCGACGCTTTGAAACCTGAAAACGTGGCTGGTGAATCGCTTAGAAGGATGAATAAGAACTTGGAAGTCAAGGGTGGCGGAGCCTTATACCTCATGGATCGGATCCGGACACCAAAACACGGTGGCTTCAGAGACTTGCTCATGACCGAAGCTCACAACACTCGTTATTCCGTCCACCCGGGTTCAGACAAGATGTATCTGGATCTTAAAAAGTTATACTGGTGGCCTAACATGAAAGCAGATATTGCTACCTTCGTGAGTAAATGCCTTACTTGCGCAAAGGTCAAGGTCGAATACCAGAAACCCTCCGGTCTTCTACAACAACCGGAGATACCAGAATGGAAGTGGGAGCGGATCACTATGGACTTCATAACCAAGTTGCCCAAGACGACGGGTGGACTTGATTCCATATGGGTCATCGTCAATACACTGACCAAGTCAGCACACTTCCTACCGATCAAAGAAACAGACAAGATGGAGAAACTTACCAGAACTTACATTAGGGAGATTGTAAGCCTGCACGGTGTTCCTTTATCTATCATCTCGGACCGAGATAGTAGATTCACTTCGAGGTTCTGGCAGTCATTACAAAGTTCCCTAGGAACTAGGCTGGATATGAGTACAACCTACCATCCACATACCGACGGGCAAAGTGAGAGAACTATCCAAACCATAGGAGATATTTTGCATGCCTGTGTGATCGACTTTCGAAAAGCTTGGGATATCGATTTACCCCTTGTGGAATTTTCCTACAACAATAGTTATCATACGAGCATAAAGGCAGCTCCATTCGAGGCCCTCTATGGCCGAAAGTGCAGATCCCCTCTGTGCTGGGCTGAAGTGGGTGATACCCAGTTAGCTAAGGGACGAGTTCCCGAAAGCACTCTCACAGGTCCAGAAATCATTCGGGAAACGACAGAGAAGATCGTTCAAATTCGTGAACGATTGAAAGCCTCTAGAGACCGACAGAAAAGCTACGCTGATAAGCGTAGGAAACCATTGGAGTTCCAGGTGGGCGACCGAGTCCTACTGAAGGTCTCACCCTGGAAGGGCTTGATACGCTTTGGAAAGCGTGGGAAGCTCAATCCAAGATACATAGGGACTTTCGAGATTCTCGCAAGAATCGGCCCTGTGGCTTACAAGCTCAATCTACCGAAAGAACTCAGTAACGTACATCCTACCTTCCACGTGTCGAACTTGAAAAAGTGTCTATCCGACGAGACTCTTGTTATTGCACTCGACGAGATCGAGATCAACGAGAGCCTCAACTTCGTGGAGGAACCAGTAGAAATTGTGGACCGAGAGGTCAAGCAAACAAAGCAGAGCCGTATTCCGATAGTGAAGGTGCGCTGGAACGCAAAGCGTGGACCGGAATTCACTTGGGAATGTGAGGATCAGATGAAACTGAAATACCCTCACCATTTCTTTTAGTTATTTGTAACTTCTTATTTGCTTCAATTCTAATTTCGGGACGAAATTCCTTCTAACGGGGGGATGATGTGACAACCCGAAATTTCCATTCTGTACAAACTATATCACTTCAATAGAAGTTATGGCAGTCACAGTTAATTTTCAGACTTTTTCGCATAAGTTTGAGTAATTAAGGGTTTACACTTCAGGAAATATCAGGAGAGTGGGTGCACTAGGGTTTTGTGCAACACCGTTATTCCAACACTCTATTATATTAGAGATCATTACAGGAATAAAAATATTTTCTACCAAAATATCTCAGGACTATAAATAGATTTCTAAACCAAATTCATTCACTATTCACATTTCCAACTAGAGAAAAGCCATTTTCTCTCTCACGGATCTTCGGGTTTTTATACCAAAACGTGAGTAACTCTTTCTAGTAGTGATTAGAATGCTTATTAGATGCTTATAACATGATTTAGATGGCTAAATCATTAGATCTCGGAGTTTACTCCCCAAGGTGTTCTTGGGCGGTAAACTCCCGAAACGAAGCCAAAACCGACCCTTGTGTTATGCTAAAGCCTTAGACTCATATGTATGCATGTTAGGGACAAGAAAACAACCAAAAATCCACCCATGTTTGGGAGTTTACGGCATAAGATTATCATAGGCCGTAAACTCCAATTTCAAACACTAAATGGTACTTTTAAGGCTCCTAAAGCCTTAGACAATTACCTAGTCTTGTTCCCATTAAATCTAGGTCATTAAACACATCAAAGAACACAAAAAATGAGAGTTGACGGCCCACGTGTATGTTAGGCCGTAAACTCCATTGAAATGGACAAAAGGGGTGTTTTTATGACACCTAAAGCCCTAGACCTTTACAAGAAATTGTTACCCACTTAATGGAGGGACCAAACCACATCAAAATCACTTAACAAAGTGAGTTTACGGCCAAGACATGGTTCTTGGGCCGTAAACTCCTAAAAAGGGCACCAAGGTGTGCCTAATGCCTTCATATGCTAGGAATAAAAGTCTAGAACATATACCACAAGTGCAAGAGGCTTGAAAACAACAAAAACAACATCCCAAGGGAGTTTACGGTCGTAAACTCCAAGGGGAATGGCCTTGGAGCCGTAAACTCCTAAATGGAGTGTTTCTAGACCTTAAACCCCCTTCAAGGATGGAACCACCAAGTTAGAATAATTCTAGAAAGCATTTGGGACTTCAAAACACATCAAACCCCCATGGTTGGGAGTTTACGGCCGTAAACTCAAGAGCTTACAACCATAAACTGCATGTGTGATGGTTTAAGGGGAGTAAACTCACATGTAGGATCCTTTGGAACCCTAAACACAAATACCTTATCCCACAATAGCTTAGATGCAATCCTTAAGGCTTAAAACACTTATGTAAAGTGTTTATTATATCTAGGATGTCTTAACATTATCAATTAGTGATTTGAGTCTAATTGAGTGCATATATGTGTGATTATATGTTCATTAGGATCGTAGTGCCTGTACAAGTCCTCGCTTGACACCTAGCCATCCTATACCGTTCAGTTCATTCCAATCACCAACTACAGGTGAGTTCATACCCCTAATCAATATTTTAAATGATTTTAAATGCTTTAATGGGGGGGGGGGAGGAATACAAGTAGAAACAAACATGTTATTGAATCATCGATATGTATTTTATAATTGTGTTTGTCATTTTACAGATTTCACATGCTACAAAATGTGATGCATGAAATGGTTTTACATCCTAAAAACACATTGTTACCAAATGTTTTACCTTTGAAATGTTTATTAAAATGACATCAAGTCTTTGTTAATTATTGTTCAAAACCCATACGATGTGTTACAAAACCATTTTTCATTCTTGAACTAAACTATGCATATACACTTATATTCTTATATATGTATTGATGTTATAGTTTACATCTTTCATTTAGTTTCCCACACCCTTGAGTAGTAAGAGTGTATAAACCTACATGATCAACCAGTTATATTACAGTAAATTATCATAGGGATAATTTGAAGACATTCAAACATTACTTCTATTACAAGGAATCACACAAGAGTCAGTTCATTCATGAGTCTATACGAGTACATTACCTGATACATGAGTACTTACAGATGTTTACCTGATACATGAATATGTTTACATATACTTACCTGTTACATGGACACACATGCATGAATACCATACAGGAACACTTTTACATAGGTGCATTATCCTGTATTCACTTACCTGGATACTTGTACTTAGGACTATGAGGATGATTTATTAGTACTTACTGTGTAAATTGTCCTTCCTATCTCGGTTCAATGGGATAGCTCGGCGGGCTTACCATTCCGAACCCCACTGATTAGCACCAGTGGTCGATGAGCATCTACGGAGGTCTAAGGTTACTACTTATATTAGGTAGATCGATTGGGACTAACCCTTCCACCCACCTGCTGCTGCTACAGAGGACAATTGGACAATCTTCGGATGTTCATTAGGTTATACCTTTCGCTTATTGCGATGATTGTGTTACTCCTAGTACCCAGCGATGACATTTACATTAATACTTGTTTTGGAAAATCTTTGGATGTTCATTAGGTTACATATTTCGCTTAATGCGATGTTGTGTTAGTCCTAGTACCCAGTGACAACACTTACAGTAGTACATTTTCCTGTTTACTTTTTTTTGTGATGCATTCACATAAACGATGAGTTAGACTAAGTACATTAGTATTAAACAACCAAAAGAAAACTATCATTTTACTTACAAAACATTCGGGTCTTGGTAGAAGACTACACTTCATACTTACAGAACATTCGGGTCTTGGTAGAAGACTACATTTCATACTTATAGAAAATAAGGGTTTTTCTAGGGTTTTTCATACGTACATCAACATTTTCATTTAACGATTTACATGGCCTTCATAACAGATTTTCACAAACAAGGCAATGACACTTATATACTTATGAATTCACCAGCTTTAAAGCTGATACTCGCTTTCAAAATAACTTGTATTCTCAGGTCATCAGTAGACAGGTACGGAGGCCAGGTTTTGAGAAGACGGAGCAGACAAATCTCGTCTTTTATTTTGATTGTATATTTTTGGTGTCTTATTACAATGAAAGAACACACATGTATTAACCTTTACTTATAATGCAATGGATGATGTTGTTGCTTGTTTATTATATTACGCTGTTGTGATACTGTACATGACGTCCTCCACCCCTGAACGTTTCCGCCCTTCGTGGTTTTGGGGTGTGACAACCTCACACTCTCGAAGTCCCGCGTATAAATCTCAAGCTGCTGGTTGACAGATTCCCAAACTGTCAACATCAAAACAACACCCAATTAATAATTGGGTTCCAATACATAACCATAAGTCCTTGATTGGGCTAAAAAGACTATTTTACCCTTAACCTAACCTAATCCAAAACTAAGGTCCAAACACACACTCTGAAGGCCCAAAAATCAATCAATGAACCAAGGCCCAACATATGGCCCAATTTTCCAAATTTGGCCAAAAACACTACATGGTCTTACCTTAAGGCCCAACCATTTATTTTAGTCCAAAAATTTGGCATTCCGATGGCCCAATATCTCATAATCCTCAAGGCCTAATTATTGGTCTATTTTCCAAATTGGGCCCGAGCCCTTCCAATGAGCCTTATGCTAAAGCCCAATAATTTCCAAAGTCCATAAACATGTTCTTGGATGGCCCATCAATAGCCCAATCACCAAAGCCCAATAGAAAGGCGCAAATCAAGACCCAAACAAAATTAAGGTTTTCACATAAAATGACGATTAGGGTTAAGTGTTCTTACTTAACGCATTAAGGACTTAATCCATTACGTCCATCACTGAACTCGGTCCACCATACAGTGTGGTCGAGAACCACCCAAGGTAGCGGCTGGTGGCGGCAGAATGGCGGCGTGAGGTGGCAACCACCACCTCACTACGGTGACGGGTTATTTTTCCTTGAATAGTCCAGCGATACAATACACATAAAATATTATACACCAACACACACCTAGATGTTGGGTTTTAGTATACTACAATATCCTATGGTCCAAATACAACCCTAAATGCTTTGGATCTATGTTTTCTCTAATTATACATGCAATATTGTTTCCGAAGCATTAAGCATATAACTATCATACAACTAACATAAGCAAGATAACATACTAGTTAAGATTTTACCTCTTTATGTAGCTTGTAGAACTTGTTGTATTTGGACTTTAAGAACTTAGCACCCCAAGTGTGATGCCTCAAACGGTTCACAGCACACTTAGGACAAAGGGGAACTTGAGAGAGATATCGCTAGATCTAAAATCGGCTCTATTGAACTCCAACTACTCTAGTGCCCGATTTTGGGTGCTAAGGGAGTCCTTTGATAGTGTAACAAAGTCTAGGGTGACATCCATGCAAACCCTAATGCCCATGTCCTTTCATATGGGCTAAAACTCCTTGGACTATCCATAGAGTACCATATTGGTTTAGCTCATCCTAAATAGCAATTGGCCCACACTATAAGAATCATTGATTTACAAAATCAATCCCAATATATTTAGTTAGTCTCTTTTGATCACATAATTAATTCTTGATCAATACTAATAAAATAATATGATTTCTATTAATATATTAGAACCTATAATATATTAATAAATCATAAGTAACCTGTTACTCAAGTATCCATCCTATCAAATTGTCTTGGTGATATACAACCCAAAATGGACCATGCTACTCTCGGGTCAAGTACATACCAATTATAGTTATGGGCTTCGACACCTAATCCAATACTCTCCCACTTGGATAAGTCTAATAACTATTATTGCAAGTACGACTCCAAAATCTCGACTAGCAATCGTAGCTCTTAAAAGCCGTTGATGAACTATGACCTAATCAATGTTGTGTCCATTAGATAAGAAATCATACAGTCCTCCATTCTAGATATCATATATACATGAGACATGGATTATAATTATTCTCTCTATCCATCTTTTGTTTCCCGATTTCCGATTTATGACGACCTACTAATTGAACAAATCAAATCAGTCCAGGCTTGGCCAAGCATTTAGGGTTGTCATCACTAAATCATCGAGGGGCCCACATATATCTATTTTTTTTCCCTCTAAGGGTAAAAGGAATGGATAAACATCAACTCATAAGCTTGCTTGTACATACTCATCAAATCACACACGTCAATATGTTTTATAACACCAGGTTATTGGTGTGTTTACATATGTCAATGTGCAACTAACTTGTGAATTACAACTCACATGTCTTGGTTTCAAGAATATAACATATTATCGTCTCACAATCACCCATGATAAAAATCCATGAAGTGATTCAAATGAGCGTGGGTTGAATCCAATACTCAAATTTTATTACAGGAGTACACATGAATACTATAGCAAACTTGGGCTATGTTTAACACCTTAGACAATCTTACAGACCCATTCATGACAGTCTTACCTCAATAACTACTTCGAAAGTATGATCGACTGTGGATAGTTTGAATAATCTTATTATTCGGGAAGTCAAAACATGCAAAATGGAACACAAGAATAATCGAATCCAATATGGTCTTAAAACTTGTGAATAAAAATAAAACACCTTTTATTTAATCACTATATTGATTACACATTATTCATTGTATAATGTTTCGACTAATAAACTTAATACATGAATTAAAACAATAGTTGTCCCATGCTCCAAGCATGCACACTATGTTTATCTGTGATCCTTAATTTGTGAAGTAGATCAATTGAAAACATCTTCAATGAAACTCATTTCATAATTCCAAATTTGTACCATAAATGTATGAATACCAATTCTTGCGATTTACTGTAATCTATTAGATTCTAAATTTATATGGAATGATCCTCTTGTAATGAATTTGCACAAAAGTCATAGAGACTTGGCAACATACATTACAAAGTATTCTAATGGAGAGCAATTCCATGGAAACGAAGTCTCACATTCAAAGTACATTCCTTTGAACATCCTTCTTGCATTAGGCTTTCTAATTATATATATATATATATATATATATATATATATAATGAATAACTTCCACCTATGGAAACATTTCCATATTCCTATTTTGACTATCACTTCTCAACAAGAGTTGCCTCTTTTCAAAATATGTCAATATGGTCTTTCCAAACTTTATACTATACTTCCAACTGTCCATCAACAATCACTCTTTGGTAAACCTCGGATTGTCCTCGACAATTGCTTAATCATTTTAGTCATATCCAGTTCTAGTCCTTTTCCCTCTTAATTCCCGAGGCATTTGGAAAAATGGAACACTTAAATATTATAGCATATGCAATCGATACTATACCCGAAGCATATGGGATACGAATCATAATGTCTCACATAAAGACGTGATGCTTTACCAGTCTCTTGCTACAATATTTCCACATATAGAATTTTCTTATGTTGAACCATTTCAACATAACATCCATATATGTTCTTGACTCAATTTGATTAAAATATCAATCTAAGCTTTTTGATTTGAAATGAATTATGGATTCCTCTCCCTTAATTACACCAAAACAACTTTTCAAACCTTGCAACTGTGCAATTTGAAACTTTTGTTTTCTATAATTAACATTTCTAACTTTCAAAACTTACCATAATAATTATGCTCCCACTAGAATAATAATTATATTCTTATTTTCATAACACTTATGCTCCCAATAGCTTTCACATGTACCCAGAAATGAGTTGGACCTCTAGAAATCAATACTTATTGAATTTCATTACCAAAGTTCAGATTTTTGATACGAGATGCTTCGATAAGACTTTATCTAGGCTTCTCAAACTCATACACCTTTCCTTAGATAGCTAACTTGTGTTTCTTAATAATTTTAGAACTTACAACAATAAGTCTCAAATGTTTAGACCTTTGGCATTTCTCACAATTTGAACTATGAAGAGGGATGTCGTAATCAAAATCGAATTTGAGAATGCAAGTACCACAATTGCTATCTCCTTAGAATCTACTTAGTGAAAGTGTTTCCTCACAATAATTTTCATGAAGTGGAGAGAAAACTTATGACACCTTGATTTTATGGTGTAGGTGTTCCTATCCATGTGAATTTATCATAACCATAATCACAAGACAAGGTTAGTGACCAATCCAAACTCATATGGACTGAACTTGTTCAATCTTAATTTCTTGCCACCTGGCAGCACAAGGGCCTGCCATTGCTTCCAGGTTGTTATGCAAACAATTGAGAACTCAGAGAACTCACATGCATATTCAACTTTAACTGGAATAGCCACAAAAACAAGAATATGTCAACACAATAGGTTACAAACCTCAAGTCGTGTGCTAGTGATTAACAATAGGTTTACTTTTGATTAGTTCTTGAAACTTTTCAAGATCTTTATGACTCCCACTAACCTTTTGACATACCTAAGATTCTCTTGTCAAGAAACATTCTTGACAAACAAATATTCAAGAGTTAGTTGGGTTTCTCATCAAGACAAACACTTCACACAATTGGTCTTTGTTGGTCTTTGTTATATCCAAAACATCACAACTTACCAATTTCAAATGTACAAGAGAAAAAACATTTTACTCTACATTTGATGAGTGTTTTAAACCTTCTTATGATTATGTAACTCAAGGCTCAATCTTGGAGTAGGAATCTAAGACCTGATTTTGAAACGAAGTATGATTTATCTTCTTGATGCACCAAGATGTCCCTAGTGGATCAATTATGATATGGTTTCATAATCATAAAACACGATACTCAACTACTCTCCCTTCTTCTCAAATTGGAGAAACTTTTAACTTTCTGCTTAATTTGAATCTTATTATTCGTTCTGCCATACATTGAAACTTCTTTAATGATTCTGAATTACACTTAATCTTGTAAGTATAACTATATTTACTAAACTCTAGTAAATCATAACGAATATTCTTCTTGCTCTTTGTGGTGGACCTGACCATCGCACAACCAAGTGTCCCCGATCCACTAGTCCTTCACTTGACTCACATATACATGAGAACAAGGAATTAGTCTTAATTTCCCAAAGATGAAGGTTCTCATTCATCACACAATACAAGTTGCATGATTCCAAGTTTCTATCCATGCAAAACTTATATGATGAGAATCTTTCCTTATTTTGTAAATTATGACATTACCACTAACGAAAAAATCAAATCCATTTTCCAAAATTATCAATGGAAACATATAAGTAACAATTTTTCACAAATGCCATTATAAGGAAATTTAAAATAAGATAAAGATGAAAAAAATTTCTTTATTTATAAAAGTGCAGAAAACTTATCCTTATAATGCAAATACAAGTAAAATCAATAACTCTTAAGCAGCACCTCACAAATCTGATCATCGAACCATGTGATCGAAATCCATCTCTTCACGATGAGACTCAGCATACTCTTCCTTTAACCTTCCTTTTATTTACAAAACATCAAAATGTAATCACATTACATCGTGTATTAAGAATCTCCAAATAGGAACTTAATAGAGTTAGATAGTGGACTTACCTAAAGCAGAGTCAAACACTTTGACTTTACCATCCCTGTAGTCCTTCAGGTAGATACGGCAGCTTCGCAACCAATCCTTTTCCATTTGGAAGAGAAAGCTTTTCTACACTTCAAATGTTTCCATTGTCAGTATCCATGGAAGTATGGAAAGTAGATATTCCAATCAAATTTTCTTACCAGTGCGGCAAATCATTGTTGATTCAGCAGCAACGAGCAAATATGTTAGATCAATAAGGGTCATGTCGTGATCTCACATATAGTAGTCCTTAAAATAACCTGCTATATGCCTTAGGAAGTGATTAAAGAAGCAAGTCAAAAACCAACTTCCTTGAAACAATGATACCCAACATTCCCATCCTGTCAATGTGTGACTTCATCTCCAAGACATGTGCACACATAGACCTTCCATCTTGGTGTTTGCTAGCCAATAGGGCTTGAGTGATCTTGAACTTTTCAAGTCTTTGAACTTGTAGGTAAGGGAGAATTATTGGAGGAGGAGGAGGAAGTGAAGTATGATTTCGGGGAACATCATCTTCACGAGGAAATCTTTTTCTAAAAAATTCGGAAAGACCATAGTAGTCAGAACTAGACATCTATTTGAGAGAAATTCAAGTTAGTTGATTTAAGTCCTTAATATAACACCCAAAATGAATATATATTAAGGCTAGGACCCAACATAATATTTTACAATTCAGAAGAGGGATGTCGTAATCTAATTGCAAAATATTTGAAGGTAGGTAAATGACAATTTACCAACTTCCACAATGAAAAATGAAATTGATTAGTAAGTTTTCAATGAATTGAAATTCCTAAATCTTTTGAGATTCATTGAACTTTTCAATGCCATGTTTAAATCTTAATTGTGCCTTTCAAGTTTGTGATTGGGATGCTGAGGATTACAAACAAGGTGTGAATAACCATGAAAATTAGCTTGGTACACTTAGTGTTATAGATAAGCTAATCAATGTGCCATTTAACCACACGCTCCATTGATCTATGATCAACATCAAGCTACCCTTTGCCACACACTGTCAGTCCCAGATTAGTGTGCCAGTTAACCACACGTGCTCCACTAACGACTTAACAAGGTGCAAAGTGCAATTTCAAGGGCTAACACCAAATTCACATTTTTCCTAAGTAACTAAGATTGAGAATTTATAAGTGGATAGTTACTTGGTATTTTTATTATACTTTTAATGATAATTAATGTCCTATCCTATATGTTCGGCTAACGATCCTCCTCTAGTCAAGGAAGCGGTGGGTGAGAGTGGACACCCATTAAACCACCATTTTATAGGCAGTAACCTTATCCCCCCCCCCTTATAGACCGACTCCGTGAATGAGGCCTACTAACGTTAAGACCAACTTTTTACTTAAACATATAATATATTAAACTTTTAATATTATAATAGTATAAGGTGTATTTTAAACTTTTAAAATACAAAGTGGTTTAATCTATTAATTAAACTATACTCTTAATTTAATTAAAATTAAACCATGAAATTATGGAATTATTAATTTTCTTTTAATTAAACACTTTAATTAACTATTAATAAAGTCCATACAGATGTAATATGAATTATTCAACACATCAAGATGCTAAAACAAAATTAAAACCATTTAATTTATTATTAAGTTATGAACCCATGAGTTATACTTTTGAAAACATTTCAAATAACTTTAGTTTTAGAATTCAGTGTCTCATAAAAAAACTTTTCAAATTCCAAAACTTGAGGGCATGTTTTGTAACTCTTGAAAAATTTTAAAATTTCATAAAATAGACTTTCCAAGTTCCATAACTTGTGGGAAATTATGAAACTCTTCAAAACCATTTATAACTAATTTTGTTACCTTTGAAGACTCTTGGAATTCATAACTTAAAGAGTTAATGAATGAGAATTTTTACATCCATAACTTATGGAAGATTCAAAACTCTTAAGATCATAACTTTTAAAAAAGACTTTTGAGTTCCAAACTTTTATGAAAAAATTTGTAACTCCTTAAAAATATTTAGATCAAACTTTTAAAACAAATAAAATAATCATATCATTCTATCTTTTAATAAATTGACCTAATTTAACTCTTGCAGTAAAATGACTCAAATTTTACAAATAATTAGTTTTTCATAAAATCAATTAATTATCTTAAAATTTGACAAACTTCATGTTTCTTTTCGAATTTGAAAATCAAACATTTGCATCAACTCTGATACCGATGATGGGTTTTAGTATACTACAACATCCTATGGTGCACATACAACCCTAAATGCTTTGGATCTATGTTTTCTATAATTATATATGAAATATTGTTTCTAAAGCTTTAAGCCTACAACTAGCATACAATGGACATAAATAACATAAAAGACTAGTTAGGAGTTTACGTCTTTATGTAGCTTGTCAAACTTGTTGTATTTGGCCTTTAAGAACTTAGTACCCTAAGTGTGATACCTCAAACGGTTCAAAACACACCTAGGACAAAGGAGAACTTGAGAGAGATGTTACTAGCTCCAAAATCGGCTCTAATAAACTCCAAGAACTCTAGTGCCCGATTTTGGGTGCTAAAGGAGTCCTTTTATAGTGTGATAAAGTCTAGGGTTACATCCATGCAAACCTTAATGCCCCTGACATTTCATATTACTTAGGCTCCATGGGTTAAAACTTCATGGACTATCCATGGACTACCAAATTGGTTTAGCCCATCCTAAATAACAATTAACCCACACTATAAGAAACATTGATTTACCAAATCAATCCCCATATATTTAATTAATCTCTTTTGATTGCATAATTAATTCCAAATTAATTATTGATCAATACTAATTAAATAATATGATTTCATATTAATATATTAGAACTTAAAATACATTAATAAATCATAAGTAACCTCTTACTCAAGTATTAATCCTATTAAATTGTCCTGGCAATATGCAGCCTGAAATGCACCATGCTACTCTCGGGTCAAGTACATTCCAATTATAGTTATGGCTGTAGACACCTAATACAACACTAGATACATAGAAAAAAATGCACATAGCCACCTTCCATCGTGGCTGGTAGCGACAGAAGACGGCAATAGGCGGCATCCACCATGGCTGGCGGCCATGGTGGTACTTTTCCTCGGTTTTCGGCCAACAACACTCGCACATACCCACTTCTGATGTAGCAACAACCTATATCAACATATGCTGAAAACAAAATGAGCACAACCACCCACCTGGTGGTGTGCAACGGACGGCAACAACAGCGATTCTAAGAGCCGGTGCTAGCAGTTGCGGACTGAGCTAGCACCGACGAACGTCAATGAAATAGAAGGAGAAGGGGTGGACGACTCCCACCGGGAATGGCAAAAACAACCCTCATTGATGGCTACTTCTGATCATCCACTGCCACGATGTACCATGGCAGCCTTGGCCTTCAACTAAAGCGTTACAGCAACAACAGAGCTCGGCGGCTTCGCCCTTAATGGCAGATCACGGGGGCGGCCACCACCTCGTGGAGGTGGTGGTTATGATTTTTGGCTAAAAATTTCCAAGCATCCCAAAATAAAAATCACGCACACAAAAGCACACAGTTACCCAAGGTGGCGGCTGGTGGCGGAAGAATGGCGGTATGAGGTGGCAACAACCACTTTACGGTGGTGACGGGTTGTTTTTCCTTGAATAATCCGGAAATACAATGCACATACAGTATTATACACCAACACACCTAGATACACAGAAATAAACACACACAACCACCTTCCATGGTGGCTGGTGGCGACAAAAGATGGCAGCAGGCAGCGACCACCATGGTTGGAGGCCATGGTGGTTCTTTTCATTTGTTTCCGACCAGTAACACTCACACATACCAAGTTCGACCGTAGCAGCAGCCCATGTCAACACATGCTAAAACAAAACGAGCACCACCTCCTACCTAGTGGTGTGCAGCGAACAACAGCAACAAGGACTCTAACAGCTGGTGCTAGCAGTGGCGGATTGAGGTAGCAGCAACGAACGACAACGAAACAAAAGGAGAATGGGTGGGCGACTCCCACCGGGAACGACAACAACAACATTCGTTGATGGCTTCTTTCAATCATCCACTCCTATGACGTACCATGGCAGCCTTGGCCTTCGACAAGAGCGTTACAGCAACAGCGGAGCACGGAGGCTTCGCCCGTAATGGAAATGGCGGACGACGTTGGTGACAAAAGATGAAGAAGAAGATAACGGGGACGATGGATGTTCCGATGCTTCTTTTGTGACTCAGGACCCACTTAGGATGAACAAAATGTGTCCCACAGTCCTTGGTGATCCTCCGGTTACCGACAACATCCGACAGCATGGTTGTAGTGGTGGTAATCGAACTCGATTAGGCGACGGTGGCCGGTGGTGGGGGATAAAAGGTTGGCAAAGCCGGAGGTGGTTAATGTGAGGGTGGCGCTTGGATAGTGTTCTAGGGTTAGGGTTAATAAGGTGACAGGTTTAGTACCCGCTAATATAAACTCTGGTTCCATGTACACCTTTGGTCCCTCCTTCCCAATTTCTTTTCGATTCAGCTCAATAAGTTACCATATAGCCCTTCCATGACAAATACATTTCAACTTAGGTACATAATTTACCATTTGACCCTCCACACTCCAAGATCAATTCAATATAAATCCAAATGATACCAAACACCCCATGACTTCTGAAAATCTTTACAAAACAAATCCCAGAATTACACTTTAAACCCCTAAAATCCAATTTTATGACATTTGGCCCTCCACACTCCAAATCCCCGATACCAACAACTTGCTAAATATTATTGCTTCTAGCTACAATAATATTTAAAATAATAATAGAATTACATCTTGGGGTTTTAGAGTTTATTATTTCTTTAATTTCAAACGGGATATTACGACACTAGAGTACCTGACGCCCTACAAGAATCTATAAAATATAACATTTGTCACCCCTTGGATTAGTGGGCCGTGGACTGTAGCTAGCAGTCAGGGTGTGGGGGTGTCAATCCCGTATAGATCTATACACACAATGTACGCTCTCCCTATAGGAGACTCTGGTTACCAACTAGATGACGGAGAAGGTCGTGTCCCGAAGATGCATCCCAATTAGTGGGTAGTGGGTTTCATATGTAAGTGTTGAACTAAAGGTAGAGACTCATATCTGGATTGACTAGAGTAAACCTGTATGTCTATGCTCATATACATAACATATAACTAATAAATCAAACGACCTTCGGATGGCCATCCGATCCCCCCAGACCACATCTCAACGAAAAAAAGGAAATAGGGCGGACAAGCCTTCCTAAGTCCTCCAATCATTGTTTATATGTACCTATACGAGCACGGACATACATCTAACGGCGACTGAGTGTGTAACAAGTGGAACAGTATCGTGATGTATAACCGAATCGTGGTGTGTAAACGTACAGTGTGGAATAACCGAATCGTGGTGTGTAGACGTATAGTGTGGAATAATCGAATCGTGATGTATAATGTACAGTGTGGAATACCGAATCGTGATGTATAAACGTACAGTGTGGAATAACTGAATCATGATGTATAAACGTACAGTGTGGAATAAGAGCGTCTAACAGGTATAAGCGACTACAAGTATAAGCGGGATAGAGACAATAATAAGCATAAACGCATCATGAAGTGAAAGCGTTATCAAGTAGGAGTTTAACTAAGAAAGAGTATCAAAATATGGAAGAAAACCTTTATTCTTGAGAAAATCCCGACTTGGTGTCCTTTGGTAAAATAAGTTTGAAAACCTTTAGAAATTCTTTAGAAACTTTTCATAAACTAGTTTAAATTGTCTTTTGATAAAACAGTATAAGTAAGAGTTTGAACAAGTGAAAACCTTTTTGAAAGCCATTTACAGTATCCTACTTGGTAAAACAGTTACAGTGCGGTAAATCTTTGTGCATTCGGGTTATCAATCACATGTGATTGATATGATAACTGGCATGTTTAACTTGTATCCCCCCTATAAAACATGTAAAAACATTTAAAAGGTTCATTCAGGGGTATGAACTCACCTGGTGTAAGTAGATCCGACGAAGGTGCCGGTTGGGTGCTCGGTGTCAAGTAAAGACTTGGACACACTTATTGACCTATTTAACATATGATAACATGTGTTCACATACAATTAGTACATTTAATACTAATCAAACAAGTATACGCACCCTATAGAGCGAAAACACTTTGATTAAGTGTTTGGGGTGTCCCAGGTAACATTTAAGGATGTAAATGGCTTAGGAATGGTGTTTACTCTCCAAGAGTAAACTCACCTTATGGTGTTTACTACCCAGGGACAACTCCCCATGTGTTTACAGTCGTAAACTCATGGTGAGGGGTTTTTAGGGTGTTTTAAGGCTTTATCTTGCTTGTGGAATTATTCTAGGTCCAAATCTAATTTGTATGTGTGGATTTAAGGGGTTTAAATGGTCCAAATGGGAGTTTACGGCTCATGAACCACTCCTATGGGAGTTCACGGCTGTGAACTCGTATCCCTTGATTTTATGGAAGTTTTGAAGTCCCTAATTCCTTCTAGTACTTTATAATGAAGTATGAGGCCATTTGGGGGGGGGGGGGGTTAAAACCATCACTTGGCATGGTTTGGAGGTGTTTACGGCCTTAGCATATGCCTGGGCCGTAAACTCCTTTTTATCCCTCATTTCCTTGTGTTTAAATGTTCCAAGCCCTAAATAGCATGCCCCTAATTTTTGTATTAAGCCTAAGGGTGGTTTGGGAGTGTTTTTGGGGCATTTTTACAAGTTTAAGAGTTGTTTACAGCCTAAGCATGTGCTTGGGCTGTAAACTCTCTTTTATGCCCTAAAATCTTGTGTTTTGATGATTAAACACTCCTAGACAAATTCCTTAATTGGTTCCTAGGCTCAACGGGATAAGTTTGGGTCATTTTGGCCACTTTTTGGGTGTTTACGGCCTAAGGAGGCTCTTAGGCCGTACACTCCTTTTTCATGTCTCAATCATGTGATTTTTAAGCTAAAAAGACAATAATTCACGCATAAAACAAGTTAGGGTTGAAGGTCTTACGTTTAGGAAGCGTTTGGTTGCGGATTTGGGTCGAAAACGGGCGTTTATGAGAGAGTGTATAGAGAGAGGGTGGAAAAGGTTGAAATTTGAGTTTACTCCCTTTTATATAGGGGCTTGAATTTAAGCTCAGTGGGAATCTACCCAATACCGTCGTTTAACGGGGCTTTTGGTCGCACCCGATTTAGTGGTCGTAATAAAATTTAACTTTTTCCCAAATTGACATGGAAATGTAAAGAAATCGTTTCATTTATTTTATTACGACTTTAACAACATAAAAATATAAATATATAATCATTTATTAATTAGGCAACCTCTAGTTAACGGAACTTTTATAAAATGGGATATTCCGTTAACGGTAACGGGGTAATGTAACGGAATAAACTTGGGTTGTCACATCATCCCCCCGTTAGAGGGAATTTCGTCCCGAAATTCAGGTCTAGGCAAGGGAATAGGTATGAATGGCCAAGTAAAGGTAAGAGGGTACTTCCAATTCTGTTCATCCTCGCATTCCCAAGTGAACTCTGGTCTGTGTTTTTCTTTCTAACAAACCTTCACGCACGGGATGCGGATTCCGTCTCGTGTAGCTAGTGGGTCCCAACTGGTGTATCTACGAGGTTAGGGTTCTTAATAGTTCCTTATCAAGATGAGTGGGATACGAAGAGTGACGTCGGGCAACACTGGTCATGTCTAAGGAGTGGATCCATCTGGTGTGAAACTTATGGGATATTCGGAAGTAGTAGTGGTTTGAAGAAGGTTTGGACCAAATCTCCATGAGGATTCTCAGATGGTCCTAAGCTCTCGGAAGGGTAGAGCTTTTCAGTACTCGGAACATAGTGTACTTCTATGGCAAGATCATCACTGGTGAGATCGCCATTCCGAAGTTCCTAACATTCTCACTCGTACTGGATGTGTAGTTCTTCAGGTTGGTTCTTATGAAGCTCGGGTTGTCTTTGGTTTCACGTTTCCTGTCAACTAGCTCTTAGAGGCTTTCTAGATCATCTGATGGGTTGCGTGTCTACAGTTATCTGTTTGCTGTAGAGTGGCTATCTCAATCTTGTGCAAAATGAACCTGCACTACTGATCATTGAAATATTTCCAACGGAAACCCCCAAGGTCGGGGGGATAGGGTTTCACCAGACGAGCGTTGGACTATTTCGGGAGGTGGTTCTACTATTTATGCGTGAGATAGTATTCGTGGAACACCTGATAGTCCAATGATTCTCTAAGACTTTGGTTTATTCTAGTGCGGAAAGCGCATGCTCCTGCATAACCCCTCGACTAACACCAAGGCTGGTGTCAAGTCTATAATCTCTTCGGGATCTGGGTCAGGAGGCTTAAGGCAACTACTTTCGCACTTTGATCAAGTATTCTTGGTTGCGGAGGTTATCCTATGGTTCTTGGTATTCTAGTGTTTACCTCGGGGAATGAAGTCTATCGTCTACAGGGCGACGACGATTTCCTCCATGCGAGGGGGCAGAGGATCCTAGGCACTGCTTGTCGGTAACGGGTGAACGAAGTGCCTGAGTAGTGTGAGCATCTACTGCAACTACTCTTCCGAAGGTTCTGAGTTTTCACGGTCTAGGTCAAATCTAGTGAGTATAGGGTTCCATTACTCGGAACTTAATCACTTCACTAACTGAGGGTGTTAGTTATCAGGTGAGCTTAACCGGTATGACAACAAATTTCGGATTTGTGATCATTATAGTAGCTCAACCCGCAGTGGTTCTCTTGATTCCAGCTCCTATTGTATGGAATAGGATGAAGGGCTTTACTATGAGGTTTGTGGTAGAGTTCCTACATGGCTTAACCACTAATACTTGGTGTATGCAAGCCGTATATAATTGAGGTGGGCAGGATGTTCAGCTGTGCGACTCCACACCAAACCCACAACCCAACGAGGAACAGGGAGTAGGGAGGAAACACACACCTTAACTCTTTTCGATCTCAATTATATACCACCTTTATCCACATACCTGGTTATAGTGGTCATTCCTTATGAGTTCTAATCTCTAGGTTCATGACCCTGATGTGCGAGGTGCGAAGGGTCTTTCTGGGGAATTCTACGGAGTAGGCTTCGGATGGTCATTGTCTTCTGAAGTGTCTTGCAGTGTCTTTCGCTTCGGTTTCCATATGACTAAGAGGGTTCGGTCAACAGCGCGTGGTACCCTTCTCCTGGGTACTTCGGAAGGTTTGAAATAAGAGGGAAGACTGACGGATCGCATTAGGTTTGATTATTTGTATTATGTTTAGGTTCGGAAGAACCTCTATTGGTCGACATGGCTACGGAGAAAGTACTTTTTACACAGCACTAGGGACATACACATGGTTGCACTACGTCAAACCATGATCGATAGAATCGTCGAAGTTGGCACACTTTGACATGATATAAGATGAGCATCGATAGAGTCATGCGCCGATCAGACACACAAGTTCTAGGCGTTTCGGGTTTCGTCCTATGTATCACTGCCACAGATACTTGGACCGATAGAGTCGACACAGAACTATAGAGAGTCCTAAGTGTTTCCGAGTAGAGTATCTTTTCGTGAATGAATTCTCACGAGGAATTTCTATAATCGCCTAACATATACTAGTCATGTATAATTAAGGTGGGGAGGACTGTTGACTGAGCGACGTTCACTCACTCTAGGTCTATCCATCTTAACTATATGGTCGTAATGTATATGTTTAGCCATTATAGTTTTACCTAATGAATTTTAAAATTTTTATAACAGTGCTATGACTTTCGCCTATTAGGGAAGTATTTACATTTGAATTAGTCTTTTAATGTTTTGCGTTAGTTATCCGAGATCGAGAGACGTACCAAAATCTACTAGGTTCCTTGATGCTTCTCCGTAAGCATTAGAGTTAGACTCCTCCTGTGTCTTTGTCTTTCCCTTCGGTTGGGCAGTCCTTCTTGAAGTGTCCCACTTCACCACATAGGTGGCAAACTGAACGGGTCGCCACATTGGTGGTTGATGTAATGAACTCAACCGGGGTTCTGCAGACGCGAGCAGTATGCCCAAACATGTGGCACCTAGCACAATAGAGCTCCAGACAGACACCATGATGATGGTAGCTGCACTTGCTGCAATGGGGAAGGTTTCCTAAGTATGGTCTCCAAGGTGTAGGGATGGAAGGGTTGGTAGGGAATATGACCATCTCCGCTCGTTGCCCTTCGGAAGGTCCTTGAGCCGAGGTACTTCCCTCCTCCATCTTGATCTTTCTCTTCAGTGGATTTGAGTGAGGTTCTTGGGCAGCAGGGTATGCAGATGTTGGTTGTTGTTGTCCCCTACTAGGATCAGAATTTCCGATAGGGCTCTTACTAACATTGGCGTTGTTAGCATTCAGTTGAGCCACGACAGCTGCTACGGTTGCTGAGACTGCAGCTTGTAACGTAGCTTCATCGAATAAAAGAGTAGGTTTCTTGCTTGTGGATTGGTTACGCTTCTTTGGTGGCATGGTTTTTCCTACACGGAAAGGAATACAAGATATTGAGAGACGATGGCTAACCCTGGACATATCTGTCCCGACTGCATTAGGCATAAATTTTTCCCGTGCCTCGGGTACTGGTTGTCTGAGTGTCGACCTACATCCCTATGATGTAGTCCTGGAAATCAAGGTAGGAGTACGAGTATCGGAGAAAGGCCATAAGATGTGAGTTGTTCCTACTAAGTTACCTTTTATACTAGGAAAGGTTTCATTCTCCGGCCTAGAGAGATTTGAGAACAGTTTGGAACGAAACTGCGGAAAGAGAGGCTTATGAAGGCTTATGGCTAAACATTCTCAATAGAGGTGCGGGGATCCGCTCTAATCGTGTAACTGGCAACGGGAAACGACGATTTTACCTAACACATAGTGTGAGTAGTGTAACCACTAACTCACTAAATTGTATTATTTTAAGGGTGTATTAGCGTGACGAACACGAGGGTAAGACACTTCTCGGGTTCCATGTACTGGCTCCCTCTGTCTGCCTCGTATCTTTGACTGGTATCGGCGTTGGTTTCCTCCGGATAGTTACCTAGGGTTCTCTTCTCGTATGGACATACTGAATCTCTACTCCGCCTTACTTCTGAATCTGTCTCAGGGTGTCATCACTTCACGATGGATGACTGGAAATCTCGGAAGCTTAGGCGAATTCAATAGTCTCGACCCGGTTCATTTATTTCTAAACAGGAAATCTTCTCAATTAACTTCTTCGGGGTCGGACTCAACTCTTTTGTTAAGCATTGAAGTGGATAGGGTTTTCTACAGGGTTCGTGCGAGAATGGAAATGTCTAAAGAATCCTAAGAGATTATTAACATTTCACTGGATGATCCATATTGAGTCCTGCTATGATTACACAGGGTATACAAATCATATATAGCTTAGATCCGATAGGACTTCGAATATGTGATACTACTCTATGTCCACATCCCAACGAGGAAAAGGAAGTAGAGCGAAACCACACATTCTTAGCCTACGGGATCCTTATTATATATAACCTTGGGTGTACACCCCCTGTAGTTGTAGGTATATCAATAAGGATCTTTTTAGTTCTTCACACAAGGTTAGTTATGGATCCTAAAATACCCCTATGGTATTTTAATTCTTGTTTGATTCTTATTTTCTGATTATGATTCTGGGATTATTGTTAGTCTTTTAGTATTCCAAAACACTCCTATAGTATTTTTAACTTTATGTTTGGCTCTATCAATCCTAATTGGTAAGTTTCAGACCTATTGCAACACCACTATCACTCCCAAGCACACGTCCATCGCATCTTGAATAAATGTAGTTGATCAGGTTACATTTATTCCATCTTACGATTACATAACTGCCCAGGTTTGACCGTAGTGCTCAACATCCGAAGACTTTTATTATTGTTCTTCTTGTGATACTTTTCTTCGAGTGTTTAGGTTCTGGATGTTCTTATACTTTGGTAAAATATGGTTATATTTTAAAGTATAATTCTTGCTCAGAGTGTTTTATCCCTTTGTATTTATAGGCTGTATATCTTTTATGAATTGATATACTTAGCTCACTATAAACAATGCTCTGATACCAATCTGTCACACCCCAAAACCGGAACGGCGGAAACGTTCTGGGGTGGATGACGTCATGTCAAGTATCACAACACATGCATTATATTAATCGAAGTACAACAAAACATTGCATTAATAGTAATAGTTTTACATGGTATACATTACTATACATCAAAGTAATACAAGTAAGTATAATAAGTACAATTTGGTACTAAGCTATCTTCATCAACAGCTCCGGGAATGTACCTGTCTAATGCTGACCTGAGAATACAAGTTATTTGAAAAGCGAGTATCAGCATTTTTACAAATGCTGGTGAGTTCATAAGTATTAAGTGTCATTTTATCCAAATAACTTTAATAAAAGTGATAGTTTTAGAGTATCCATTACATTAGTGTCCTTTCCAGAAAATCCTATATTTTCTTTAATAAAAACAGTCTTCTACCAAGACTGGTCAGAGTTATATGGTAAAAAGTATTTTTCCCTTAATCTCTATCATTATCGAAATACAGAATTTGATTATTAAAGAAAGCAAGAGAAATCAGGGTAATAACATATGCCTCAGCAGTGAGGACTGCTGACTAAGGCAAAGGAATCATAGACTCCAGGAGAGTATCGAAAGAACGACACGCCTGGATCGGTGTAACAAAAGGAGACACAGACCCAGACGGTACCAAATGAAAGATACAGCTGGTAGGGTCTAAAACAGAGAATACAGACCGTAAATAGTATCAAATGAAAGATACAACTTGCAAGGTCAAAAACAGAGAATACACACCGCAGATAGTATCAAATGAAAGATACAACTTGCAAGGTCAAAAACAGTGTGACTTTGTGAAAGTTTTTCCAGCATACAGTGTAAATTGCTGGTAAAATACCGTTACCTTAAGGCCATGAATTATAAGGTAACCTGGGATACTCGTAACCATACTAACCGACACTAGAGTACCTGACGCCCTACAAGAATCTATAAAATATGACATTTGTCCCCCCTTGGCTTGGTGGGCCGTGGACTGTAGCTAGCAGTCAGGGTGTGGGGGTGTCAATCCCGTATAGATCTATACACAAAATGTCTGCTCTCCCTACAGGAGACTCTGGTTACCAACTAGACGATGGAGAAGGTCATGTCCCGAAGATGCATCCCAATTAGTGGGAGTGGGTTTCATATGTAAGTGCTGAACTAGAGGTAGAGACTCATATCTGGACTGACTAGAGTAAACCTATATGTCTATGCTCATATACATAACATATAACTAATGAATCAAACGACCTTCGGATGGCCATCCGATCCCACCAGACCACATCTCAACGAAGAAAAGGAAATAGGGCGGACAAGCCTTCTTAAGTCCTCCAATCATTGTTTATATGTACCTATACGAGCACAGACATACATCTAACTGCGACTGAGTGTGTAACAAGTGGAACAGTATCGTGATGTATAACCGAATCGTGGTGTGTAAACGTACAGTGTGGAATAACCAAATCGTGGTGTGTAGACGTACAGTGTAGAATAATCGAATCGTGATGTATAACGTACAGTGTGGAATACCGAATCGTGATGTATAAACGTACAGTGTGGAATAACCAAATCATGATGTATAAACGTACAGTGTGGAATAAGAGCGTCTAACAGGTATAAGCGACTACAAGTATAAGCGAGATAGAGACAATAATAAGCATAAACGCATCACGAAGTGAAAGCGTTATCAAGTAGGAGTTTAACTAAGATAGAGTATCAAAATATGGAAGAAAACCTTTATTCTTGAGAAAATCCCAACTTGGTGTCCTTTGGTAAAATAAGTTTGAAAACCTTTAGAAATTCTTTAGAAACTTTTCATAAACTAGTTTAAATTTTCTTTTGATAAAACAGTATAAGTAAGAGTTTGAACAAGTGAAAACCTTTTTGAAAGCCATTTATAGTATCCTACTTGGTAAACAGTTTACAGTGTGGTAAATCTTTGTGCATGCGGTTTATCAATCACATGTGATTGATATGATAACTGGCATGTTTAACTTGTATTCCCCTCTATAAAACATGTAAAAACATTTAAAAGGTTCATTCAGGGGTATGAAGTCACCTGGTGTAAGTGGATCCGACGAAGGTGTCGGTTGGGTGCTCGGTGTCAAGTAAAGACTTGGACACACTTATTGACCTATTTAACATATGATAACATGTGTTCACATACAATCAGTACATTTAATACTAATCAAACAAGTATACGCACCCTATAGAGCGAAAACACTTTGATTAAGTGTTTGGGGTGTCCCAGGTAACATTTAAGGATGTAAATGGCTTAGGAATGGAGTTTACTCTCCAAGAGTAAACTCACCTTATGGTGTTTACTACCCAGGGACAACTCCCCATGTGTTTACAGTCGTAAACTCATGGTGAGGGGTTTCTAGGGTGTTTTAAGGCTTTATCTTGCTTGTGGAATTATTCTAGGTCCAAATCTATTTTGTATGTGTGGATTTAAGGGTTTTAAAGGGTCCAAATGGGAGTTTACGGCTCATGAACCACTCCTATGGGAGTTCACGGCCGTGAACTCCTATCCCTTGATTTTATGGAAGTTTTGAAGTCCCTAATTCCTTCTACTAATTTATAATGAAGTATGAGGCCATTTGGGGGGGGGGGTTAAAACCATCATTTGGCATGGTTTGGAGGTGTTTACGGCCTTGGCATATGTATGGGCCGTAAACTCCTTTTTATCCCTCATTTCCTTGTGTTTAAATGTTCCAAGCCCTAAATAGCATGCCCCTAATTTATGTATTAAGCCTAAGGGTGGTTTGGGAGTGCTTTTGGGGCATTTTTACAAGTTTAAGAGGTGTTTACGGCCTAAGCATGTGCTTGGGCCGTAAACTCTCTTTTATGCCCTAAAATCTTGTGTTTTGATGATTAAACACTCCTAGAGAAATTCCTTAATTGGCTCCTAGGCTCAACGGGACAAGTTTGGGTCATTTTGGCCACTTTTTGGGTGTTTATGGCCTAAGGAGGCTCTTAGGCCGTAAACTCCTTTTTCATGTCTCAATCATGTGATTTTTAAGCTAAAAAGACAATAATGCACGCATAAAACAAGTTAGGGTTGAAGGTCTTACATTTAGGAAGCGTTTGGTTGCGGATTTGGGTCGAAAACGGGCGTTTATGAGAGAGTGTATAGAGAGAGGGTGGAAAAGGTTGAAATTTGAGTTTACTCCCTCTTATATAGGGGCTTGAATTTAAGCTCAGTGGGAATCTACCCAATACCATCGTTTAACAGGGCTTTTGGTCGCACCCGATTTAGTGGTCGTAATAAAATTTAACTTTTTCCCAAATTGACATGGAAATGTAAAGAAATCGTTTCATTTATTTTATTACGACTTTAACGACATAAAAATATAAATATATAATCATTTATTAATTGGGCGACCTCTAGTTAATGGAACTTTTATAAAATGGGATATTCCGTTAACGGTAACGGGGTAATGTAACGGGATAAACTTGGGTTGTCACAAAACGAAAGTCTACTAAATTAGGTACTCATGGCAGAATCAAATATAAAAACTCAATAGGAATAAAGCTAAACATGATCAGACCAAACGAGTTGATGTTTTCTTCTAGATCTCTTCAACTCTTGAGCTCCAACCGTTTCCTCCTCTTCTAATATTTTTTAGAGGGTTTTTTATCGTAATACTTCTCCAAAAAGTCACCTCCCAATCTCTCAATTCGACCCTATGTTCGGATATATATACTTGCCTAAAATCTGCCCACCACGTTGTGGTCCTTTAGTATATTTTGTATTCTCCAAGTCAGCATCAAGAATCATGAAGTCCATTCCCCATGTCGTGGTAAGATTACCACCTCGTGGTTATCGAGAATGAACAATCTCGCAAAACATGAAAGTTGTCCAAAATTGTGTCTAGTTTTCAGTTCATTTTGAATCACATCAATCAGAGTTAGAAGTCATGAAATATGGTCAAAATACTGACGAGGATTCAAGCTATCCATCAAAATCCTTCTTGTGTCTTCTTCTTGTCTAAGCTCGCACTTTCCTGCTTCCAGCTTCCATATTATTTCTGAGCATGTCTTTTATGCTAATTAACATATATTAAACATAATAAGTACCTTCGGTTCTAGAATAAGCATAAATATAGCATAAAATATTAAGATATGATGTAAAATATATGTAAATATGCACATATCGGAATTTTTAGGAGCTGAATTTTTAGGATCAGAATTTTTAGGAGCTGAATTTTTAAGATGTCTGAATTTCTAAGAGGGTCTGAAATTTTAAGATCTGAAATTTCAAATGTTGTTTGGTTGGAACCTCTGAATTGCACTTCTGAATTATAAAAATTACCATTTTACCCTTATGTGTTATTTTTTGCCGAATTTAACGTTTTTGTGCATAAAATAACTGAATCAACTTCTTAAATAATTATAAAAAACATATACAAACACCATATAAAATCCAGATTAAACATAAATGAAAATTACACATAAAGCCAAATCAAACATTGCACTACTATTTCTTCATTATACCCAAAACAATTAAAAGCTCCAACTCAAGAGCTTCATGATTCTTTCAACTATAAAAAAGTTACAACATGATTAAACTCCATATATAACCTAAAACATTCTGAAAAGTAAAAATCTTCTCTTCTTTTGTCAATTTTCACTTATTGCCGAAAATACCCTTTCTATGTAAACCACAATTTCTTTAATTCAATCCATAACAAATCTGATATTAATGAACTCCTTAAGCTTCTGGGGTATGAAATCTTCTCCACTAATAGACACCACCTATTCAAGATTTCATCAAACAAAGCATACATCTTCATCAACAAAACCTTATCATATTTCAGAAAAAAAAAAAAAAAAAAAAAAAGAAAAGAACAAGTAAAAAACATATGATTTTATCCACATTATCACATTTGAGATTTCATCAAGCAAACAACAAACATATGATTTCAGCAATATTATCATTTTTCATATTTTATCAGCAAAAATATCACAACATTGTTAAATTACAAAAGAAGAAAGAACATATATATAAATATTTATGCACTATAGTAGAAATCAGGGCAAAAAACGATATAATGAACTTATAAGTTAATTAAGGGGAAAAAGAAAAAAAGAACAAATGTATGTATTTACTGTGAATCGATTTTCACCTGTATTTCATGGATTTAAAATCAAACTAATAGAATCAGATATCAAGAACTCACCAGGAGGAAGGGCAGACGTCGAGGGATGTAGCAGGTGGATGAGAACGGAGAACCGACGGCAAAATCCTCTCAGATTTTCGTTTCGACTTACCTGAAACGAGATGAAGAAATCGATGTATGTGCTAAGAATGGTTTTTCAGGGGGGGGAAAACCTTACCTGCAGTAGTCGAAGTTGTTGACGGAGGCGTCCAAACGGGCATTAACTTCATCAATGGCGGTGGGGAGCACACCAACGATTATTACAGACCGAGAGGTAGAAGAAAGGGGATGAGGGTTGATAAAGGAAAAAAAGAAGCGGATGGAATTTTATTAGGGTAAGGGCCAGACGCGTCTTTTTTAATCCAGATGTAATATTACATCTGAAACTTTAAGAGGTTTTTAAAGAATTAAGAGGCTTTTTTTCGTACCCTTCCAAAAAGTCTGAATCTAAAAAAATTCAGATATTGCCTCTTAATTTTTCAATTAAGAGGTTATCAAACAGCCCCTTACTTTTTTCTCTCAATTCCTAAATGCTTAAGCAAGGGAGCTTTACTTCAACCATTATTAGTTAGAGGTATTAGTCTAAGTGCAATGACTACATAAGCTCTCTTGGATAGATTTCAGGTACACGCTGCAAAACTTATTATGCCATATAAACTACCAGATTATATTTCATATCTCATGGCTTTTCCCTAAAACTTGGGAAGACACAAATACACTATAGCATATATTGGCTTAGATAAACATTTGGGCTCTCATTGGATCATCCCACACAATACTAGCATTTAATTTTTTAACTATCACTAGATTTAATTTTAGATTATTATTTCAAATCTTTCTAATTATTTTTTAAATCCTAGTCATTTGTAAAAAAAAAAAATCAGAATGCTTGCTTCCCTAACTTCAACACCCTACCCCACACTTAAATGATGTAATGTCCCCATTGCATAATAAAACAATTAAAGAACATAAAAATTAAAAAGGAAGAATTGGAACAGACTCCCCTTGGGTAGTAGTGGCGAGATCGAACAGTGAGACTTGTGTGGAAAGCTTACACTTCTCGCATAAGTGCTGGAAACAGTACTTCTAGACCTTCTTCTTGTCAACGCAAATATGTCGGATCGAATGAAATCAAATAACCATTCTTGAAAATCATGTTAAACTGTTTCCATGACATGGAAAAACAACGTCACGTTGTGCTGTAGTCAGACTCAATCGCGATTAAAATTTTTGCCACGACGTGCTGATGATGTCCACGTCGTGGTGTCTTCTCAGAGAATCTTCAAGATTGAAATAGGTGGGTATCGAATCTTTGTAATATGTAAGACCATTCCCACTCTTCTTTTCAGTAAATATGCTTCAAAATGCTTTTCTCTTCATTATGTGGGAGCCCCACACTTATTCAAAAACTTGTTCTTTAATTATGATCTTCAAAAATCGCATGACTTCTTCGAATTAAGCTCCTTCACTACTTCCCTTTCGTTCAACACTACAAAATAAGATCAAGAACAATAGAAACACATGATCATTTGGTTAAGGTAAAATAAAACTAAAACAAAATCAAAAAGAAAAGAAAATGCAAACTCGAAAAACATCTGGTTGCCTCCCGAGAAGCGCTTCTTTTTTAAAGTCGTGGGCCAGAATCCTTCCCACTCTACATTGCATTAGGTGGAAGTGTAGCCTTCCGTTCTCCATCATCTTGAGCCTTGTTAGTTTGTAGGCAACCCTTCTGTCGAATACCTTTCATGAGTTTTCTTGCATTGTTGGGTTGACATCTTCTTTGTGCTTTCGCTTAGGTTCTTTCCTCATTCCCATGTCTTTAGTTTTTGTCTTGTCTCTTTCTGGGTTTTTCTTTTCAAAATGAGGCGTATAATATTCTTCTTCTTTTTCTTCAACTGTCTTTATGACTTGATCTGGTGGCCTTGTAAAAGCAAACACCACAAAAATCATTGGCATTGACATTAGAGGTTTCAAATGCTTTTCTTCTTTTTCCAATTGCTCTTCAAGATCTTTATGCTCCATGAACATTGTGTTTCCTTGCTTCACCAGATTTTCCTTGGCAAGAGATGGGAAAAGAAGAGATGGCCGATACGGCTCAAGAACAGAAAAATCATAATCTTCTTTTATTGCCCATGACGTGACACTATTGCCTCCATGTCGTGGCAACTGGGCAGCTTCATGATACTCTTCTTCTTCTTTCTTTTTTACTTCAAGTGACTGATTAGACTCATCTTCAAGGCCCTTCATATACACCAATTCATCTTTATCTTCTATATCAATGGCCATGACTTGAGTCATAAGGATTGACTTGAGTTTTCTTTAAGGTAGATCCGATAGCTATTCTTGTACAGGTTTTGTTAATTTCCCAACTAGTGTGTGGATGCTCAAAATAGATGCTTGTAGAACTCTAAGTGTTGCATCATTGGCATCATGTATTTTTTCTCTACCTTCCATGAATCTGAATAGCATCGAATTGAGGGCATCTATCTTCTCGGATTGGACTTGTTCTAGTTGGTAGAGATTATGTTCTAGTTGTTGACACTTTGTCGTGTCTTCAGCTCTCTTGTATTCTAATTCACAACCCCTTATAGAGTGAGGTCCTCCACAAGATTCAAATCTATCGTGTTCCACATTAATTGATACGTCCATCTTTGTGAGCCTATTTTCCATGACATCGAGTTTCGTTATTACCATCATTAAGACTTCAAAAACTCCATTTATATTCACTTTTTTCTTGTAATATCCTCCCCCCTTGGGTTGTGATACTCCCTTGAATGCTTGGCAAATTCTTCAATTAAAGCTTTATATGTTTTTGTATCCTTCTTTGTCAAGGGCCCTTGAGAGTCTAGTAGTTGGCGAGTACACACATTGACTCCATCATAAAATATCGAGATTTCTTATTGAACATTGAAGTCATGTTGAGGGAAATGTCGTAACAATCTCTTGTAACGCTCCCAAGCTTTGTATAGCGCCTCCCCTTCTAATTGTTGAAAATTTTGTATGTTTCTTTTAAGCTTCATCACTTTTGAAGGATGGGTAAATGGGTTGATGAACTTAGTCTTAAAATCAGCCCATGTCATGATTGCTCCAAAGGGAAGTGATTTTAACCATTCTTTTGCTTCACCCTTCAATGTAACCGGTAAAAGTTGAAGCATCACCGCATCTTTACTCACGTTTGGAGCGTTAAAATAGTTTGAAATCTCCACCACCTCTTCTAGGTGCTCATAAGCGTCCTCGTGCTCCTTCCCATAAAAAGGTAGATCTTTTAGAATGCCAATAATGTGCCCCAGAATTTCAAACTTTGTCGTTGTTGGGAATTTTGGTGGATCAAGACCCCATCTATTTTTGTTACTCATATGCCGCTTGTACTCATCCATTGTCATCGTCATGATGTCCCCCATATTTCCTGCTTAAAAAAACTAAAAATAACTGCGTAAAACAAGTAAGAAATAACTAAACAAAAAATTTACTATAACGTAACCACGACCGGCCAAGATGCCCACGACGTGGTTGCTGATCAAATAGAAAAACAAATGCAAAAAAACTAGCTTTTTGCGGTATTTACCCCACAAAAAGGTTCGAATAACTTAAAGAAATTAAAATAAAAACAAATAAGTCGTTCTCCGGTAACGGCGTCAAAAACTTGATGTGCACAAATTATACCTATCTAGCTTTAAAATTTATAAACCTAGCTACTTATCTACTAATGCACCCCACGACGTGGTTGCTGATCAAACAGAAAAACAAATGCAAAAAAACTAGCTTTTTGCGGTATTTACCCCACAAAAAGGTTCGAATAACTTAAAGAAATTAAAATAAAAATCAAATAAGTCGTTCGCCGGTAACGGCGCCAAAAACTTGATGTGCACAAATTATACCTATCTAGCTTTAAAATTTATAAACCTAGCTACTTATCTACTAATGCACCTATAGGAAGTGTACCTAGTCAGTATATAATATAGTAACTAAGTTGGGTATCGAACACCGGGAATAAATTTAGCTAATAATTTAACTACTAAAAATCAATCTAAAAACAATTAACTAAAGTGGCGGTTTTATCTAATTTTGCAAGTTGAGATTAACTTAAAACAAACTCTTAACTAAAAACAGATGTAACCAAGATAGTAAAAACAATTTTGTTTAGTTTTGAATCCACCTTTTTCCTGTGGTTAGTTCTTATTTATGGATTAATGAAGTTGGTTACCAATTATTATGTAATTAGCGATCCTGTCTAATCTAATAATTTTTTCACCAATTCATGTACTATTTTGTAAGGTCCTACACAAGCAAACACAAAATTAGTTATTAATTACAATTGGGCTATGTAAGATTTTTTAAACACAATTATGGTCTCAATTATGTTCTCCAATACGGCTAAGTTGTTAATTTTATCACTTAACTAAGATGTATTCAATCCTAGCTTTAACATTTTAATGGCCACTAAATCACTAGGTAAACAAGTTCATGGAATTTAATGGTCACTAAGCTACACTTCACTTGAATTAAAGAAACAAAGAGAAACACTTTAACTTGCTAGGTAAGTTAATTAAACACAAGCTCCAAACCAACTTTTATAAATCCATAAACTAATAAACTAAACCATAGTTATTAGGGTTTCATCTAACTAAACGAAAATCTAGCAAATTAGCTACTCATGGTAGAAATCAAACAAAAAAACTGAATAGGAATAAAGCTAAACATGATCAAACCGAACGAATTGATGATGTTTCTTCTAGATCTCTTCAACTCTTGAGCTCCAATCGTTTCCTCCTCTTTTAAGGGTTCTCCAGAGGGCTTTTGTTGTAATACTTCTCCAAAAAGTCACCTCCCCGTCTCTCAGTTAAACCCTATGTTCGGATATATATATATATATATATATATATACTCACACACACGCACACACACTTGCCTAAAATATGGCCATCATGTCGTGGTAATGGCAGCACGTCATAATTCTCGAGTGTATCTCGTATTCTCCAAGTCAGCATCAAGAATCGTGTAGGTTCCATTCACCATGTCGTGGTGAGAACACCATGTCATAGTTATCGAGAATCACCATATTCTCAAAACACGAAAATTGTCTGAAATTGTGTCTAGTATTCAGATTCTTTTGAATCCCATCAATCAGAGTTACGAGTCATGAGATATGTTCTAAATACTGACGAAGGGTCAAGTTGTCCAGCAACATCCTTCTTGTGTCTTCTTCTTGTCTAAGCTCGCATTTTCCTGCTTCTAGATTCCATATTGCTTCCGAGCATGTAAATATTTAACATAATAAGTACATTTTGTTCTAGAATAAGCATAAATATAGAATACAATAGTAAGATATGATGCTTTATATATATATATATATATATATATATATATATATATATATATATATATATATATATATATATATATATATATATATATATATATATATATGTTGGTGATTTTAGTGTCACCATGTCATTTTAAGTAACTGGAACTAACATGTGAGCTAAGGGGCTTCATATTTTGTACTCTAATATATGTACGGGGTTGTGTGGACTGCACGCATGTTTGAGATCGATTAGAAGTCGGTTCAACGTCTAGTCGGGGGTCTGGGGTTTCCAAAGGGGTAGTGCCCCTTTGGCAGGGTCTAGGGGCAGCGCCCCTAGCCGGGTAAAGGGGTTGAGCCCCTGGCTAGGGTCTCACTGTTGGATTATCAATTTCTTGAGGGTGATTATGGTAAAACTGACGAAACTTCTTAGTTTTGGTAGCCCTAATCCAGATTATCCTAACTTGGTTCCCAAGAAACTAATGACAGACCAACCCTAATGAAATTCTAATCTCATTTATTATATAAACAGTTCTTCCTCTTCAGAAGAGGGTGACGAATTCCAGCTCACGTTTTCATCAAAACTCTCACAGAATCTCTCTAGCAAATTAGCTTACGATTGTTGTGCCTAGAATCATAGGTGTCTACTTGGATTATCCTAGGCTGAATTTCTTGCAACCCAAGCATAGGGTAGAAATATCAGTTCGGAAAGTGTTCTCACGATCCAAGTTGGTATCTAGATCTCCACTACAAACCCTAATATTTCTTACTATATATATATATATATATATATATATATATATATATATATATATATATATATATATATATATATATATATATTTGCACATATCAATTTGAAAACTATAACCACTTCTAGCCTTCTACTTTCAATTTTATCTCAACTATAAATGAATCAAACATACATTACTTCACAAAAACCAAAAATCAAAAATACCTTTACTTCCCAAAAATCACAAAATCAAACATACATTTACTTCACAAAAATCACAAAATCAAACAACAAAGTTCATATTGATAGAAAAATGTATTAGATCACAGAAGCATTGCGTTTTATTCAATGTTTCTATCATAATTGCTCTCTAATTAATCTAAACAACATTCTATCAATGTAGATCATTCGTTCATGCTTCAGCTGACCACCAATCCACACATAAAATTTTCAAATCACCGAAGCAGTAACCAAATCGTAAACAAAACAATTACCAAATCTGAATCTAATCCTTCATCATGTCATCTGGGCTATTTAATGATAAACCAAAGAGAAAATAAAGACCCAAAAATCAAAAATGCGATTCGAAAATAATGAAAATGATGACAACATGTGACTAGAAAAAAGAACAACCATAACAATGAACATTCGGGCAAAGCATATGATTTTAAGCAAAGAATCTGATTTCTACCACAATCACAACCATTATAGAGAAAATAATTGAGTTTAGGGAAAAAAAACATACCAAGAGTTGATGTGGCGTAGCAGTCATTGCTGTAGGCAGAGAGGATGTCAATGACTTTGATGGAGGGGATGGGATGGAATTATAGATTGGGGATGAACATTTTGAGTGTGTGTGCGCGCTTTGATGAAAAGAAAACAGTGGGGGCATGAGATTGAGAAGACTAGGGCACTCCTGACTAACCCGACATAATGAAGGTCAACCCTTAGACCGGCTGACATTTTGATTATTGGATGGGTTGGAGGGAAACACGTATGTGTGGACGTCACAGGGGTATCCCCTCTCATAAGCTTGAGGACTAGGTTTTTCACGGCAGGATGCATTAATAGTTGCTATTTGCATTTGATACGTTTGGTTTTCATACTATTTGCAAGGTTACCAAACAAAAGAAACTGTGCATGGAAAATCAACATGCCTTCATACTATTTGCATTTGATACGTTTGGTTTTCTTACACCAGATATGGTGGAGCTTCTTAGTATAGTACAACGGATCATGTGTAGCAATATTATATCCCCTAGATCTATAGATGTAGTCTTCAAAAGAATTGGTTGTACCATACATAAAGGCTTCGCGGCGCAACTTGTCGCTTGTTTGCTGTCTCATTCGTTGTACGATGATAACTAAGACTGTAATTATGACTTTGTCACTTTAGTTAAATTTTATTTTAAGTAAAAATTTTAAGATGTATTTTCTAAATTTAGATGTGTTTTATAAGAGGTTACCAAACATGGTATATATGAATTTTTAAGAGGTTTCCTTTAAATTTTCAATTAAAAGGTAAACAAAAAGAGCCTTAACCTTAGTGTTTTTAAAAGATTTTGAATTTCCCATACCAAATTAACCTATCTATAACCCTTAGTTAACTCAAATATCTCTAACACCCTATTCCCGAGATCAACATAACGAGAGAAAGGAAAGGTAATGGGTGGAAATGAGAAGAAAATAAAAGAAATTGGTGGTCTCGAGTTTCAATAAAGGAGAGAAGTGGAGGGAAATGGAATGATCACTTTCCATCCTAACTTTCCTTCCGATTTGGGAGGATTTGGAAAGAAAGAACAAAATGATTAAGTTTCCTTCCACTTCTCTCCAACTCGAGAACACAAAAGAAAATTATATTTTCCTTTCCTTTCTCTTCTTTTCTCTCTCCTGAATTTCGTTTCTCTTCTTTTCTTTTATTTTGTTAAACTCGGGTACTAGGCGTAGCCTTAACGATCATTAACCACCAAGCACCATTTGTCTTCACACAATCCTTCGACTCTATCACGAACCTCTGTCTCCAAAAAGCTCATGTCCCCTCTTCAATGTTTATCCATGAAAAAAGTTCGAACCTCCCTAAAGATGAAACAAAGCACCTACAACAACAACCAGAGATTTATCCATATATGGATGTTGAAACACCACCAACAATAGAGGACTTGAGAGAGGATTACCTGCTTCACAAATTTGGCTAGCACTCTTCTAAGCTCACTTAGGTGCCGATTTTGGTAGCCAGGGGGTTTCTTATATAGTGTGGCAAAACTAGGGTTCCACCATGCAAACCCTAATGTGCATGACCTTCCATATTCCATAGGATCCATGGGTTTAAACCTCCATGGATCATCACTATCTTGGCCCATTATGACATACAAGTCACGAAGTTCGCTTTACCCCAAACGGATACCACAATCCCTACTAAAATCGTCTCACCCTCGACCTCTGACGTTTACTACTCATTAGTTACATGTGCCTCGCGGTCTTCCCCATTCAAATGAACTGACCCGCTGAGGCTTAAGACATCAGATGACACACAATACCCCTCAGAATGAAACCCATTCTAAATCCAAAATCTCATTCGCCTACACAATACACCATCAAAGCAAAACTCAAACTCGAGAGTCTGTTCCGACACATAATTGGAACCACTCGTCCCAATAAGGCAATCAAATCATTACCCATGACCCGCAACCCACGCTAACATCACTTCTCCAATTCCTTCGATTGCGATAACTAGAGCTCGACTCAGAATATAATGATTCCCGGTAAATATGGAGACCCCCGTTTCGCCCCTGATCTGACCACTAGGTTCCCGAAACTCAAACAATAAGGCTACCCAAGCCTAAAACCTCTTTTGTGCCATGATCTGACTAGCAAATAATACGGTTCCCCGTAGTATCATAATGTTCCCTCTCACTAATCGGTGAAGGCTATGGCTCCCCGCAGGCCTACAACACTCTTTCACTGACTCATGAATACTAAGGCTCCTCGTAGTATCACAACACTCTCTCGCTGACTGGTGAACACTATGACTCTCCGCAGTATCACAACACTCACTCGTTGACTGGTGAACACTACAGCTCCTTGCAGTATCACACCACTCTCTCACTGACTCGTCGTGGCTCATTCCATGGTTTTCCCCTGATAATCCGAAGCGATTACTCCCACTCGAATCCGCTCACCCTCTTATCACCCAATAATCTCCTTCTCGAGTCACCACCCTACTGAGTTCACTATCGAATACTCCACGGCTCAACATAGATAGGTACACACACCCACCCAGCTTAAGCATCACCACTCCTGACAACAACCGTCATGACCAACACTTTTCTTGCTGCAATTTTCACTCTTGAATGCTTCCACTTGATGGCAATTAGCTGAAGGGCTTCTGTTGGAATCGTCTTCACTTGATACTCCTCTTGCCATCTCATTACTCAAGTCTCAAAATAATATGAAATTTTAGGGCCTCATACTTAAATACCTCGGTACGCCATCACAGAACCTCACGATGCAATGCCTTAACCACTGATCCGCCACCCATGGCATCATACTCGGATACCATAATGTATCCTTCCAGAATCTCACATTATCTCAACTCCACCAGCGATCATCCTCTCGCACAACTCCCAACTTCGAAATACTCTAACCCTCAATTTTGAAATACAGGGGAATCGCCAATGACTCGGAACAAGTTGACAACAATTCAGAACTCCTTCCTTTATTTCTCAAAACCTATGCAAGAATACTGATATTGAACCTAAATTTGGTTGCCCAAACAACTGCTCTCCTTTTCAAAATGCAGATAACAATCTATACATCGAACTGGTACTTCGGCAATCAACTCCAAACCTCAATGATCAATCCGCCTTGAACCCAAAACATTTGTAATCCAAAAATATTCTTGACCTCAATAGATTTTCCTGATTGGCGACCACCTGCCGTGGACACACCCATCCTTTCATGATCCTGTACATCATGCATTACCTCGCTTTTCATTTTGCCTTGACCATTAATAACCCTGGTCTCATGCATTCATACTGCAGGCGTCGATATCCATTCCACTAACCGCCTTTGAACAAATCCCTAATTCTCTTAATAAAATGCCCAGTTCTCCCCCACTCGGGGCTCGAACCATCGCCATTTTGCTACACCAACAATCTATTCCACAAACTGTTTCACCAGGTACATCACACTTACTCTTAGAAAGTACCACATACACTTGATGATATTTCCAATAGAGACCAAGCAACTCCAAACATCTGACATCTCAGAAGAAACGTCAGAATCATCGCAACTTGACTACATCTAGTCACCTTGAATGCCTCAGACCGACACACCACCGGATACCCCGACTGTTTCAAAATAGTCATGGCTCTCAATATGGAAATAATGCACTATCACGCACCCCGTCTTCGGCTCTCCAGCCATCGTCCCATCATGAGATTTATCATGATCGCAGAGACCTCACTCCCACACTTGATATCCATCATAGACGATGAAGGCCACCGCCCAGATATACTCCTCCTGATCGCCCGACACTGTTGCTAGCATATGCCCTACTACACTCAAATAGGGTATATCTTTGTCCTTGACCATCTCAATCATCACTGATGACCCTCTCCTACTATAAAATTACCTTGTGGTAGACATACTGCCTAGATACTCCGGTGAAAGATCACAACAAATGCAACCCCACAAGGTTTACCTCCAAGCTTAGAAACCAAAAGTCTCAATATCTCTCCTGTGTCTCACAAGAAATGAAAATAGCACAACTCTGGTCACAGAAAGTGACATCTCCACTATCCACCGATTGCTCAACTCAGACCGTAATCCTCCAACAAGCACCATTCCCACTCATCCGTGAGTCTTGCGACTCCAACTGGCATCCCACCAAAAATCTCTCGGAAACTAGCTCGATTTCCCTCTCAAGGTATGATTCTTTGAAACTCGTTCACATGGCCTTCTGGCCCCATACTCTACCACGTCTGACCTCAGTCTAATCAATCACAACGGGATAACTGGAAAAAGGCATAAGCACTATTTGTGACGAATCATGGTACTCAACCCATTTTATCTCCTCTCAATCTGCCACAAATCATGGTGCTCGAAACATGTTATCTCTTCTCATTCTGCCTCAGATCATGGTGCTCGAACCATGTTATCTCTTCTTAATCTGCTACAAATCATGGTGCTCGAACCATGTTATCTCTTCTCAGTCTGATACAAATCTTGGTGCTCGAACCATATTATCTCTTCTCAGTATGCTACAAATCATGGTTCTCGAACCATGTTATCTCTTCTCAGTCTGCTACAAATCATGGTGCTCGAACCATGTTATCTCTTCTCAATCTGCTACTTAGAACCTCCAAAATTCTCCCTGTTTCGAGTATGGGTCCTCTGCTTTCAGTAGTACGGGCCCATACTACCTGCTATATCTAGCCATACTTTCCACACGGATTGTCCCAGATTTCCTAAGTAGTTGCTCAACCTTCTTGATCACCAACCCAGACACGCATGTTCGCTATCTAATGAAATGCTCTACTCTATCAGCGCACTCATCTGACTAAGGTCACTCCCTAGGCTCTTCCTTATTTCTCACACTTCTCCGCCATCAGCTGTTGAAGAACTCCTTATGATGCCAACCATCTACCTCCTGAATATCATCATATTCACTTAGTAGCTGACTCCCATCATCGAGAGTTTCACAAAGCATGAAGCAAGCAGCATCCGGGCATCGAACAGTCTCCACTAGCACATAAAACCACTCTAGGTTACAACTCTTTTTGCTCTACTCACACTCAACATGTATCACCGAACTCAAGCAAATCTACCCCACGCGGGCATCTAACTACTATCTCGGTAGGCTTCTCTAATGCTTATCTAGGTATCTCTCCTACATTACTCCTCTACTCGAAGCTCTATCTCTGAAATATTCCTGTTGGATACTCTTACTTCAGACATACTCAAAACACATCACAGATAGCAAAATTCTTAGTCTAAGGCGTCACAAATCAGGCCACTCTAGCCCTAAAATATGAAATACCTAGCCTATCCCCTCGCATGCATTACTAATATCTCAATAATAACTCATAACACAAATAAGTAAGGGTACTTTGGGAAATCACTGTTCGGGCTCTGGCTGATTGTACACACTGCTCCTTCGTGTTTTCTCTTAGAAGCTCTTGCTTGTTTTATAAAAATTATTTCTTTTGAAATTTTTTCTCAAATCCTCAGTTTGAGTCCAGATATACCTGAAGGTGCATCCGAATCCCTCAAACCATGGCTCGAATACCAACTTGTAACACCGTAAATTTTCAAAAGAATATTTTCATTTAAAATTACGTATTTCTCATTACACATTTCACAAAAAACTCATTTATTTAATCTACAATTGTCAACTCCATAATTTTTTGATTAAAATCCAGGATCCTCAAAAACATAACTCTTTCACTGGTGTGTACAATCAAGTCGGTGCCTTCCTGCGATCCTGAGAAAAACCTGAAACATATAACACATAACACGGTAAGCGCAAGGCTTAGTGAGTTCTCCAAAATACCACATACACAGCTCATTAGCCACTCGAGGCTATATCACTATAAGACCCTCCGGTCAATGTGTCTCAATGGGACCCTCCGGTCCGATACTCGGGTGGACCCTCCGGTCCTAACTCAGGAAGCTCATATTAACAATACTCAACATAAATCAGAAAGACATAATGCAGAATATCACAATACACAGATAAGCACATAAGACATCTCGTTCGATAACGATACTAAACAGGGTAAGTATAGTGAGGAGATTCACCTTGCAAGCGGCAAGCAATTTTCCTCGATCTCGAATCTCGAACTAGGCACTGCATATCACATAGGGTAAATACCTCTAATTAATACTCGATTCTAAACTCTAAGTAACGAAATGTTATTCTTCTTTCTCTCTCTCTCTCTCTCTCTCTCTCTCTCTCTCTCTCTCTCTTTAACTCTTGAATTTGGTAAAAGACCATCTTATCCCTCCATGGTCTCAATTACTCATATTGACTGACCCTAAAGTCAACAAAAGTCGAACTCGAGTCAACAGTCCATGTTTGACCCAACTAGTAGAGTGCACTCTTGCAACTCATCAAGTCCCCTCGTGTAACGACCCAAAACTTTAAAGAAATTTTTCACTTTTAATTAATAAAACATAATTGCTTAAACCATAAAATCCCAACATAATTGTTTTAAAATCATCGATTCATTACAACTTATTCAAATCATCAGAGTGTCCCCAACCCTAACAGTGAAAGAGAGCATTAGAGTGCGCGTCGCGCCATCACGCCTTGCCATTTCCCTTGGGCTCAGATGTACCTAAAACAATCAACAACCTGTAAGCAAAATGCTTAGTGAGTTCCCCAGAGCATACCACACACCACACATACACATATCATGTTAGCTAATTAAAGCTACACACATATCACATCAGCCATGCATATATAAAACCTGTAATAGTGCCATGGGCTACCCCACATGGTCTTTACCTAGGACTACCATGGGCTACCCCACATGGTCTTACATCTTATGCCATGAGCTACACCACATCGTCTTTACCTAGGACCGTCATGGGCTACCCCACATGGTCTTACATCTAATGCCATGAGCTACCCCACATGGTCTTTTCCTAGGACTGCGATAGGCTACCCTGCATGGTATTACATCTAATGCCACAGGCTCCCCCCCTGGGGTCTTCATGCAAAACACACAATCACATATCATATCAAAACACATGATGGCTAACAACTATATCACAATCACATAATGGGCAGGCCATGGTACCTTAGACACATAGGTATGGTGAGATGACTCACCTCAGTCTGCTGAACACAAAAGTTGCTCTCCTAACAGTCCACAACCGCACGAGCTGGATAATTAATATTAATCAATGTTAGGACCTTAAGTCAATCCAGGACAACCCAAACCCATATCCTTCCATGAGGCACAGCGTACCGGGTCTTGAGGACTATGTGCAGCGTACATTGAGTACGCCCAACGTTCTTCCAGAATAATCACTTTCTCCAATAAGTGATTAATACTCAATTTCTTTACGTCAAAAATCCAGATCTAATTTGATTAATACTTCCTAAGGCACAAAGTTGCCAACTTTATGCCTTTACATGCCCCCCATACACCCAAAACCTTCATTAAGACCTTTCCAAAGCCCTTAACCCATGCATGAGACCAATACTTCCACCAAGACTCCATTTTTATACTTCAAAACGACCAAGGGACCTCAGATCTGCCATTCTCCTCTCATGGAGTTGCTTAACTTGCCAAAAGAGGTCTAAAGTCCAACAAAAGGGACCAAACTTGAAAACTGTAGCTAGATCTAAAGATTTACATGGAAAGGTAAAAGCTTTTTACCTCCAGAAGCATTTCAAGATGACCCAAAAGCACATCCTTGAACCACCCATCTGATCTAAGCTTGCTTCACAACTCTCCTTCTTGAAAGAACTCCAAAATAACCACCAAAACCCTCTTCATAGGCTCCAAGTCTCACTCACACACTAACTCAGCTGTAGGAAGACGAAATTGGGCTAAAGAGACTGATAGGGTTTGGTTCAAGAGGCTAAAAGACTTTTAAATAGGGAACAAGTCCGGGATTTAGGGTTTTGCCTTCTAACGCGTACTGATATGGGCATATTTAGTCATATAATTCATGCATTATCTTAATACTTTGTGTTGTTTTTATCTCATTTAATGAAAAAGAGGTGCTTAATTAGTTTATAATTTTATTTTTCAGCATCAATTACATGCTCGGATGGAAAAGGAAGTGGAACTAGCGATTGGAAGCTTGGATCTTAAATTTTGAAGAAAGAAGGATATTGCTGGACAGCTTGACCCCTCGTCAGTGTTTTGGCCATATCTCATGAACTGTAACTCTGATTGACAAGATTCAAAAAGTTCTGAAAATTAGACTCAATTTCAGACGACTTTCGTGTTTTGAGAAAATGGTGATTCCAAACGGACTCGACGAGTAGGACATCAACTCGGCGAGTTGGTCAGAAGTTTCGCGATTCTTGACTTTGCCATGCTGTACATGGGATTTAAGTGATGGACTTGGCGAGTAGGTCACTGGACTCGCCGAGTAGCCCCTGTTTTCGTAATATATATAGAAATGCTTCTCATTCGAACCCTAATGAATGGGGGAAGTTTAGGACGATTTTTGGAGGCCAGAAGGGTTCTTAGAAGCTGTGGTTGTCGAGATTTCAACCTAGAAATCAACTTGTAAGAAGATCAAAGGCAATAACACACTACTTTTATCTTAATCTTTTGCATAAACCATATTTCAATCATTAGATTATGTTTTTAGTTTGTTATTTGCTGTAGATATGAGCTAAAAACTCATAACTTCTGTTTAGGATAGATGATTTTGTGATTATGGTTTGATTTATGGTAGGATTGATTTAATATTGGTGATTTTGTTGATTTTAGCTTGTTAAAGAACCTTATGTGTGGATGATAACTATTTTTCTGTTAATAGGAAGATAATTAAGCTTCATGAACATCTCTTAATTGTTTACCTCAAATGATTTATGTGAACACTTTATTATTACTAGGATTAGTGAAAGTGAAACTAGAATTAATAAGAAAAATAGGTAAATTCATGTGTCAGCTTGTGTGATGACCAGCAACAATACGTTAATTAAAGGACCAAATTAGTTAACCATTACAAGTCTAAATTAACCCGAATAAATAACCTAGTGAATTGAATTAAATAATACAACTGGCCATTGTTTGAGTTAGTTTGTTCTCTAAGGATTCGTGCAACGAACGTGAATCTAATCACTTGAATCGGTAGCCAATAGAAGAATTAATCCATTTCACTATTACCATAATATCAACCATAGGATCAATTGAGTTGAACTAAATAGAAGTTCCCTTCGTTATTGAATTTATTTGAATCTTTGTTTATCTAGTTCTTAGTTTCTTAGTTTAAGTTTTAGTTAATTGTTTAAGTTTCTAGTCTTGAAAAACTAGAGAAAACCCTTTTTCTATTACTTGTTTTATTAGCATTTATTTTAATTGTTTACCATTCCCTGTGTTCGATACCCTACCTACCTTAACTAAACTGCTAATCGATAGGTACACTGCCTTTTGTGTGTTTATCTTTGTGTTTAAGTTATTACGATTAAAACTAGTTGGCTTTACACATATCAAGTTTTTAGCGTCGTTGCCGGGGAACGATTCTAAATAGTTAATTATATTTTCTAAGTGTTATCATTTTTATTTTATTGATTATTTTCTTTATATAGTTCAATTTTTATTTTTATTTTTATTTTATTATGTATTTTCCAAATCTCGATGCTTTTGATGCTTTTCTTGATGAAGTAGTGCAGGAAATTGAGCAAGAAGATTAGGAGTATGACTCAGATGATGATTTGAAGAAATTTGGAAGATGGTTAGATAACATCTTGACTATCGAACAATATCAATCTGAGTCACAAGAGCTAAACTTACTAGATGAAGAATTTAATCCAGAAAGAGATTTGAAGGAGCTGGAAAGGTTGCTGGTAGAAGGGTCAGATGAAGAACAAGAACAAGTTGAATTGCAGGAACCAAGCTGTGGTTTGACCATTACCACGACATGGACCCCCTATATTTCCGGTTTGTGTTTCGAAGCATGGGGTGACAATTCCAACTTTGGAGAAAGTTCTGAAGCGCGATCCATTTATGATTAGTGTCCAACCGGTTCCAACCCTTGTCAAGATTGTTGGGTTTCATGAATTCGAGCTTGTTTGGCCAATTTTAGAAGAAACGAGCCAAATTTTACAAATTGGTCAAAAGAAAATATTTAATTCTCGGATGGAAAAGGAAGCAGAACTAGTGATTGGAAGCTTGGATCTTGGATTTTGAAGAAAGAAGGATGTTGTTGGACAGCTTGACCCCTCGTCAGTGTTTTGGCCATATCTCATGAACCGTAACTCCGATTGACGAGATTCAAAATGTTCTGGAAACTAAACAAAATTTCAGACGACTTTTGTCTTTTCAGAAAATGTTGATTCCAAATGGACTCGACGAGTAGTCCATCAACTCGACGAGTTGGTCAGAAGTTTCGCGATTCTTGGCTTTGACTTACCGTGCACGAGTTTTAAGTGATGGACTCGCCAAGTTGGTCACTAGACTCACCGAGTAGCCCCTGTTTTCAATATATATATATATATATATATATATATATATATATATATATATATATATATATATATATATATATAGAAACGCTTCTCATTCGAACCCTAACCAATGGGGGAAGTTTAGGATGATTTTTGGAGGCCAGAAGGGTTCTTAGAACCTGTGGTTTTCGAGATTTCAACCTGGATATCAAATTGGAAGAAGATCAAAGGCAATAACACACTATTTTTATCTTAATCTTTTTGCATAAACCATGTTTCAATCATTAGATTATGCTTTTAGTTTGTTATTTGCTGTAGATATGAGGTAAAAACTCATAACTTCTGTTTAGGAAAGATGAATTTGTGATTATGGTTTGATTTTATGGTAGGATTGATTTAATATTGGTGATTTTGTTGATTTTAGCCTGTTAAAGAACCTTATGTCTGAATGATAACTATTTTTCTGTTAATAGGAAGATAATTAAGTTGCATGAACATCTCTTAATTGTTTACCTCATATGATTTATGTGAACACTTTATTATATGACTAGGATTAGCGAATGTGAAACTAGATTTAATAAGAAAAATAGGTAAATTCATGTGTGAGCTTGTGTGTTGACCATCAACAAGAGGTTAACTAAAGGACCAAATTAGTTAACCATTACAAGTCTAAATTAACCCGAATAAATAACCTAGTGAATTGAATTAAACTAGACATGTAACAGCCCAGATTCCCAGGTATTAGTTATTCTTATAATTTTTGGTGAATTGTGAGGAGACTCAGCGAGTTGGAGCTCAGACTCGCCGAGTATGATCGTGATTTGGGCGCGGGTTCGCGTCCGGACTCGGCGAGTCCATGCTGTTTAATGAAACCCTAATTTCCCGGCTCTGTGCCCTATTTAAAGGACCTTATGGCCCTTCATTGTGTCTACCTTCGACCTTGAGAGAGTTTTCCTACAACAACAGCCATCATTAGAGCATCAGTATGCCGCCCTTTGAGCTGTTGTAAGGAAGGGGGTATTGGACCCCATTTGTTGGGGAGAGGTAGAGCAACGTGTGATGGGAAGTACAGAGATTGTGCATCAGACGTCAGAACAGATACAGCAAGTCAAGCAGAGGTTGTTGACCGCTCAGAGTCACCAGAAGAGTTATGCGGACAGGCGTCGGTCCGAGCTCGAATTTTTGGTCGGTAATCTTGTACTCCTGAAGGTCTCTCCTTGGAAAGGAGTGATTTGATTCAGGAAGAAGGGAAAGTTGGGGCCCGATAAATTGGTCCATTTCGAGTGATCGCGAGGGTAGGCCGGGTGGCCTATCGTTTGGATTTGCCAACAGAGTTGGGGCAGATTCACAACACTTTTCATGTGTTGCAACTGAGAAAATGTATAGCCGATGAGTCGGCAAGTGGTTCCATTAGAGGATATTCAGGTGGATGCGAGCCTGAATTATGCTGAGAGACCAGTGGCAATCAGAGATCGGAAAATCAAGGTTCTAAGGAAAAAGGAAATACCCTTGGTGAATTGTAACAGCCCGGATTCCCAGGTATTAGTTATTCTTATAATTTTTGGTGAATTGTGAGGAGACTCGGCGAGTTGGAGCTCAGACTCGCCGAGTATGATCACGATTTGGGCGCGGGTTCGCGTCCGGACTCGGCGAGTCCACGCTGTTTAATGAAACCTTAATTTCCCGGATCTGAACCCTATTTAAAGGACCTTATGGCCCTTCATTGCGGCTACATTCGACCTTGAGAGCACCAGAGCACCTGAGAGTCCTTGTGAGTGAGAAAAGAGGCCATTGTCCACCATCCTTGTGTGTGTTAGCAAGAAGGGAAGAAGAAGGCCAAGCTAGGACAGTTGGGGAGCTTGGATCTACTTTCATTTCAGCAGAGGAAGCTATTTGAGGTAATATTCAAAGCTTATTCTCGTGTTTTTATTTATATAGTCAAATCTAGGGTTTCTTCATGCCTTATTTACCTTGTAATTGGAGTGTGAGAGGTCCCATGGGGAATTGGTACCTAGATTTGGACCTTAGTAGGCCCAGAGAGTCCCAAATGCTCTGCTTTATGCCTTTCCTTTTGAGTTGTGGACTTAGGTCACCTCTTTAGATGTCATTTCACCAAGAGAAGCCTTGTAGGCGTCGCATGGTAGCCAAGATTGTAACTTTACGTGATAAATGTGCTTGGAAGGACTGGATCTATTATTTACTGAAACGGATCTGACCTCAGGAGTGAGTTTGAGTTCATGCATGGCTTAGACTCGCCGAGTCCAAAGAACAGACTCGGCGAGTAGCATGAAGATTGTTCATAACCACCCAGCGTGTAGTCTTACCGAGTTAAGGGTTGACTCAGTGAGTCAGGGAGAGTTAGAGAGGGTTGACAGGTGGACTGAGTCATGCTGGAACTCGCCGAGTTGTTCTTGAGACTCGACGAGTTGAGTCGTGGTGGCCCCGCGATTCATGCCAGGTGGAACTCGTCGAGTCAGGGAAGTACTCGACGTGTCAAGAGAGGATCCTAGGGAGTCAGTGAACACATATAGACTCGCCGAGTCGCTCTAGTGCACTCGCCAAGTCCGGTCAAAGTTAACCGTTGACCGTTGACCAGAGTTGACCAGTGTTGACTTGATAGGGGTAGTCAACCTTAGTTGTGAAAGTGTTAATTAGAGATATATTGTGTTATAGGAGGATTATAGCTCGGACGATCGAGCGCGTGTGATTTCTGGGATTTTCGAGTTATCGAAATACACGAGGTGAGTTTTCTCACTATATGTTACCTTGAGTGGTAGTTATGTGTAACCAGAAGGTCGTATGTGCTTACATTAAGTATTATGTTATCCAATTGTATGTGACATGGTATGCATTATGTCTTTGTGATTTATGCTATGCGGAGTTTACAGACCGGACCGAAGGGTCCAACGATTCATGAGTCGGAAGGCTCAAGCAGACCGGACCGGATGGTCCAACGAGCTTAGGACCAAAGGGTCCACAGAGTTGTGGGACTGGAGGGTCCCACTAAGACACATTGACCAAAGGTCAAACAGAGTTATAGCCTCGAGTGGCTAATGTGTGTTGTATGTGGTATTTTGGGGAACTCACTAAGCTTCGTGCTTACAGTGTTTGTGTTATTTGTTTCAGGTTTCTCTCAGGATCACGGGACGACACCGGCTCGATTGTACACACCAGAGAAAGAGTCATATTTTGAGGATCATGGTTTATTATGCAAGTGAAAACAGAGTTATGTTTTGTAATTCGATTATGAATGAGATTTTAAGCAAAGTGTTTTTAAGAATTAAATGACTATTTTAAATGAAAATTTGTTTTGAAATTTTCGGTGTTACAAGTTGGTATCAGAGCCTTGGTTTGAGGGATTCGGATGCGCCTTCGGGTAAATCTGGACTCAAACTGAGGAAGTAAGAAAATTTTTCAAAGAAATAATTTTCTAAAGCAAATAAGAGTTCAAAGAGAAAGCGAGAAAGAGCAGTGTGTACAATCAGCCAGAGCCCGAACGGTGATTTCCCAAAATACCCTTACTTTTGTGACATGAGATATTTATGATGCACTTTATGAGATATTATTGCATGCTAGAGACAGGCTAGGTATTTCATATCTTAGGACTAGAGTGGCCTGATTTGTGATGCCTTAGCCTACGGATTGCTGTTATATGCGATGTGCTTTTGAGTATGTGATGAGTGAGAATATTTAGTTGGAATCCTTTAGGGGATTTGAGTAGAGGAGTAATCTAGGGGAGATACCTAGATAAGTACCGTGGTACTTAGAGAAAGAATAGTTAGAACCCGCGAGGGGAAGAGTTGCAGAGTTCAGTGGTACTTTCGAGGAAGAGCAGAGCAAGCGGAGTTATCACCCAGAGTGAGTCGTATATATTCTTCGATGCTCGAATGCTGCTTGCTTCGTGCTTTGTGGAACTCTCGATGATGGGAGTCAGCTACCAAGCGAATATGACGATATTCAGGAGGTAGATGGCTGGAATCATTAGGAGCTCTTCAGCAGCTGATGGCAGAGAAGTGTGGGAATTTAGGAAGAGCCTAGGGAGTAACCTTAGCCAGATGAGTGCGCTGGCAGAGTAGAGAATTTCGCTGGGGAGCGAGAGCGCGATGGAATTGGTGAACGAGAAGGTCGAGCAGCTACTTAGGAGCTCCGGGATAGTCCGTGTGGAAAGTATGGGTAGATGTGGCAGGTAGTATGGGCCCGTACTACTGAAAGCAGAGGACCCATACTTGATACAGGGAGTATTCTGAAGGTTCTAATGAGCGGATTGAGGAGTGATGTTATGGTTCGAGTACCATACATCGGAGCGGATTGAGAAGTGATGTTATGGTTCGAGTACCATACATCGGAGCGGATTGAGGAAGTTATGGCTCGAGTACCATAATTCGGAGCAGATGAAGGAATGATGTTATGGTTCGAGTACCATACATCTGAACAGATGGAGGAGCGATGTTATGGTTCGAGTAACATACACCGGAGCATATTGAGAAGAGATGTCATGGGATGAGTACCATGGTTCATAGTGAATGATGCTTGTGGTTCTTCGGTTATCCGGTCACGATTGATGAGGCAGAGATTGGACACTATGGGTTGTAGGCATGTGGGCCATAATTGAGTTCGAAGAGGCGTCCCTTGAGAGGGAGGTCGAGAGCCTATCAGAGTATTTCTGGTAAGGAGTTAGAGGGAGGGGAGAATTTCGGTCTGATTTGAGCAATCAGTCGATAGAGGAGATGTCACCTTCTATGACCTGAGTGGTGCTATTTATGTTCATGTGCGGAACATGAGAGGCCTGATGTTTATGTTTCGGGTTTGGGGGTAAAACCCTGCAGGTTGTCATTGATGATGATTTTCCATCAGGGTATCAGGTAGCATGTGTGCTGCGAGACAGTGATTTACCATGAGCAGATAGTTAGTTGGGACTGAGATAGTCGAGGACCACGTTACACCTATTTGAGTATAGTAGGGCGTATTGTAGAGGTATCAGTGGAGAGTCCAGTCGATTTAATCGATGCAATGGTTTTACTATCTATGTTGGGTATTGGATATGGGAGTGGGTCTCTGTTCTTGGGATGATCCATGTGTTGGAACGTCGGTTGATGAGTCGAGGTGGGGGAATATGATGATTTCGTGGTCCAGTCTATGAGTCAGTGATGTTATTGGACAGTTGAGTTGTTTGGTATTGGATTGGTACGAGACTTGGAACGACTAGAGGCAGTCGTGACGAGAAGTTTTTGAGGATTTCATCTGAGGTTCAGAGTTACGAGATCGATTGATTTCCTTAAAGGGGATTATCGGGCGTTGCATAGCACTTTCCAGGGGCAGGTGCGTTATTGCTGGTGAAAATAGTTCGTGAGGTTGTTGAGGTGTCAGATAGTAATGGTTCGAACCCTAAGTGGGGGAGAACCGGGTGACTTATTGAGAGAACCAGAGATTTGTGCAAGAGCGGTTAGGGGTGGATGCAGAAACCCGCGGCTTGAATTCATGAGATCAGGGTCATTGGTGATCAGGGAAAGGTGCAGGGCGAGATAATGCATGTGGTATATGTCTGAGAGAAGGATGGGTGTCTCCACGGCGGGTGGTCAATGGTCAGGAATCTGGTGGTGTTCATAGTCGTCTCAAGTGGAAGACTCGTAATGATGCTATGGGCAGTTAAGAACTTCTGGGTTGAAATATGGGTAGAAGATTGTCGAGTAGCCAACTCCCGGGTTGGGATGTGTATTCTGCTTGGATTTTGAGCAGTAGTGGAAAGGGTTTCGGAAGATCATCAGCGTGTTCTGAAGGGTTAGTGCCTTGTATTCCAATTGAGTGTTTGGATGCACTAAAGTTGCGCATCGAGTGATATAAGAAATTATTATGGGATTAGAGGAAATGTATTGTTGTATGTGTATGGTGCTGGGAGTAAGGCAATTAGTGGTAGAGGCAGGACATTGTGATGCTCTGTTAGGGTGTTCTATGGTTTCCGCGTATAGCGTCGCGATTTCAGAGTTATTTAGAGTCTTGGGGTTTAAGATGACTAGTGATGTATCATGTATCCACGGTTCTTGTGGGAGCCCTTCATGTATTGTCATCAAGAGGGATTATTTAAGGAAGTGAATCTCCGCAGAGGTAGGTTCTGTGTTATGACGGTTGCCGCCAGAGTCTGTAATGCATATCGGGGCAAGTGTGTGTGTAACCATCAATGATAGTCTTCGGTGCATGAGTTAGTGAACATAGTGTGGCGCTGTAATGAGAATGAGAGTATAGGGTGAAGCTACGGGGACCGTAGTATTCACCAGTCAGAGGGTGTTGTGATGCTACGGGGAGCCGTAGTACTCACAAGTCAGAGAGAGAGAAAGTCGTGATGCTACGGGGAGCCATAGTATTCACCAGTCAGAGGGTGTTGTGATGTTACAGGGAGCCGTAGTACTCACAAGTCACAGGGAGGGAGTCGTGGTACTACGGGGAGCCATAGTACTCACTAGTTAGTTGGCGTTGTGATACTACGGGGAGGCGTAGTACTCACTAGTCAGAGGATGTCATAATGTTGGCAAGAGAGTGTGATGATGGAGTGTTCTCCAATAAGTTCTTGATGCAGAAGAGTTTTAGGCTTGAGTAGCCCTAGTGTTGAGTTTTGGAGCCTAGTGGTTAAACCGGGGCGAGACTGGGGTCTCCGTCTCTGTCAGGAGGGTCAGCAAGGCACGCGGGAGAATATGCGCAGCAGAAGCCAGAGGTTAGAGCTGAGTCGATCTTCTATTGGATTGTATTTCTTTATGAGAAATAGAGAATTTCGTGACTTGATTGTCACTGGCCGTGATAGTGGCCACAGGGAGGAAGTTAGTGAGATGTTTTGGATCATGTTATGTGTGACCTTTGGGGTTCAGCTGTGGGGCCAAAAGTTGACCTGGTGCTCGGTATCGGAGATGAATATGGGAAATGAGCTAGAGTTTACCATGGCGATGTCTGTGGACACTTCAGAGAGAGCAAGCGACTCAGACGCTCGAGGATATGTTTCGGGCGTGTGTATTAGATTTCGAGGGGGGGTGCATTGTGGCCCGTATTTGCCCTTGGCAGAGTTTTCCTACAATAACAGCCATCATTAGTGCATCAGTATGCCGCCCTTTGAGCTGTTGTAGGGAAGGGGGTATTGGACCCCATTTGCTGGGGAGAGGTAGAGCAACATGTGATGGGAAGTACAGAGATTGTGCTTCAGAAGTCAGAACAGATACAGCAGGTTAGGCAGAGGTTGTTGACCGCTCAGAGTCGCCAGAAGAGTTATGCGGACAAGCGCCGGTCTGAGCTCGAATTTTTGGTCGGTAATCTTGTACTCCTAAAGGTCTCTCCTTGGAAAGGAGTGATTCGATTCAGGAAGAAGGGCAAGCTGGGGCCCGATATATTGGTCCATTTCGAGTGATCGCGAGGGTAGGCCGGGTGGCCTATTGTTTGGATTTGCCAGCAGAGTTGGGGTAGATTCACGACACTTTTCATGTGTCGCAACTGAGGAAATGTATAGCCGATGAGTCGGCAAGTGGTTCCATTAGAGGATATTCAGGTGGATGCGAGCCTGAATTATGCTGAGAGACCAGTGGCAATCAGAGATCGGAAAATCAAGGTTCTGAGGAAAAAGGAAATACCCTGGGTTTTGGTTCAGTGGCGGCATCGTAAGGGGTTCGAGATGACATGGGAGCCGGAGCGAGAGATGCGTGAGCAGCATCCGGAGTTATTTGTAGAGCGAGACTTCGAGGGCGAAGTCTAGTTCTACTGGGGGAGAATTGTAACAGCCCGGATTCCCAGGTATTAGTTATTCTTATAATTTTTGGTGAATTGTGAGGAGACTCGGCGAGTTGGAGCTCAGACTCGCCGAGTATGATCGCGATTTGGGCGCGGATTAGCGTCCGGACTCGGCGAGTCCAAGAGTAAACTCGGGGAGTCCACGTTCTTTAATGAAACCCTAATTTCCCGGCTCTGAGCCCTATTTAAAGGACCTTATGGCCCTTCATTGCGACTACCTTTGACCTTGAGAGCACCAGAGCACCTGAGAGTCCTTGTGTGAGAAAAGAGGCCATTGTCCACCATCCTTGTGTGTGTTAGCAAGAAGGGAAGAGGAAGGCCAAGCTAGGAGAGGTGGGGAGCTTGGATCTACTTTCATTTCAGCAGAGGAAGCTATTTGAGGTAATATTCAGAGCTTATTCTCATGTTTTTATTGATATAGTCAAATCTAGGGTTTCTTCATGCCTTATTTACCTTGTAATTGGAGTGTGAGAGGTCCCATGGGGAATTGGTACCTAGATCTGGACCTTAGTAGGTCCAGAGAGTCCCAAATGCTCTGCTTTATGCCTTTCCTTTTCAGTTGTGGACTTAGGTCACCATTTTAGATGTCATTTCACCAAGAGAAGCCTTGTAGGCGTCGCATGGTAGCCAAGATTGTAACTTTACGTGATAAATGTGCTTGGAAGGACTGGATCTATGAGTTACTGGAACGGAACTGACCTCAGGAGTGAGTTTGAGTTCATGCATGGCTTAGACTCGCCGAGTCCGAAGAACAGACTCGGCGAGTAGCATGAAGATTGTTCATAACCACCCAGCGAGTGGTCTAACCGAGTTAAGGGTTGACTCAGTGAGTCAGGGAGAGTCAGATAGGGTTGACAGGTGGACTGAGTCAAGCTAGAACTCGCCGAGTTGTTCTTGAGACTCGGCGAGTTGAGTCGTGGTGGCCCCGCGATTCATGCTAGGTGGAACTCGTCGAGTCAGGGAAGTACTCGACGTGTCAAGAGAGGATCCTAGGGAGTCAGTGAACACGTATAGACTCGCCGAGTCGCTCTAGTGCACTCGCCGAGTCCGGTCAAAGTTGAACATTGACCGTTGACCAGAGTTGACCAGTGTTGACTTGATAGGGGTAGTCAACCTTAGTTGTGAAAGTGTTAATTAGAGATATATTGTGTTATAGGAGGATTATAGCTCCGAGGTTCGAGCGCGTGTGATTTTCGGGATTTTCGAGTTATTGAAATACGCGAGGTGACTCTTCTCACTATACGTTACCTTGAGTGGTAGTTATGTGTGACCGGAAGGTCGTATGTGCTTACATTGAGTATTATGTTATCCTATTGTATGTGACATGCTATGTAATGTGTCTTTGTGATTTATGCTATGCGGAGTTTTACAGACCGGACCGGAGGGTCCAACGATTCATGAGCCGGAAGGCTCAAGCAGACCGGACCGGATGGTCCAACGAGCTTAGGACCAGAGGGTCCACAGAGTTGTGGGACTGGAGGGTCCCACTGAGACACATTGACCAGAGGGTCAAACAGAGTTATAGCCTCGAGTGGCTATTGTGTGTTGTATGTGGTATTTTGGGGAACTCACTAAGCTTCGTGCTTACAGTGTTTGTGTTATGTGTTTCAGGTTTCTCTCAGGATCACGGGACGGCACCGGCTCGATTGTACACACCAAAGAAAGAGTCATATTTTGAGGATCCTGGTTTATTATGCAAGTGAAAATGGAGTTATGTTTCGTAATTCGACTATGAATGAGATTTTAAGCAAAGTGTTTTTAAGAATTAAACGACTATTTTAAATGAAAATTTGTTTTGAAATTTTCGGTGTTACAAGACAACTGGCCACTGTTTGAGTTAGTTTGTTCTCTAAGGATTAGTGCAGTGAAGGTGAATCTAATCACTTGAATCGATAGCCAATAGAATAATTAATCAATTACACTATTACCATAATATCAACCATAGGATCAATTGAGTTGAACTAAACAGAAGTTCCCTTCGTTATTTAATTTAGTCGAATCTTTGCTTATCTAGTTTTTAGTTAAGTAGTCTAAGTATTAGTTGGTAATTTTCCAGTCTTGCAAAACTAGAGAAACCCCCTTTCTATTACTTGTTTTATTTAGATAATATTAGCATTTCTTTTAATTGTTTATCGTTCCCTGTGTTCGATACCCTACTTACCTGAACTAAACTGGTAATCGATAGGTACAATGGCTTTTGTGTGTTCTTCTTTGTGTTTAAGTTAGTAGTGTGTTTTGCATGTTTAGCCTCATAATAAGTATAGATTTTTATCATTTATTAGCTAATTTATTGCATATCATGGACAAAAGATACTTAAAAATGTTTGAATTGTGTTTTCAGTCCAAAAGTGAAGCTCGGAAGCAAAAGGAAGCAGGAGAAGCAGTTGGGAGCTCGGGAGTTGAACAAAGAAGAAAAACATCAAAAATACAAGGGACTCGGCGAGTAGGGTTGGCTACTCGGCGAGTAGCGTCGAAGATTCGAGAGGATAAAGACTCCGTGACTTACCTTGTACGGGAATTAAGGGGTTGACTCGGCGAGTCGGTCTTGGACTCGGTGAGTTGGTTCGAATCTATAAAAACACCTGTCCAGATCGACATTAGGAATTCTGGAAACCTTGGGGAGAAGCAAGCTACGAATCAGACCCATGAGAGATCTGAAGAACGAAGATACAACCTAGAATTCAATTCCGAAGGAGATTTGAGGCAAATTCTCATCATTCTACTTAATCTATTGTTTTCAATCATGGTTAGACAATTAGAATTCGTTTTATTGCTTTTAATTACCTCAATCATGAGCTAAAACTCTTAAGCTTTTGTTTGGGGATACAAAATTGAGACGATGGTTTGATTGTTGGTAGGATTAATTCAATATTGGTGATTTTGTTGATTTTAGCTTGTTAAAGAACCTTGTATGTGAATGATAACTATTTTTCTGTTGATAGGAAGATAATTAAATAGTATGAACATCTTTTAATTGTCAACCTCATATGTTTATGTGACCACTTTATCATATGTCTAGGAATAACGTGAAACTAGAATTAATGGACAATTAGGTAAATTCATGTATGAGCTTGTTTGATGACCATCAGCAAGAGGTTAACTAAAGGACCAAATTATTTAGCTATTACAAGTCTAAGTTAGCCCGAATAAATAACCTAGTGAATTAAATTAAATTAGACAACTGATCACTGTTTGAGTTAGTTTGTTCTCTAAGGATTAGTGCAGCGAACGCAAAGCTAATCACTTGAATCGGCAACCAATAGAAGAATTAATCCATTGCACTATTACCATAATATCAACCATAGGATCAATTGACTTGAACTAAACAGAAGTCCTTCTCGTTATTGAATATAGTTAAATCCTTGCTTTTCTAGTTTTTAGTTTAAGTGATAGTTAGTAAGTTTCTAGTCTTGTAAAACTAGAGAAAACCCCTACTTATTATTTAATTTAGATAAAATTAGTCTTTAGTTTTAATTTACCGTTCCCTGTGTTCGATACCCTACTTATTTAGCTTTACCACAATTGATAAGTCCACTGCCTTTGTGTGTTCATTTTATAATTAGAAGTAGGTTTAAAACTAGTTGGTTTTCACACATCAAGTTTTTGGCGCCGTTGTCAGGGAACGGTTTTAAATTAACACTAATTTCTAGTTTTATCGATCCTTTGTGTGGGATTTATCTTACACAAAGTTAATCCATAGGTAATTTAGTAGTTAGTATAAGCTTTAATAAATATCCGTATTAATTAGTAATTAGAAAATTTTTTGTTTTTGCCTTGTGCACTCGTGACAACTCGGCAGGTCCATCACTGTACACAGTTTTAATTTTTATTTTGTTTTTATTCTTTTTACGCATTTTTTCTTGTTTATTTGCAGTTGTTTCATGACCCGAGGATCTGATACACCTGTGATCCCTCCTCTTGAAGACCCGGAATCTGCACTAAGGAGGAACAAAGGAAAAGCCATTGGAGAATCCGTTTCTTCAAAGAATTCGCATATTTGCATATTTAGCCTCGTAATAAGTATAGATTTTTATCATTTATTAGAAGTTTATTAAGTTGGGAGTCTAGTTAAAGACTCGCAAAAAAAAGAAGCGCTTGCGGGAGGCAACCTGTCATTAGAGTTTGCTTTTCTTTTTCTTTCTAAACTTCTAGTATTTAGGGATAATTTAGGATTTTTATTTTGATGTTTTTTTATTACTTGTTCTTTGTTTTTGATCTTTTTAGAATATAGGGTGAGGGATAGAATGAACGAATAAAGTGAGGGGTCGAGTCGTAGACGAGAAGATTAGAAGACTTGAGTAATTTTATAAGTTCGATGGTTTTAACGGTTAAAAAGGAGTTTCGTCATTGAAGAATATAAGGAGGTGTATTACCTTAATACCCTATTTGACCTCAAAAACAGACCTGAAACGGAAACAAGAATTTGCACGATCAGAGCCGAAAACTCGTCGAGTGCACGCTTATAACTCGACGAGTTCCAGCGAAATTTCACGATTTCTGCCCATATGACGATTCAACTCGACGAGTCTCCACATAAAACATGACGAGTTTCTCATTCTTTTATCTTTGAGTCGACGATTTGATACAATTCAAGGAGGCAATTGGCTATATTTTTGAAGACCATTTCTAGGCGATTCCAAGATGCTTTTTCCCACATATTTAGAGTTGTCAACCACACGAGATTTGACGCCCAAGGCATGGATGCCCTGTTCCCATGCTAAAGTCAGCTAATGGTGGAGCTCAAATTAAGAAGATCAACCTCGCAACTACTATCACAGGGGAGTTTGTTCCAATTCCCTCTTTATTTTATTGTTCTTTATCATGCATAATATGCAATGGGGACATTGCATAAATTAAGTGTGGGGTAGGGGGTTGGTTATATTAGTTAAAATTTTAGTTAGTTTTTGATAAATTTTGAAATTTTTGCGTTAAAATTTCTAGGGCTAATTTAGAAAATTTTAGTAAAGCAATTAGGATTCTATGCTAGTGCTACGTTTGATGATTGCATGAAGACCCAAATGTTTAGTTGCGCCTATATACGTTACAATGCATTTGTGGCTTCCCTTATTCTAGTGAAATCATCGGACAAAAACACGACCTTGCTTAGTTTGAAGGATGCAATATGTTTAGCATCGTGTACCAGAAATGTATCCAGGAAAATTATTATCTTTAGCCAATAAAGGTTGAAGTTGAGCGCCCTAACTTAAGCATGTAGGGTTTTGAGTGAAAATACAAAGTGAGTTACATGTTAAAAAAAAGAAATTAGAAGAAGAGATGTAAGAATTTTGGAGCAGTTAAAGTGAAGATCAAAAGATCAAAATTCTAAAGAAATTCAAAAAGTTGAAGATACCAAAAATCAAACAAAAAGGTGGTGAATTTAAGGAAATCAAAAACAAATTATCAAAGAAGTGAAGAATTCCAAAAAGTGCCCCATAGTGGTATCGTAAATTGTTATTTCTAGATTATGTATGTTTGGGTTGCTCAACCAAAAATACCTTGAGGGTAGGACGTTTTCTACGGATGGATTCGGAGGGATGCATAAAATGAGCATTGTTCGGGATAAGTGGATGAGTGTTTATGAGGATTGTGAGTATTTAGATTATGGGGGGTCCTTAGGAAAAATTTTAGACACAAATGCATACGCTGCGGTCTTGGCATAATGGTTGGGTTTGATTGGACTTATTTTATGTGATGCGAGTATGTTAAAATTCAGTTTTGCTTGGAGGCAACCAAAAGTCAAGTGTGGGGTATTTTGATATGGGCATATTTAGTCATATAATTCATGCATTATCTTAATACTTTATGTTGTTTTTATCTCATTTAATGAACAAAATGTGCTTAATTAGTTTATAATTTCATTTTTCAGCAACAATTACATGCTCGGATGGAAAAGGAAGCAGAACTAGTGATTGGAAGCTTGGATCTTGGATTTTGAAGAAAGAAGGATGTTGTTGGACAGCTTGACCCCTCATCAGTGTTTTGGCCATATCTCATGAACCGTAACTCCGATTGACAAGATTCAAAAAGTTCTGAAAGTTAGACGCAGTTTCGGATGACTTTCGTGTTTTGAGAAAATGTTGATTCCAAACGGACTCGACGAGTAGCCCATCAACTCAACGAGTTGGTCAGAAGTTTCGCGATTCTTGACTTTGCCTTGCCGTACACGGGATTTATGTGACGGACTCGGCGAGTAGGTCACTGGACTCGTCGAGTGGCCCCTGTTTTCATAATATATATATATATATATATATATATATATATATATATATATATATATATATATATATATATATATATATATAGAAACGCTTCTCATTTGAACCCTAATGAATGGGGGAAGTTTAGGACGATTTTTGGAGGCCAGAAGGGTTCTTAGAAGTTGTGGTTTTCGAGATTTCAACCTAGATATCAACTTGGAAGAAGATCAAAGGCAAAAACACACTACTTTTATCTTATTCTTTTGCATAAACCATGTTTCAATCATTAGATTATGTTTTTAGCTTGTTATTTGTTGTAGATATGAGCTAAAAACTCATAACTTCTGTTTAGGGTAGATGATTTTGTGATTATGGTTTGATTTATGGTAGGATTGATTTAATATTGGTGATTTTGTTGATTTTAGCTTGTTAAAGAACCTTATGTGTGAATGATAACTATTTTTCTGTTAATAGGAAGATAATTAAGCTGCATGAACATCTCTTAATTGTTTACCTCATATGATTTATGTGAACACTTTATTATATGACTAGGATTAGCGAACATGAAACTAGAATTAATAAGAAAAATAGGTAAATTCATGTGTGAGCTTGTGTGATGACCAGCAACAAGAGGTTAATTAAAGGACCAAATTAGTTAACCATTACAATTCTAAATTAACCTGTATAAATAACCTAGTGAATTGAATTAAATTAGAAACCTGGCCACTGTTTGAGTTAGTTTGTTCTCTAAGGATTAGTGCAGCGAACGTGAATCTAATCGCTTGAATCGGTAGCCAATAGAAGAATTAATCCATTTCACTATTACCATAATATCAACCATAGGATCAATTGAGTTGAACTAAACAGAAGTTCCCTTCGTTACTGAATTTAGTTGAATCTTTGTTTATCCAGTTCTTAGTTTCTTAGTTTAAGTTTTAGTTAATTGTTCAAGTTTCTAGTCTTGCAAAACTAGAGATAACCCTTTTTCTATTACTTGTTTTATTAACATTTATTTTAATTGTTTGTCGTTCCCTGTGTTCGATACCCTACTTACCATAAGTAAACGGCTAATCGATAGGTACACTGCCTTTTGTGTGTTTAAGTTAGTAGGATTAAAACTAGCTGGTTTTACACACATCACGTACGCTCGGCGTACCCTCACGTACGCCCAGCGTACGCACGGGTCTTCCGCGATCACATAGGCAGAGTACGCTAAGCGTACCCTTAGGTACGCCCAGCGTACTCAAGGGACCAAAACTGCAAAAATATGAATTCTTGAGGGTTTCAAGATGTACCAGGTTTTTGGGTGTTACAACTCTCCCCCACTTGAACTAGACTTCCTCCTCCGGTTCGCAAGTCCATTAGGAGACCTTCCGGTGTTGCCATTGTACTTTTACCAACTTCACTTCCTTGTTGCGAAGACCCTTCGTCTTCCTATCTAAGATGGCGACCGACTTCTCGACATAATTCAGGCTCTCATCCACCTGAATGTCATCCAAGAAAACCACTACAGACTCGTCAACAACACACTTCCAAAGTTGAGACGCGTGCAAGGTGTGACAACCGTCAAAATCCGGTCAAGTCAAAGTCAAATAAAGTCAACAAGTCAAACCGGTCGACTCACTTCTCCCGTGGGTTCTAGGGCTTACGTTAGGTAATTACTTCACAACTCGCTATTCTAATAAGAAGTCATAAATTGAAAAATATGTACATCTAGATCTCCTTAACCTAAAACTATGGTAAGTAACGAACCAAACCGATAAAACAATGTTGCATACTCATCGGGAGTCTTTAAGATCCTTAAACATGGCTTAATGGGGTTTACAGACCTTGCATTGTGAAGCCGGACACTCACAAATGTCACACACGAAACCTCTTTCAATCATTTTCACTCTATCTCTCTTTATCGAGAATCTATCCCAAATCTCTCTCAATGGTTCTTGTAACTTTTTGAAGTCATTCGAGTCATTCCGACCCTTAACCAGGTCAAAAACGGCTTGAAACGGGGTAAAAACGAATAAAATAGGCTTAAGGACCCGAAACCCTCTTATTAGGGCCGAAGCCTCTTAGGACCCGAAAGTCCTCTTAGGGACCGAAACCAAGAGCACCAAACCCGAAGGGTCCTCTAAGGACCGAACCCCGCCCAAAGAGAACCGAACCCGAAGGGTCCTCTAAGGACCGAACCTCGCTCAAGAGAACCGAACCCGAAGGGTCCTCTAAGGACCGAACCTCGCTCAAGAGAACTGAACCCGAAGGGTCCTCTCGCGACCGAACCCTTCGCTTCCTGAGGCTTTTGCTTCCTTTCGGACCGAGCCCTTCGCTTCCTATTGCTTTCGGTCCATCTCGCCTTCGCGCCTAGCATCAGAGGGGACCGAACCTCGGCCTAGGACCGAGAGGTCTCGCTGGAAGCTCCTTTTCTCTCGGTTTTCGACTAGTTTTGCGTTTTAGGCCCGTTTTTAATTGTTTTAACACGAGATTTTCACCCAAAACTTTATGTTAACATGTAAGGACCCTTAATTAATGATTAATCACGTTTTTTAGGATAAAACCTTATCCAAGAAGATTGGGTGAAGTACAAAGGTTGAGTGTTGACTTTTCTTTGTATTATGGCACAAGCAACCACCATATCCACTCCATGACTAACCCACACTCCTCCCCACCATACACTGTCACTTCCTTGTACTTTTTACCTCACTAACAAGTTATTCCCATGTTTTTGAGAGCTGGACATTCATCCTCTCTCCTCATTTTCTTTCACTTGCTCTCATTCCACCAAAAATACAACACAACTTTTCTCTCAAACTTTTTCTTTCTATTTCAAGACTCCAAGGCTGATTTTCAAGCTTTATTCTTCTCTTGGTAAGTATAATTCATCCTCCTTATGATTATTTCACTTCCTTCTACTCAAATCATAGATTGCTTACACAAATATCGTCATATTTATTGTTAGCTCCTCAAATATTCAAGCATCTCCCAAGTGTTCTTGAGTTGAACACTTCTTTTCTCCATCATCCATCTAGTGAAATCACTCAAGGTGAGTTCATAACCCTACATTTGCATGTTTTCTCAAGCTTTTAGGGGGGAATACAAGTTAAAACACCAAGAACATAACTAAACTTTTCTAACAGCTTTCATCAGAAAAGTTGGACTCCATTCACAAACTGTTTTGGACAACTTAAACATTTAAGTTTTCAAAACTGTTTTCGGTGCAACTTCATACGATTTTTCTACAATTTATGGTGATTTTTACAAAACAGTCTGTCTTTTCAAACACAAATTTGGACCAGTCTGTGAATATGAGCATTTTAGTACAAGTTAAAGGCTTCCAAAAATCATGATAAAAATTATGAGTAAACTAGACACATTTTAGGAACTCTCAGACTTTACGGATCTAGTTTTTGACTTTGTATGATTTTTCTATGATTTTTCTAAAACAGTGCAGAAAGGTTAAGAGTTAGTTAACAGCTTATAACATTCAAAACACTTTGTAACATGTTGAGCAAAGTGTTAAATCTTTGATAACTTCATATATTACAAGTGTTTCTTGTAGTGGTATAATTATACAATAGAAAACACTCACTGAATTGTAAGAATCCTCCATCATAATCATTAGTACAAAACAAAGCAAGATAAACATAGCTATATTGTACTATACATTTGACTTACATACAACGGATTTATAACACCACAAATAAACATACTAAACTATAATAAGTATAGTTAGGGTTACATATACATTTCAAACATTTTGATAAACTATAATAGGGATAGTTTATGATCATTTGCGTTACAAAAGTTTTTCACACGAAAAGGGGTACATTACAAAGTACCGGGTTTTCATATAAATGGGGTACATTACAAAGTGTCGGGTCTTTATACAAAAAGGGGTACAGATATAACGTATCGGGTTTTCATATACATGGGGTACATTACAAAGTACCGGGTCTTTATACAAAAAAGGGTAGAGATACAAAGTACCGGGTTTTATACAAAAAGGGGTACAGATACAAAGTACCGAGTTTTTATACAAAAAGGGGTACAGATATAAAGTATCGGGTTTTCATATAAATGGGGGTACATTACAAAGTACCGCGTTTTTATACAAAAAGAGGTACAGATACAAAGTACCGGTTTCACATAAACTAGTATTTATGATATTAAATCTATACTTCATCTAGAATTGTTAGACTTCAACCATAAGCGCCGAGCGTATATGCTAGAGTCGTATATGAATTTAGTCTTGATTGGCTCAGAATTGGTGGGTCCGCCTCATCTCCTGTTCCTCGTTGGGTTGTGGAACTAGGGCAGACCCAATATATTCGACGTTTTATCTAACTTAAATCTTACATTACTTATATACGCTGGACGATTATAGGGAAAATCTACGTGTCATCCTAGGGTTCATTAACACATCATATAGGAATATTCTGATCACCCTTAACTAAGAAAATATTGGATTTTCTGGAAATCAAACTCTATCGATTTTGCAAGGAAAATGGTTTTTACTTCAAACAAAACTCTTATGAACTCACCAACTTATTTGTTGACACTTTTTGCAAAACTACTTGTATTCTCAGGAAATCAGTGAAACAGGAAAACTTCAGCGCTTTGAGGATGGGATGTTAAACCGTCAACAATTTATTTTTGTCATCATAATGTAATTGATTTTGAAACATGTAAACATATACTTTGGTGTAACTCTTTCAATTATATTTATGATGGTTGTATTTACTTTGAGCACTATTATACACGTTGTTGTGATACTGTACATGAAGTCCTCCACCCTCGGACGTTTCCACCATCCTTGGTTTGGGGGTGTGACAGATTGGTATCAGAGCATTGTTTAAAGTGAACTAAGTATATCGAACCACATAAGATATACAAACTATAAATGCATTGGGACTAAGGTCTCTGATTTAATGTTTTCAAAACAACTATACTTTTAGAAATGAATAGTTTCTTATTAAAATTATACATGCATGCATACATACTAAGGTCATCATCGTTCTAGAACAAAACAAAAGTAATGATTGTTGGATATCACAAGTAAGCTCGGGGATGTATGGTCAGTCTTGGGAGTGGCATAGCCTGATCAACTATGCTGGTCCGAGGAGTGATTAGCATATGCCCAAGAATGGTTGTGATGTGACAACAAGTCTAAAAACTTGCCAACACTACCACAATGAGAACATTAGAACAAAACATGGGTTTAAAATACTATGGAAGTATTTTGTATTACTATTTACTTATCTGAGAACTAAATAGATTTTATCAATAGGTCAATAATTGCTTAGTGGATACATTAAAATTATATGTATCCAGGACGTCATAGATTTAGAATCTGTGGATCTTTTCTTTACTTCCTGTTCTCGTTGGATTGGGGATTTAGAGTTAGGGTCGCTTATTCGAAGGTCTATCCTGTCCCAAATACATATGACTAGTATGCACTAAACAATTTATTGAAGTACCTGATAAAGATCATCTTATAATTATCTAATTAGTATGTCTACTTAGTTATTTCTTATATTCCCTTTTTCTCGCGAAGAGATCGTGGCTGGATTCCATCCCCACGACGACCCGTACTACCCTAACCACGGCAATACTGAATGGCTCGGAGAGGAGCCAGAGAATGATTACCCAATCCCTGTGGATGGTCACCAAGCTAAAGGCTTTGCTGACGGTTCCGACTCCGAACCTGAAGTGGAGAACCTACCCCGATGACCCTTATTCCAAATCCTAACCCTCATCCGTTTTTTCAAGGATTGGCGCCTCCTTAGGTAGAATGCTTGGAAACCTGGAGCGAAGAGCAAGACCAACCTATGTCATTTAGTGGAGACCGAAGCTTCTACAACATAAGCAAAGGAAGCCCAGCAGACAGAATTCCTCCAATTCCGGTCCATAGAGCAGCCCAAAACGAGATTTAGGACAGAACAACTCTCCATCGTATCGTAGAGGTTGATGCAAATGCAAGAATGCATACAACCAGCACCAATCGCCTCGAGCACACTCGTGAAAGATTTGAGAGAGACCATGAAACCCTGCTGCAAGCACTGGCTGAAACACGAACCGAAATCATAGAACTTCGAGTATGCCAAAGGGTGTACGAAAGGCACATGCTTGATATGGAGCTGCAACTAGCTGAACTAAGGGTTCACCAGAGGTATGACCACCGCCAGTAGTAGATGCCTTACTTTCTTTCCCTGTTAAAAAGGAATTGTTTTTCCTATCTATGTCCTATGTGGCATTCTCTATGAAACTATCTTGTACTGTAGGTGTTGGAATAGTGTCTAAGGCTGCAACTATATTAGGCAAGTATTTGACCCGATTGTGCATGGTCCTTTTGGGTTGCCTTCACCATAGAAACTTGATAGGATGATTTATTAAGAGAGAATAAATATTATTAATATATTATGAGAATAATATAAGGAATAATAATATTGTCATTTGATTAATATAAGTCATAAATTAATTGGTATTAATTTGGTGACTTAAAGATATTAATTAAATAAGAGGGTATAAACTATCAATTCTTTGATAGTTACACTTTAGACAGTAAATCCTTATTGGATAGGGTTTGGACGAATTCTAGAGCTAAGGATAGCTCAAAATCGTCCAAGGCTATCTATGGTAAGGATATGGATTGCTTTAAGAGAAGATTATCCAACTAGGGTTTAAGTTGTAACCCTTAAGGAGTCTACAAGTATAAATAGACCCCATGGCTTAGGGAAATCGGAACCTCATTGATAATAGAGAACCCCTGGCCGATTTCCTCGTAGCCTCTCTCTCCCAAATCATCTTCATTGCTATTTGGTGTTTGTAAGCCATTAGAGGAGTGACAATTGTGACTCTAGAGCTCCAAGACAACAAGATCAAAACAAGAGATTCAAAGGTAAACTTCTAGATCTGATTTTATATTGTTTTCCTAGATCCAAGCATTAGGGTTTTGCATGCGCACTTAGGAAAGTTCTTATGGCTAAAACCCATCAGTGGTATTAGAGTCTAGCTTGGTTTCTATTAAATTGTTGCTTGTTTGTTTGAAACTTAACTGCAAAATTTGATTTTTGTGTTTCTGAGTCATGGACTCGGCGAGTTCCATAGTGGACTCGGCGAGTCCCTTGGTGCACTCGGCGAGTCCAAGCGTCAAGAAAGGCCAGATTCGGGATTTCTTCATGATTATCTTATGGAAACTTACCTTAATCATATCAGATCAACCCTAATCCGATTTTTTGATATATATGACTATAATCTTGATCTAATTAAAGATATTTATCAACTAATAAAATATTTAATTTCTTTATATGATAATTAATTAATTATTTTGATTAAATTGGTAATTATCTTGCAAGAAATCTCGAATAAATCAAATATAGATAATTAGGAAATTAATTGTTAATTAGAATTATTTGTTATTTGATCCTCCATGTTTTAAATGTTTAAAACTTGTCCTCAAGTTTTGAAATTTATGTTTTGTGATTAAAAGTTTTAATTTAGACAATTTAAATTTCAAACCCTAAGTTTTTAAAAGTTTAAAATACAACCCTATACTAATATAATATTACAAGATTAATATATATATATATATATATATATATATATATATATATATATATATATATATATATGTATAACTAAAATGCTAGTCTTACCGTTAGTAGGCCTCATTCACGAAGCCGATCTATAAGGTAGGTATAAGGTTGCGGCCTATAAAATGGCGCTTAATGGGTGTACACTCACACCCACCGCTTGCTTGATCGGTGGAGGGTCGTTAGCCGAACGGGTAGGATAGGGCAACCTCATCCTCTCATTAAAAGTATAATATGAAATACAAAGTAACTACACATTTTTTTAAAAAAAATTCCCAATCTTAGTTACTTTAGGAAAAGTGAATTGATGCAATCCCATGAAATTACACTTTGCACCCTTGCTGAGAAGTTAGTGGAGCGTGTGTGGTTTACCGGCACACTAATTGGTTCTAAGAAAAGGTGGAAAAGGGTGATTCATTGTTTATCATAGTTCGATGGAGCGTGTTTGGTTTACCGGCACACGGAATAGGTGATCGTTATAATGAAGGCACCATGTGAATTTGCATGGTAATTCACACCCGCTTTGTGATCCTCGGTATCCCAGTCACAAACAAGAGGGGCATATCGAGATTTAAACATGCCATTGAATAGTTTCAATGAATCTCATCCGAACCTAGGAATTCTCAATACATTTAGGACTTATAGTTAGGTTTTTATGGTGGAGAATTTGTGAATCGTCATTCACTTACCTTCATATTATTTGCATGTTGGATTACGACATCCCTTTTCTAATATGTAAATATTGTTGTTGGATCCTAGCCCTAATTTTTCTTATTGGGTGATAATTAGGGATTCATATTCTAATCTATCTTTGTCCTTTCTATTTGTAGATGTCGAACGCAAACAACGTTGCTGCTAGTTCTTTCACATTGATGAGCCTTTGTCAAAAGGTCACTTTCGATGGGACGAACTTTAGCGAATGGATAAGATACATTCGCACCATTGCTCGCTATGAGGATAAGGAGTATGTCCTCAATGAGAAGCTTGAGAAAATCAACCCTGAAATCGCTACACCGGCTGAAATGACCGCTTTTGAAACTCACGAGCGAGATGCAACGAAGGTACATTGCATCATGATAGCCACCATGAACTCCGAATTCCAAAATTCCTATGAGGACATGTACCCGTACGAGATGCATCAAGACTTATTGGAGAGATACCACCAAAACGCGAGACAAGAGCGTTATGAGATTTTCACTAACATGATTTTCGCTAAGATGGGTCATGGAGAATCTCTTACTGTGCACCTGCAAAAGATGCAAAGGTATGTCGACCGCCTTCGCAAGTTGAATGTTGACTTTGGGGAATACTTGGCGATCAACATGGTGCTTCACTCTTTGCCTCCGAGCTACAATCAATTTAGGATGACCTACCACATGAGCAAAGAGGAGGTCACCCTAAGCAAACTCCAAGGTCTCTTGAGGGTCGCTGAGAGCAACTTCAAAGACAAGTCTGCTGCACCAACTCCCAATCGACTCGCTGCTCCTGTCTTGGCTATTGGTCAAGGGAAGGGAAAGAAGGGGAAGGCTTCGTCTAAGAACTATCGTAAGGTTAAAGCCCGAGATGGTGCCTCTTTTAGTGGGACCAAAGATGATCCTGCTAAGCCCTGCCCTAACCCAAAGGAGGCAAAGTGCCACCACTGCCATAAGATAGGACATAGGAAGAGAAGCTGCCCAGAGTACCTACAAGCCATTAAGGAAGGAAAGATCAAGCCGTCTTTCGCAGGTATATACACAATTAAATCTAACGATTCTAATCATGCTATTTCTTGGGTTCTTGATACCGGTTATGGTTATCACATTTGTTCTAATGTGCATGGACTAAGAAGAAGTAGGGATGTGGAGCAAGGAAGGATCAATCTAATCATGGGGGACAGAAGATCCTCGCCTGTGACCAAGATTGGAGTGTATTCTTTAGTGCTTAGGAATAATTTATGTTTAGATTTGAACAATTGTTGCTATTCACCAGAAATGGCTAGAAACATCATTTCATTTCATGGTTTGTTTAGACAAGGTTTTAGATTTTCTTTTAATAATGAGAATGGTTCTATTTTAGCTTATCTAAATGGTGTCTTTTACTTTGAAGCGATACCATGTAATGGAATATATGAAACTGTTATGATTGTTGATAACTTAGGAAATGATGTTTTGAACATAGATTCTTCCAATAGTATGGATAGACCAATAGTATGGATAGAGCATCCTTGTGGCACTGTTGTCTTGGACATGTCAACAAGAAACGCATAGCCGAACTCCAAAAGGATGGAGTGTTGGAGTCATTCAACCTTAGGGAAGATGACACGTGCGACTCTTGTTTGCTTGGAAAGATGACTAAATCACCCTTCACGAGTACTTGCGAAAGGGGTGAGGGTCTATTGGACCTAATACATACCGATGTATGTGGACCGTTTAGATCAACCACGAAGGATGGGAACTGCTTCTACGTGACTTTTACCGATGACTATAGTAGATATGGGTATATCTATTTGATCAATCAAAAGTCAGAAACTTTTGAAAAGTTCAAAGAGTTCAAGAATGAAGTGGAGAATCAATTGGGCAGGAAAATCAAGATGCTTCGATCCGATCGAGGAGGAGAGTACCTAATTCTTGAATTCCACGATTATCTCAAGGAGTGTGGAATAGTTTAACAATTGACGCCTCCTAGGACACCATAGTTGAATGGTGTGGCAGAAAGGCGTAATCGAACCTTGTTAGACATGGTTCGCTCTATAATGAGTCGTGATTCACTACCTATCTGTTTTTGGGGGTATGCCTTAGAGACTGCCGCCCATATCCTTAACCGAGTCCCTACTAAGAAGGTTGCCAAAACACCTCACGAGATTTGGACAGGGAAAGCTCCCTCGTTAGCACATATCAAGGTTTGGGGTTGCGAGGCTTTCGTAAGACGAGATACTCACGAAAAGCTCGAACCTCGTAGTGAGCGATGTATTTTCATCGGCTACCCGTAGAAATCCTTTGGATATCTCTTCTATAGACCGAAGGACAATGTTGTCTTTGTTGCGAGGAGTGGGGTTTTCCGAGAGCGAGAACTCATAAGCCAAGGAGACAGTGGGAGGAAAATCGAGCTTGAAGAGATTCAAGAGTCGATAGATGAAGGAACCTCTACCGCTGGCACTCAACCCGAGGAGGAAACTCCGGTTGAACCGATTGACGAATCCTTACCTCTTAGACGTTCCGATAGAGTTAGAGTTCAACCCCAGTTTTATGTTTTCATATTACTACCGAAGGGGACACGTATATTAGATATGGTACACTAATAAATCTTGATGAACCTAATAGCTATAAGGAAGCCATGGCAGGCCCGGAGTCTGCAAAATGGAAAGAGGCAATGGATAGCGAGATCCAATCCATGTATGATAACCAAGTTTGGAATTTGGTTGATAATGTGCCCGGACGTAAGACCGTTGGGTGCAAATGGATCTTCAAGAAGAAAACCGACGTGGATGGAAACGTACACACATATAAAGCGCGATTGGTCGCGAAGGGCTTTACTCAAACTCCCAGAGTTGACTATGATGAGACCTTCTCACCAGTTGCGAAGATAAAATCTATTAGAGTGATGCTAGCGATTGCCGCATTTCATGATTATGAGATTTGGCAAATGGATGTCAAGACCGCTTTCCTTAACGGAAAGTTGGCTGAGGATGTTTACATGGCTCAGCCAGAGGGGTTTGTGGATCCGAAGCATCCGAATAGAGTGTGTAAGCTTGAGAAGTCCATTTATGGACTTAAGCAAGCGTCTCGCAGATGGAATCTTTGCTTCGATGAGAAAGTCAAAGAGTTTGGATTTGTACGAAGCGAAGATGAATCATGTGTATATGTCAAAGCCAGTGGGAGTATAGTTAGCTTCCTCGTTCTATATGTCGATGATATATTGCTCATAGGAAACAACATCCCGACTCTGCATGAGGTTAAGTCCTGGCTCGGAAAGTGCTTCGCTATGAAGGAACTCGGAGAGGCTTCTTACATTTTGGGAATAAGGATAGTAAGAGACTAATTGGACTTAGTCAGAACACTTACTTAGAGAAGGTACTAAAACGTTTTAGTATGGAAAACTCGAAGAAGGGAGAATTACCGATACAAAGTAATGCCAAGTTGAGTAAGACTCAAAGTCCGAGTACCGAAGCTGAAATAGCAGAAATGAGTCGAGTACCATACGCTTCCGCAGTTGGCTCAATCATGTACGCTATGACTTGTACTCGCCCTGATGTAGCCTTTGCATTGAGCATGGTTAGTAGATATCAAGGGAACCCTGGCAGAGCCCATTGGATTGCGGTGAAGAATATCCTTAAGTACCTTCGGAGGACAAAGGAATGGTTCTTAGTCCTCAGAGGGAGTGATGACTTGAAGGTGCGAGGGTATAGTGACGCCAGCTTTCAGACTGACAGAGATCGAGAAACCTAAATGCTTGACTAATCATTCCATAGAATTGTCAGCATGATATCTAACAGAGGACTGTATGATCCCTTATCTAAAGGACAAGATTGATTAGATCAGAGTTTGACAGCGTCTTTGAGAGCTATGATTTCAAATCGAATTGTACTTGTGCATATAGTTACTAGACTTATCCAAGTGGGAGACTGTTGGAATAATGTCTAAGACTGCAACTATATTAGGCAAGTATTTGACCTGATTGTGCATGGTCCTTTTGGGTTGCCTTCACCATAGCAACTTGATAGGATGATTTATTAAGAGAGAATAAATATTATTAATATATTATGAGAATAATATAAGGAATAATAATATTGTTATTTGATTAATATAAGTCATAAATTAATTGGTATTAATTTGGTGACTTAAAGAGATTAATCAAATAAGAGGGTATAAACTGTCAATTGTTTGATAGTTACACTTTAGACTGTAAATCCTTATTGGATAGGGGTTGGACGAATTCTAGAGCTAAGGATAGCTCAAAATCATCCAAGGCTATCTATGGTAAGGATATGGATTGCTTTAAGAGAAGATTATCCAACTAGGGTTTAAGTTGTAACCCTTAAGGAGTCTACAAGTATAAATAGACCCCATGGCTTAGGGAAATCGGAACTCATTGAGAATAGAGAACCCCTGGCCGATTTCCTCATAGCCTCTCTCTCCTAAATCATCTTCATTGCTATTTGGTGTTTGTAAGCCATTAGAGGAGTGACAATTGTCACTCTAGAACTCCAATACAAAAAGATCAAAACAAGAGATTCAAAGGTAAACTTCTAGATCTGATTTTATATTGTTTTATACCTAATTAGTTGTTAGAAGTCTTGGATTCAAAGCATGTTTAATTAGAAAGCCTAGATCCAAGCATTAGGGTTTTGCATGCGCACATAGGAAAGTTCTTATGGCTAAAACCCATCAGTAGGTACTTTTGGTTAGGCCTTTAGGCGGCCAAAACTCTCATGATCCAGATGTGATGTAAGACCCTCTACAAGGTCAATTTTCCCCAATTTGTTACATCTTAAACATCAATGACATTGTCAGTCAGCTAAATCCTGTGTCACCCCTTGTCTAAATACTTCCATCATGCTACCATAGGAGTCTATCTGAAACCCACTCTAGTCAAGTTGTTAGACTAGAGTAATTTAGCTCCAGGATCGTTCCCAATTCTCTTTCAAAGGTTGGATCATGTTATTCACTAACCAATGGAACCCGGTTTGAACAAAAAACGTCATGAGACCATTCTACGAGCTTACTTCTACTCCGCATTAGGACTGCATCATAGGGATGTAGGTCAAACCTTCGAGAACATACTTCTACTCTATAGGTGAACGGTCGAAATACATCTTGGTTCAATGATAGCCCTTACTAGGAATTCTAGTTCATTAAGAAGGATTAGTAAGAATGTTATTCTTATGATTTCCTCACTTATATTATATATAACGAAGACCTAGTAGACAATAGATAGTGGGATTTCTAACTTAGTTTCTTTTCCTCGTTGGGATGTGAAACTAAAGTAGAATCACACATTTTACTATCCGCCCAGTCTTGGTTATATCATAATGTGTATAAGCTAAGTTTTCATGTATAATAACTAATCTCTTAGTCAAAATCAAAATAATATACAGCCAACCTTAGTCACTCACAAACTCCTTGTCTTTCGTGTTGCAAAATTATGTCATCATCCGGAAATAGTACGCCGAACAATGAATGCCCTATCCTTCATATCAACGCCGCTACATTTCAAGCCGCGGTAACAGCTGCCGTTACAGCTGTCCTTGCAAACCTCAACATTGGCAACGCAATCACGACTGACAAAGGAATTGAAAATTACAATTGTTGTATCGATCCAGGAAGCCAACAAAGGGCAACAGTCATGGACGTACAAAGTTGTAAAACCGAGAAGAGGAAACAAAATCGTCGAGCTCGAAAGGAGCGCCAACGATCCCAAAGACTTGCCATGCAATAGCAACAAGTGGCAACTCCTGCCCCTTCAGCACCAGCACGACCAATTTCTCAAGTCCCTGGCATCGGGACAAACCCTGCACACAAAGGTGGTGGTAAAACCGGACCCCAAAAAAGGAAATTTTCAAAGTGGATGAACGAGGAGGGAACCCGTGTCCACGTAACTCTGACTAAACACCTCACTTCCACCACCAATGCTAGTGCAAGACAGATATGTCACCAATGCGGCGAGATCGGACACCTCAGAAAGGACTGTCCAATCATAAAGAACTCCGGCGTAGACGGGAGGATACTAAGGATCACTGCCGCAGGAGAAACTACTCCGGACCTCGTTAAAAATATCTAAAGCATTCGTTGTAACAGACTCATAAACTGCTTAAAACTAGTGCAACTAGAGTCTTATCTTTTGCGAGACCCCGTCAGCAAAGGGACCCTCGTGCTGCGTATACTTGTCTTTTGTAGTATACCTAGTTCGTAGCAATAGTCTTGTAGTAAATCTATAGTACTATAACTCTGTTAAAAGTTGCAAAGTGGTGTCTTGTCTGTAACGCCTTTGTGATCAAATCTAGTGCCTTTATTTCCAAGTGACTTCGATTTTTATCATACGACTGGAATACCAACCAAGGACCTAGATTCACTTGAGAGCGTGAGAATCAATCGATTAGGAAGTATCCCCACTTCTTGGCTCGATTATTCATGCCTACCCCTTGACTAAATTCAAATTTCGGGACGAAATTCCCTCTAACGGGGGATGATGTGACAACCGTCAAAATCCGGTCAAGTCAAAGTCAAACCGGTCGACTCACTTAGCCCGTGGGTTCTAGGGCTTACGTTAGGTAATTACTTCACAACTCGCTATTCTAATAAGAAGTTATAAATTGAAAAATACGTACATCTAGATCTCCTTAACCTAAAAATGTGGTAAGTAACGAACCAAACCAATAAAACAATGTTGCATACTCATCGGGAGTGTGTAAGATCCTTAAACATGGCTTAATGGGGTTTACGGACCTTGCATTGCGAAGTCGTACACTCACAAATGTCATACACAAAACCTCTTTCAATCATTTTCACTTTATCTCTCTTTATCGAGAATCTCTGTCAAATCTCTCTCAATGGTTCCCGTAACTTTTTGAAGTCATTCGGGTCATTCCGACCCTTAACCAGGTCAAAAACGGCTTGAAACAGGGTAAAAACGAATAAAATAGGCTTAAGGACCCGAAACCCTCTTATTAGGGCCGAAGCCTCTTAGGACCCGAAAGTCCTCTTAGGGACCGAAACCAAGAGCACCGAACCCGAAGGGTCCTCTAAGGACCGAACCTCGCCCAAAGAGAACCGAACCCGAAGGGTCCTCTAAGGACCGAACCTCGCTCAAGAGAACCGAACCCGAAGGGTCCTCTAAGGACTGAACCTCGCTCAAGAGAACCGAACCCAAAGGGTCCTCTCGCGACCGAACCCTTCGCTTCCTGATGCTTTCGCTTCCTTTCGGACTGAGCCCTTCGATTCCTATTGCTTTCGGTCCATCTCGCCTTCACGCCTAGCATCAGAGGGGACCGAACCTCAACCTAGGACCGAGAGGTCTCGCTGGAAGCTCCTTTTCTCTCGGTTTTCGACTAGTTTTGCGTTTTAGGCCCGTTTTTAATTGTTTTAACATGAGATTTTCACCCAAAACTTTATTTTAACATGTAAGGACCCTTAATTAATGATTAATCACGTTTTTGAGGATAAAACCTTATCCAAGAAGAGTGGGTGAAGTACAAAGGTTGAGTGTTGACTTTTCTTTGTATTATGACACAAGCAACCACCATATCCACTACATGACTAACCCACACTCCTCCCCACCATACATTGTCTCTTCCTTGTACTTTTTACCTCACTAACAAGTTATTCCCATGTTTTTGAGAGCTGGACATTCATCCTCTCTCCTCATTTTCTTTCACTTGCTCTCATTCCACCAAAAATACAACACAACTTTTCTCTCAAACTTTTTCTCTCTATATCAAGACTCCAAGGCTGATTTTCAAGCTTTATTCTTCTCTTGGTAAGTATAATTCATCCTCCTTATTATTATTTCACTTCCTTCTACTCAAATCATAGATTGCTTACACAAATATCGTCATATTTATTGTTAGTTCCTCAAATATCCAAGCATCTCCCAAGTGTTCTTGAGTTGAACACTTTCTTTTCTCCATCATCCATCTAATGAAATCACTCAAGGTGAGTTCATACCCCTACATTTTCATGTTTTCTCAAGATTTAGGGGGGGAATACAAGTTAAAACACCAAGAACATAACTAAACTTTTCTAACAGCTTTCATCAAAAAAGTTGGACTCCATTCACGGACTAGTTTTGACAACTTAAACATTTTAGTTTTCAAAACTGTTTTAGGTGCAAGTAGTTCCACTTCTTAGCTTTAAAATGACTACTTGCACAACTCCACACGACTTTTCTACAATTTATGGTGATATTTACAAAATAGCTTGTCTTTTCAAACACAAACCTGGACCAGTCTGTGAATATGAGCATTTTAATACAAGTTGAAGGCTTCCAAAAATCATGATAAAAATTATGAGTAAACAAGACATATTTTAGGAACTCTCAGAATTTACGGATCTAGTTTTTGACTTCGTATGATTTCTCTATGATTTTTCTAAAACAGTGCAGAAAGGTTAAGAGTTAGTTAACAGCTTATAACATTCAAAACACTTTGTAACATGTTGAGCAAAGTGTTAAATCTTTGACAAGTTCATATATTACAAGTATTTCTTGTAGTGGTATAATTATACAATAGAAAACACTCACTGAATTGTAAGAATCCTCCATCATAATCATTAGTACAAAACAAAGCAAGATAAACATAGTTATATTGTACTATACATTAGACTTACATAGAACGGATTTTTAACACCACAAATAAACATACTAAACTATAATAAGTATAGTTAGCGTTGCATATACATTTCAAATATTTTGATAAACTATAATAGGTATAGTTTATGATCATTTACGTTACAAAAGTTTTTCACACGAGAAGGGGTACATTACAAAGTACCGGGTTTTCATATAAATGAGGTACATTACAAAGTGTCGGGTCTTTATACAAAAAGGGGTACAGATATAAAGTACCGGGTTTTCATATACATGGGGTACATTACAAAGTACCGGGTCTTTATACAAAAAGGGGTACAAATATAAAGTATCGGGTTTTCATATACATGGGGTACATTACAAAGTACCGGGTCTTTATACAAAAAAGGGTACAGATACAAAGTACCGGGTTTTTATACAAAAAGGGGTACAGATACAAAGTACCGGGTTTTCATATAAATGGGGGTACATTACAAAGTACCGGGTTTTTATACAAAAAGAAGTACAGATACAAAGTACCGGTTTCACATAAACTAGTATTTATGATATTAAATCTATACTTCATCTAGAATTGTTAGACTTCAACTATAAGCGTCGAGCGTATATGCTAGAGTCGTATATGAATTTAGTCTTGATTGGCTTAGAATTGGTGGGCCCGCCTCATCTCCTGTTCCTCGTTGGGTTGTGGACCTAGGGCAGACCCACTATATTCGACGTTTTATCTAACTTAAATCTTACATAACTTATATACGCTGGACGATTATAGGGGAAATCTATGGGTCATCGTAGGGTTCATTAACACATCATATAGGAATATTCTGTTCACCCTTAACTAAGAAAATATTGGATTTTCTGGAAATCAGTGAAACAGGAAAACTTCAGCACTTTTTTTAAAACTACTTGTATTCTCAGGAAATCAGTGAAACATGAAAACTTCAGCGCTTTGAAGATGGGACGTTAAACCGTCAACAATTTATTTTTGTCATCATAATGTAATTGATTTTGAAACATGTAAACATATACTTTGGTGTAGCTCTTTCAATTATATTTATGATGGTTGTATTTACTTTGAGCACTATTATACACGTTGTTGTGATATTGTACATGAAGTCCTCCACCCCCGGACGTTTCCGCCATCCTTGGTTTGGGGGTGTGACAGAAGGTGTTATGAATTTGACTAAGCTCTTCTGGAATCTCTAAACGATATGCCACCTTGCCCACTCGGGCTACAATCCTGAACGGGCCTATGAACCGAGGCCCCAACTTGCCCCTCTTACGAAACCTGATAATCCCCTTCCAAGGCGACACCTTCAGCAAAACAAAATCCCCCACCTGAAACTCGAGATCCGATCACCATCGATCAACATAACTCTTCTGACGGCTATGCGCGACTCGCTACTAGTCGCGCACCTGCTGAATCAACCCGGTGGTCTTGAGCACTACCTCAATGCTCCCCATGACCTGATGTCCAACCTCACCCCAGCATACTGGGGTCCTGCACCTCCAACCGTACAACATCTCGAATGGAGCTCGGTTGATACTGGCATGATAACTATTATTATACGAAAACTTTGCCAGCGGGAGATACGTATCCCAACTTCCTCCAAAATCCAACACACAGGCTCGAAGCATGTCCTCCAGAGTCTGGATCGTCCTCTCACTCTGACCGTCAATCTGAGGGTGATATGTCATACTGAAATGCAGTTGAGTGCCCTGTTCCTCGTGGAACTTCTTCCAAAACCTGGATGTAAACCGAACATCCCTATCTGAAACAACCGACACTGGCAGCCCGTACCTAGCCACCACTTCTCGAACATAAATGTCCGCCAACTTTTCTGCTGATATACTCTCAAAGATCATAATGAAATGGGCACTCTTTTTCAGTCTATCCACGATAAACCATATAGAATCCATGCCCCTCGCCGTCCTTGGTAGCTTCGTAATGAAGTCCATAGTCATCTCTTCCCACTTCCACATAGGAATGGGTAACGGCTGATCCTTGCCATGAGGCCGTTGATGCTCGGTCTTGACCTTCCTGCAGGTCAAGCACCACTCCACAAACCAGGCGATCTCCCGCTTCATGTAGGGCCACCAATAACTCAGCCTCAATTCCCTATACATTGTTGTTGCACCTGGATGTATAGAAAACTTGGACTTATGCGCCTCCTCTAATAGCCTCTGCCTCACTCCACCTGATACCGACACCCATACTCGTCCACACTACGTCAAAAGACCGCGGCTATCCTTAACAAACAAAGGATACTGACCCCAAATTTTATCCACTTTCCAGTTCTCCTTCTTCTCCCCCTCAATCTGGGCCTCTCGGATCAAATCCAACAAGGACGAAATCACAGTCATCCTCATACAAATGTCCCTAATCAGTGACCCCACCGTCTTGCGGCTCAACACGTCGGCCACTACATTAGCCTTCCCTGGGTGGTATAGAATCTCGCAGTCATAGTCCTTCAGCACCTCTAACCACCTCCTCTATCGCATGTTGAGGTTATGCTGATCCATCAAATACTTCAAACTCTTGTGATCGGTATAAATAGTGAACCACACACCATATAAGTAGTACCTCTTAATCTTGAGGGTAAACACCACTGCCCCAAGTTCCAGTTCATGAGTGGGGTAATTTGCCTCATGAGGCTTCAACTGCCTCGAGGCATAAGCAATCACATGCCACTATGCATCAATACCGCACCTAACCCTGAAATCGATGCATCACAGAACACCACAAAATCATCCAACCCCTCATGTAGTACTAGAACCGGAGCCTTGCATAACCTCCGTCTCAGGGTCTCAAACGCCATCTACTGATCCTCACCCCAGTGAAAGGTCACATTCTTCTTGGTCAAGCGGGTCAATAGCACAGCGATCTTGGAGAAATCCTTGATAAATCTCTGATAGTAACTTGCTAAGCCCAAGAAACTAGGAATCTCAGATGCACTCCTCGGTACTTCCCACCGCATCACAGCCTCCAACTTGGCTAGATCAACTAAAATACCCTCCTGATTGATGACATGTTCCAGAAACTGTACCTCCAGCAGCCAAAATTCACACTTGGAAAACTTCACGTAAATTTTCTCTGCCCTCGTGGTCTTTAAAACCTCCCTCAAGTTATGCTCGTGCTGCTCCCTGGTCCTAGAGTAGACCAGAATATCATCGATAAAGACAATCACCGATCGATCCAGCATCGGCCTACACACTCTTTTCATGAGGTCCATGAATGTTGTTGGGGCATTGGTGAGCCCGAACGGCATAACCACAAACTCATAGTGCCCATACCGAGTCCTGAAGGCCGTCTTCGGTATATCCTCATCCCGAATCGTCATCTGATGATACCCAGACCAAAGGTCAATCTTGGAGAACCAAGACACACCCTGAAGCTGATCAAATAAATCATCAATCCTCAGCAACGGATAACGGTTCTTCATCGTCAGTTTGTTCAGTTCCCTATAATCGATGCACATGCGGTGCGACCCATCCTTCTTTTTCACGAAAAGAATCGGTGCACCCCACGGGGAACTGTTTGGGCAAATGAACCCTTGGTCAAGCAGCTCCTGGAGCTATGCAGATAATTCTTGCATCTCTGGCGGTGCCAACCGATATGATGCCTTTGCTATCGGGGCGGCACCCGACACCAGGTCAATGTGAAACTCCACAAGCCTCTCCGGAGGCACTCCTGGTAACTCCTCGGGGAACACATCCCGGTTATCCTGTACAACCGGCATGCTGCCCAATTCCATCACGGTCTCCACCCTCGTATCTGAGACATAAGCCAGAAATCATGTGCAACCCTGCTATAAAAATCTCCTAGCTCTCGTTGCCGAACAGAGGGTAGGTCCATGCGAGGCCCTCTCCCCGTGAAGAACCAATTCTCCCCCACATGGGATTCGAACCCTAACCAACTGGCGCTCGCAATAAATCATGGCCCCATTGGCCCCCAACCAGTCCATCCCAACAGTAACTTTCAACCCTCGTAATGGTATCAAAACTAGATCCACACGGAACCTTTCGCCCAACACATTCAGAACACAGCCTCGATATACCCTCGCCACACTAACGGTGCAGTCATCAACAATTCCTACCTCGAGCGGGGAATCCAAGGTTCCCGATGCATCCCTAAGTTTCTTGCTAAGCGCAAGAGACACAAATGACCGGGTAGCTCCCGAATCAAACAAGACATGAGCAGTCATACCATTGACCAAAAAGGTCCCTATACAACATAATCACACATAAGTCATACAAAATGATAAAAGCAGAGGATAACAAACACGTACCAGCCATAACATCTGGCGCAGCCCGAGCCTCTTCGGTAGTCAGCTGAAACGCGCGGCTCTTCACCGTTGTGGCTTCCGCCTTAGCAGGGCGAGCATCGGTGATCCTCAGGGTGGCTGGTGTAGGCACTGCCACCACTCCTCCCCCTCCCTGCAACCTCGAGCAATCGGCCTTTTTTGTGGCCGGTCTGGTTGCAGTGGAAACATATCAGGCCCTTATTGGGGCTATCCCTGCTCACGTGGCCCTGCTGCCCACAAGAGTAACATCTCGATATCCCAGCTGTCCGACACACCCCGCTATGAAATCTCCCACACTTGGCACACCATCCCTGGCCCTGCTGGCCTCTACTAGATGAATCTGAGGTCTTAGGCTTTTTAACCTGACCCACTGCTGTCTGTGCCTGCTCGGGCTTCTGCTTAGCGTGGGAATCCAACTCCATCTCCCGCTTACGGGCATTATCCACCATCTCATTCAGGGTTTTGCACCCTGTAAAGCTCACAAATTCCCAGATATCATCCCTCAACATGGAATGATACCGGGTACATCTTATCTCCTCGTCAGTGGCATACTGTGGGATCAACAAGGCTCGCTCCCGAAACTTGGCGTTGATCTCCGTCACAGTCTCAGTGGTCTGCTACAAATCATGAAACTCTCGTACTAGCCGTTGCACCTCAATGGGCGATGCAAAATCTGAATCAAATCGTTGTACAAACTCGACCCATGTCATCTCAGCCACCCCGGCTGGGCCCACCTGGCTAGTAACCTCGCCCCACCAATCCCGGGCTTTATCCCTCAGCATCCAAGAAGCAAAGCCAACATGTGCCTCATCCAAGGGGCATTCTCGATATCCTCCACCCAGCATCGACTAACAATGGGGTCCCTGACCCCGAAAAACTCCGGCGCCCCACACACCTTGAACTCCAGAAACGAGGGAGTTTGGGTCCCAACCTGACCCGTGGCCAACTAAATCTCCATAATGCCCTCCTTGTCCGTCCTGAAAATGATTGGGGTCGCGTTAAGGATACATGTGGTAACCTCGGATGCAATGAGCTCGTGCAGCTTCTCATCGATGACATCAGTAGTGTCTCCTGATCCCACCCCAGATCCAGACCCCGATCCTGATCCTCCTTCTCCAAATCATGTCACCACCATGCTGGACTGAAATATCACAAATTACAATGATCAGGATTTCCATATTAGCGGTTTTTCCACACTAGTCCTCCTCGTAGTCATGAGATCTAACAACGCTTTAGGTATAGGTCCTATGCTTCCAATAGTACGGGCCCAATACTACCTTCCACACCTACACGTACCTTTCCCCACTGCTCTACCTGATAACTCCAATTTGTCCCATAACCAAACCATGATCCATAATTATCGAGTACATCAACCTCAGTCTGTCCTAAGATTTACTCTACTCACACCAATCAAACCAATCATGACAGGTTGCCTTTATGCATGTAAATTATACACAGAAAAGGATCAAATACACTTTCAAATAAAGGACTCTACCCTAGAACCACAACCAAACAAGGAACATGAAATAAGGACAAATCAATTATTCTGAGGCTATAATCTCCTAACCATATATAATTTTAAAAGCATACACATAGCAAGTTCTATATAATCAACAATGTTCAAATATCAGTATAACATGGCTAACATATTGTGGAACTACTTACTTGGCTCGGTTGATCACGCGAGTTGCACTCTTATCTTTCACTTCCTTTTGAAAACCCTTTTTAGTTACTTTTTGAAAACACTTTTACCATTCCCTTAGTTTGAGTCCTGACACACCCGAGAGTGTGCCTGAATCCCTCAAACCAAGTCTCTGATACCAACTTGTAACGACCCAAATTTTTAAAGAAAATTTTCACTTTTTAATTAATAAAACATAATTGCTTAAACAATAAAATCCCAACATAATTGTTTTCAAATCAACGATTCATTACAAGTTATTCAAATCATCAGAGTGTCCCCAACCCTAACAGTGAAAGAGAGCGATAGAGTGCATGCCGAGCCATCACGCCTTGCCCTTTCCCTTGGGCTCAGATGTACCTGAAACAATCAACAACCTGTAAGCAAAATGCTTAGTGAGTTCCCTAGAGCATACCACACACCACACATACACATATCCTGTTAGCTAATTAAAGCTACACACATATCACATAAGCCATGCATACATAAAACCTGTAATAGTGCCATGGGCTACCCCACATGGTCTTTACCTAGGACTACCATGGGCTACCCCACATGGTCTTACATCTAATTCCATGAGCTACACCACATGGTCTTTACCTAGGACCGTAATGGGCTACCCCACATGGTCTTACATCTAATGCCATGAGCTACCCCACATGGTCTTTTCCTAGGACTGCCATGGGCTACCCTGCATGGTCTTACATCTAATGTCACGGGCTCCCCCTGGGGTCTTCATGCAAAACACACAATCACATATCATATCAAAACACATGATGGCTAACACATATATCACAATCACATAATGGGCTGGCCTTGGTCCTTAGACCCATAGCCCATAGGTATGGTGAGAAAACTCACCTCAGTCTGCTGAACACAAAAGATGCTCTCCTAACAGTCTGCAACCTCCCGAGCTGGACAATTAATACTAATCAATGTTAGGACCTTAATTCAATCCAGGATAACCCAAACCCACATTCTTCCATGAGGCCCAATTATCCTTCCCTTGCTAATGGCCCCAAGGTCCTAATCCAAAATCATTAACGACCTTTTGGCCCAATAAGATCCAACCAAAGTTTTCATGTCCCATAACAGAAGAAATGGACCACAATCCACACCATACAACCAGCCCATTAACCAAAATTAAGCCCAAAAGCACAAAGACCCAAAACAGATCCGACCCAATTTGCAGTGTGTATGCTCGATGTACTATTCTGGTACGCGCAGTGTACCGGGTCTTAAGGACTACGCGCAGCGTACATTGAGTACGCCCAACGTTCTTCCAGACTAAGCACTTTCTCCATTAAGTGCTTAATACTCAATTTCTTTACGTCGAAAAGCCAGATCTAAGTTGATTAATACGTCCTAAGGCATAAAGTTGCCAACTTTATGCCTTTGCATGCCCCCCCTATACTCCCAAAACTTTCATTTAGACCTTTCCAAAGCCCTTAACCCATGCATGAGACCAATACTTCCACCAAGACTCCATTTTTATACTTCAAAACGAACAAGGGACCTCAGATCCGCCATTCTCCTCTCATGGAGTTGCTTAACTTGGCAAAAGAGGTCTAAAGTCCAACAAAATGGACCAAACTAGAAAACCCTAGCTAGATCTAAAGATTTACATGGAAAGGTACAAGCTTTTTACCTCCAGAAGCCTTTCAAGATGACCCAAAAGCAGATCCTTGAAGCATCCAACTGATCTAAGCTTGCTTCACAACTCTCCTTCTTGAAAGAACTCCAAAATAACCACCAAAACCCTCTTCTTAGGCTCTAAGTCTCACTCACACACTAACTCAGCTGTAGGAAGACGAAATGGGGCTAAAGAAACTGATAGGGTTTGGTTCAAGAGGCCAAAAGACGTTTAAATAGGGAACAAGTCCGTGATTTAGGGTTTTTCCTTCTAACGCATACGCCCGGCGTACCCTAACGTAAGCCTAGCGTACGCAGGGCTCCTCCGCGATCACATAGGCAGAGTACGCTATGCGTATCCATAGGTACGCCTAGTGTACTCAAGGGACCAAAACTGCAAATATATGAATTCTTGAGGGTTTCAAGACGTACCAAGTTTTTGGGTGTTACACCTCGTTTCCTCAGATGTCTCAAAAGGTCCAACTCTACTCGTCGAGTTAAGCCCTAACTCGCCAAGTTATTGCGCGCTCAAGGTCATCGGGACAAACCCTCACCGACTCGTCGAGTCATCTCATAGACTCGACAAGTCCCTTTGATCTAATTTCTCACTCGGACGTCCAAGGCCAGATCTACCACACTGGACTCTAGATCTAGCCCTTAAATGTACAAAAGTTGCGTAAAGTCTCGACCTATATGTTCATGCATGGCATATATGCCTAAAATGCCAATACAAAGTCTAACAAATGGTTAGGTGCTCAAAATCTGGTCTCTAGCTCAATATAGTGCAGGTCTTTGGGCTCTCAAGACCCTCCACACTTCAGATCTGAGGTTTCAACCTCATATCATACACAAAAAGGCTCAAAGACTCTAAGCAATGGAAGAAAACCCTAGAAAAACTACCATTTCAAGATCTCCCTAGATGATGAGAAAGTCAGCATACTTACCTCAAGCAAACACTGTTGAACCTGTGGATCCCAAGCTTCTTGTTGCCCCAACCTCAATAATCGTCACTCCTCCTTCAAAGAATGCACAAAAAACTACCAACTTAGCTCCCCACTCACTTTCTAGCTCCAATGAAGATTAGGGTTTTCTCTCAGGGGTGTAGGGTAACTGGTGAGGTGGAAATGGGGCATAAGTTCCCTTATATAGGCCCCAACCCCGGGAAATTAGGGTTTCTCTGCCCAACACCTACTCGGCGAGTCAGCTCTCTGACTCGTCGAGTCCACTCATTAATTCCCACGCGGCAACTTGACCCTACTAGGCGAATTGGACTCTCAACTCATCAAGTCCCTCCATAAATTTAAAAAATTCAACTACACAATAATATACCTGAAATTTCAAATGTTACATCATGACTCCACAAAAAGAAACGCTTTGCAGGAGGCAACCTGACATTTGGTTTGCATTTTTATTTTTCGTCTTATTTAAAAAGTTTAGTTTTTATTTTTAGTGATTGAATGAGTTTTCCATCTTGATTATTAGATACTAATTTAATGTGTTTTTTAGTTTTGATGTATTTCAGGAAAATAAGACGAAAAAGAAGGCAAGAGGCGTGACAAACAAATAAGTGTGGGGTACATATTTTACGTAGAGCAAAACCGAGGAGTCTACTGAACTATCAATTCTACATATGGAGAAAATTGATACGAGGGACTAATCAAGACCCTGATCACCTTCTGATTGGTCGATTATTTTTAGCAATTTACGATTATATCGCAACTTATTTTCCCGATATTTGAAGGCTAGAACACAACAATTCGATATGCATGTTTCGAAGATATTTTAAATCACAAGCTTATTCATAGAAGACCGCTTCACGTGAATATTCACTATGTGTTGCGAATAATATTTTTATGTAATTAATCTCCAGTTTCTTCCAAAGACCACGGCGTGGTACACTACGTACCACGACATGGCAACCCCCATTCATATTATCTTTTAGCATTGAAGTTTAGTTGTCCGCCTCTTGTTTTGCTGCCAAGAGTCCACTATTTTAAGCAATGATGTTTAGATTTTGGAGTGTTCCAGTAGACAAATTCAAGCTTAATATCGACACGCAATTCACGACATTCATCTTATCTCGCGACTACATAAACTAGGCGAGTTTGTTTCCTTTTCTCGCTTTTTTATTTTATAAGTTTTTAATTGTGTTTATTCAATTAGGGCATTGTATAATTTAAGTGTGGGGTAGATAATTTTAAAAAAAGGAAAAGAACATGTTAGATTGAAGTAAAATATAAAAATGATAGATAAAAAGAATAAAAAAAAGTAAAGACTTGAAAATGGTCTAAATTAGAAAAATCTAGAAAATTTAAAATTTTTGTTGTGTTAGAACTAAGTTTGCTAGTATTGTCTGGGGTAATTTGATATGAATTTAAAGGTTTTGCTGAGCCAATTTGTTATAATATATTTGTAACTTCCAAATTCTAGTGAAATCATGAGATAAAAACGTAAACTTGTGTAGTGTAAGGAACATAAAAAGTTTTGCATCGTGTACTGAAATCTATTTAGGAAAATTTATGTAGTCATTACACTCTTGACTAATACCTTTAACCAATACGGGTTGATGTTAAGTTCCCTTGCTTAAATATATATATTTTTTTTGGTTTTTAGTTTGAGAAAAAAGTGAGTTATGAAAGAAAAAGAAATAAAAAATAAATTGTGAAAAAGAAAAGCAAAAGAAAAAAAAAATAGAAAAGAAAAAAAGGTTGTTTAAAGTTATTAAGTGAATAAAAGCTATCAAAGTATGAAGATCTTGAATAAAGTGAAGAAATAAAGCAAATTGTCAAATGCAAAATGGCTTAGTAGTCAAAGTTGTAATTTTTATTTTTATGTTATTTTTATCATATGTATGCTTGGAAACTTAACAAAAATAACTTGAGGTTAAGAAAGTTTTTTATTGATGTATTAAGAGGAATGCATAAATGAATATTGTAGTTGGGAACATTTATGTGGATTGCAAGTATTTATAGCTGGGGAAGTAATTAGGATCTAGACACAAATATATGCATTAAGACCAGATATAATTGATGAATTCAAACTGGTTTACTCTATGTGATGTTGGTGAGCAAAGTTTTGATATAGCATAATAACAATCTAGTTTGCTTACGGAAAAACAAAAGATAAGTATGAGGTATTTTGATATTGTCATATTGATACATATATTTTAGACAATTTTCTTAAAATATTTGATTAAAAAGTTATATTTTTAGATATATGATACTTAATATATATGTTTGAAAATGTCAAATTATAGTTAAAATCGAAGCTGTGATACAAAAAAAAAATGAAAATCGAGCTGAAATGGTACAAAAAGGATGTTATTCGACAGCTTGACCCCTCATCAGTGTTTTGATGACAAGGCATAGGGTGTTGCTAGTTATTTTATCATGTTTTAATAAAACTATGTCATTCTATAAAAACTAAGAAGTGGCAAAACTCTAAACAAACATACAAAAGTTCATAAGCTTACATGGTGTAGATCGAGTTGGGAAGTCGAATAATTGAAAACATGTGGGTTTATGAAAGCGATAGATGAATAAAATTGGAGGGGATAAATGAAGAAACAAATACAAGTTGAAACGTGAGCACGTTGGATAAAAGCGAGAAAATATAGATACAATAATGTTGTCGGACAGTTTAACCACGTCTTCATGTTTTGGCGATATCTAAAACATCTTAACTTGATTTAGGTGATTCAAGATTTTCCAAAGAGAAAACCGAATTATACACAACTTTGTTGTTTTGAGTATTCTAGACTTGGTTATTATATGGCCCAACAAAGAAGAGAGAGTAAAAGCGTTGGATATATTTACTTTTGTTGGATATATTTACTTTGCGTTCGTATTTTTGACCATATCCAACGACTTGTTACTACAATTGAGGTTGTTTAAACCGTTCTGAAAAAAATAAAGAAATATGTATGAATTTTATGTTTTGACTTTTCATTGTAACGGTATTTGTCGTCAAAATCAAGGAAGTTTATACTGAATAAAAATGCCCAAAATAAGATTGATGTAAATTTTAAGCACAAATTAAAATCAAATGGACCGTTCGAGCGTTATAAAGCACACCTTGTTGGTAATGGACGTTCTCAATAAGTCAAAATTGCTTGTCATGAGACTTTTAGCACGATTGTAAAATCGGCTTTCATATGCACCATTCTGAGCCTTAATAGTTATCTCCAAAGTTATGGCCAATAAATACATTTGATGTCGAAAATGTTTTTTTTTATACAATCTCTTTCAATTTACAGTATATATTCACGAACCAATTGATTTTCTTGATGCTTCTCATCCCGGTCATGCCTCATGTTTGGTAACAACATTTTGGTAATGTTAATAACACAATCGGTTTCAAGCATAGCATCTGTGATCACTGCTTTTTTATATACAAACATGGCAATGTTATAACGTATTTCTTACTTAATGTCGATGACATATTCACCACCTACCACGGATCTTGATTGATGACTTCCAAGACAGGTGCATCCGGCCACCTCCAACTACATCAACTGGGGCGACTATTAGACATATCTCTATCATGTATTTTATATTTATCTTATAGGTATTGTTAGGCTAGTTTATAGAATACTTTCCCTTTTCCAAAATCTTGTTCTATGTAACAATATTGGTGTTGTATGTATAGATATTGGTGCTTTGTTAACGACAAGATCAACTTTTCCATTCGATCGCACACAATTGTTTTCACTCTAATACTACAATCTAACAAACATTAAGGTATGATATTGATACGTAATTTCGTGGATTCCATAAAACTTACAACCCAAATACAGTCCAATTAATTTGAACATGTACGTAATAAATGAAAAGTATTGTGTCATCACGTGCAAGTCATGAAAAGAGCTCAAAAGGTACGTAGTAGTATAAAGCCATGGGGTATGTGAGCCAACCCACCCCCCATCTACTCTTATCTATGCATCCAAACGAAATCTCCGAAATATCCAAACCCCCTCCAATCAAATCACACCACGTCGCTCTTCATCAATCTTCTCATATAAACCACACTGCTGACTACAAAAGCTCACCCTACCCCCACCCCCACCCCCTTCCCCTTTCACCTTTTTCAACCCCTCTACTATGATCACCAAAGCCTCCAAACCTTCTTCACGTAAAACCAGAACTAAACGCCGAAAACCCAAATACTTAAGCCTCCGTCTTCAGCTTATCACCACCACTCCACTACCAATGCCCACCACCATCACCACCACCACCCACGACCATGACAACAAACAACTCATCAATCTTTTCCCACTACACCCCGAAAACCTAGTCGAACAAGATAAACTAGACGAAGAACATAACATGGCCTGTCTGTTCTCGTCTTGTGATGACGACGGAGCTGCCACCACCCTCACCGGAATCCTGTGCTCCGATGACGAAGATGAAGAAAACACCAACAACCCATCTCCTTCTTCGGTTAACTACGCCGACGAAGAGGTGGAGCTTGTACGGACGGCGATGAGGAGGAATAAAACCGAGAGGGATCGTCATGAGAAGTGGGTTTGTTATTCGGAGGTTGTGGAGAAGAAGAAGGTGATTAGAGGGATGTCATCGTCTTCTTCATCATCAACATCATGTAATCATAATAATCATCATCGGAGTAAATTAGTGTTGAAGCTTGATTATGGTAAAGTTATGGATTCTTGGGTCAACAAAGGTCCACTTTATATTCATAAGAATTCGGATCCGGATACTCCACAACCTCAAACTGTACCCGATCTTCAAGATGATGACTTCTTTTTTCCATCTTCCACCTCTCTTAATGTGAGTTCCATTCTTCCCTTTTCATTTCATACATATACATATACATACATACATATATGCATGTATAATTGTATACATGCAAGTAATAATTTGTGTGTGAGTTATACAACTTAGAATAGTCATGATTAGATTGCATGTTATATTTACATAATTAAAAGATCCAACATTTAGTTTTTTTCTAAATTTTTAGTCGACAAAATATATGTTTGCAATAATTATGGTCAGTTTATGTCATTTTCGTACAGCATATGAATTATTGTGGAATATTATTTCGATCATGCTAGTATTTCATCGTTCAGTCTAGAAAATAGTGACAGATGATTTGACACTAAGTTTACTAGAATATTTATAATGTTATTAATTTTAACATGATTAAAGTTAAAAAAAAAAAATTGTGTAACAAAATTAAAGTTACTAATTTTAAGCAATAAGGGTTGTCGGTGAATCGGTGTTCTGAGAATCTTGAATATTTTGGACTTAACCAGTCAAAGATCTGATTACATGCTTACATGAAACGATAGGCTTGTGCAATTTCGAAATGCGATTTATGTAAACCCTTCCTAATGTACATATCGTGTTGCGTATTGTACAAGTAGCAATATAAAAGTTGTGCTTTAAGGAATTTGAGTATCTGGAAATGGGTTGATTTTAACATGTGTGTCAATTGATGACTTGTGACCCCACCACTGCTTGCACTTTATTGCTCTGTAAAGTTGTACGGTACAAGTCCCTAGTGGAATTAAGTTTGTTCAACTTAAGCTCCTCCACTTTTCAATATGTCGACAATGCACCCCAAAAGTTTGAAAAATTATTGTGATGGTTATCATAGGACATTATATATATATGGCTTATCTTCTTAATTTAATTTTTTTTTAAGATTATATATTTGAGAGTGGCAATTATCAATATGACAAAAAACACAACATAAATTTGACATCTAAATAAACAGGTTTGTACATACCTTAAAGAGGTCTTTTAACACATTTTTAGTTGAGAATTCTAATGCGTGCTATATATATATATATATATATATATATATATATATATATATATATATATATATATATATATATATATATATATATATATATATATATATATATATAAAAAGCATTAATTAAAGTATTAATTATAAAAGAATATTATTATAATTAAATATGATAAATATTAATTATAAATAATATTTCTTACAATTAAAGTATTTTATATTTAGTTATGATAACATTACACATAATTAATGTTTATCACATTTAATTATTATAATATTTTTTATAACTAATGCTTCTTATATGTGCCATTAGACACATATTAGATATTCTCATTTTAGTTTGATTCACTTAACATGTATAAAAAATGTGTCGTGTTTGGGTAGGTAGAGAGGTCCTTAGGTCAACTCGCCAACGTTTTAATTATATTAAGTTAAAAAAACATATTTTTCATTTTTTTAATATATGATGCCCTAAATTACATAGCCCTAAAAATAAATCCATTTAAAACAACCACCGTTAGTAGTCTCGTTCTCCCTCACATTTTGAATTTGTAGTGCCATAATGCTAACCCTTTCCACATTCAACGGTTCCAGATTGCATGAATCGATTTTTTTTTTAATATAAGATCTTTTACTAATAACTTTTTTATGAATACAAGCTTTATTGATTTAAAATAAATACAAGTTAGATGGAGTTTTCAATGTACAATCTTTTACAATAAAAAATAAAAATATTATTTTATAGTAAACAAAACAATTTAAATATATTGCTATTTTGTTGCATTTAACCTGATCTCTAATAAGATTGACCTCTAAAGTCATGACCAGATAGAGTTATTTAGACACTAATTTTGTCCATGTTACTTTGTAAAGCTATAAGATACAAAATCCAAAGACATTATGGGCACATTGCACCATATAAACTTGAAAAATTAATGTGTTATCATGTCTAATTCTTAACAATGAATACATGTAATATTAAGTTTCTTATTATTGTTATGTTATGTATAGGGCATCACACATGACGAACGAGACAATGGTGGCAATGGAGGGTCATGGACAGTTCCAGAAATGACACACATTGAAAATACAGACATTGGCAGAGGAGAGGATGCATTACATGCAGTGGGGTCGAATGCAATGATTCAACATAGAGAAGCTAGTGTCCAGAGATACAAAGAGAAAAGACGCAACCGTTTATTTGCTAAAACCATTCGATATGAAGTAAGAAAGTTGAATGCTGAGAAACGCCCTCGTATTAAAGTAATATACGTCTCTTTCTATAATGCATTTTCTACTCTGGTTAAATAGTTTAAGTCTCATTTTAATAATATTCCATTGTTTTATTGTTTCAATTTGCAGGGAAGGTTCGTGAAAAGAAACTGAATGAGATACTTTTTATTATTTTTCTGAGTTACAATTTTAAGTTAAAGACCTTCTTAGAATGGAATTACGTATTTTGGACAACGTACATATGTATTTTTATTTCAAAATGAAGATAATAATGAAAAATGTTACATTTTATTAATAAAACTTATTAATTGTCACATTCTTACCAGACAAACACAAAGAAGAGAACAATAGCAAACGTGTTACATGAGCCATCAAGCTTCCCATTTTGCAAAATGAAAACCAGCGAAATTTGAGAAATGGGACCACGACGAATTATTAGTACGAGAGCATTAAATTAAATTAAAAAAAAAATTGAGTTTTTATTTTTTGCAAAAATTACTTTTTTTATTTTTATATGTTGGAGGCATCAAGGATGAAGATGAGATGAAACCGGTATTCAAGATTCTCGAACACCAAATCGGGTGGAAGGCCGATATTGAGAACTGAATAGAAGTAATATTATAGGTACGAATAATACCGGGAATAATACTGGTTTTTGGTACTAACATTGGTACCGACCGCATCAATCCCAAATTTCAATTATTTTAAGGTACAAATTATCGTCTTATATTATCATAAACAATGCTGATTCGGTGACATTCGATAACGATTTAAGTCAGAAATTTCAGTATTTTTGCGCACCCCTAGGAGGTAGGTCAAGTCACATAGATTCTTTAGAGCTACTAAAATGATTTATTATATCACATGGTTCTTGATGATACAAATATAGTCGACACTTGTGACTTCAACTACTTTTGATTCTATTTAAACAATATTATGCTAGATGTTATATTTTATACAAATAGAAGGATTCACTTTTGTTAGGTTAAAAATAGTATCAAAGATTATTCTTATTGTTTAACATAATATTCTAATTACGTACTTTTTTTTCATTTCAAAACCTAAGTTGGTCATTTCAAAACCTACTTTTCCCTCTTATGTTAAACCAAATTTTGAGAAAGAAACAAAACACTTTGATTGTCACACAAGAGTGTCAGCTGGCCATCTGGTATGACATGAAGCTCTTGTAGGAGATGTGTGAGGGATACTATTTCCACAGTAGTATTCGCCATTGCTCGGTATTCAGACTAACAACTCGAGCGTGAAACAGTAGGTGCTTTTTAGCGCTCACTACTAGAAAATAGCCCTTTAACGACACGGAAACAATGTTACGCACAGATTTACGATACACATTTTTTGCGTGTCCTAAAATTAATGTTAGCTTTCCAAAAACTGAAGGATAGAGGACACACATATTTGTGCATGCCCTAAAATTAGTGTCAAACAAAAAAAATACCAACATAGAGGGCGATTATCATAAATGTGTGTCATGTAAAGGTGTTGTTTTATATTTTTTTTCATGGACGCGCGTCCTATGATTATTTAATAGAGAAAGGGGGAAATGAAATCCCAAAAAATTAAAAACCCCGCCTTGTTCTATCTCCCTTTTTCCCTCTACCCTCTGCCGATGCCTCCACCTTCTTCACAAATCATAGGGCTTTTTGTTCAGGACCATACAAAATCAAACCAAAACAGAGCATGGGTGGACCTTTTATAACCTAGATATGTCAGCTCCACCATTGTTTGCCGGCTTCGCCCAAAAAATTTAAGTCCCCGCCCCTTCTGATACCTCCCTCAGTAAACAACAATGGAAATTGCCGGTTTAGAGAGATTCTCCTCTCAAATCTCTCAAAACCATACCCTTTCTCTCTATTCACGCACCATCATCTCATGTTCAAATGCAACAACTTCATCGGCGACTGCAACTGCTCTCTATTTACACACCGACGACTGCAACTCCTTTCAATTCATACAACTCATCTCTCTATTCCCACACTGGAGTCTGATTTCTTCCACATCGATCCTCACAGTTAAATGGTTCAGCGACTGCAACTCCTCCCAATTGTAGTACCGATATACAACTACGACTCATCAGCCGTCCATAGAAGCTACCAGTTCAACGAGCCCTAATCGACACCTCTACCTTCTCGTCTCTCCATCTCCACCAGGTTTTCTCTCATCTCTATCCTCCACCATATAAAGTTTACAAGGATGTGAAGGGGATAACCGAATGAAACCCTAACATTACTTCTGGTTCCAAGCAGAATAGTGCATTTAACTGCCATCAATGCCAAAGTCAAAATCATCTCTCCAACCCTAACACTACTCTGGTTCCAAGTAGTAAAGACCTTCTCGATCAAGGAAACCTCCTCGCTAACTGCACAAGGTCTTCTCTTTTTCTACCATCCATCTCTATTCTTAATCTTTATCTAACAGCTATAGTTTTGTGTTTGATTTTTTCTACTATCTTAACACTCTGGTGAATTGCAATTGCAATTGCAATGGTTTTCTGTGACAACCCGAATTTTTTTTGCTTTATAAGTCCAGTAAAACAAGAGTCAGACACGTTTCTGCTATCTTTTGGCCTTGTTAAGGGACTATCAGAGTGTTCTAAGCCTCATACATTCAAGGAAGGAGTGTTAGGATATAGCTACTGAAGTTCAAAACCATCAAACGAAGCCATAAACTCCACCATGTGGAGTTTACAGCCGTAAACATGGAATTTACCACCGTAAACTCAACCATGGCCGAAAACTCTCTCCTATATATATGAGGGTACTTCATTTCTTCATTCTTTTCCTCCCTTGGCCGAAATCTCCTCAAACTCTCTCAAGTATCATTAAGTTCTTCATCCAAATCCTCTAAAAACATAAGTGTTCTTCCCTCTAGTTGTTGTTATCCTTCTTAAACATGTATCATTCTTTGATTCATCCATGAAAACACCCCTTTTTGTCTAGATCTTCAAATCTTCATCTTTCACCAAGAACACACAGTTGTTCTTGGTGGCCAAAAACACCTTCTAAGGCTTCCAAATCGTGAGTATTCCTTCTATGAGCTTGTTAGCTAGTAGAATCACAAGCCTTACTGTCCGGAACAAGAAATTAGTGGATGATTCCCAAGAGTTTACGGCCGTAAATTCCGTGGACGTAAACTCCCTAACCGTGAAATCCCTGGCCATAAACTCTAGGGTCATGAACACCCTTGTGTGGTCGTAAACTCCTCCTTGTGGCCGTACACTCCCCTTAGTTGAATCACACGTGATTCTAACACTTGGTCCAAGTGTTTCCTAGTCCCTAAAGGTGTTTCCTTGCATGTGGTTGCTTCTAAACACTATATTCATGCCAATATATTCCATTATATGTCATTTAGGACTCGTTTGTGTCTCGGGACTTCATTCGTGAAACTTCTCATCCTTATGTGCATATTTGTTTGAATCACCCACATAAGGTGAGTTCATACCCCTATAATGAATCCTTTAAACTGTTTTAAATGCTTTTAGGGGGGGGGGGAGGGAATACAAGTTCAACACAACGATAATTGTGTAAATGTTTGTTACAAACATCTTTCAAAAGGTTGCTTATGTCTTTTATAAGTGATCAAAGCGTTTCAAAAACTCTTTTTAAGTTATGTTACTTTATAGTTTTTAAAACTCCGTTTTAAAAGTACAATCATAACTTAGTAAACAAATGAGTCTTTTCAATAGCAGTTCAAGTAAACATACTAGTAAACTATAATAGGTATAGTTTAGGGGATCAGTTCATACGAGATACTAACATACTATAATAAGAAACAGGGTGGTAGATACAATACACGATAATAGAAAGGACATACTAAGATACTATAACAGAAGAACAAATCATGATTCATGAACTTATACTATTGATTCCCGTCAAACTAGGAAGGGAACGTATCATTAACTCATTCTTATAAACAAAAGATGATAGTAAGAATAGTATAACTTATATATATATATATATATATATATATATACATATATATATATATATATGTGTGTGTGTGTGTGTGTGTGTGTGGTGCATCTACAATATGCCATGATTTATATACATATATGTGGTGCTCTATAAGTGTCGGAAATATATATGGGGTACATCTGCAAAGTACCGACGCTATATATGGAGTACATCTGCAGAATACTTGACTTAATTCTAAAGGGTACATCTGCAAAGTACCGGAAGCTATAATTACAACATACAAACATATGAACAGTTATTTAGAAAAGGGGCCTATAATTCTAACTTTATGATTCCTTAGTAGTTTACATCTGGGATATATATTAATCAGGTCCGACATGTAGTAGCATGTGTTCTTTCCGCTTCATTTCCTGTTCCTTGTTTGGTTGTAGGCTTAGAGCAAATGCACCCAGTCTACTATCTATCCCACCTTAGTTATATATGTATATATATATATATATATATATATATATATATATATATATATATATATATATATATATATATATATTCCGTATACACTAAGAAATCATAAGGAGTATCAGGTATGGGCCAGATCATAGTATACAAATTCAATACGTCGTTTTCTAGTACAAAAACATACTTTTCGAGTTGAACATTTGGTAGACAAAACTAGAAACTTACAAGTAAAGGGTTTAATCCATTTTATTAAACCAATATAAACTTAAAGGACCTCAGGTGTTTATCTCTATAATACCTTAGTTTATACATCAGGTTTATATATAATTAATACCTGATAGGTATTTGGATGTGTGCTTTCCGCCTCACTTCTTGTTCCTTGTTTGGTTGTGGGCTTAGGGAAGATACACTCAATGAACTATCTATTCGATATTAGATTATATATAGCTAGTATAAACTAAGTGATTATAGAAGGATCCACTGTGGTTACCACTTTACTAAAAGAAAGAAGGGTTTTCTTAAAGAATGTTTTCAACAAATATAAAGGAACTATTGCAGTTAACTCCGTGAGTACCAAGTGAATATGCCAAGGTTATATACAACGATGATCTAACAAACAATGGGAGGTGTGCCTTCCGCCTCATTCCCTGTTCCTTGTTTGGTTGTGGGCTTAAGGCATATACACACAATCGATTGTTTGTTTACTCAGGGTTTTATAGAACTTGTATCCACTTAGTACTCATAGAAAGGATTGTAGAGTCATTTTTACTTATCTTTCATCAAAGCAGGAAATATAGGATTTTCTGGAGGAACAGGCGAACTTTTCTAAAAAGGATTTACAACTTACTTAACATCACTAAAATCTTATGAACTCACCAGCTTAAATGTTGATCAACTGTTTCAAAATAACTTGTATTCTCAGGAGACCAGTAGACAGGTACGCGCATTGGGATTCAGAAGATGGGGCAGTATAGCTTCAAGTCTTGTTTTGTTCTTTACATATGTAGTCTTTGTTTTGTGAGCACATACTTTGTAAACACTTTATTTCTCAAGAAATGGTTGTTTATTACTTAGATTACTATGATGCATGTCTTGTGATACTAAACATGACATCGTCCGCCACCGAACGTTTCCGCTGTTCCGGTTTTAGGGTGTGACAGATTGGTATCAGAGCATTGTTTATAGTGAACTAAGTATATCAACCGATAAAAGATATACAACTATAAATACAATGGGGCTTAAGTGCTCTGAATAATAATATATTTTAAGAATATAACAACAGTTTATAAAAGTATACCTACTTGCTTTTGCATATATACATACTAGACCAAGTATAACAAGAAGAATAGAACAAAAGTATTTAAAGGTTGAACACTGCGGTCAAACCTGGAAAGTTATGTAATCATATCTGGGATCCATATATCCTGATCAACTATTTTCATTTGAGATGTGACCGACATGTACTTGGGAGTGATTTGGTGTTGCAACACTCTTAAAACTTACCAAACACTATTCAAGGGATTTCTATATCAGAACATGAAAGTTAGAGTACTATGGGAGTATTCTATGATACTACAAGACAACAACAAGTTTAAAACATACCAGGTTCATTACATTAAAATACTATAGGAGTGTTTTAGGCACTATAAATAACTTATGTGATAACTTAAAAGACCCTTACAGATAGATCTATAATTGTTGAGTGTATACTTCCAAGGTTTATATAATTGAGATTTTATAGACTTAGAATTTGTGATCTATGCTTCACCACCTGTTCCTTGTTTGGTTGTGGTTCTGGAGTAGGATCACTTATTCGAAAGTCTATTTAATCTTAAATTATATACAACTTGTATACATTGTGCAAATATAGGAGGACTCTGTAAGGATCACCTCATAAGGTTACCCTTAGTCTCATAGATTCTTTAAACATTTCCATTCTCGTATGACGAACCTAGATAGGTGTAACCACTCCATCATGGAAAACATCAGAGGAGTCAAGGAGGCACAAAGAGAGTTTTCCAAGAAGTGATCAGTCGGAGAAACTAAACGTCTTAATACGTCACACTAGAAATAATTACCTTACTTGACTTAGCGAGCTAGTGATTTCACTACTCACCCTATGTGTTAGGATTATTTTGTTACATGCAACTGGTAACAGTTATTCAGGACACAGATATTCATTCGTGGATAGCCACTTCTGATTGATAAAGTTTATTTGATATAGCCTCTTTTATGAATTGTTTCTAGAGCCCTATGAAAGTCAGAACCAGATACATTCAAAACTAGGATAACTTAGTCTTTCAGCTCTCGGTTTATAACCTCTGCTATAGACTTATTTCCCTTTCATCTTGTATTATTTTTCGCAAGATGCCTCTACTTCAATCAGTGAGACGCACTACTCCAATAACTACAACTCAAACCCCACTACCTTCTCCACAATTCGATCCTGCTGCTCTCTAAGCAGCAATAGCAGCCGCAGTATTAGCTGCTTTAACCCACCTCAGCGAAAGCGGTACCATCGGATCTGGTAGCGGTACCCACCAAACAAACCCCGGAGATTCTCACGGACACCCAAGGGATTTTTCATACAATGAATTCATGAACTGCAAAACTAAATCCTTCAATGGAGATGGTGGAGTCATCGCTCTGATGCGATAGTTCGAGAAAACAGATTCGGTCTTCGAAATCTGCTCATGCCTAGAAGGGAGCAAAGTTAAGTTTGCTGCCTGCACCTTCTCCAGCAGATCCCTAACATGGTGGAATGGTTATGTTAATTCACTGACCCTACCAGTGGCTAACTTGATAGCTTGGGAAAACATAAAAGAGATGATGCTGGAAGAATACTGCCCGAGGGGCGAAGTTCAAAAACTGGAACAAGAACTATAGGAGCATACCATGGTTGACTTGGACATAGTGACATACACTGACAAGTTTAGTGACCTGGCAGCACTATGACCTGAGATGGTTACTCCAGAGAGTAAGAAGATAGAAAGGTACATATGGCGTTTATCTACCCCAATCCAAGGGGATGTGTTGTCTTCTAACCCAGCCACATTCGATAGTGCCAAACGCCTGGCTTAGAGGCTCGTCAACCATGGAGTCCGTCATGGTGTAGAAGTCCCCGTTCCCGAGGCATGAAAGGGAGAGGACTATAAACGAAAGTCGGGGAACAAGAGGAAGAAGAATCAAACATCACATGAACCCCCGAAAGAACAACAAGCAAGTACTGTGTACGCCGTCACAACACCTTCTACTCCAGCATCTACCGATTGATATATTGGAGCCCTTCCGAAGTGTGGAAAGTGCAACTATCAGTACACTGGAGTATACCGGGAAATGCAATGTCTGAACTGCCACAAAAAGGGACACACAGTCCGTTTCTGCAGGGCACCAGCTCAACCGATCTCCCAAGTCCCTGGAGTTAAAGAAAACCAAGCCTACTATGGCTGTAGTGAGGCTGGACACTACAAGAGGGACTGCCCGATAATGAAGAACTCAGGTGCAGATGGACGCATTCTGATGATCATCGCAGGAGAATCAACCCCGGTGTTGCCAGCAAGCAGCGGTACGTTTTCGAAATAATAATTACTTTAAAAATTAATTTATATTTATATAAGATTAAAACTTGGGAAAACATTTAAAATTGGTTAGAATAACTCACTTATTGAATCAAGTCATGGTATCCAAGAGAACTAAAAGATCCATTCAAAGAAGCTATGATGGCTTAGTATGTACATCAGGGTTGTGCATAGCTAAGATGTTGCAGACTTAGAGTGAGTTATTCCGCCTTAATTCGTGTTCCTTGTTTGGTTGTGGATTTGAGGCAGAGTTACTCAGTCGACTGTCTTATCCATCTTAATTATTCATAACTTGTATATAACAGGCGATCGTAGTGGTACCAAGGAGAATCGTAGTATAAAGTATCGACACTAGTTATCAAAACACTTTTGTTGTATGTACTCCCTCATCGCGCTATGATACATAGAAGTGTTAACATCAAGGGGAAAATAGAAAACACTAGAACAGTTACAAAGAGTACATTGTCGAACACACTCGAGATACATCATCACATAACAAGTGTTTCTTTTAAATCGGCCAAACTTTAATTCAGTAAAGAGTCCATTTCTATCATTTGTCATGAGTTGGTGTGGTCCTCACCATACTAAGTTCATATGTTTCTAAAGCCTCGACCATCAAGTTCACGAAACCCTCGTCATTCGTCACGATAGTCCCACCCAGACTCCGAATCATCTACCTCATATTATAAACCCTATAGTACTAGTGCGAAGAGTACATGTCCTCCGAAACCTTATCGATTTATTCTCTGCAGACCTTCCCGAACTACCACTCGTCCAGCAAATCAAGTTCAAGCACAGAGGCTAAGGATGAATACAATCCACCTATCACTATTGAGTGTATATGCGAGGTTAATTTATAATTATGATTATGCAGATTTAGTATGTGTGTTTCTGCCCTATCTCCTGTTCCTTGTTTGGTTGTGGACTTGGGGCAGAGCCGCACATCCGAACGTCTTACTAACTTAATTATATACGACTTGTATACACGAGATAATGATAGATGGACTAAGTATGAACCCTATCATAAGCATTAGGGCAAGGTTGCCCGGATCTACAAGTGAGTATCATGCCAATCAGAGGAGTACAACTCCAGTTGTACTGTTAAGAAAGCTAATTTCGGGACGAAATTCCATATAACAGGGGGATGATGTGACAACCCGAAATTTTTTGCTTTATAAGTCCAGTCAAACGAGAGTCATTCTCGTGTCTGCTATCTTTTGGCCTTGTTAGGTGTGACATCCCCAATTTCACGGCCAGAAAAGACCGATTTGTTTATGCTTTGTTTTATAAATCAGGGTAATCGTTTAAAGAAAACGGTTGCGGAATTTGTTCCCAAAACAAAATGTGATAAGAATTTATCAAAGCATTTCTTTAAAGAAATGTATTTTCATTAAATAACAAAATCTCGGGATGTCATGTTCCGATACAAACCAAAAGCATAAACAGTATAAAATAGACCTTACAACAGTTATTTATAACTACTGATCTATTATCAAAAATCTCTCGTCAAGTCCACCAACTTATACTCTTGTGCCATTACCTGTAATGCAAAGAAAACTGAGTGGGTCAGGCTTGGGAGCCTGGTGAGCATATAGGGTTTTCAACCCACAATAATATATTTATTATATTTAATCATCAAACAATCAACCAAATTACCCATCCCCATTACCTCCATTTATCTTAAGGATCTACCCTAAGAATCATCTATCCTTCATTCTTAAGAATTGACCTGTGATATAGGCACGAAGTCACATCGTTGTCAAGGTTTACTCAATAGGCGCTAACTCCATAGTCACCAAGGCTTGTACAATAGACGCTAACTCCATAGTCACCAAGGTTTATACAATAGGCGCTAACTCCATAGTCACCAAGGTTTACTTAACAGTAGGCGCTAACTCCATAGTCACCAAGGTTTACTTAACAGTAGGCGCTAACTCCATAGTCACCAAGGTTTACACAATAGGTGCTAACTCCATAGTCACCAACTATCCCATCTACCCATGTTCTACCCAACATTTTCGTAGATATAAATATACACTTTTATACATAGTTTAAAACTTGTATAGCATGTTCATCCAATACACATTCCAAATAACAGATGAGACACATACACATAACACGTATCTCATAGAGAATAACTCCTGTCTATGAGTTAGAAGAAAGTAACTATACACTCACACAAAACATATACTTAATACATTCAAACAATACTTGTATTACAAAACATGTTTGTGAAAGGGACTATACACTCACTTGATCAGAAGATGATTAGACAACACTACGACTTGCAGAAGTAGTATTCTTCGGTAGATCTGGAAGATCTTCACAAAAACCGGGCTCCTCGCGGGGAGAGCTTCGACTCGGGAATTGCACTTCTCGGGATCTTTGGGCTTCGGGACTCGCTTCGGGTCTCAGGATGATACCGGGGCTTCGGGGGTACTTCTTTACATGTAAATCGAGGTAATATGGGTGAGAGATGAGAGAATGAGCAACCAAACTTGGCTGGCCCTTCAAATCTATTTATAGGGCAAAATTGGCCCTTGCCAAGTCGTGGCACCTTTTCCCATGTCGTGGGCTTGGTCGTCACTGCATGCGTCATCGCAAGTTGCATCTGGGGGACTCCCGGAGGTGTCAGAAGACTGGCCACGTCGTGGCACTGCTTGCCACGTCGTGGTATCTGACAGTTTTGGGGTTTCGCGCCCCGAACTTTAGAAATTCATAACTTTCGCATACGAACTCCGTTTTCGACGTTCTTTATATCGACGCGAAGGTGAGATTATGCTCTACAACTCTCGTTTAGATTCGATTGGCTAATTTTGAATTTATTTTTAATATATTATAATTATATTACTTATATATTATTTTTAGTAGGCCGGGACAGGAAAACTCCATTATAAACTCATAACTCCTTCGTTTGATGTCCGTTTTCGTCCGTCTTTCTGTCGTTGCACTACTATCGATGAGATATTCAGTTCTCATTTAGATTGTTTTGGATAAATATCTCTCTAATTTAAATTCACTATTTACGTCGCGTTGTGTCGTGTCGGTTATGTCGCGAAACTTCGACAAGTCATAACTTCTTCTTTATAACTCGGATTTCGACGTTCTTTATATATTCGGAAACCTCGTAACATAAACTACATCTTAGTTAATATTACTCCTTCTAAATAATCTTTCCCAAAAAAAGTCATTTTTGACGCTTATCGTCTCTAAATTGACTAGCCCTGATCTACGGGCGTTACATTAAGGGACTGTCAGAGTATTCTAAGCCTCATACATTCAAGGACAGAGTGTTAGGATATAGCTACTGAATTTCAAAACCATCAAACGAAGCCATAGACTCCATCATGTGGAGTTTACATCCGTAAACATGGAGTTTACGGCCGTAAACTCAACCATGGCCGAAAACTCTCTCCTATATACATGAGGGCACTTCATTTATTCATTACTTTCATCCCTTGGCCGAAATCTTCTCAAACTTTCTCAAGTATCATCAAGTTCTTCATCCAAATCCTCCAAAAACATAAGTGTTCTTCCCTCTAGTTGTTGTTATCCTTCTTATACATGTATCATTCTTTGATTCATCCATGAAAATACCCCTTTTTGTCTAGATCTTCAAATCTTCATCTTTCACCAAGAACACCAAGAACACACACTTGTTCCTGGTGGCCAAAAACACCTTCTAAGGTTTCCAAATCATGAGTATTCCTTATATGAGCTTGTTAGCTAGTAGAATCACAAGCCTTACTATCTGAAACAAGAAATTGGTGGATGATTCCCAGGAGTTTACGGATGTAAACAACCTGGCCGTAAACTCTTGGGCCGTGAACACCCTTGTGTGGCCGTAAACTCCTCCTTGTGGTCGTACACTCCCCTTAGATGAGTCACATGTGATTCTAACACTTGTTCCAAGTGTTTCCTAGTCCCTAAAGGTGTTTCCTTGCATGTGGTTACTTCTAAACACTATATTCATGCCAATATATGCCATTATATGTCATTTAGGACTCGTTTGTGTCTCGGGACTTCATTCGTGGAACTTCTCATCCTTACGCGCATATTCGTTTGAATCACCCACATAAGGTGAGTTCATACCCCTATAATGAATCTTTTAAACTGTTTTAAATGCTTTTAAGTGGGGGTATACAAGTTCAACATAATGATAATTGTGTAAATGTTTGTTATAAACAGCTTTCAAAAGGTTGCTTATGTCTTTTATAAGTGATCAAAGCATTTCAAAAACTCTTTTTAAGTTACGTTACTTTATAGTTTATAAAACTCCGTTTTAAAAGTACAATCATAACTTAGTAAACAAATGAGTCTTTTCAGTAGCAGTTCAAGTAAACAGACTTGTAAACTATAATAGGTATAGTTTAGGGGTTCGGTTCATACAAGATACTAGAACATACTATAATAAGAAACAGGGAGGTAGATACAATACACGATAACAGAAAGGACATAATAAGATACTATAACAAAAGAACAAATCATGATTCATGAAGTTATACTATTGATTCCCATTAACCTAGGAAGGGAACGTATCACTAACTCATTGTTATAAACAAAAGATGATACTAAGAATAGTATAAACTTATATATATATATATATATATATATATATATATATATATATATATATGGTGCATTTACAATATGCCATGATTTATATGTATATAAGGAAATTTGTATATATGGTGCATCTACAATATGCCATGATTTATATACATATATGTGGTGCTCTATAAGTGTTGGAAATATATATGGGGTACATCTGCAAAGTACCGACGCTATATATGGAGTACATCTGCAGAATACTTGACTTAATTCTAAAGGGTACATCTGTAAAGTATCGGAAGCTATAATTACAACGTACAAACATATGAAAAGTTATTTAAAAAAGGGGCCTATAATGCTAACTTTATGATTCCTTAGTAGTTTACATCTGGGATATATATTAATCGGGTCCGACATGTAGTAGGATGTGTGCTTTCCGCTTCATTTCATGTTCCTTGTTTGGTTGTAGGCTTAGAGCAAATGCACCCAGTCTACTATCTATCCCACCTTTTGTATATATATATATATATATATATATATATATATATATTCTGTGTACACTAAGAAATCATAAGGAGTATCAAGTATGGGCCAGATCATAGTGTACAAATTCAATACGTCATTTTCTAGTACAAAAACATACTTTTCAAGTTGAACATTTGGTAGACAAAACTAGAAACTTACCAGTAAAGGGTTTAATCCATTTTATTAAACCAAGACAAAACTTCAAAAATGGTCCCTGTGGTTTTCGAAAATATCAAGTTTAATCCTTAAGTTCAAAAAACCTCACAGATGGTCCTTGTGGTCTCAAAACTTTTAACATTTGGTCCTTCCGGCTCACTCCGTTACCATTTAGCCATTAAGTTAGAGTGTTTTTGTCATTTCACTACACAGGGACCATTTATGAGGTTTTGTATTAATTTTTTAAAAATAAATAAATAAAATTTAATATGAAAGGGGTCCCACCTCTCTCTCTCTCTCTCTCTCTCTCATCCCCAAATCGATCAAATTGCAAGAAGATAAAAGAATAAAGCTCCGATGGTTCATCTTTCGTGCAAAGGGGAAGAGGACCCTAGAGGCCCAATTAGATGGATCCGTGGAGGGATTTAATCGCAAATAGGATGGATCCATTGCTCAGTTGGTCCGAAGAAAAGAGAAGGGGCAAAGCAACGAGGATACTTTCTTTCTGCCTCGGAAAAGAATGCGAAAGGAGAAGGGAAAGGTGGTTTGACGGGGCGACACGATCAGCATCAGTAGGTGAGGGGTTTTGTTTTGGCTTTCTGGGGAATCAGAGAAAAAAGGGAAAACAAGAAGGGTTGTTGCCCTGTGATTTCGCAGTAAAATATCACCTGAAAATCGATGGATGAAGCAGTATATGGCGAGGGATCTGCTTGGGATTCGAAAACAAGAGGGAAGTCGGAGGTTCTCTGCTATCTTTCTTCTCTAGTGAACAAAACTTACTACATTGTCCTAACTGGTGAAACAAATCACAAGTTGTCTTCTTCACTACTGTTACATAATCATTCACAAGAGGTTTACAAAATCGAATTAAACAGAGTATAAGTGAAACAAAGCATAATCTGAATCAAATATTGTCTGTTGTCATGTACCAATTTAGTCAATGGGTGATGCGGAGCGGGTAAGAACTGGTCAGATTACGTGTGCACACAATGTGTTTGTTGAAATGCTTGAGCATAAATCAAACCTAGTGCATATAAATATTTTTTGCTTAGCCAATAAATCATTTTCATGATTCATTTAAACTTAGTTCCCTTGTTTTTGTTACTGAAATCATGGATTCATATAGATATTTTTGGAGATGATGTTTCGTCATTCTCTTCTTGATGAACATTCTTTTGCTGATGAACTTGTAATCGTGGGTTTAAACAAAGATTCATCGAGTTAAATCGGTGGCTTTGTGAAGGCCTTTCAAGTGTGTATGTGTGTGAAAGATGCAGGTGAACACAAAAAATAAGACCATGGGAATAAGATGCAGGCATTGAGAGAGAGAGAGAGAGAGACTTTATATATTAAGTAATTATATTTCTTTTATTTTTTTTAATTAACAAAAAACTTCATAAATTGTCCCTGTTTTGTGAAATGACGGAAATACCTTTGACTTAATGGCCAAAAGATGACGGCGTCAGCTAAAAGGACCATATGTTAAAAGTTTTGAAACCATAAGGGCCATCTGTGAGGTTTTTTGAACTTAGGGACTAAACTTGATATTTTTGAAAACCATAGGGACCATTTTTGAAGTTTTGTCTTAAACCAATATAAACTTAAAGGACCTTAGGTGTTTACCTCTGTTATACCTTAGTTTATACATCAGGTTTATATATAATTAATACCTGATAGGTATTTGGATGTGTGCTTTCCGCCTCACTTCTTGTTCCTTGTTTGGTTGTGGGCTTAGGGCAGATTCACTCAATGAACTATCTATTCGATATTAGATTATATATAGCTAGTATAAACTAAGTGATTATAGAAGGAACCATTGTGGTTACCATTTTTACTAAAAGAAAGAAGGGTTTTATTAAAGAATGTTTTCAACAAATATAAAGGAATAATTGCAGTTAACTCCGTGAGTACCAAGTGAATACGCCAGGGTTATATACAACGATGATCTAACAAACAATGGGAGGTGTGCCTTCTGCCTCATTCCATGTTCCTTGTTTGGTTGTGGGCTTAGGGCAGATACACACAATCGATTGTTTGTTTACTCAGGGTTTTATATAACTTGTATCCACTTAGTATCATAGAAAGGATTGTAGAGTCATTTTTACTTATCTTTCATCAAAGCAGGAAATATAGGATTTTCTGGAGGAACAGACAAATTTTTCTAAAAAGGATTCACAACTTACTTAACATCACTAAAATCTTATGAACTCACCAAGTTAAATACTGATTAACTCTTACAAAATAACTTGTATTCTTAGGAGACCAATAGACAGGTACACGCACTGGGATTCAGAAGATGGGGCAGTATAGCTTCAAGTCTTGTTTTGTTATTTACATATGTAGTCTTTGTTTTGTGAACACATACTTTGTAAACACTTTCTTTCTAATGAAATAGTTGTTTATTACTTTGATTACTATGATGCATGTCTTGTGATACTAAAGATGATGTCCTCCGCCCCTGAACATTTCCGCCGTTCTGGTTTGGGGTGTGACATTTTCCGATAATTACTTGTGTCTGATTGTTCAGATCTTGTTACTTCGATTGACGTTGGATCTTGGTTTTTGTTTATTATTAGAATGTATACTCACAACACTTCGATTCATTTATTGAGTACTCGATTGCATTGACAAAACAGGGGTTGACTCAAAGCATTTTAATATCGAATCTGAAACGAGTTAGGTTAGCCTTTCAATTACTTCGACAACAGGGATGACACTGCTATCAAAAATCACTTCTCTCTTCTAATGATCTACAATGGAAACAAAGTAAAATCAGATGCCATTGAACATCACTACAAAGATGGAGATGTTGTCCTCTTGTATGCCAACAAAGTTGGCCCATTCTCTAATCCTCGGTTAGTCATATCTCCTCCAAAGTTTTTATTATTATTTTTCATTTTTTAAACTAATTCTTGTTTAATTTGTTTCCAGGGAAATATATGCTTATTATGATCTTCCCTTTTGTTCTACAGGTACTTCTTTATTGCATATGTTGGTCTTCCTTTTGTTATCTTTACAACTTACTAAAAACTTCTAATTCCTATATTGCTTTTCTAATAAAATATATTGTAAAAGATAAGAAACTTAATCTAGGGGAGATATTGAATGGAGAACATCTTGTTTCAACTCCATATAAGCTTGAATTTCTTGTAGAAAAGCATTTTGAATTATTATGAAATAAGACACTGAATTATTATGCAATAAGACACTGAATAAAGATCTTTCTGAAACAGATAATTTAGAGAACCCACGGAATTTATTTCCTAACATGTCCTCCCTCTTTATAAAAACTTTAATCTACACGAACCTATTTATACTAAACATAAATGATAGCTACTCTAACACAACTACATAATAACAAAACTTAAACAAGTACAAAAACTTAAAATATGATTGTTTTTCCCAAAATACCTTTGGATCTAATCTGTCCTAAAATTTTGAATTACTCCAACAAAATTGACCACGCTGACCCTTCATCTTTTGACTTATTACTATTATTTGACCCATTCTTTCTCAAGGACAACTTGTTTCTAATGACTTAGTTGTGGGGATTATCAAGTCCCTGGTGCAATTAAGTTTGTTCAAGTTAAGCTCCTCCACTTTTCAATATGTCGACAATGCACCCCAAAAGTTTGAACAATAAATGCGGTGGTTATCATAGGACATTATACTTTTTATTTCTTGCTAGTTTATATATATATATATATATATATATATATATATATATATATATATAGGGTTAGGTTCATGTGAGAAAATAGTATTTTGTGAGATATATATATATATATATATATATATATATATATATATATAGGGTTAGGTTCATGTGAGACAATAGTATTTTGTGAGACAATGGGACCAAATCTTGACCACTTATCTTGAATAATCTATGGCTAAAATAAAATCAGATTACACAATAAGGAAGCACAAGGAGACGGTGTCATTTTTGCAATTAAATGGAATTTCAGGATTAGAATAAGGGTGCGGAGGGGAAGTAAGGGGATTTTACTGTCTATTTCATTCAGGTCGTAAAAACTATTTATATCCTCTTCAATCTTCTTCATTCTGATTTGCAAAACCCTAAGTAACCTCGATACGAACACTAAAATTCGTCTTATTCAATCTCGATCATCAAAATCTTCTACTTCTTTCTGATTCGGAGTTTCAACATTGTTATTTTGATTCTAAAATCGGATCAAGTTCTCGAGCATCAACATTCCTGAATCAAATGAAATTGAAGCTTAGTTTTCAACAAATGGATCATTCTACCGAATCGGATTCATATTTTGCATCAAGAGTTAATCCAGGTGATGTATAATACTATAATTTCTTCTTGATTTTATATTTGTGGGTGATTTTGAGTTAAAATATTCTAATTGTCGATTTTATAATATGCATGTGATTATGAGTTGATGTATTCATCTATGAGATTTATTCTCATTCTGATTCTACTTTGCACCGATCTTCCAAAGCCCCCAATAAAACCCTAAAAATCAATTTTGATTCACTGTCATTTTGATTTTAAACGTTTTTATTCATATTCTGATATTGAATCATGTTTTGCCAATCCTTCAACTGCTACTTCTCATGATTCTTAGTTGAGGAAGGATTCTTCTCATCAGGTAATTAAAGATTCCATTGACTCATTTTTGGTTGTTAACAATTTAAATGTTACTAAATCTACAATCCAAGCTATGTTATTATGCATAAATGAAGTTATTCACAAAATCTGTGGAGATATTCTTGGAATTTGAATGATAATTTGATTCAAGATCTTTTTTTGTTTGGTTTATCTTATTAGTTTCATACTTCTAGTGTCAGTTAGGTGTTTGGTAAATTTAGTGATCGCTTGCTAGGTGTTCGACATAATGCATTCTGTACGGAATTCATATTTTCTGCAAGAAAATTGTTATTGAAAATGATAGAATGTTATGCAAACATAACTTGCTTCCTAAATTGATTTTAGATGTTACTTTGTTTGAGTAATTGGATTATCTAGTAAGTATTTAGTGAAATGTTGTTTGATAATTTGATATTATAAGTATTCTAGTTTGATAAGTAATATGGTACTTCTTAATTTGATTCAGATGTTACTTTGTTTGATATGTTAGATGATCCAATAAAAATATTAGTAAAATAGTGTTTAGTAACTTAATATTCTAGGTATTATGATTTGTAAAGTTAGGTGTTACTTCATAAATTTGATTTAAGATGTTATTTTATTGATTAACCAAATGTTACTCCTTACTTTGATAAGTCAAAACTAAAATTTTGAGAATTTGTTATTCTATCCTGACATAACTAAATTCATCTCTTTATGTTTTAGTTCGATAATATTGGATTCAGATTTAGATTCTACATAATGTAGACTCTAAATCATCTCTTGTAATAGGCTTTAGGAAGTTGTTAAAAAGTTTATTTTAATTTAGGAATTATTTTTCTGAAATTTATATTGTAGCTATGGTTAGTGTTTGATCCTGATTCACTATAACTTGGTCTAGAAATGAGCTTCTTTATTGAGATTTGGTTAAATATTTTTGAAATTATTTACTGTAGCTAGGATTAGTGTTTGATACACATTGAAAGGCAATGAAATTTATTCTGATGTGTTCTTAATGCGATTCTGGTGTGTTCTTAATGCGACAGATGGAAATTTATTCTTGAATAGTAAGTGGAAATGTGAAATATTGACTTTGGTAAAGAAGCTTTTCTACAGAATAAGAAGCATACAAAATAGTTATGCTTTGACCAATCAGATTCCAATTCCATAAGAAAGTAACTGATGAAGCAAAGGAATAGGGAAAGGTTGATAAGGATGGTCATTAAAAATGATGAGGGAATGGATCGATGCAAGAAACATACTAGAAGGACGTGAATAATTTTTTTAGAATTGTTGAAAGTCTTTGATTATGAATGAGATGGTAGTGTTTTGTTTGTTTGAATATTGGTTATCTTTTTTTAGTTTTGAATAATAGGTATGGTTGTTTCAATGACCAGTGAAAGTTTCACAGAATAATAGTCATGGTTAAAAATAGTTATGCTTTGACCAATCTGAAATATCATGCTTTTATGTTGAAATGTTCATTTTTTGTTATAGTTCATATACAATATTCTAATAGAGTGATGTTATATGTTTTTTGTACATTTATAATATTCTATTAGAATAATGTTAAATGTTGTTTTTTTATAGATTTATATGTAATGACATTTTTTACAATAATATTTTAGAATTTATAGATATATGTAATGTTAATAAAACCTACTTACTGTGTATATGAGGAATATTCTAATAGAATAATTTTATAGGTTGTATGCTTATGTATAATAACTCTATCTAAATAATGTTATATGTTTTAGAATATTAGAATATTACATATATTACATTTTTATGAACACTGAAATATTAGAATATTTCACTAGAGAAAAGTGGTCAAATGGTCTTAAGGTCTCAAAAAAATTGACATTTAGAAAATTCTATTAGAATAGTGTTAAATTTTGTTGGTTTTTATAGATTCATATGTAATGACCTTTTTACAAAAAAATGAATTTATAGTTATATCATATGTAATGTTAATAAGACTTATTTACTATGTATATGTGGAATATTCTGATAGAATAATTTTATAGGTTGTATGTTCATGTATAATAATTCTTTTGGAATAATGTTATATGTTTTAGAACATTAGAACATTAGAATATTACATATATTATCTTTTTATGAATACTAAAATATTAGAATATTTTACTAGAGAAATGTGGTCTCATGGTCTCGTGGCCTCACAATATTAAGGTCATCTCATTTGAATCTAACGTATGATGTATGATGCTGATAATCTAATTGAATAATTTTATAGGTTTATTGTTAAATAATTTCATTTATTAAATAAAAATAATATGTATATGTAGAATATTCAAATAGAGTAATGTTATGTGTTATTTGTTTTCATAAATGTATATGTAGAATATTCTAATAGAATTATGTTATAGGTTTTTAAATAAATAAGTTAATTTATTACATGAAAATAATGTGTAGTATATGTAGAACATTCTATTATAATAATGTTATATGTTGTTACTTTTCAGAGGTTTAAACATAATGAGATTTTTAAAATATAACACTACTTGATTATATCAACAACAAATATCAATGTAGAATATAACACATAACGATAATCAAATCTAGAATATTAGTCATAGTAAAAAAAACACATTCAATTACATCATCATTTATAAACGTGTATTAGAATATTACACTTATAAATTATTAAAAATAGAGTTATACACTTCAATAAGATATCAGTATCATCAATATAGAATATATAATAATAGACTATATCATTAAATATGTGCACTATATCATGTATCATATTCAAAATGGAAATGGAACTAATTGAGTAGTTTAACAAACAAAAATCAAAGTAGACTATAACATATATATATATATATATATATATATATATATACACACACACACATGTAGAATATCCAGAATCCAACCTAAATAATCATTAGTTGAAACGAGTTCATTGCTTGAGTGTGATTCTTCATCACCATCATTAATTTGACCTACACAAAAGTATTCCATTAATATTAGTTATTGTATAAATATTTACAAAATTGTATAAAAACTTAATTTTCTGAATATAGAAGGACATATGAGTAATGTTTTTCAAATATTCTAATCATAATAATATACTATTTACTATGTAATGTAATAAAAAAAATATGATGAAATGCGACCAAGTACCACTTCTGGTTCATGCTAAACTGGTCCAAATTCATCTTTTACTTCACATGCTACTGACAAGGAGGATAGTAACTAACCTAAACCTTTCACTCATATAATCAAAATAATAAAAACAATGAGGAAACATCTTTCAAGCTTCAAGCTTCAAGCATCAACATAGTCTGAGATTTCCATACAATGATTACTCCAATTTTTCGTATATGCACCATTTAGTGTACTTGTCTAAATATGATGGAAAAAGAACACCATTTATATCAACAAGAATATGACTTAATCATTTAGAGGCAAACCAATGATAAAACATGTTCCAAGCTCCAAGCATCAACATGGTCAGATATTTCCCTACGATGCAAACACTAATCTTTCAAAATCTTTCAAACATGTATAAATATACATCATGATACTTAAAATAAAACATAAAGCATACTATTATTCTAATCATAACAATATACAATTCTATCAAGATTTAAACAAAATTATGCTAAAATAAATCTCCAACCTTTTGTCTTTGAAAAAAAAATCATATTTAAACAAAACTGTAGTGAAGCTAATATGAGAAGTAAGCATTATATCATTTTTCACCAATTGTGACTCATATTTAGTAAATATACACATATTCTTAAAGAGGAATTAAGTCGTAGGAAGGAGGGAGTGATACATCAAACTCATTATTCATTCAGGACTTTCATCAAACAGGTTGAGTGCATTTTTAGTTTAAGAGAATTTGCTCAATAATAATAAATTTTTTTACACACCTCATTAATTTATAGAAAGAATGCATATTAGCTCAAAGATTCGTTGTTGTTGCTTGCTTTTCTTTACGTAATATGTGCTCGAATGCGCAGGAAAAAATACATCTTGAAACAAATTATTAATAGCTGAAATCAAAGCCTCTAATCGAGAATACATCTAAGATGACGATGAATTGCTAAAATCACATATTTGATTGTAAAAAAAAATCAAAGCTTGAAAACTGTTGGAAATAGATATCAATTGATGATCAATTTGCTGTTGATGATGATCGGATGAAAATCATTGAATAGACTAACAATCGAAACTTGAAGTTCTTGAATATCATACTTTTAGTTGTGATTTCATCAAATGAAACAGATAACTTTCTGAGGAGGATTTGATCGATTTGGTTGCGATTGAGAAAATCATCAGATATATATATATATATATATATATATATATATATATATATATATATATATATATATATATATATATATATATATGGTTTATCTTTTTAGTTTATTTTTTATATGATTATATATTGAGAGTGGTAGTTATCAATATGACACAAAACACAACATAAATTTGACATTTAAATACATAGGTTTGGATTGACCTTAAACAGGTCCAACACATTGTTAGTTTGATTTATTTAGCATGTATAATAAATGTGTTGTGTTCAGATAGATAGGTATAGAGGTCCTTCAGTCAACTGCCAACCTTTTAATTATATTAAGTTAAAAAACATAATTTTCATTTTTTTAATATGTAATGCCTTAAATTTCAAAGCCCTGAAAATAAATCCATTTAAAACATCGACCGTTAGTGTCGTTCTCTCTTACATTTTGAATTTGTAATGCCATAATTCTAAACCTTTCCACATTCAATGGCTCCAGATTGCAAGAATCGATTTTTTTTAATATAAGATCTTCTATCAATAACTCTGTTAGTGCATGTAAATGCTCCACAAATAATAAGTGTTTATTAGGTTGTATTTTGCCTTTATTGTATTTATGGTGTAAATACTCTCCCTCCTATATAAAGAGAAAGTTGGTCATTTATTTTTTTAGCTAGCTCACTTTACTTTTTCTTAGAGATTACTTTACTTCTCACAATGTAATCTAGAAAGAAAAAGTTGGTGGGTTCTCTCACCCAGGGAAAGTTTCTCTCCCACCATGTTCTTCATGAATATCAATATTATTCTCTCTTTGTTCTTAGTCTTTTTTATGAACTCATAATATGTTCTTCGTGTTCATATTTCCAAAAACACGATTAATTTCGAGATATCTTCTTCCGCACTCACCGTTCGTTATAAAAATGGGTCTCTACAATTGGTATCAGAGCCGTACCTTGAAGATCTCACGATTAGTTCAAGGGAACGACTCCCGTTTGGTGATTATCTTGTGATTTTTCCATGTTTCTGCAAGAAAAAAAATTTCGGGCTTCTTACCGGAATTTTTTTTATGGGTTCTTTCTTAGTTCTATCTTATGGGTGATTCTATCTCAGTAAAAATAAAATGTTGCTGCTGCTGCTCGTTCTATTTATTGCTGGAAAAATATGTTCTTAAAAGATTATTATTTTTGCTGTTGAAGAAATGAAGAAATTGGTGAAGAAATTATTTTTGTGGTCTCCAAATTGTTGAAGAATTTGCTCCGGGAGTTCTTTTATTCTTGGATGAGAAGACACAAATTTAATGGACTTATTTTCAAGAGAAGTGGATTTTATTTTTACCTAGCAGCATGGAAATCTTCTTGATGTATGAAGTTCTTTATTCCTCATTTTCTTGCTGTGAATCTTTAATGTGAAGAAATTTAGACGTAAATTGTGTTTGTGAAAAGCACTTTGTCCTTTTTTGCTCTTTTGGGTAAAGAGTAATTCACTCTTATTTGCCTTCCCAAGCAAAAACCATGTGGCTATGACAAATTCCATCACCTTTTATCCCTAAAACCCACCTGCACACTCTTCTTTTTGTCTTCCCAAGACCCACTTGTTGACTTAAAATGCTTTAAAAAAAATATTTCCCTCAATAAAATATGAATAAATGGCATTTGCGGTACTATTTTCATGAAACAATAACACTTTTCATCACCTGTTCAACCCTTCTCGGAGCCCAGAACCGCAGCCAAAAACTGCCTACCGGAGTCTCCTAAGAAGCCTCCCCGCAGCCCCTCTTAGGCCCTGATCCGAAGTCCCTATCCGCAGCCTAGGTCAGCAAGCCATGAATCGAAGCCTCCCTCTTGCGGACGCCCTCAGACCGATGCTCGGATCCGCAGCCGCTTGCCTCTACCGCAGCTTCGGATGCCTTCTTGGCTCAGACCGCAGTTTCAGACAACAACGCGCCTTCTGATGCTTCGTCCACAGTGGCTTCTCGAATCGTATCATCCACAGCCTTGTCCATCTGATCCGCAGCCACCTACCTGACTCGCTGTCCTCTTAGACCCGCAATCACCCTCCCACCGCAACCAAGCCCTCTAGACCCGCAATCTCTTCAGACTTCGGATCCCCTAAGCTCCACCCCCCTCCTCCCTTCTTCCTTCAGCCCTCCCTTCCTCCTCCTCCCTCCTCCTTCCCTCATTCTTTTTCCTCCCCTCCCTTCCTTTTTCCCTTCTTTTTCTTTTAAAAACCCTTTTTTTAGAACTTTATTTTTTTTATTTAGATTTTTGTTTCTGCATTATTTTTTTTCAATTAAATTTTTTTTCAACCAACTTTTTTTATTTAGTCAATTATTTTTTTTAACACCAATTTTTTTATTTAGCCATTTTTTATTATAACCAATTTTTTATTAAAACCAATTTTTTTAACACCAATTTTTGCCACAACCAAACCTTGGATTGTCACATTGGTTAGTTCATGCCGGTTATTATTTTTGGAGGAATACTCATACCGTAGTCGGACTTCATATTATTTTTTGTGATGCTTGCACCGCAACGGCGATTGATCAACAAAATTGTTTCGCAATCTTCACATTATGAGATTTTATGACTTGTTGCCTATGATTTTTGGTTGGCGAATCATGTATCTTGAGCATGTGGGTTTTACTCTCTATTGAAGGCCATTTCAAGTGTTCCGGCACCGCAGTTTGGATATTTGGATATATATTTTTGGCACAATAGATTATTTTCTTAGCACAGCTTCAACAACTATGTCACCCGCCTCCTCATGACCGCAAGAGTATTTATTTTACTCATTCTCGTTTCTTATCGAGACCATTCATACATCTAGGGAGAGCTTCTCTGTTAGCTCTTGGTATCCGACACTCTCCATCTGATGATTTGTTGATTTTTGATAATCCGGTCATTGGTTATCAAAAATAGGGAGAGAATATAATCCGTATTTAGTTATTATGATTGTTTGAGTTTGGATTTTTGAAGACTTCTGAAGACGATTATTTATTTAGTGATGCGATGTGACACTTACTTTTGGTCTTCACGGATCAAATTTTTGGCATTACTCGATGTTTTCTGATTCAGATTATATATTATCCAGACTCTACCATAGGATGATTTTGTGTTCGCATCTGGTTCAGTTCTTATGGTTTCACGAGTTTGGATTTGTGATATGTTGAAGACGAAGATTATTTTGGCGATGTGACGTGACACTTATTTTTGATCCTTGGATTAAATTTTTGGCATTGCTGGACCATGTTTTTGGACTCACATTATCTTTATCCGAACTACTTTTTATGGATGCTTCACATTTTTATCAGGTTATTCTTTGAAGAATTTCGGTGTGTTATGATTTGAGAACTCGAGATGTTTTTCAGACTTTTGAAGACGAAGTGTTTCTTTTATTGGATCTTCTACTTGCTCATGGTGGCCTCCTTCTTCGGGTGATTATGAATGGTTTGAAGATTTGGATCTTATCTTTTCTGCTTCATTGGTAGTGCTTTGAAGCCGAAGACCTTCATTATTAGAGATTCATGGTTAGTTTCAGACTTCACAGACACTTATGAGTTTCAGAGACATTTCAGCACTTGATCTCGTTTTATTACCACACTCGCTAGTCAGATTACTGTATTATAGCCTTGTATCACTTATTGTATCTCTCATCATTTGTAAGCATTTAGGGAGAGAATGTTGGTGCATGTAAATTCTCCACAAATAATGAGTGTTTATTAGGTTGTATTTTCCATTTATTGTATTTATGGTGTAAATACTCTCACTCCTATATAAAGGGAGAGTTGGTCATTTATTTTTTTAGCTAGCTCACTTTACTTTTCTTAGAGATTACTTTACTTCTCACAATGTAATCTAGAGAGAAAAAGTTGGTGGGTTCTCCTTCCTAGGGAAAGTTTCTCTCCCACCATGTTCTTCATGAATATCAATATTATTCTCTCTTTGTTCTTAGTCTTTTTTATGAACCCATAATATGTTCTTCGTGTTCATACTTCAAAAACACGATTAATCTTTAGATATCATTTTTCCGCACTCACCGTTTGTTATAAAAATGGGTCTCTACAAACTCTTTTATGAATACAAACTTTATTGATTTAAAATAAATACAAATTATTTATAAGTAGTATGAAATAGGTTAATAATGAAAGTAAGATGATGTATACATATTCTTACACAACGGGTTATGTCCGAATCATGTTATCTCATCCACCAACCCTAAATTAGATGGAGTTTTTAGTGGGGATAATATCATAAAAAACCTTAAGTTTGGCAGAAAATGTTGGTTTTACCCTTCGACAGATTTTTGGTTCGTTTATACCGCAAACTTGTCATTTTTTTGTCGGTTTTGCCCTTGTTACCCGCAATAGTAGGTTTCCAGGTTACTATGAATTATCTTTTGCAAAAAACCCCTTAAGTTTACAAATATTTTGCAAAAAAACCCTTAAGATTATAAACATATAAAATATAAATATATATTCAAAATTTTATAAAACTAAATAGTTTTTTACTGAAACATATTTTTAGCTTTATGTACGGTAAACTTTATATTTGTTCGATATAAAGTTTTTATATGTTTATATCAAACAAATATAAAAGTTACCGTATGTAAAGCTAAAAATATGTTTCAGTAGAAAACTATTTAGTTTTATCAAATTTTGAATATATATTTATATTTTATTTGTTTATAATCTTAAGGGGTTTTTTGCAAAATATTTGTAAACTTAAGGGTTTTTTCACAAAAAAATAATTCATAATAACCTGGAAACCTGCTATTGCAGGTAACAACGGCAAAACCAACAAAAAAAATGACAAATTTGCGGTATAAACGAACTAAAAATCTGCCGAAGGGTAAAACCGACATTTTCTGTCAAACTTAAGGTTTTTTATGACATTATCCCTTTTAAGTGTACAATCTTTTACCATGGAGAAGTAGAAATATTATTTTATAGTAAACAAAACAATTTAAATATGTTGCTATTTTGTTGCTTTTAACCTAATCTCTAATAAGATGACCTCTAAAGTCATGACCAGATAGAATTATTTAGACATTAGTTTTGTCCATGTTACTTTGTAAAACTGTAAGATACAAGCTACAAAGAGATTATGGGCACATTGCACCACATAAACTTGAAAAATTAATGTGTTACCATGTCTAATTCTTAATAACGAATACATGTAATATTAAATTTATTATTATTCTTATGTTATGTTAGGGCATCACACATGATGAACGAGACAATGGTCGCAACAGAGGCTCATGGACAGTTCCCAAAATGACACACAATGAAAATACAGACATTGGCAGAGGAGAGGATGCATTACAAGCGGTGGGGTCCAGTGCAATAATTCAACATAGAGATGCTAGTGTCCAGAGATACAAACAGAAAAGACGCAACCGTTTATTTGCTAAAACCATTCGATATGAAGTAAGAAAGTTGAATGTTGAGAAACGCCCTCGTATTAAGGTAATATACGTCTCTTTCTATAATTTATTTTCCATTCTAGTTAAATAGTTTAAGTCTCGTTTTAATATCAGTCTATTGTTTTATCGTTTCTATTTGCAGGGAAGGTTCGTGAAAAGAAATTGAATAAGATATTTTTTATGATTTTTCTGAGTTACAATTTGAAGTTAAAGACTTCCTTTAGAATGAAATTACGTATTTTGGACAATGTACATATCTATTTGTATTTCAAAATGAAGATAATAATGAAAAACGTTACATTTTATTAATAAAACTCATAAATTGTCACATTCTTACCAGACAAACACAAAGAAAAGAACAATAGCAAACGTGTTACATGAGCCATTAAGCTTCCCCATTCGACAAAATGAAAACCAACCAAATTTGAGAAATGGGACCACGAGGACTTATTAGTACGAGAGCATGAAATTTAATTTTAAAAAATGTTTTTACTTTTTGCAAATATTACTTTTTTTTTATATGTTGGAGGCATAAGGGATAAGATGAGATGAAAGCGGCATTTGAGATTCTCGAATACCGAATTGGGTGGAAAGTCGATGTTGAGAACTGAAGAAAGAACTAACATTACAGGTACCAATACTTGGAATGATACTAGGTTTTGGTGCTAATATTGGTTCCAATTGTATCAATCCCCAATTTTGTGATTTTAAAATACAAAATATTGTCTTATATTATCATAAACGGTGTAGATTCTTTATTAGTAACAGTTTGATAATGATTTAAGATGGAAGTTTAAGTATTTCTGCTCACCCCTACGAGGTAGGTCAAGTCACATAGATTTAGAACTATTAAAATGATGAGTAAATTACACGAATGATCCTTATGGTTTGTGGTAATTTATATGTTTGGTCCCTAACTTATTTTTTTAAATTTGAAGGTCTCTGCCGTTTGTTTTTGTGATGCGCTTGGTCCCTACTATTTATTTTTGTTACGCGCTTGTTCCTTGTCTTACCTGAAAAGACTATTATTTAAATACGGAAAAATGGTAGGGTAGGTAAGGCAAGGTAAGGTAATGAGTGGGGTTGGGGGTGTGTTTATTTAAATAAATTAAAAAATCTAGAGCAAAATAGTATTTTTAGGTAATACAAGAACAAAACACGTAACAAAAATAAACAGTAGAAACCTTCCGAGTTAAAAAAATAAGTTAGGGATCAAACATGTAAATTATCCTAAACCATAGGGACCATTCATGTAATTTACTAAAATGATTTATTATATCACATGGTTCTTGATGATACAAATATATTTGACACTTGTGACTTCAACTACTATCGATTCTATTTAAACGACATTATGTTAGATGTTATGTTTTATACAAATAGAAGGATTCATTTTTGTTATGTTAAAAACAGTATCACATATTATTCTTATCGTTTAACATAATATTGTAATTACGTACTTTTTTCATTTCAAAACCTAAGTTCGTCATGGAACTAAAAGAACATATATGAAAATATTTAAAGTTTCGATGAGGTATGACGACTACGCCTTACGAGCAGGGACAGCTCAACTTATTTAGAGGCTCTAAGCAAACCAAAAAATTAGGGCCCTTTAAGTAAGCAAAAGGTTTTGAACTTGAAACCTTTAGTTTTATAAACCAATGTTTTTACCACCAAGTCAAGCTTCAACTTGTCCTTATATCCCCAAAAATACTTATATATATCTCCCCAAAAATACGTATATATACATATGTATAACATAATATACTTTGAAATTGGGGGCCTTTTAGAATTGGGGCCCTAAGCCCTTACTTAATTTTTAATAATATAGAGTCGGCCCTGCTTAGGAGATTAATAAGTTCTTCAAGATATAATTCATCCCTAGAGATATTTGGTATGCATGCGATTGGACTTTTAATGATTATATACGTGTAAGTATCATCCAATAAAGAATTAAAAATGCATCGACAAGAAAACACCAAAACCATGCTTTACGTGTTTACTTGGGTTTATATGAAATTGATTTAAAAAATATAAAATCATGAAGAATAATTTAAATTTAGGATATAGTGTATTATTGCTAGAAGCTACAATTAAGATCATTTTATAAGTTTCACATGTTCAAAACATAAATGGGCCATGTGTGTCCCTTTGTTGTTTGTATAGTTGCATGGGAAATTGTGAATAGTGGGCGTCTTAAACTTGCAATAAAAGCCGTTTTATTAGTTTTAATTGTGATAATGGGCTTTGCAATTCTGCAATAAAAGCGGCTTCATTACTTTTAGAAAAACTGCTAAAAATGGTTCCTACGGAATTGTCCCTTTGTTTTTTATAGCTAAAAGCTATAAAATCATTTTATAAGTTCTACATGTTCAAAACATAAATGGGCTATGCTTGTCCCATGCTTGTTGTTTGCATAGTGCGAAATTTGATTAGTGGGCTTTTGAAACTTGCAATAAAAGCCGTTTTATTAGTTTAAATTATGATAATGGGCTTTACAATTTCGCAATAAAAGCTGTTTGACTAGTTAGAGTGCTATAATTCAATGGTAATGCTCAGGGCGGAGCATCAACATTTTATTTAGGGGCCGGAAATATAATATTTATAAAAAATCGATGAGCAGGGGGGCACAGCCAAAATTTTATATTTTTTGGCTTAATAATATGTATAAAATTAAAGTATAGGGACTAATTGTGATAAAAAAAATCAGGGGGCGGGGGGGAGGGGGGGGGGGGGGGGGCACAGCCCCTCTAGCCCTAATAAAGTGATGGGTTTGAGCCATAAGAACTTTCCTATGGGCACATGCAAACCCTAATGCTTGGATCTAGGTTTCTCTAATTGAACATGCATTGAATCCAAGACTTACAATACTAGATCTAATGAAAACAATTGAATCAAATCATATGTAATTGGATCTAGAATAATACATTAGATTACTTGCTTGATACTTCTTCTCCTTAGAGCTTAGAGTCACAATTGCACTCCTCTAATGGCTTACAAACACCAACTAACAAGAGGATGATATTGAGAGAGAGGAGAGAGGGTGAGAAATCGGCCCTAGGGTTCCTTGCCTTGCATGAGTGCCGATTTCCCTCACCCTAGGGATCTATTTATACTATGGGATACTAGGGTTTCACCTTTAACCCTAATTGAATAACTTAGGCCCTAAGCAATCCAAGATCCTTCTAGATTCTAGGCTTGGACGAATTTAAGGTTCCCTAACCCTAAATTTCGTCCACCCCATTACCCATAAGGATACATAGCCTATAACACAACTATCACACATTTGACAGTTTATGCCCCTTTATTCAATTAACCTCTTTAAGTTATCATTAATTCTTAATTAATATATATAACTTATATTAATCAAATAACAATATTATTCCTTTAATATATTATTCTCATAATATATTAACAATAATATCTCTTATCTCTTAACAAATCATCCTGTTAAGTTGCTATGGTGAAGGCAACCCAAAAGGACCATGCATAACCGGGTCAAGTACTTACCAAATATAATTACAGCCTTAGACACTAATCCAACAGTCTCCCACTTGGATAAGTCTAGCAACTATAAATGCAAACACAATCCGATTAGCAATCGTAGCTCTCAAAGACGCTGTCAACTCTGATCATATCAGTAATCTGTCCTTTAGATAATAGATCGTACAATCCTCTGTTTTGATATCATGCAGACGATACTCATTGTCTAGCAACTATTTTCTCGATCTCAGATTTATTTAACATAGAACTTAATTGAACACATCAATTCAGTCCTGACCAGGCCTGACACATAAGTCAAATCAAATCATCGAGCGGCCGTGATATCGCTTTTACCCTCTAGGATAAAAGTAACAGATAAACTTCGACTTATATGCATTTACTTATCAACTAACCAACTATACACAACAATGCGTTTTATGACATCAATTTACTGATGCGGTTTCACATTATCAATGTACAACCAATTAGTAAATAATAAACCATATATCTAGGTTTTAAGACCATATGATATTATCGTCTTGCGATCACTCCAAAGTGATTCCAACAAGCGCGGGTTTATTCCAATGCTCAAAACTTGTTCATAAGCACTCATGAACGTTGCAGCAAACCTTTGCTATGTCTAATACCATTTAGATAATCTACACACCAATTCACGAAAATCTTCATTCATACCTACTTCTAACATATGAACGATTGTGAACAGTTTGAATAATTCGATTATTCTTAATAAACTCAATTATTTTGGAAGTCAAAACATGCAAAGTGAAACAATAGCTAAAATATTAACATAAGACAGTAACAATACTTATAAATAATACTCCTTTATTTAATCATCAAATGTCAATTACATTTATCTATTACACGTTTCTAATACTATCTAATCTAAACTAATGTCATCTTTCAGCCCAATACTCCTAGCATGCTGCAAGTGCGTAACCCTGTTCAGTCCCTTCGTAAGCGGATGTGCTGGGTTATCTTCTGATGATATCCTTTTAACCACGAGGTGTCCTTCTTCTACTCGATGCCTAATAAAGTGATATTTTCTGTCGATATGCCGAGATCTACCATGATCCCTCGGTTCCTTGGTCAAAGCAACCGCTCCTTCATTATCACAAAAAATTTCCATGGGCTCCTTTATGGCAGGCACAACTCCAAGATCGCCAATGAAGTTCTTCAACCATATTGCCTCCTTTGACGCTTCACTCGCTGCAATGTACTCTGATTCGCACGTTGAATCATCTACAGTTTCCTGTTTGGAACTTTTCCAAGTTATTGCTCCTCCATTAAGGGTAAAGACCCATCCCGACTGCGAACGGTAGTTGTCCCTGTCGGTCTGGAAACTGGCGTCACTATACCCTCGCACCTTCAAGTCATCACTCCCTCCGAGGACTAGAAACCATTCCTTGGTCCTCCGAAGGTACTTAAGGATGTTCTTGACCGCAATCCAATGCGCTCTACCAGGATTCCCTTGATATCTACTGACCATGCTAAAAGCAAAGGCCACATCGGTTCGAGTAAAAGTCATAGCGTACATGATCGAGCCAACTGCAGAAGCGTAAGGTACTCGGCTCATCTCAGCTATCTCAGCTTCGGTACTCGGACTTTGAGTCTTACTCAACTTGGTATTACTCTGTATCGGTAGTTCTCCCTTCTTCGAGTTTTCCATACTAAAATGTTTTAGTACCTTATCTAAGTAAGTATTCTGACTAAGTCCTATTAATCTCTTACTTCTTTCTCTCACTATCCTTATTCCCAAAATATAGGAAGCCTCTCCGAGGTCCTTCATAGCGAAGCACTTCCCGAGCCAGGACTTTACTTCCTGCAGAGTCGGGACGTCGTTTCCTATGAGCAGTATGTCATCGACATACAAAACGAGAAAGCTAACTATACTCCCACCGGCTTTGACATATACACACGATTCATCTTCGCTTCGTACAAATCCAAACTCTTTGACTTTCTCATCGAAGCAAAGATTCCATCTGCGAGACGCTTGCTTAAGTCCATAAATGGACTTCTCAAGCTTACACACTCTATTCGGATGCTTCGGATCCACAAACCCCTCGGGCTGAGCCATGTAAACATCCTCAGCCAACTTCCCATTAAGGAAAGCGGTCTTGACATCCATTTGCCATATCTCATAATCATGAAATACGGCAATAGCTAGCATCACCGTAATAGATTTTATCTACACAACTGGTGAGAAGGTCTCATCATAGTCAACTCCGGGAGTTTGAGTAAAGCCCTTCGCAACCAATCGCGCCTTGTACGTGTGCACATTTCCATCCATGTCGGTCTTCTTCTTGAAGATCCATTTGCACCCAACCGTCTTACATCCGGGCACATTGTTAACCAAATTCCAAACTTGGTTGTCATGCATGGACTGAATCTCGCTATCCATTGCCTCTTTCCATTTTGCAGACTCCGGGCCTGCCATGGCTTCCTTATAGCAATTAGGTTCATCTAGATTTATTAGTGTACTATCATTAATATACGTGTCCCCTTCGGTAGTAATATGAAAACCATACAACCGGGGTTGAACTCTAATTCTTTTAGAACGTCTAAGAGGTAATGACTTGTCAATTGGTTCAACCGGAGTTTCCTCCTCGGGTTGAGTGCCAGCGGTAGAGGTTCCTTCATCGCTCGACTCTTGAATCTCTTCAAGATCGATTTGCCTCCCACTATCTCCTTGGCTTATGAGTTCTCTCTCTCGGAAAACCCCTCTCCTCGCAACGAAGACTACATTGTCATTTGGTCTATAGAAGAGATATCCAAAGGATTTATGCGGGTAGCCAATGAAAATACATCGCTCACTACGAGGTTCGAGCTTGTCATGAGTTTCTCGTCTTACGAAAACTTCACAACCCCAAACCTTGATATGTGCCAACGAGGGAACCTTCCCTGTCCACATCTCGTGAGGTGTTTTGGCAACCTTTTTGTAGGGAATCGGTTAAGGATATGGGCGGCAGTCTCTAAGGCATACCCCCAAAATGAGATAGGTAGTGAAGCACGACTCATCATAGAACGAACCATGTCCAATAGGGCTCGATTGCGCCTTTCTGCCACACCATTCAACTGCGGTGTCCTGGGTGGCATCAATTTTAAAACTATTCCACATTCCTTAAGATAGTCGTGGAATTCAAGACTTAGGTACTCTCCTCCTCGATCGGATCGAAGCATCTTGATTTTCCTGCCCAATTGATTCTCCACTTCATTCTTGAACTCTTTGAACTTTTTAAACATTTCAGACTTGTGCTTGATTTAGTAAATATACCCATATCTACTATAATCATCGGTGAAAGTCATGTAGAAGCGGTTTCCATCCTTTGTGGTAGATCTAAAGGGTCCACATACATCGGTATGTATGAGATCCAACAAACCCTCTATGACAACCCGAAATTTCCATTCTGTACAAACTATCACTTCAATAGAAGTTATAGCAGTCACAGTTAACTTTCAGACTTTCTGCGTAAGTTTGAGTAATTCAGGGTTTACACTTCAGGAAATATCAGGAGAGTGGGTGCACTAGGGTTTTGTGCAACACTGTTATTCCAACACACTATTATATTAGAGATCAATTCAGGAATAAAAATATTTTCTGCCAAAAATATTTCAGGACTATAAATAGATTTCTGAACCAAATTCATTCATTATTCACATTTCCAACTAGAGAAAAGCCATTTTCTCTCTCACGGATCTTCGGGTTTTTATACCAAAACGTGAGTAACTCTTTCTAGTAGTGTTAGAATGCTTATTATGTGCTTATAACATGATTTAGATGGCTAAATCATTAGATCTAGGAGTTTACTCCCCAAGGTGTTCTTGGGCGGTAAACTCCCGAAACAAAGCCAAAACCGACCCTTGTGTTATACAACTGCCTTAGACTCAATTGTAGGTATATTAAGGACAAGAAAACAACCAAAATCCACCCAAGTTTAGGAGTTTACGGCCCAAGAATATCATAGGCCGTAAACTCCAATTTCAAACTCAAAATGGTACTTTTAAGGCTCCTAAAGCCTTAGACAATTACCTAGACTTGTTCCCATTTAATCAAGGGCTTGAACCACATCAAAATCACTTAACAAAGTGAGTTTACGACCAAGACATGGTTCTTGGGCTGTAAACTCCTTAAAGGGGCACCAAAGTGTGCCCAATGCCTTCATATGCTTGGAATTAAAGTCTAGAACCTATACCACAAGTGCAAGAGACTTGAAAGCATAAAAAACACACCATACTTAGAGTTTACGGCCGTAAACTCTAAGGGGAATGGCCTTAGGGCTGTAAACTCCTAAATGGAGTGTTTCCAGACCTTAAACCCTTCCAACACTTTAACTACCAAGTTAGAATAATTCTAGGAATCATTTGGGACTTCAAAACACACAAAACACCCATGGTTGGGAGTTTACGGCCGTAAAATCAAGAGTTTACAACCGTAAACTCCATGTGTGATGGTATATGGGGAGTAAACTCACATATAGGGTCCTTTGGAACCCTAAACACAAATACCTTGTCCCACAATAACTTAGATGCAATCCTTAAGGCTTAAAACACTTATGTAAAGTGTTTATTATGTCTAGGATGTCTTAACAATATCAATTAGTGATTTGAGTCTAATTGAGTGCATATATGTGTGATTATATGTTCATTAGGATCATAGTGCGTGTACAAGTCCTCGCTTGACACCTAGCCATCCTATACCGTTCAGTTCATCCCAATCACCAACTACAGGTGAGTTCATACCCCTAATCAATGTTTTAAATGATTTTAAATGCTTTAAGGGGGGGGGGGGGGAATACAAGTAGAAACAAACATGTTATTAAATCATTGATATGTATTTTATAAATGTGTTTGTCATTTAACAAATTTCACATACTAGAAAATGTGACACAAGAAATGGTTTTAAATCTTAAAAACACATTGTTATCAAATGTTTTACCTTTGAAATGTATATTAAATTGACATCAAGTCATTGTTAATTATTGTTTCAAAATCCATAAGATGTCTTACAAAACCATTTTTACACTCTTGAACTAATGCATGTACACTTATATTCTTATATATATGTATTGATGTTATAGTTTACAACTTTCATTTAGTTTTTCACACTCTTGAGTAGTAAGAGTGTATAAACATACTTGAACAACCAATTACCTTCCAGTAAATTATCATAGGGATAATTTGGAGATTTCAAACATAATTCCTATTACAAGGAATCACACAAGAGTCAGTTCATTCATGAGTCTATACCAGTACATTACCTGATACATGAGTACCTTTACGATTGATTACATGATACATGAGTACGCTTACATAAACGCATTACATGAGTGCCTTTACGTAGATACACTTAACGGTGTACATTAACATGAATACTTGTATCTCGAATTGCGAGGATGATTTATTAGTACCTTCTGTGTAAATCTTCCTGCATATCCCTAGTACCTCGGGATTGTTGGAATAGTGTCTAAGGCTGCAACTATATTAGGCAAGTATTTGATCCGGTTGTGCATGGTCCTTTTGGGTTGCCTTCACCATAGCAACTTGATAGGATGATTTATTAAGAGAGAGTAAATATTATTAATATATTATGTGAATAATATAATGAATAATATATTGTTATTTGATTAATATAAGTCATAGAATTAATTAGAATTAATTTGGTGACTTAAAGAGATTAATTAAATAAAGGGGTATAAACTGTCAATTGTTTGATAGTTAAGCTTTAGACTGTAAATCCATTTGGATATGGTATGGACGAATTCTAAGAGTATTAGGATAGCTTAAATCGTCCATATACTTATCTATGGAATGGATTTGGATAGCCTTATGAGAAGATTATCCAATTAGGGTTTAGGTTGTAACCCTTAAGGAGTCTACAAGTATAAATAGACCCTATGGCATAGGGAATTCGACACATCTCCTAAAGCAAGGAACCTCTGGTCGAATTCCTCCCCTCTCCTCTCTCCTAAATCATTCTTATTGCTATTGGTGTTTGTAAGCCATTAGAGGAGTGACACTTGTGACTCTAGAAGCTCCAAGACCTCAAGATCAACAAGGAACTCAAAGGTATGATTCTAGATCTGTTTCAATGTTGTTATTTAACCTAATTAGTCATTAGAAGACTTGGATTCAATGCATGTTTATTAGAAAGCCTAGATCCAAGCATTAGGGTTTTGCATGCGCACATAGGAAAGTTCTTATGGCTAAAACCCATCAGTGGTATCAGAGCCTAGCTTGGTTTTCTTTAAATTGTTGCTTGATTAACTGAAACAAACCTGCAAAATTCGATTTTTTGGTTTCTGTGTCACTGACTCGGCGAGTCCCAAGGTGGACTCGGCGAGTAGGCCTGACTCGGCGAGTCCCCTTGTGCACTCGGCGAGTCAAAGCGTCAGGAATGGCCAGATTCGGAATTTCTTTGTGTTTATCTTATGGAAACTTACCTTAATCATAATAGATCAACATAAATCCGATTTTATGATAAATATGACTATTATCTTGATCTAGAAAAAGGTAATTATCAACTAATTAAATATTTAATTTCCTTATATGATAATTAATTAATTATTTAACTATTTTGGTAATTATCTTTCAAAGAAATCTTGAATAAATCAAATATAGATAATTAGGATATTAATTGTTAATTGGAATTATTTGTTATTTGATCCTCCATGTTTTAAATGTTTAAAAACCTACCCTCATGTTTTGAAATTTACTTTTGTGATTAAAAGTTTTAATTTAGACAACTTAAATTTCAAACCCTAGATTTTAAAAGTTTTAAAATACAACACTATACAAATATGATATTACTAGAATAATATATATATGTATAACTAAATGCTAGTCTTACCGTTAGTAGGCCTCATTCACGAAGCCGATCTATAAGGTGGGTATAAGGTTGCGTCCTATAAAATGGCGCTTAATGGGTGTACACTCACACCCACCGCTTGCTTGATTGGTGGAGGGTCGTTAGCCGAACGGGTAGGATAAGGCAACCTCATTCTCTCATTAAAAGTATAATAAGAAATATAAAGTAACTACATATATATTTTAAAATTCCCCAATCCTAGTTACTTTAGGAAAAGTGAATTGATGCAATCCCATGAAATTGCACTTTGCACCTTGCTGAGATGTTAGTGGAGCGTGTGTGGTTTACCGGCACACTAATTGGTTCTAAGCGAAGGTGGCAAAGGGTGATTCATTGTTTATCATAGTTTGATGGAGCGTGTGTGGTTAACCGGCACATCGAATAGGTGATTGTTACAATGAAGGCACCATGTGAATTTGCATGGTAATTCACACCCGCTTTGTGATCCTCGGCATCCCAGTCACAAACAAGAGGGGCATATTGAGATTTAAACATGCCATTGAATAGTTTCAATGAATCTCATCCGAACCTAGGAATTCTCAAAAACACTTAGGACTAATAGTTTAAGTTTTGTGATGAAGAATTAGTGAATCGTCATTCACTTACCTTCAATTTATTTGCATGTTAGATTACGGCATCCCTTTTCTAGTATGTAAATGTTATTGTTGGATCCTAGCCCTAATTTTCTTATTGGGTGATAATTAGGGATTCTTATTCTAATCTATCTTTGTCCTTTTCTAATTGTAGATTTCGATCGCAAACAACGCTGCTGCTAGTTCTTTCACGTTGATGAGCCTTTGCCAAAAGGTCACCTTCGATGGAACGAACTTTAGCGAATGGATAAGATACATTCGCACCATTGCTCGCTATGAGGATAAGGAGTATGTCCTCGATGAGAAGCTCGAGAAAATCAACCCCGAAATTGCTACTCCCGCCGAAATCACCGCCTTTGAAACTCATGAGCGAGATGCAACGAAGGTACATTGCATCATGATCGCCACCATGAACTCCGAATTCCAAAAGTCCTACGAGGACATGTACCCGTACGAGATGCATCAAGACTTATTGGAGAGGTACCACCAAAACGCGAGACAAGAGAGGTACGAGATTTTCACTAACATGATTTCTGCGAAGATGGGTCATGGAGAATCTCTTACCGTGCACTTGCAAAAGATGCAAAGGTATGTTGACCGCCTCCACAAGTTAAATGTTGACTTCGGTGAAGACTTGGCGATCGACATGGTGCTTCACTCTTTGCCTCCGATGTACAACCAATTTAGGATGACCTACCACATGAACAAAGAAGAGGTCACCCTAAGCAAGCTCCAAGGTCTCTTGAGGGTTGCTGAGAGCAACTTCAAGGACAAGTCTGTTGCGCCCACTCCCAATCCGCCCGCTGCTCCTGTCTTGGCTATTGGACAAGGGAAGGGAAAGAAGAGGAAAGCTTCATCGAAGAACTATCGCAAGGTGAAAGCCCGAGATGGTGCCTCTTCTAGTGGGACCAAAGTTGATCCCGCTAAGCCCTGCTCTAACCCGAAGGAGGCAGAGTGCCACCACTGCCACAAGATAGGACATTGGAAGAGAAGCTGCCCGGATTACCTGCAAGCAATCAAAGAAGGAAAGATCAAGCCATCTTTCGCAGGTATATATACAATCAAATCAAACGATTCTAATCATGCTATTTCTTGGGTTCTTGATACCGGTTGTGGTTATCACATTTGTTCTAATGTGCGGGGACTAAGAAGAAGTAGGGATGTGGAGCAAGGAAGGATCAATCTAATCATGGGGAACAGAAGATCGTCGCCTGTAACGAAGATTGGAGTGTATTCCTTAGTGCTTAGGAATAGTTTAGTTTTAGATTTGAACAATTGTTGCTATTCGCCAGAAATGGCAAGAAACATCATTTCATTTCATGGTTTATATAGACAAGGATTTAGATTTTCTTTTAATAATGAGAATGGTTCTATTTTGGCTTATCTAAATGGTGTCTTTTACTTTGAAGCTATACCATGTAATGGAATATATGAAACCGTTATGATTGTTGATAACTTAGGAAATGATGTTTTGAATATTGATTCTTCCACTAGTATGGATAAAGCATCCTTGTGGCATTGTCGTCTTGGACATGTCAACAAGAAACGCATAGCCCAACTCCAAAAGGATGGAGTGTTGGAGTCATTCGACCTTAGAGAAGATGATACATGCGAGTCTTGTTTGCTTGGAAAGATGACTAAGTCGCCCTTCACGAGTACATGTGAAAGGGGCGAGGGTCTATTGGACCTAATACACACCGATGTGTGTGGACCGTTTAGATCAACCACGAAGGATGGAAACCGCTTCTATGTGACTTTTACCGATGACTATAGTAGATATGGGTATATCTACTTAATCAAGCAAAAGTCAGACACCTTTGAAAAGTTCAAAGAGTTCAAGAATGAAGTGGAGAATCAATTGGGCAGGAAAATCAAGATGCTTCGATCCGATCGAGGAGGAGAGTACCTAAGTCTTGAATTCCACGATTATCTCAAGGAGTGTGGAATAGTTTCGCAATTGACGCCTCCTAGGACACCGCAGTTGAATGGTGTGGCAGAAAGGCTTAATCGAACCTTATTGGATATGGTTCGCTCTATGATGAGTCGTGCTTCACTACCTATCTCTTTTTGGGGGTATGCCTTAGAGACTGCCGCCCATATCCTTAACCGAGTCCCTACTAAGAAGGTTGCCAAAACACCTCACGAGATGTGGACAGGGAAAGCTCCCTCGTTGGCACATATCAAGGTTTGGGGTTGCGAGGCTTTCGTAAGACGAGATACTCACGACAAGCTTGAACCTCGAAGTGAGCGATGTATTTTCATCGGCTACCCGCAGACATCCTTTGGATATCTCTTCTATAGACCGAAGGACAATGTTGTCTTCGTTGCAAGGAGAGGAGTTTTCCGAGAGCGAGAACTCATAAGCCAAGGAGACAGTGGGAGGCAAATCTAGCTTGAAGAGATTCAAGAGTCGATAGATGAAGGAACCTCTACCGCTGGCACTCAACCCGAGGAGGAAACTCCGGTTGAACCAATTGACGAATCCTTACCTCTTAGACGTTCCGATAGAGTTAGAGTTCTACCCCAGTTTTATGGTTTTCATATTACTACCGAAGGGGACACGTATATTAGTGATGGTACACTAGTGAATCTTGATGAACCTAATAGCTATAAGGAAGCCATGGCAGGCCCGGAGTCTACAAAATGGAAAGAGGCAATGGAGAGCGAGATCCAATCCATGTATGATAACCAAGTTTGGAATTTAGTTGATTATGTGCCCGGACGTAAGACCGTTGGGTGCAAATGGATCTTCAAGAAGAAGACCGATGTGGATGGAAACGTACACACATATAAAGCGCGATTGGTTGCGAAGGGCTTTACTCAAACTCCTGGAGTTGACTATGATGAGACCTTCTCACCAGTTGCGAAGATTAAATCTATTAGAGTGATGCTAGCTATTGCCGCATTTCATGATTATGAGATTTGGCAAATGGATGTCAAGACCGCTTTTCTTAATGGGAAGTTGGCTGAGGATGTTTACATGGCTCAGCCCGAGGGGTTTGTGGATCCGAAGCATCCGAATAGAGTGTGTAAGCTTGAGAAGTCCATTTATGGACTTAAGCAAGCGTCTCGCAGATGGAATCTTTGCTTCGATGAGAAAGTCAAAGAGTTTGGATTTGTACGAAGCGAAGACGAGTCTTGTGTATATGTCAAAGCCAGTGGGAGTATAGTAAGCTTTCTCGTCCTATATGTCGATGACATATTGCTCATAGGAAACGACATCCCGACTCTGCAGGAAGTTAAGTCCTGGCTCGGGAAGTGCTTCGCTATGAAGGACCTCGGAGAAGCGTCTTACATTTTGGGAATAAGGATACTGAGAGAAAGAAGTAAGAGACTAATTGGACTTAGTCAGAACACTTACTTGGAGAAGGTACTGAAACATTTTAGTATGGAAAACTCAAAGAAGGGAGAATTACCGATACAAAGTAATGCCAAATTGAGTAAGACTCAAAGTCCGAGTACCGAAGCTGAGATAGCAGAAATGAGCCGAGTACCATACGCTTCCGCAGTTGGCTCAATCATGTACGCTATGACTTGTACTCGCCCTGATGTAGCCTTCGCTTTGAGCATGGTTAGCAGATATCAAGGGAATCCTGGCAAAGCACATTGGATTGCGGTGAAAAATATCCTTAAGTACCTTCGGAGGACAAAGGAATGGTTCTTAGTCCTCGGAAGGAGTGATGACTTGAAGGTGCGAGGGTATAGTGACGCCAGTTTTCAGACCGACAGGGACAGCTACCGTTCGCAGTCGGGCTGGGTCTTTACCCTAAATGGAGGAGCAGTGACCTGGAAGAGTTCCAAGCAAGAGACCGTAGCTGATTCAACGTGCGAATCAGAGTACATTGCAGCGAGCGAAGCGTCGAAGGAGGCGATATGGCTAAAGAACTTCATCGGTGATCTTGGAGTCGTACCTGCCATAAAGGAGCCCATGGAGATTTTCTGTGATAACGAAGGTGCGGTTGCCTTAACCAAGGAACCGAGGGATCATGGTAGATCAAGACATATCGACAGAAAATATCACTTCATCAGACATCGTGTAGAAGAAGGACAACTCGTAGTGAAGAGGATATCATCAGAAGATAACCCAGCAGATCCGCTTACGAAGGGACTGAGTAGGGTTAAGCACTTACAGCATGCTAGGAGTATTGGGCTGAAGGATGATATTAGCATAGATTAGATAGTATTAGAAACGTGTAATAGATAAATGTAAATTAACATTTGATGAATAAATAAAGGAGTTTTATTTATGAGTAATGATACTATCTTATGTTAATTGTTTAGCTATTGTTTCACTTTGCATGTTTTGACTTCCAGAATAATTGAGTTTATTAGGAATAATCGAATTATTCAAATGGTCCACAATCGTTCATATGTTGGGAGTAGATATGAAAGAAGATTGTCATGAATTGGTGTGTAGAGTGTCTAAATGGTGTTAGACATAGCAAAGGATTGCTGCAACGTTCATGAGTGCTTATGAACTAGTTTTGAGCATTGGAATAAACCCACGCTTGCTGGAATCACCTTGTGGAATACGATATAAAAGGTGATCGCAAGACGATAATATCATATAGTCTTAAAACCTAGATATATGGTTTATTATTTGTTAATTGATTGTACATTGATAATACGAAAACGCATCAGTAACTTGGTGTTATAAAACGTATTGTTGTGTATAGTTGGTTAATGAATAAGTAAATGCATATAAGTCGAAGTTTATCTGTAACTTTTATCTAAAAAGGAAAAAGCGATATCTCGGCCACTCGATGATTTGATTTGACTTATGTGCCGGGCCCGGTCAGAACTGAATTGATGTGTTCGATTAAGTTCTATGTCGAATAAATCAGAGATCGAGAAACCTAAATGCTTGACTAACCATTCCATAGGATTGTCAGCATGATATCTAACAGAGGACTGTACGTTCCCTTATCTAAAGGACAAGATTGATTAGATCAGAGTTGACAGCGTCTTTGAGAGCTATGATTGCAAACCGAATTGTACTTGTATAGTTACTAGACTTATCCAAGTGGGAGACTGTTGGAATAGTGTCTAAGGCTGCAACTATATTAGGCAAGTATTTGATCCGGTTGTGCATGGTCCTTTTGGGTTGCCTTCACCATAGCAACTTGATAGGATGATTTATTAAGAGAGAGTAAATATTATTAATATATTATGTGAATAATATAATGAATAATATATTGTTATTTGATTAATATAAGTCATAGAATTAATTAGAATTAATTTGGTGACTTAAAGAGATTAATTAAATAAAGGGGTATAAACTGTCAATTGTTTGATAGTTAAGCTTTAGACTGTAAATCCATTTGGATATGGTATGGACGAATTCTAAGAGTATTAGGATAGCTTAAATCGTCCATATACTTATCTATGGAATGGATTTGGATAGCCTTATGAGAAGATTATCCAATTAGGGTTTAGGTTGTAACCCTTAAGGAGTCTACAAGTATAAATAGACCCTATGGCATAGGGAATTCGACACATCTCCTAAAGCAAGGAACCTCTGGTCGAATTCCTCCCCTCTCCTCTCTCCTAAATCATTCTTATTGCTATTGGTGTTTGTAAGCCATTAGAGGAGTGACACTTGTGACTCTAGAAGCTCCAAGACCTCAAGATCAACAAGGAACTCAAAGGTATGATTCTAGATCTGTTTCAATGTTGTTATTTAACCTAATTAGTCATTAGAAGACTTGGATTCAATGCATGTTTATTAGAAAGCCTAGATCCAAGCATTAGGGTTTTGCATGCGCACATAGGAAAGTTCTTATGGCTAAAACCCATCAGGGATATCTAGACAGGACCCTATCCCTAGTACCTCGGGATACCTAGATGGGCCTCTATCCCTCAGTACCTCGGGATATACGTACGAGACTAACCATTCCGGAACTCATCTGTTAGCAACAGTGGGTGATGAACATCTACGGATGCCTACGGTTATTACTTATACTAGGAGTACCTTTACAGGGACTAACCATTCCTCCGCCATGCTGCTGCTACAGAGGACAGTGGACAATCTTCAGATGTTCATTAGGTTATATGTATTATGTTAGCCCTAGTACCTCGGGATAACATTTACATTCGTCGTGTTAACCTCAGTACCTCGGGATAACACGTACATAAGTGATTTTTCCTGTTTACTTTATTTTGTGATACCTTCACATAAACGATGAGTTAGACTAAGTACTTTAGTACTAAACAACCAAAGGAAAACTATCATTTTACTTACAAAACATTCGGGTCTTGGTAGAAGACTACATTGTCATAACAAAACATTCGGGTCTTGGTAGAAGACTACATTTCATACTTATAGAAAAATAAGGGTTTTTCTAGGGATTTCATACTTACGTCAACATTTTCATTTAAAGGTTTACATGGCCTTCATAGCAGATTTTCATAAGCAAGACAACAACACTTAATTTCTTATGAATTCACCAGCTTTAAAGCTGATACTCTCTTTCAAAATAACTTGTATTCTCAGGTCAACAATAGACAGGTACGATGGCCAGGTTTTGAGAAGACGGAGCAGACAAGACTCGTCTTTTATTTTGATTGTATATTTTTGGTGTCTTACTACAATGAAAGAACACACATGCATTAAAATTCTACTTATAATGCAATGGATGATGTTGTTGCTTGTTTATTATATTACACTGTTGTGATACTGTACATGACGTCATCCACCCCTGAACGTTTCCGCCATTCGTGGTTTTGGGGTGTGACAGACCCCTCTCACATGTGCCAGTGAAGGGTGACTTGGTCATCTTTCCAATTAAACAAGATTCGCACGTGTCATCTTCCCTAAGGTCGAATGACTCCAACACTCCATCCTTTTGGAGTTGGGTTATGCGCTTCTTGTTGACATGTCCAAGACGACAATGCCATAAAGATGCTTTATCCATACTATTGGAAGAATCTATACACAACACATCATTTCCTAGGTTATCTACAACCATAACAGTTTCATAAATTCCATTACAAGGCATTGCTTCAAAGTATAAAACACCATTTAGATAAGCATAAATAGAACCATTCATATTATTAAACGAATATCTAAATCCTTGTCTAAACAAACCATGAAATGAAATGATGTTTCTTGCCATTTTTGGCGAGTAGCAACAATTGTTTAAATCTAGACCTAATCCATTACTAAGAACTAAAGAATATACTCCAATCTTGGTGACATGCGACGATCTTCTGTTTCCCATGATTAGATTTATTCTTCCTTGCTCCACATCTCTATCTCTTCTTAGTCCCTGCAAATCAGAACAAATGTGGTAACCACATCCTGTATCAAGAACCCAAGAAATATTGTGAGATGAATTACTAGATTTAATTGTGTATATACCTGCAAAAGATGGCTTGATCTTTCCATCCTCGATGGCTTGCAGATATTCCAGGCAACTTCTCTTCCAATGCCCTATCTTGTGGCAATGATGGCACTCTGCCTCCTTTGGCTTAGGGTTGGGCTTAGCGGGATCAACTTTGGTCCCACTAGAAGAGGAACCATCTTGGGACTTTCCCTTGAGGTGGCTCTTTGAAGGAGCCTTCCTCTTCTTTCCCTTTCCCTGTCCTATAGCCAAAACAGGAGCAGTGGTTGGTGCGGGAGTTTGTGCAACAGACTTGTCCTTTAGGTTGCTCTCAGCAGTCCTTAGGAGTCCTTGGAGTTTGCTTAGGGTGACCTCTTCCTTGTTCATGTGGCAGGTCATCCTAAATTGGTTGTAGCATGAAGGCAAGGAATGAAGAACAATGTCGATGGCCAAATCCTCCCTAAAGTTAACATTTAACTTGCGAAGACGATCAACATATCATTGCATCTTTTGCAAGTGCACAGTCAATGATTCTCCATTTCCCATCTTAGCGGTGATCATATTAGTGATGATCTCGTAGCGCTCTTGCCTCTCACTTTGGTGGTACCTCTCCATCAAGTCTTGATGCATTTCATACGGATACATGTCCTCATAGGACTTTTGGAATTCTTGGTTCATAGTGGCTATCATGATGCAATGAACTTTTATTGCATCACGTTCAGGTGTCTCAAAGACAGCCATCTCTTCGGGAGTAGCGATTTCCGGGTAGACCTTCTCGAGCTTTTCGTCGAGGACATACTCTTTGTCCTCGTAGCATGCAATGGTGCGAATGTATCTTATCCATTCGCTAAAGTTGGTACCATCGAAGGTCACCTTTTGGCAAAGACTCATTAAGGTGAATGAGTTGGCAGCAACGTTGTTTGCGTTTGACATCTACAAATAGAAAGGACAAATTTTGATTAAAATTTGGATCCCTAATTAAACACCCAAAATGAAAAATTAGGGCTAAGACCCAACAACATTATTTACATATTAGAAAAGGGATGTTGTAATCCAACCATGCAAATAATTTGGAGGTAAGTGAATGACGATTCACTAATTCTTCACCACGAAAACATAACTTTAAGTTTTATTGAGAATTCCTAGATTTTAGAGATTCATTGAACTTTTCAATGGCATGTTTAAATCTCGATATGCCCCTCTAGTTTGTGACTGGGATACAGAGGATCACAAAGCGGGTGTGAATTACCATGCAAATTTACATGGTGCCTTCATTGTTACAATCATCTATTCGATGTGCCGGTAAACCACACACACTCCATCGAACTATGATAAACAATGAATCAGCCTTTGCCACCTTTGCTTAGAACCAATTAGTGTGCCGGTAAACCACACGCGCTCCACTAACTTCTTAGCAAGGGTGCAAAGTGAAATTTCATGGGATTGCATCAATTTACTTTTCCTAAAGTAACTAAGATTGGGAATTTTATAAAACAGTTTAGTTACTTTATAGTTTCATTATACTTATTAATGAGGAGAGAGAGTTGCCCTATCCTACCCGTTCGGCTAACGACCCTCCACCGGTCAAGCAAGTGGTGGGTGTGAGTGTACACCCATTAAGCGCCATTTTATAGGCAGCAACCTTATACCCACCTTATCGACCGGCTTCGTGAATGAGGCCTACTAACGATAAGACTAGCATAATTTTACTCATACGTATATATATTAAGCTTGTAATCATATAATAGTATAGGGTTGAATTTTAAACTTGTAAAATTCTAGGGTTTGAAATTTAAATTATTCAAATTAAACTTTTAATCACAAAACTTAAATTTCAAAACTTGAGGACAAGTTTTAAACTCTTTCAAAACATAAGGATCAAAAGGCAAATAATGTAAATCAACAATTATCTCAATTTGATCTTATTCAATAATACTTGCAAAATAATTAACCAATTCAATTCAAATAATCAATTATTATCACATAAGGAAATTATTATTCAACTAATTGGTAATTATCTTTTGTTTGGTTACTCATATACTCATATATATAGTTAAAATCAGATTTTAATGACCCAAAACAGTTAAGGCAAGTTTCCCCAAGTAAAACAACAAGAAATCCCTAAAGTTCCTCTTTCTGACGCTCGAACTCGTCGAGTACCCACTATGGACTCGCGGAGTTGGAGCTACTCGCCGAGTTCCTCAGGCACAAAAATCGAATTTTGCAAGCAACAAGCAATTAACCAATGCATCAATTCAATAGAAATCAATCAAGGCTCTGATACCACTGATGGGTTTGAGCCATAAGAACTTTCCTATGGGCACATGCAAACCCTAATGCTTGGATCTAGGTTTCTCTAATTGAACATGCATTGAATCCAAGACTTACAATACTAGATCTAATTAAAACAACTGAATCCAATCATATGTAATTGGATCTAGAATAATACCTTAGATTACTTGCTTGATACTTCTTCTCCTTAGAGCTTAGAGTCACAATTGTCACTCCTCTAATGGCTTACAAACACCAACTAGCAACAGGATGATATTGAGAGAGAGGAGAGAGGGTGAGAAATCGGCCCTAGGGTTCCTTGCCTTGCATGAGTGCTGATTTCCCTCACCCTAGGGATCTATTTATACTATGGAATACTAGGGTTTCACCTTTAAACATAATTGAATAACTTAGGCCCTAAGCAATCCAAGATCCTTCTAGATTCTAGGCTTGGACGAATTTAAGGTTCCCTAACCCTAAATTTTGTCCACCCCATTACCCATAAGGATACATAGCCCATAACACAACTATCACACATTTGACAGTTTATGCCCTTTTATTCAATTAACCTCTTCAAGTTATCAAATTAATTCTTAATTAATATATATATATATATATATATATAACTTATATTAATCAAATAACAATATTATTCCTTTAATATATTATTCTCATAATATATTAACAATAATATCTCTTCTCTCTTAACAAATCACCCTGTCAAGTTGCTATGGTGAAGGCAACCCAAAAGGACCATGCATAACCAGGTCAACTACTTACCAAATATAGTTACAGCCTTATACACTAATCCAACATAAATATCCGCCCTTGGTAATGCTAATAGATAAATTATGTTATAGCATTCGTGATTTGGATGACTAGGGTTTCGAGCCCTATTCTTTAAGTATATGAGACTGAGCTAATAGCTGATGAGGTGAGGTTGATTAGTAGTTGTGATATGGAGTTTAATTAACATAGTGACAAATAGTTACTAAGGTTAATTCCTAGTGTATTGGGACAAGTCTGAGAAACTTGGTATATTATCCAAACGGATTTTGGCAAATGGTTGACTTGCTGTACAACAAAGATTAGAGGCTAAAGCAGAAGTTATTTTTCACTAACTGGCCTTGTGAGTGGATGTGGAGATTTTGTGAGTTTATAGCAAATGAATTTTCTATCTATAAATTTTTGATATTAAATGTTTTAAGGCTTAAGTGATTATCTTCTCAAGTTTAGATTAAAAAGAGAATTGCTAGTAGTTTTAGCATACATTATGTTTATGGGTTACATAGTATTGTTAGTAGTTTTGATATGAAAATTTTAGCATGTCATACGATTGATACCACTTGTTGGGACAGTTGATATTATTATATGTACAATTGTAAATGACCTTATTGAATTTAAGCAGATGGTTATTAGAATGCATTATATATGTTGGTGATGTGATATACTCCACAATGAATATTGAATATTACAGTTTAGGATACATGACAATTATCGAGATTTTATTTCTTGTATGCAGTAATTGCCAATGAATATATTCATGATAAAGAACTTATTGACATGTTATGGTCACATGTCACTTAATGTTAGGTTATGGTTATATCTCTTAGGTTGGAGGGTGTGGAGCATGGCATGCCATGCTGCCACGTTATCTTTAAAGTCAGTCAATGCTTGCCATGTCAATTTTGCCACACAACCTAAATGACATGCCATTTTCAAGTGGTGGGTCAAGTTGGTAAAAGTAGAAAAAAATTAAAAAAATAGTCATTGTGTTAGATGTTCATTAATTATTAGTATTAGGAAATTTGATCAAAAATTCTAGTCACATTATAATTCGGCAACCAACTAATAGATCCCTTGCATTATTAACGAAGTTAATCATGGTTTTGAGAAGTAATCAAATCTAAACTTGAGTACCTAAAGTGATTCGTTTCCAATAAGTTTATATAGTTAGTTTAATTTAGTACAGTTTCATAAATAAAACCCCCTCTTTTATTGCTTTCGTTTATTTAGTGTACCTTATAATCTAAAATTTCAAATTAATTCAACACCTTTCCACTTGAGTTTGACATCCTTGCTTATCAAAACTATACTATACTCCATCGAGTACACTGCCTGTAAGGTGTGGTTAAGTTGCGATAGACTAGAAATTATAAATAACAAACTAGTCGATTATATAGAACACATCAATTTTTTGGCACTGTTGTCGTGGAATAGTTTTCAATTGATTTGCTTTGTTTGATTATTCGTTATTTGTTTTTACTTTTTACTTTTAATTTAATTTATTTTTATTTTCGTTGATATCATGTCACTGGTCGGGAAAGTTTTTGTTGCTTTGTGCTGGGATTCGTGATCATATGCATTATTTGGTTTATCCTTTTTCAAGGGTTTCGAGATTGTAAGCGATCAGGGAATTCTCGACTTGTTTAGTCTACTACTTTGGTGATTTGTCCAACTCAATCCTCGAGGCGTAGTAAAGCAAGACGTATCGTGGTGGTTAAGTGGAAAACCGAACTCTTGCTACTCTTGACTAGTTGGGTCAATTCTTTTTTTATTTATTAGTTAATGGTGCAAAGAAAAACAAAGGAAATGGCCTAGCATGTCCTAAAAGTTTTTATTTTCCCAAACCACTTCTTGCATGTGAAACATACCAAAATTTTCAATAATTTTAAACTATTTGAAATGATCCTCTTACTAATAAAATGATTACAAAGATAGTGTTCTCAAACATTATTTGTAAATCAGTGCCTCCCAAATTTAAAGACATGAGATCAGGATGTGTACGGTCACGCCTCGCCTTGCCACGGATCTCTAAAACACCTGAAACCATAAACCAAAAACTATAAGCACAAAGATTAATGAGTTTCCCCCCAAAAGTACCAACACACAACAAATAACATATACAACAAACATCATGCATACAGGGCCTTCGGCATGACTGGAATGCCCACCAGCCTATAGTCCATCTGGTACGCCCATAGAGCCTTCATTCTGACTGGAACGCCCCAACGACCTGCAGTCTATATGGTATGCTCACATAACCTTCAGCATGACTAGTACGCCTCACCGGGCCTTCAGCCAATCAAGGTCGTTCTCCGAGCCTTCGGCCTGACTGGTACGCCCTATTTCCCTTCAGTTTATTCGGGACACCCTAGGTCTGTTGGCCTTCAACACAAAGTAGGACCACCTCAACACAACCACACACAACATGTCAAAATATACATATCCAAAACACATACAAGCCCAGGAAATTATAACGACGTATCGATATAACATTTTCGGGTTTGTTGACTGACAGCACAAAATAGTCCAGTCTCAACCCACCCAGACTATGAAAACTTTACACAACTAGACATATAACCAGTCGACAGACAATCAGACAGATCTATAGAGCACTAAGCATAACACCATCCTATCTACGAGGATACAGATATAATATTTCACTATAATACTCAATCATACGATAATCAGGATAACAATCCAAAAGGATCGTCCTTAGTGCCTTCGACCCGTAAGTATAGTGAGGAAAGCTCACCTCTCACTGCCGAATCATACAGATGATCCATGGCTGCTGGCTGACGGATTCCCGAATCGCCAATAATAAGACAACACCCCATCAACAGCTGATCCCATGAATAATCTCTAACTGCAGATCAGCTAAAATCCACATGCTATTAGATACCAAAATGAAAGCCTATCAACCTCTAGCCCTTGACTCACACTATGAGTCCAAGTTAAGGTAAAAGACCTTTTTACCCTTCCACAAGCTTGGCCCAAAGCTAAGGCCCAAACTAGATGACTAAAGGCCCAAAATCCAAAAATAAACCTCTAAAGCCCAAATGTGTCTGTTCTTGGGCCTTCACTCAAGAAGGTCCAACAATAAAAATCCCAAACCATAAAATCCAGGTGGCCCAACATGACCCAAGACAATCCGATCCCAAAATCGAAGCCCAAAATGAAGAGGCCCAATACTACAACGTACGTGGGGCGTACTACGGAGGTACGCTCAGTGTACACGAGGCTGCACAAAATCCACCATTGGGGTGGCTGATTGGGTACGCAAGACGTAGACGTCCCTAAGCGATGCGTACCCTCGCAAAACCCATTTTTGTCAAAAGTAATTAATGACTTCAGCACTTAAGCTCACACTTTAGATCCAGGGTCCAAAGGCATACTAGATTCATAATGTCTCTAACTTTATGACCTTACACGTCCGTAAAGCTCCTAATACGAGGTCTTAATCCATTAAGACCCTTCTACCAAAAAATGAGACACTTCTAGCCATTATGACCTCATTTTTATGATTAAGAACCCCTCTAAGGATCTGAAAGGATGACTCAAAACATTTAGAACATGTCATTCTCAATATGGAGCATTTGGGACCAAAAAGAAGCATAAAAAGACCCAAACATGAGATCTATCAAATGAACCATAAAGATATGAACTTTATACCTTTGGATGATGGAGAAAAGAGTCAAACTTCCTAATCTAATCCTTTCTTCAATCTTCCAAGCTTCTTGATACACCTTTCCTTCCTCTAAAACACCATGTACACAATTAGGGCTCAAAATCCCACTCAAGGGGGGGGGGGGGGGGGGTTAGGGTTTTGCAAGAATGGCTCTAAGGCTTTGGAGGTAGAAAATATGGGGATAACTATCCAAAAGGATGCTTAAATATCTCTCAAACCCTAAAACTTAGGGTTTCTATTGGACGAGAGTACGCCCAACGTACATATGTGTATGCCCAGCGTACTAAGGCACACCTTAGTACACTTAGTAGCATACTTACATGTAAGCTGAACGTACCACTCATTCTCCCAAAATTACGATATTCCCACTAGGGCTTCTTGTGACTATTTCCTTCTAAAAGAAGGACCAAAATGACATAATTTAAAACCAAGAGATGAACTTGAAAATACCTGAAAACCGTGGTGTTTCAACTCTCCCCCACTTAAATTCGATTTGATCCTCGAAGTATGTAACACCAGCAAAATTAGGGTAAAAAATTTAACTTTTATAAAACAATAATTGGGATATACCAAGTGGTCTATATCGTAACGAGGTTTCCAAAAATATAAAGAACACTAAAATCTGAGTTATAACGAAGAAGTTATGAAAAATCGAAGATCCGCGACAACACCGGTAAAACACTCTTAAACGTAAAATATGAAATCCCGATAAAATACTTTTTAGCCTTAGGTATCTAAATGAAAGTCATAGATATCATTAAAGCATGAACACACATAAAAAGAACGCCCAAATCTGACTTCGTATGAGGAAGTTATGATTTTTCGAAGTTTCTGACCTAGCAGTAGACAACTAAAAACTCGAAATAGAGATCGACTGGTCTTTAGCCAACACAACCTAAATGAAAGTTGAAGAACCTGAAAATAGGAGTACACCAGTAAAAAGCCTGACGGAAATGGACATCAGATGAAGGAGTTACGGAATTTAAACGGAATTTTCCAGGCCCGGCCTGTTAAAAATAATATAATAAAAATAAAGTCAAAATTAGCCGACGGAGTCTAAACGAGAGTTGTAGAGCCTTTTCACACCTACGCGTGCATATAAAGAACGTCGAAATCAGAGCTCGTACATGAAAGTTATGCATTTTACAAGTTCGAGATCCGAAATCCGAAGCTGTCAGGTTGGCCACGACATGGCACAGTTGGCAGCGACGTGGCAACATGACTGATGGCGTCTTGTCAATGGAAGAGGATATGATTTCTTACCATGACATGGCATAGTTGGCCACGACGTGGCACCCGAAATATGACCCTATAAATAAAAGTTAAGGGTTCCGGGTTTCATTGCTCAGCTCTCTTCTTTCTCGCACCGAAGCTCTACGTTTTTCCACTCGAAGCCATCCCGACACCCCGGTTTTCACACTTAAGTCCCGAAGGAAGTTCTACACTCCCGAGAATCCCAAGAATCCCGAGATTTTCCCGCGTTTTCAGCTTTTCCTGTCGAAGTTCGGCTCAATTCTTCTCTCGACTACTTCAAAGCAACCACTTCAATCAAGTGAGTTCATACCCTTACAAACACACTTTAAATATGTTTTTAACTGCTTTTAAACACTTTTTAGGAGGGGGGGGGGGGGGGGAATACAAGTGAACACACGGTTAAAATTGTGTGAAACACCAACCTTTTTGCTATACTTTTCGTACTGTTATTATAACTATCATATGAAGTTGTTATCATGCAAAACACCTCACAACACAACTTTACCCTCTTGGGATACAATAGGTTTTATAAATAGAAATATGTTTTATTTATACGTTTGCATACTACATCATATAAAGGGTAACCATTTCAACTATAACATGATTCTTTTACAAGAAAACTCAGCTCATCATTTTACCTTTGTAACATGGTAGAAAAAGGAAATCATTTCATACAAACGATTTTTCATCATATTATTCGTGAACTTGTTGTTAGCTATCATGTGATGTCATATGGCTTTGTTTGTACCAAACGAAAGTCCCCCCCTATAACCAGAGTCTCTTGGAGGGAGAGCGTGACAAGTGTGTATAGATATATACGGGGCTGACGACTCCGCACCCTGACTGTTAGCTACAATCCCCGGGGTGACAAATGTCAACATTAGGTACTGCGTCTAGTATGGTTATGAGGAACTCACAACACGCGGAGACAATAACTCATGCATGTAGTAATACATAACTCAATTATGATTGGGGGGTAATAACTATATTCTTGGGTATTATCAGCATGTTCAAAACTGAGGATAAACACTTCCACAACTAGTTTTACTTAACAATAAAACTATACATCTTCATTTCTAAGCATCGCATATTTGCTTACAGGTTACAGTCTTGGTCATTTAAGGCTACATTTCACTTTTAGGAAAATATAGGTTTTTCCTGGTCCAAATACATTCATTTTGTACAATAATGATTTACAACTTCATTCTTTTGAGCATGTCATATGTGCTTACCGTTACGGTCTTGGTCATTAGAGACTGCCTGTTACTTTAGGAAAATAAGGGATTTTCCTGTATCCAAAACAATCAACTAATAGGAAAATAAGGGATTTTCCTAGTGCAACTATTTACAATTCACAACACGAATATTCATATGCATTTCATACTTTTATAAGAAAATAAGGGATTTTCTGGAAAACATACACGAACTTTCGAATGACATACATTTTCTGAAAACACTACTTATGAAATCACCAACTTAAATGTCGACAGTTTCTCTTTGAAATAACTTGTATTCTCAGGAAATCGCTAAACCAGGTTAGCAAATGCTTTTGAAGACTTACACTCAGGCGTCAGTTTAATATTTTGGATCACCATATTGTATTTGATTTCTTTTGCAAACATGTAACACATACAATCATGTAAAATTTTCAAATATATTTATATTATGGTGGTGTGTACTTTCTTTACTATTTATTTGTTATGATACTTGACATGATGTCCTCCGCCCCCGAACGTTTCCGCCATTCTGGTTTGGGGGCGTGACAAATTGGTATCAGAGCATTGTTTATAGTGTCACACCCCAAAACCAAGAACGACGGAAATGTTCCGGGGTGGAGGACGTCATGTGAAGTATCATTACAGTGTCAAGTAGTAAACAAGCAACAACATCATCCATTGCATTAAAAGTAAAGTTTTAATACATGTGTTTTGTTTCATTGTAATAAGACATCAAAATATGTAATCAAAATAAAATACGAGTCTTGTCTGTGCTCCGTCTTCTCAAAACCTAGCCATCGTACCTGTCTAACTGGTGACCTGAGAATACAAGTTATTTTGAAAGAGAGTATCAGCGTAAAGCTGGTGAATTCATAAGTATTAAGGTGTCTTTGATTTGTAAAAAACTGTAAGGTAATGACTTAGAAACCTTTGGAAAAAGACTGTATAAGTGTGAATTGTTTGAAAACAGTTGAAAATGTTTGAATACTCTAGCAAATCCCTATGATTTCTATTAGTATAACGAGTAGCCTTCTACCAAGACTTAAATATTATGTAAGTAGTCTTCTACTAAGACTCGTGTGTTATGTAAGTAGTCTTCTACCAAGACTCGTGTGTTTTGTAAGTAGTCTTCTACCAAGACTCGTGTGTTTTGCCAAAACAAAGATGGTTTTCCTTCTTTTTGACTATTACTAACAGTACTTAGTCTAACTCATCGTTTATGTGACTGTATCACAAAATAAGGAAATAGGAAAAATATAACTATGTAAGTGCTATCCTTTTGTATTAGGTTTAACACGACATCGCGAATAGCGACATGTATAACCTTTGAACATCCGTAGATTGTTCAGTTTTCCTCTGTAGCTACAGCAGGTTTAAGGAAGGGTTAGTCCCGTAAAGGTACACCTATTATAAGTATTAACCGTAGGCATCCATAGATGGTCATTTACCTCTGTAGCGAACAGTAGGCCAAAGGAATGGTTAGTCCCGTAAAGGTACCCCTAATATAAGTAATAACCGTAGGCATCCGTAGATGTTCATCTACCACTGTTGCAAACAGGTGGGTTTCGGAATGGTTAGTCCCGTCTAGATATCCCGTTGAACTGGGATAGGCAGGACAATTTACACAGAAGGTACTAATAAATCATCCTAGTGGATCAAAATACAAGTATTCATGTAAGTGTATACAGGTAAATGTATCTATGTAAAGGTATTCGTGTAAGGTATTCATGTAAGGTATTCATGTAAGCGTATCTATGTAGACATATTCATGTAACATGTAATGTATAGTATAGACTCATGAATGAACTGACTCTGCTGTAATTCCTTGTAATAGGAATATTGTTTTGAATCACTTACCTGTCCCTATAATAGTTAACATGAAGGTAATTGATTTTCCAAACATGTTTATACAACCTTGCTACACAAGAGTGTGGGAAACTGACTGAAGGAGGAAAACTATAACATCAATACACATATAAGAACATAAGTGTATAGATATAGTTTGGTTCAAGAAGGTAAAAATGGTTTTGTAAGACATCTAAGAGTTTTGAACAATAATTAACAATGACTTGATGTCATTTTAATAAACATTTCAAACGTAATACTTTTGCTATCAAGGTATTTTTAAGATATAAAACCATTTCATGTAGCACATTTTGTAGTATGTGAAATCTGCTGAATGAAAGCACAATTATAAATACATATGATTGATTTAATAACATGCTGTTTTCTACTTGTATTCACCCCCATTAAAGCATTTAAAATCATTTAAAACATTGATTAAGGGGTATGAACTCACATGTTGCGAGTGGATCGGAAGGAAGTGTCGGATAGGTGCTTGGTGTCAAGAGAAGATTTAGACACGCACAAAGATCCTAATAACATATAAAGTCATATGTATATAAACAAATAGTCTTTAAACAACCAATAAAAAAGTCAAGACACTCTAGGACATGACAAACACTTGGTATAAGTGTTATAAGTGTTAAGGAGTGCATCTAAGTGTTGTAGGGAAAGGATAGTGTGTTTGGGGTTCAAGGAACACTCCTAAAATGAGTTTACTCCCTAAAGACCAACACCCCTTGAGTTTACGGTCATAAACTCTTGAGTTTATGGTCGAAAACTCCTAAACTTATGACCATTTGTTGTTTTGAACTCTTCTAAGCTATTCCAAGCATTCCTATTTCATGTTTAAGCCTTAGGAAGTGTTGTGTGGCAACAAAACACTCCTAAATGGAGTTTACGGTCTAAGGACCATTTCTTCATGAGTTTACTACCTTAAAGTCATGAGTTTACTACCTTAAACTCATAAGCTTATGGTATTTGGGGTTTTCTAGTCCTTAGCTCAATCATGGCACTAGTCTAGGTTAGATTTAGACATAAGGAACAACCATGAGACTTTTATGGGACTTTTATACAACTTTTGGGGTTTTTACGGTTTTGGGAGATCCCCAAACCATAAACACATGAAAATGTAAGGTTTTCGTGCTTTTTGTGTGATAAACTCGTCAAGGATGAATTTAGACAAGTCCCTAAGGCATGGTGAAGCATCTAGGCACCCAAAGGCACCACTTTGCACCATATTTGGTGTTTACGGTTTTGGGAGCCTCCCAAAACCGTTAAAACCTTGATCTTGGTGTTCTTGGGACTTTTCTTTGATGTTAATATGTAATACAAGCTTATTAAGACTCAAGGATGGAAGTACTTACTATAAGGAAGCTTGAAACGGTACCAAGGGCCTAAGAACACTAGTATGTGTTCTTGGTGTTTTGGAAAACCAGTCAAAACACATAAATGGTTGGATTAATGGATGTATAATCACTAGATGTTATGTTATATCAACTAATCAAGTCGAGAAACAATTACGTTTTCGGGAAATCGGGCGAAAACCGGGATGATACTTGAGAGAGTTTTTGAGTTTACTCTTTTGGTAATTGGGGAGTAAACATAAATGACTAGTTTGGGGAGTAAACTCATGCTTATGCATGAGTTCACGGTTTTTGGATGGTTTTCCGACCCAAACATAAAAGTTTGGCCGTGAACTTCTAAGACACGAGGTGTTTGCGGTTTAGAAATTTCGAGACCCGAGACGGCCTATCCGTTCACCCGTTCGTTTAAAGATTAATTATTAAAATAGTCAAATGAACTTATTTTTCCCAAAAACAAGTAAAAGTGAACTTTACTTATAATATGAAGTGATTGACTTTTAGGGTTTGATCGAATGAAAATTCCGGGTTGTCACATCATCCCTCTGTTAGAGGGAATTTCGTCTTGAAATTAGAATTTAGGTAAGGAAGTAGATATGAATGATCGAGTCAAGAGGTGGAAACTTGCTAATCGATTGATTCTCGTGCTCATAAGTGAATACGGGTCCTCGGTTGGTATTCCAACGAACCTTCACTGACGGGCAACGGCGCTGCTTCGTCCGCTTGACCACTCGGTCGAGGGTCACTACAATTCTAATACGAAGGAGAGGATCTCGTTAATCTCGATTTTGTCGAGTGGTTTACGAGAGTCCTAACGGAAAGGTACGGATTAAAAAAATCGAGACGCGAAGGGTAAAATGTACGTTACTGAGTTCGCGGAGTAGGTTTAGTCTATGAGATACAGGACCGATTCTGGTAAGAATCTCAGAAGTCCTGACTATCATGGATTTAGCTTTCCAAGCTTTACGAAGTGCATTAAGCCATTCTTAGAGGGAGTTTTCCTAAAGAACTTGGTGTCTCACTTGGAATTTCCAAGGTTTATTTTTCTTGTTCAACCTCGCAGTCAAGGGCCACCCCTTGCTGGGTCAAAGTCGTAAAGGTTTCTGTGATTTGCGAGGAGTTCTGGATGAACTATGATAGTAGGTCCATAAGACATAGAATATGGGGAATTCTTGTCGACGTCTCTGGTATCGACAAATTCTCAACGGTTTTGATAGATTGACAGAGTACTCAAGAATTTCCACATCACTAATAGTGTGTCTTAGGAAATTTTGACTCTTCAATTTCCAAAACTCATGTTCAGAGAACTTTGCAAAAAGTATCTCCGAGGGTAATGTTTCTGCGGGTTCCTTCTTACTACAAGGGCAGATAAGTAAGTCGTTACATGGAGAATGACAAACTGATCCAAGTAAGAAAGACGAACTCTATTCATTAAACTCATGAATGCTTCAGGCGTATTGGTCCTATCCGAGGGGTATCACTACGGACTCGAAGTGTCTGCATCGAGTTCGGAAGGTAGTCTTCCAGACATCCTTCCCTCACACTCAAACTGGTGATATTTGGATCTCAGGTCCATTTCTGAAAGTAATTCTTTCCTTGTGTTGGCTCAACCGCTTCATCTATGCGAGGCAGAGACAACGATTTCTAATGGAAAATCTTGAAGGATTCCTCGATATCTGAGGTACATACGATGCAATCGGTCGACTTCCGGGAGAATAAGACTGGGGCTCTCCAGGGTGAGAAGCCTAGTCTTCCAATTCTATTTCTGTGCAGTTCGCTAAGTTGTCCGGACTGTTCTTGTATCTCCGTAGGTGTTTAGACTGTGAGGCGATCTGGTTATAAGAGTCATACTGGATTCTAAGTTTGTGCACATGCCAATGCAATTACTTGTAGTCTTGGGCGGTCTCTGTCCTAAAGTTCATATTAGAGTTCATACATGGTTCAACGATCACAATTTCATGTATACGAGTCGTATATAATTAAGATTGAAAAGGTAGTCGAATAACTGATTCTTCTTTAAGCTCACATCCCCTTGAGAGAAAAGAAGTTAAAGTGGAATCATCAATTCTAAAACCGTAGAACCTTGATTATATATGACCCCTATGTATACATTCTTCAGTGATAGATCAACCGTATGAATCTTTGGATTGAACTTGACGTACTGTACGAGTGATGCTGCGGGGATTCCTTCAGAAAGGAAAAGAACTATAAGGTACTCCATGCATGAGTACTTCGATGTTCTGATATGACGGCTTCGCTAAAAGATGTTTACTGAGAAAGATATGTACTTATGAAGCAGGTATTGCGAGGATCGAATTTACTCGAGTCGTATGATAAAGTCGGAATCATATGGAAACTAAAGACATTAGATTTGAACATAAGGCGTTATAGACAAAACACAACAATGCAACTTTTAACTGGGTTACAATACTTGCAGAGTAACTATAGGAATACTGCTGCGAACAAAGTATACTACAAAAGACAAGTATACGCAGCACGAGAGTCCCCTAACTGACAGGATCTCACAAAAGATAAAACTCGAGTTGCACTAGTTTTTAAACATGATTTAAAAGCATATAAAATACTAACGATTGGAAGTGAACCGATACTATAATAGGTTCCTTCGCTGCCTCTTTCCATTTTGTGGTCAAACTCTTCTTATTCCATCGTCGATCTGCCCTGATGGGCAGTCTCTCTTGAAGTGCCCTATCTCGCCACATAGATGGCATATCCGAGAGTTTTCGACATTGGTGGTCGAAATAATGTGTTGGATCCGAATTCCGCAGCAGCGGGTAGTATGCCCGTCTCTGTTGCAGTTAAAGCAATGCGGTATACGACATCCTCCTAGATGATGGAAGGTGCACTTATCGCACTTCGGTAAGTCCCCAGCATAGGGTCTGGTTGGGTTAGGGGAAATTAGGATACCTAAAGGGATGGTAGTAGGAGGTACCGATGTCGTGGCTGTGATGGTTGTTACTGGTGGTTGTTTCCTGTTCGCCTTTCGAAGCGATTTGTCCTTTGATTTAGCCCAAGTCTTCCGTTTGTTACACTTGGTCTTGGGACTCGGGGTGTCGTGATAGTTTGTTGCTCGTTGAGGTGCTTGATTGTTACTCGGATTAGAATTTGTGTTAACAATCCCGCCAACATTTGCGTTGTTAGCGTTAAGGTGGGTCAGAATAGCTGACACGACAGCCGAGACTGCAGCTTGAAAGGTAGCTGCATCAATCTGAAGAGTCAGTGGTTGGTTGATGGGCTGATCGTTTTTCTTTGGTGACATGATTCTGTTTCACGGAAAGAAAAATGAATTTGTGAGCGAGTATGGTTGAACCTAGACGTAGTTAGGCTGCTCATGTATAGAATAGAAGTGTGTTCTCTAAGGTTTGACCCACATCCCTATGATGCAGTCCTAGTACGGAATGGATGTATGTTCACGAAGGTTTGACCTACATCCCTATGATGCAGTCCTAGTAAAGATTGGAAGTAAGTTCGTACGATGGTCTCAAGATGTTTTTCGTTCTAGCCGAGGTATCATTGGTTGGTGAATAACATGATCCAACCACTAAAAGAGACTTGGAAATGTCTCCGGAGTTAAATTGCTATAGTCCAATGACTTGACTAAAGCATGTTTCAGGTAGACTCCAATGAAAGTATGATGAGAGTACTTGAATAAAGAATGACATAGAAGTTAGCCGACTGTCAATATCCTTGATATTCATGACGTACAAGTTCAGGAAAATGACCTTGTAGAAAGGTCTTACATCATATCTAGAGTAGATAGTTCTTGACAGCATAAAGACCTAACCAAAAGTACTTACAGTACAAGATAGTTTCATAGAAAATGCCACATCGGGCATAGACAGAAAAACGATTCCTTTCTAAGAAGGAAAATAAAGTAAAGCATCTACTACTGGCAACGGTCATCCCTATGGTGAACTCTCAGTTCAGTCAGTTGGCGTTCCACATCAAGTAGGTGTCTTTCGTACACCCTCTGGCGTACTCAAAGTTCTATGATTTCGGCTCGTGATTCAGCCAGTGCTTGCAGCATGGTTTCATGGTTTCTCTCAGATCTCTCATGAGCATCTTCTAGACGAATGGTGCGGAGGGTATGCATTCTCGCATCGGCGACAACTTCAGTGATCTGATGTAGGGCTGTCCTGCCTTGAATCTCATTTCGGGCCACTCTGCGGACCGAGATTGGCAAGATTCTGTCTGCTGAGCCCCCATTGCTCAGGTCATAGAAGCTTCGGTCACCATTAAATGGCATGGGCTGATATTGTCCTTGGCTCCATGTTTCCAAACATTCCACTCACTCAGGCATCGGGCCATGAAAAGCCGGACTAGTGTTAGGAATTGGGAAGTGAGTTGCCTGGGGTAGGTTCTCAACCTCGGGTTCGGAGTTAGCACCGTCCGAAAGGTCTTCATCATGGTGATCATTCATAGGGATAGGATGATCATTCTCTGGTTCTTCTTCAAACCATCCAACAATGACCTCATTCGGAAGGTACTGGTTGCTGTGGGGATGGAGTCCAGCCATGTTATCTACGCGAGAATTGGGGTAAGAAAATAATTATTAGACGAACTATCTAGATAATTATTAGAAAATCTTCATTAGTTATATCGCTATTTGTAAAGTGCATACCAGTTATATGTAATCAACACATGATAGGCCTTCGAATAAGTGACCTTAACTCCATATTCACAAGGAATAGGGGTAAAGCAAAAATTTCACCGATTCTAAGTCTATTACATCCTAGTTACATATAGCCTTAGTGTATCCACTTAGCAACTATCAACTTAGTAATGAAGAGCCTTTTTAGTTCTCAAGTAAGTAATTATAGTAACACAAAACACCTCTATGGTATTTTAGACTTAGGTTCTGTTATAATGTTCTCATTGTGGTAATGTTGGTAAGTTTTTAGACTTGTTGCCATATCACAACCATTCTTGGGCATATGCTAATCACTCCTCGGACCAGCATAGTTGATCAGGCTATGCTATTCCTAAGACTGACCATACATCCCCAGACTTACTTGTGATATTCAACAATCGTAATACGTTTGTTCTTGTCGTTGTGACACGGATTTTAGTATGAATGCAGGCACGTATACTTTGTTAAATATTTTATTATTTAAAAGTATAAACTCTTAGACAGAGTGTTTTAATCCCAATGTATTTATAGTTAGTATATCTTTTATGGGTTGATATACTTAATTCACTATAAACAATACCCTGATACCAATCTATCACACCCCAAATCCAAGAACGGCGGAAACGTTCCGGGGTGGAGGACGTCATGTGGAGTATCATAACAATGTAGAGTAGTAAACAAGCAAAAACATCATCCATTGCATTAAAAGTAAAGTTTTAGTACATGTGTGTTCTTTCATTGTAGTAAGACATCAAAATATGTAATCAAAATAAAATACGAGTCTTGTCTGTGCTCCGTCTTCTCAAAACCTGGCCATCGTACCTGTCTAACTGGTGACCTGAGAATACAAGTTATTTTGAAAGAGAGTATCAGCGTAAAGCTGGTGAATTCATAAGTATTAATGTGTCTTTGATTTGTAAAAACTGTAAGGTAATGACTTGGAAACCTTTGGAAAAAGACTGTATAAGTGTGAATTGTTTGAAAACAGTTGAAAATGTTTGAATACTCTAGGAAATCCCTATGATTTCTATTAGTATAACGAGTAGCCTTCTACCAAGACTTAAATATTACGTAAGTATTCTTCTACCAAGACTCGTGTGTTATGTAAGTAGTCTTCTACCAAGACTCGTGTGTTTTGTAAGTAGTCTTCTACCAAGACTCGCGTGTTTTGCTAAAACAAAGATGGTTTTCCTTCTTTTTGACTATTACTAACAATACTTAGTCTAACTCATCGTTTATGTGAATGTATCACAAAATAAGGAAATAGGAAAAATATAACTATGTAAGTGCTATCCTTTTGTATTAGGATTAACATGACATCGCGAATAGCGACATGTATAACCTTTGAACATCCGTAGATTGTTTAGTTTTCCTCTGTAGCTACAACAGGTTTAAGGAAGGGTTAGTCCCGTAAAGGTACACCTATTATAAGTATTAATCGTAGGCATCCGTAGATGGTCATTTACCTCTGTAGCGAACAGTATGCCAAAGGAATGGTTAGTCCCGTAAAGGTACCCCTAATATAAGTAATAACCGTAGGCATCCGTAGATGTTCATCTACCACTGTTGCTAACAGGTGGGTTTCGGAATGGTTAGTCCCGTCTAGATATCCCGTTGAACTGGGATAGGCAGGACAATTTACACAGAAGGTACTAATAAATCATCGTAGTGAATCGAGATACAAGTATTCATGTAAGTGTATGCAGGTAAATGTATCTATGTAAAGGTATTCATGTAAGGTATTCATGTAAGCGTATCTATGTAGACGTATTCATGTAACATGTAATGTATAGTATAGACTCATGAATGAACTGACTCTGGTGTAATTCCTTGTAATAGGAATATTGTTTTGAATCACCTAACTGTCCCTATAATAGTTAACAGGAAGGTTATTGATTTTCCAAACAGGTTTATACACCCTTGCTACACAAGAGTGTGGGAAACTGACTGAAGGATGAAAACTACAACATCAATACATATATAAGAACATAAGTGTATAGATACAGTTTGGTTCAAGAATGTAAAAATGGGTTTGTAAGACATCTAAGAGTTTTAAACAATAATTAACAATGACTTGATGTCATTTTAATAAACATTTCAAACGTAATACTTTTGCTATCAAGGTATTTTTAAGATATAAAACCATTTCATGCATCACATTTTGTAGTATGTGAAATCTGCTGGATGAAAGCACAGTTATAAATACATATGATTGATTTAATAACATGGTGTTTTCTTCTTGTATTCACCCCATTAAAGCATTTAAACTCATTTAAAACATTGATTAAGGGGTATGAACTCACCTGTTGCGAGTGGATCGGAAGGAAGCGTCAGATAAGTGCATGGTGTCAAGTGAAGACTTAGACACGCACAAAGATCCTAATAACATATAAAGACATATGTATATAAACAAATAGTCTTTAAACCACCAATAAACAAGTCAAGACACTCTAGGACATGACAAACACTTGGTATAAGTTTTATAAGTGTTAAGGAGTGCATCTAAGTGTTGTAGGGAAAGGCTAGTGTGTTTGGGGTTCAAGGAACACTCCTAAAATGAGTTTACTCCATAAAGACCAACACCCCTTGAGTTTATGGTCTTAAACTCCTAACCTTCTGACCATTTGTTGTTTTGAACTCTTCTAAGCTATTCCAAGCATTCCTACTTCATGTTTAAGCCTTAGGAAGTGTTGTGTGGCAACAAAACACTCCTAAATGGAGTTTACGGTCTAAGGACCATTTCTTCATGAGTTTACTACCTTAAACTCATGAGTTTACTACCTTAAACTCATAAGTTTATGGTATTTGGGGTTTTCTAGTCCTTAGCTCAATCATGGCACTAGTCTAGGTTAGATTTAGACATAAGGAACAACCATTAGACTTTTATGGGACTTTTATACAACTTTTGGGGTGTTTACGGTTTTGGGAGATTCCAAAACCATAAACACATAAAAATGTAAGGTTTTCGTGCTTTTTGTGTGATAAACTCATCAAGGATGAATTTAGACAAGTCCCTAAGGCATGGTGAACCATCTAGGCACCCTAAGGCACCACTTTGCACCATATTTGGTGTTTACGGTTTTGGGAGCCTCCCAGAACCGTGAAAACCTTGATCTTGGTGTTCTTGGGAATTTTCTTTGATGTTAATATGTATAAAAGCTTATTAAGACTCAAGGATGGAAGTACTTACTATAAGGAAGCTTGAAACGGTGCTAAGGGCCTAAGAACACTAGTGTGTGTTCTTGGTGTTTTGGAAAACTAATCAAAACACATAAATGGATGGATTAAAGGATGTATAATAACTAGATGTTATGTTATATCAACTAATCATGTTGAGAAACACTTACGTTTTTGGGAAATCGGGCGAAAACCGGGATGATACTTGAGAGAGTTTTTGAGTTTACTCTTTTGGTAATTGGGGAGTAAACATAAATGACTAGTTTGGGGAGTAAACTCATACCTATGCATGAGTTCACGGTTTTTGGATGATTTTCCGACCCAAACATAAAAGTTTGGCCGTGAACTTCTAAGACACGAGGTGTTTGCGGTTTAGAAATTTCGAGACCCGAGACGGCCCATCCGTTCACCCGTTCGTTTAAAGATTAATTATTAAAAAAATCAAATGAACTTATTTTTCCCAAAAACAAGTAAAAGTGAACTTGACTTATAATATGAAGTGATTGACTTTTAGGGTTTGATCGAATGAAAATTCCGGGTTGTCAGATATAGTGAACTAAGTATATCAAAACCACTTTTGATATACAACTATAAACACAACTGGGCAAAAACACTATGACTAAGAGTTATACTTTTTAAAATAAATCTTTTACAAAAGTATACGTGCATACATGATATAACAGGGTCAGTATCATAATGAAAACAATATAGAAGTATTATAGATGAGTTGTACAATACAGGTATTCCTTGGGATATGTAATCGGGACTAGGATGAATATATCCTGATCAACTATATTTGTCCGAGAGCCGAGCTGCGTACGCCAAGGGTTAGCTACAGTGGACAAAAAGTCTAAAACTTACGAAACATATAAACTTTAGAATCAAACATAACATTTAGAATACTATAGGAGTATTTTATGCATACAATAGTTTAACTTTGATGTTCAACCTTATGTGCCTTAGTTCTAGAGAATCCTTATCTCCCTATTCTCGTATAGACGCAATGGCCGGATTCTATCTACCAGGGGATCCCTATTACCCGAACCATTCAATCATTAAAGACTTATTGTCTTCATTGTATTTCTTTGGCAGCGATGCCGCCTCGTAGATCAGGGCGTCGCGTTAACAACGCAACACCTACGCCACCGCCACCACCTCCACAATATGATCCCGTCATGGTACAGGCTGCTATCACTGTAGCAGTAGCAGCTACTCTTACGCAAATAAACACTAACGGAGCTGGTGGAACTGGAAGCAGTACCAACCACTTTAATCATGGCACTAGCCATGGTCATATCAGGGAATGCACATACAAGGAATTTTCGAATATGAAGCCAAAGACTTTCAACAGGGTAGGAGGAGTCATTTCACTTATGCAATGGTTCGAGAAGACCGAAACAGTCTTCGAGATCTGTGCATGCCCGGAGACCAGCAAGGTCAAGTTCACCGCTTGCACCTTCTCTGATCGAGCCCTCACCTGGTGGAAGGGCCATGTGAAAGCCCTATCCCTCCCAGTTGCTAATGCCATGAGCTGGGAAGATCTCAAAATCTTGATGCTAGATGAATACTGCTCGAGGGGCGAAATCCAAAAAGAAGAGCATGAGTTATGGAACCTAAGGATGACCGAATCGGACCTAGTCGCTTACACGGCTAGGTTCAGTGATTTGTCAGCCTTGTGCCCAGGTATGGTAAACCCGGAATCAAAGAAGGTGGAGAAGTACATTTGGGGATTATCACCTCAGATCTAGGGACATGTCCTGGCCTCTAACCCAATCACATTTGAACGCGCGAAGCGCTTGGCTTAACGATTGATTGATCACGGTGTTAAACAAGGTACTATTATAGCTGTTTTGGAGCCACCGAAGGATATAGAGGACCGAAGGAAACCCTGGGATAAGAGAAAGGGGGAAACCATGCAAGAAAACCTCAAGAGGCAACAGTTAGTAACAACTCATGTCGTTACTGTCCCTACCACCCGCACACCCACAAGGCCGTACAACGGCAACCAGCCTAAGTGCAACCGATGCAACTTTCATCATCATGGACCCTGCCGTGAAATGAATTATATTAGGTGCAATAGTAAGGGACACACTGTCCGCTACTGTAGGGAACCAGCCCAACCAACCACTCCAGCCACAAATGTAGGAGTGGACCGTACTTGTTATGAGTGCAGAGCAACGGGACACTTCCGAAGGGACTGCCCGAAGGAAAACAATAGAAATGCTGGCGGATAAGGCCAACTATTCGAAATGGGCCAAGAGGAGGCTATTACAGACCCCACGGCTATTCCAGGTACATTTTTCCTCGATAACTTATTTACGTGCATTCCATTTGATAATAGGAGCGGAGAGGAGCTCCGTGAGTCACAAATTTAAAAATCTACTCAAACAAACACCCCGATCATTTAACAAAACCTTCATAGTATTAATAATAAAGATAGACTAAAATCACTGAAAACACATATGTAGAATGCAGTATCCCACTAACGAACTTTTTACGATAAGAAGTTCCCAAATAGCTACTAGAAATGATTGGCTTGGTCTTCACAATACCAATTGCATGTGCTATGAAAAGACCTTTCGCTTTCGCCGTTGACTAACAAAAACCTTTCGATCTATAACGAAAAACCCAACACAATTTCCAATATCATAGTTAGGTTTCAAAACCCTGAGGCACTCATGTGAGGAGTACTATATCTTTACAACCTTCCCATAGTATTCCTCAACAGATCATTTAGAAGAACATCAGTAAATAAACCCAAAACCACACGATCCCTATCGGTCGAAGCGATAGACGAAATAATGAAGAACCGCTGGAACACCCACATTGGGATCTGGATTCATAAAGGAACAAGAAGAACAAATGGACCAGAAGCACTCACACATGCCCACAACAATTGGAGTCCCAGTCAAAATGCGAATTTAGGGACGAAATTCTCTCTAACGGGGGGATAATGTAGCACCAACGAAATTAGGGTCAAAAATTTAACTTTTATAAAACAATAATTGGGATATACCAAGTGGTATATATCGTAACGAGGTTTCCAAAAATATAAAGAACACTAAAATCCGAGTTATAACGAAGAAGTTATGACCAATCGAAGATCCGCGACAATACTGGTAACACACTCTTAAACGTAAAATACGAAATCCCGATAAAATACTTTTTAGCCTTAGTTATCTAAATGAAAGTCATAGATATCATTAAACTGTGAACATACATAAAAAGAACGCCCAAATCTGACTTCGTATGAGGAAGTTATGATTTTTCGAAGTTTCTAACCTAACAGTAGACAGCTAAAAACTCGAAATAGAGATCGAGTGGTCTTTAGCCGACACAACCTAAACGAAAGTTGAAGACCCCAACAATAGGAGTACAACAGTAAAAAGTCTGACGGAAATGGACATCAGATGAAGGAGTTGCGAAATTTAAACGGACTTTTCCAGGCCCGACATGTTAAAAATAATATAATAAAACTAATGTCAGAATTTGCCGACGGAGTCTAAACGAGAGTTGTAAAGCCTTTTCACACCTACACATGCATATAAAGAACGTCGAAATCGGAGCTCGTACGCGAAAGTTATGCATTTCACAAGTTGGAGACTTGAAATCTGAGGCTGTCAGGTTGGCCACGACATGGCACAGTTGGCCGCGACGTGGCAACATGACTGATGGCGTCTTGTCAATGGAAGACGATAGGATTGCTCACCACGACATGGCATAGTTGGCCAGATGTGCCACTTAAAATATGACCTTATAAATAGAACTCAAGGGTTCCGGGTTTCATTGCTCAGTTCTCTTCTTTCTCGCGCCGAAGCTCTGCGTTTTTCCACTCGAAGCCATCCCGACACCCCGGTTTTCACACTCAAGTCCCAAAGGAAGTTGTACACTCCCGAGAATCCCGAGAATCCCAATATTTTCCCACGTTTTCAGCTTTTCCTATCGAAGTTCAGCTCGATTCTTCTCTCGACTACTTCAAAGAAACCACTTTAATCAAGTGAGTTCATACCCCTAAAAACACACTTTAAATACGTTTTAACTGCTTTTAAACACTCTTAAGGGGGGGGGGGGGGAATACAAGTGAACACACGGTTAAAATCGTGTGAAACACCAACCTTTTTGCTATACTTTTCGTATTGTTATTTTAACTATCATATGAAGTTGTTATCATGCAAAACACCTCACAACACAACTTTACCCTCTTGGGATACAATAGGTTTTATAAATAGAAATATGTTTTATTTATACGTTTGCATACTACATCATATCAAGGGTAACCATTTCAACTATAACATGATGCTTTTACAAGAAAACTCAACTCATCATTTCACCTTTGTTTTTGGGATTATTAGATTGCGTCATGGGCTCGGTCCTTAGCCCAGTTTTGATTGCCGGTATTGGGCCTGTCCAACCGTGCATATTTTTTTTCTAGGGTTTAGTATATAAGCTGCATGCATGCATTCTTTGTGATCATCGCTTTTATTATTTTTCTCTCTGAGTTTTGTAAACCCTAGCTCGCCTCTATAGCGGAAGTTCTTCATCGAGCTCTGCTGAGGCGTGACTTTATTGAATCATAAGCATTCATTTGATTCCATTATGTGTTCACTCTCTTACTGTTTTTCTCTTGTTTGATTTCCATAATCATACCTGTAAAAGATCTAATCGATCTAGAATTTTATTCACATCAAGTGGTATCAGAGCAGGAGACTATGTAATTCATACACATCTCTTCTGTCGAAGAAGTTTTTAGGGTTTTTAATTCCGCATTGATTGATATTAATTAAGCCGTCATTCCATATTGACGTATCTCATTAATTTTTGATCTAACCCTAACGATATATTACAAGTCTGATCTTTTACAGGTAATCGATCAAAAGTCATTACAATGTCCATGGATGATTCACAAACCAATCTAATCAACATCTCCAACATCATTGGTTCTACGACAAGGATACCAATCTTGTATACACAAGACTATGAAGTTTGGACGCATCACTTTGAATATTATGTGATTGGATCGGAGGATAACGAATACTTGATCTGGGAAGCGATCACTGTTGGCCCATTCGCTCATTCAAGCACCTCTAAGATTGTCAAAACTCAGAAAGAGTACAATCAGCTTGTTAATGATGTCAAAGATATTCCTCAAGACGAGAAGGAAAAGTGTCAATGCAACATCAAAGCCCTGAGGATGATAAGGTTTGCGCTGCAGTCAGATACGTTTCGTTTGGTAAGTTCTTGTGCCACGTCTAAAGAGATATGGGATAGATTAAAAGAATTGTATTCCACTGGCGAAGATTTGGAACATTCAATTCAAACTCTCTTGCTGTCTGATTTTGGAGACTTTAAGCAGAAGCCTGAATAGAAACTTGTTCAAGCCTTTGATCGCTTCAATCATCTTTTAAGTAAGATGATAAAGCATGGGATTTAAAGGAAAGTTATTGAACAAAAAGTTACTTTCATGAACGGTCTCAGATCTGAATGGATGGCTGTTGTATCTACAGTTAAAGCTCATGAACAGTTCAAGTCATATTCTCTGGCGAAACTAGTGGGTATTTTGAAATCCCATGAAAGTGCACTATCTACGAAAACGAATGTGGTTTCCAGTTTGGGATCTTTAGCTCTTGTCCCTAAAGGAAAAAGCTCGGTTGAATAAGAAGAGGAATTGGATTTTGCCAATTATGATCTAACCGGTGAAGAATATGCCATGATGGTGTCTAATCCCAGAAAATTTATTAAGAAGAAATTCCCAGCCAACAAGAACCGAAACTGGCAGGGTAGTTACAGTGCCGAAAAGATCAAGGAGGAACCGAAGTTGGGGTCAAAGTCTGAAGAGTCAAAGAAAGAAGCGAAAGTTAGAGGAGACTTAGGATTCGACTGCCATTACTGTGGATGCAAGAACCATTTTGCAAAAGATTGTATGCTAAGAAAGAAAGAAGAAAAGATAAATGAAGAAGATGAGGAAGCGAGCCTCCTGAGAAGAATGGAGGAAATCAAGAAAAGAAAGTCTGCTGCTAACAATACTACCATGAATGCTTTAATTGTGCAGGATACAGACAACTGTGATGAATTCGGTGGTGTGGAAGTTTGGTCTACAGATTCAGAGGATGAAGAAGTTAGGAAGCCCATTCATGGGAAGGCTATGTTGGTAAAAGAAGAACATGTAACAAGAAGGTGCTTTGTGGTAACCGAAGGTGTGTCTCAAATGAGAGGATATAGAAGGCGAGAAGGAGCGAGAGGACAGGTGTTTCGCTGCCAAACCTGTTAGCGCACAGATCAACGAATGTGATGAGTTGATCAAAAAGGTACAAAATATTCTTGCTTCTCTAAAAATACCTGTTATTGACTATGAAAATGAATTAAATAACTTAAAATCTAAATTTTCAAGCATAAGTAGCAGCCTCACCCAAACCCGTGTCACAAATTCTAACCTAACTGATCAAATTAGCAGGATTTCATCAAAGAGTGAGGAAAGGAGGATGTGGATCGAGCAAAGGAGAAGGAGTTGATTAGGTCTAAGGATGATTCAATTTATTTGCAAAGAGACAATCTTAATCTTCTTAAAAAACAAAATGTGTTTTGTTTGATTGCTAAAAGACTTTATTTTAATATCACTCAGTTGCATCTTGATTGTGAAATAGGAAAGAAGATACATCGCATGATTCTACCCTTCCTTGAGTTAAAGGAGGATCAAATCGATGCTAAAGCCTAGAACTGTGAAAGCATTGTCTCTTTCGATGAAGTCTCTCCTGCATATAAAATTGGTCTTGACAAAATTTAGTCCTACATAAAGTCCAAGGACCACAAGGACATGCTTAAAAATCTATTAGACGAAAATGATAGATTGAAATTAAGAACCGAAACTGTACATAAATTTGACTCTTTGAATACCAAATTAAGTTTAGATAAAATAATTGATGTTGAAAATGCATCTGAACTTAATGAGGATGATGATCTGAGTGAAATGTTTGTAGAGGATGAGGTGGACTGTTCAGAATTTGGCAAAAGCCAACCTAAGTCACGCAAAAACCTGATTTCTGAAAACTCTGTTGAGTTTGCTCGCTCGTCCACTGACAAAACCAAAGTTCTCAAAGCTAAAGCCGTTGTGTACCAAAAGGTACAAACCACTCCAAATCAAGTCTACACAGTTCCGGGTGTCACTCCACAACAAATTGCAGAATTGACAGTTATGGTGGAAGAAGACAATGCTGGCGAATGTGACGAGTTTTTCTTGTCAGCCTCAATAGACAACGTTGACGAGACTAAGTGCCTATCTCAGAAAACCTCATGGAGAGTGAAAGGTAGATATATACCCGAACCACTAAATATGCCTGGAAGATATGATTTGCTGAGCACAAGTGGAACCAAAACCTCATTGGGCGAACCAGTGCAAACCACTAGTGAAACATCTTCAGCAAAAAGTGAATACTGTGCTCATGCTTCGAAAAGAAAGGCTAACATTCACTGAAATCCAAAACAGGTGGCTAATTGAAAACATCAAAGAAATATGAGATACAAGAAGAATCTCTCAGAAAGAAAACAGCTTTGTAAATAACAAAATCCTCACTTTATAAGGATAGACAGGAAGCACAAATTGCATGAGGAATCAAGGAACCGAAAGGGGAGTTTCGGTCCCACGACGGAAATGAATTGAAAGAGTAGTTTCGGTCCTCAGAACAACACCAACCGAAAGGACAGTTTTATTCCCTCTACCGAAAGGAACCGAAAGGAGAGGTTCGGTCCCTCAACTGAAAGGAACCAAAAGGAAGGTTTCGGTCCATCTACCGAAAGGAACCGAAAGGAGAGGTTCGGTCCCTCGACCGAAAGGAACCGAAAGGATAGTTTTGGTCCTCGAAGTAATATCAACCGAAAGAGCAGTCTCGGCTCTCCTTCCAATTGCAACCGAAAGAGCAGTTTCGGTCCCCATCCATACAAGTCCAATCAGAATTATAGGGGATCCAAGTCGCTTCTGAACCCAACACTTCCCATTCAAATTCTCATCCTTCAATTAATTCAAAGGGAAAAGGAAGACTATTTCCTAAAAATAACCGTCTTCCAATAGAGATCCAAAAGAATGCTGGAGTCAAAACCACTAATTCCAATCCTATTAAATCAACCAAAATTAAAATTTTCACCATAAAAAGAAAAGATGAAACAACTTTAGTTAAACGTACATACATGGTTGATATTTCTCTTACTATTCCCTTTCCTGTAAAAGGCTCACAAGGACCCAAGAAACTTTTGGTTCCTAAATCTGCTTAATATTTTGTAGGTTATTTGTGACGAGCAGTTTGACAAAGAATGGTACATTGATAGTGGCTGCTCACGTCACATGACATGAAGGAAGGAAGAAATGAGGGAGTTTCGGTCTCTCAAGGATGGTGGTATTGTGAAATATGGCAATAACTAATTTGGTACTATCAAAGGCTATGGAATGATCACTAATGGTGAGTTCTCTATAAGAAAAGTGGCTTATATTGAAGGGCTCCAACACAATCTTATCAGTGTATCACAACTGGTTGTTGGTACTGGATTGAAAGTATCATTTGACGATGAAGGCTCAGAGATTGTCGAGAAGAAATCTAATAACGTTCTGCTGAAGTCAAAGCAAAAGGGGGAAATGTATCCTTTGAACCTCAACCCAATTCGAGGTAAACCAGCTAATTGCTTACTTACAAAGGCTCACTCTGATGAAAGCTGGTTATGGCATCGAAGACTCTCTCATCTGAATTTCAAGGATATCAACAAGTTGGTTTTGGGTGATCATGTTCGAGGTCTTCCGGTTCTAAAATTTGATAAGGAACATCTTTGTGCAACATGTGAAATGGGAAATCAGAGTAGGCAAAGACAACCTTCTAAAACCAATACTAAGGTGATAGAACCGTTGGAGCAGTTATATATTGACCTGTGTGGTCCATCGTCCATTGAAAGCATTGGGGGGAACAAATACATTCTGGTTATAGTGGACGATTTCTCTCGATTTACATGGGTATTCTTCCTAAAGCAAAAGTCTGAAGCTACTCCAAAGCTTAAGCTCTTTATAAAACAGATAGAAACACAACTAAGAAAAGTCGTTCGTAAAGTGAGAAGCAACAATGGCTTGGAATTCAAGAACAAAGATTTTGAAGATTTTCTTGCTGAAAAGGGAATGACTCACAATTTCTTAGCCCCATATACTCCACAGCAAAATGGTATCGTTGAAAGATGAAACCAATCTCTGTGTGAACCAGTTCGAACAATGCTATGTTTCGCATCCTTACCTCTGTATTTCTGGGCTGATGCAATTGCCGCTGCTAGTTATACTCAAAACAAATCATATTTGAACAAGCGATTCTCCATTACACCTTACGAGATTTTGAATAATCGTAAACCAAATGTGAAATTATTTCATGTGTTCGGTTCAAGATGCTTCATCTTCATCTCTAGAGAGAATCGAAAAAAGTTTGATGCTAAGGCTGATGAAGGAATTTTCTTAGGCTACTCCCTGAAGTCCAAGGCGTATAGAGTTCTTAATAAGCACTCAAAGAAGATTGAAGAAACATAGTAGGTCACCTTTGACGATAGTTATGTTAAGAAGATGAAAGAAACAGAAGGTGCAACGCAAGAGATCTTTCCAAAGAATGGTCAAGTCACGACCTCTATCTCAAATCTTTTCGAGCAATATTTGCTTCTGTTTTATGAGCCTCAAAAGGCAATTGACTCTGAATCAACGGCAAAAGACAACAAAGTTGATAATCTAAAACAAATTATCGATGACGCTGCTCAAAAGATGGCTGATGATCAAACCAAAGAAACCGAAAGGCCAGAAATAAGCGAACCTTCAAGTGACCGTCCTAATGTCCAGGGGGGAGGGTCCATCTCTATATCATGATCAAGGTTCATCGTTCCAGGGGGAGAGCTCATCATCTCATTCTTCAAGCTTTTTTGAGAGTCCAATCAAAGGAGGGAATACCAATCCAGGTACTGAACATGTGTCTTTCTTCGAGGGGGAGAACACCAACGTCAATGATGATGACATTCTATCTAAATTAGAAGAAGAAATAAATGCAGAGTTGGATCCCACTTATGATCCAAATTACCCACCTCTTATCAAATGGACCAAAGATCACCCTCAAAGTCAAATTATCGGGGAATCTTCAGAAAAGGTGTTAACTCGATCTCAAATTAAAGCGAAACAAACTGCACTCTTTTCTCAAGTAGAGTTTTGCATGTTCAACTCCTTTGTCTCCAAAGTCGAACCAAAGACCGTTAACTCTGCACTTGATCATTCAGACTGGGTTCAAGCCATGCAAGATGAGTTAAATGAGTTTGAAAGAAACAAAGTATGGCGTCTTATTCAAACTCCAAAGGATGCTTCGGTTGTCGGTCTGAAATGGGTATTCAGAAACCAGATGGACAAGGAGGGGAATGTCATACATAACAAAGCACGACTGGTGGTCAAAGGATACTGTCAGGAAAAAGGCATCGTTTATGAAGAGTCCTTCGCTCCAGTTGCAAGATTAGAGTCAGTTCGTATCTTTCTTGCCTATGCAGCTCACAAGAACTTTGAAGTCTATCTGATGGACGTCAAATGTGCCTTTCTCAACGGGGAACTTGAAGAAACTGTGTATGTTTAACAACCGCCAGGCTTCGTGAATGAGAAGTATCCAGATCATTGTTATGTCTAAATTCAAACAAGGTTTGGTTAACCCAACCTCCTTTCGCAAGCGAGAAGGTAACCAACTTATGATAGTCCAAATTTATGTTGATGACATCATCTTTGGCTCCACGAATCCTAGCTTAACCGCTGAATTCAGGAAGTTGATGGAAACTAAATTTGAAATGAGCTCAATGGGCCCAATTAACTTTTTCCTTGGATTAAACATTAGACAGGGACCCGAAGGCATTTTTATTAATCAGGAGGCATACACCAAGACTCTATTGGCTAAGTTTGGGATGATGGGAGACTCCAAAGTGAAAGTGCCTATGGCCTTTGGGACAAAGCTTACACCCTCATTGGAGAAACCAACAGCTGATATGATGCTCTATCGACAAATGATTAGGTCTCTGAGGTATCTTACAACCAGTAGACCTGACATCATATTCTCAGTCTGTTACTGTGCAAGATTTCAAGCCAACCCACGCGAACCTCATCTACAAGCCGTGAAAAACATCTTTCGCTATCTGAAGCGAACCTCCTTTCTCGGTCTGTGGTATCCAGCCAACTCAGGATTCTTTGTTCAAGCATTCTCAGATGCTGACTTAGGTGGCTGTGGATTTGTTAGGTCAAAATTTGTTGGTTTGGGCTAGGCATCTATCAGTATAAGTCTGAAGTGCTTCTGATCGAAGAAGAGCTGAGTCCATGCTACAACCAACATAGCAAACCCCAAGACCCTACCAAGACCTATACAAGATGAATGCCTAGCTCAAACCATAAAATTGTGACCTACCAATCTCCCCCATGGTTTGAGCTAGCATTGACTCAGGTCTTCTTCGATCAAAAGGACTTCAGACTTATACTGATAGATGCCTAGCCCAAACCAACAAATTTTGACCTAACAGTCTCCCCCTTGGTTTGTGGCTAGCATAGACTTAGGTGTTCTTCAAGATCGGAAACTCGAATATCGAGGTTTCCGATCAGAACGTCTTTCTCGATGATCTTCTGTTTAGAAGTAGTGATCTCCTCCTTGTGCTTTGAGATAGATGGGCCTGCTCCCCCTGAACTTCCTTCACCTATTGATATTCATTTGCCACGAGGTAAAGGATCTGAATCTTGTTGAGCAATAAACCTGGCAAGCCTCAAAGAGGCAACATCATGCGCAAGTTGTGGAGGAGAAGAACCCCTAGGAGCAGAAGAATTCCCGACTTCAAACGAAGATCTAACATTACTTGGTCCTTTTAGGGTCGGTTGAGTTAGTGTAGCAGCTTTGGAGGGTTGTTGAACTGGTGGTGCTTGTTCTTGGATAAGATCTCCCTACCTCTGATCAAGTCATCTTGTTTTCACAGGAGGCTGAGAGGTTTGTGTCAGTATCTGATCACTCATCAAATGGCAATGAAGTTGGAATAGCAAATGGAAGGGGAGGAATCCTTGAAGTTGTATCCATATCGGTTGAAAGGTGTCGGCCATCTGATCAAAAGTTGGAGAGGTCACTTTGAGATCACCACTAACTCCTTTTGTTAATGATCAAGCAACAAATAATCGCAATAGAATAAGAAGATGAAAAGAAATCGAGCTTGCACACGTTTGTATCTGAAAAACGTCAGGTACAACTCGATGGAACACTCTGTAAACACTATTGCATCGAGGTCTTCACTGCTTAACCTTATATCATTATCCGCAGTCTATAAGCTGATCTGTGAGACACTGAACAAGATATACTTTAACTCGGGAGCGTAGATGACGTTCTCAAAACTCAGCACTCCATTTACAAGTATTCCTTTTTGAGTGATCTTCCCTCCATCTCCTCCGGTGAAAGAAACATAGCCCCCATTAAAAGTCTCAATGACGTGTAGTTGGGAGATGTCTCCTGTCAATGTGCCAGGAACAACCGCTGTCGACGTACCAAGGTTTGACGACATTCCTCCGCAGATGTTCCTGCAAAATGAGCGGGATTATTTAGATTTGGGGACCCAGGTCATTACAAGCCTGGGTCCCAACCGCACACTCAACCGCACACTCAACCACACACTCTAATCGCACACTCTAACCGCACAGTCAACCGCACACTCTAACCGCACACTCAACCGCACACACCAACCGCACACCTTCAAACTCCAACCGCACACTCTAAAATGCTTCAAATTGATACTGAATTGGCTCTGATACCAATTGTAAGTCCCAAAAACTATGGATCCAAATCAGTGATCAATTAAGGCAAACAATCAAATAGAGTGTAGAAGGAGTAGAAGAAGAATTAATCCAAGCATGCACACATCTATTACGAATAAATGTCAGGTACACCTTGGGAAAACACACACATACATCACTGACGTCTCTTTACAACTGACACAGACACACTCTATTTATAGGACCACCAGCCGCACACGTGTGTACAACCGCACACGTGTGTACAGCCGCATACGTGTGTATGGCCGCACACAGAGTGTGCGTCCACACACACGTGTATGGCCGCACACAGAGTGTGCAGCCGCACATGCGTGTATGGCCGCACACACTCACTAACATACTATAACCAACAAAGCAAACCCCAAGACCCTACCAAGACCTATACAAGATGAATGCCTAGCTCAAACCATAAAATTGTGACCGAACAATCTCCCCCTTGGTTTGAGCTAGCATGGACTCAGGTCTTCTTCGATCAGAAGCACTTCAGACTTATACTGATAGATGCCTAGCCAAAACCAACAAATTTTGACCTAACAGTCTCCCCCTTGGTTTGTGGCTAGGGTAGACTCAGGTGTTCTTCAAGATCGGAAACTCGAATATCGAGGTTTCCGATCAGAATGTCTTTCTCGATGATCTTCTGTTTAGAAGTAGTGATCTCCTCCTTGAGCTCTGAGATAGATGGGCCTGCTCCCCCTGAACTTCCTTCACCTATTGATATTCATTTGCCATGAGGTAAAGGATCTGAATCTTGTTGAGCAATAAACCTGGCAAGCCTCAAAGAGGCAACATCATGCGCAGGTTGTGGAGGAGAAGAACCCCCAGGAGAAGAAGAACTCCCGACTTCAAACGAAGATCTAACATAACTAGGTCCTTTTAGGGTCTGTTGAGTTGGTGTAGCAGCTTTGAAGGGTAGTTGGACTGGTGGTGCTTGTTCTTGGATAAGATCTCCCTGCCTCTGATAAATTCATCTTGTTTTCACAGGAGGCTGGGAGGTTTGTGTCAGCATCTGATCACTCATGAAATGGCTATGAAGTTGGAATAGCAAATGGAAGGGGAGGAATACTTGAAGTTGTATCCATATCGGTTGAAAGGTGTCGGACATATGATCAAAAGTTGGAGACATCACTTTGAGAACACCACTAACTCCTTTTATCAATGATCAAGCAACAAACAATCGCAATAGAATAAGAAGATGAAAAGAAATCGAGCTTGCACACGTTTGTATGTGAAAAACGTCAGGTACAACTCGATGGAACACTTTGTAAACACTATTGCATCGAGGTCTTCACTGCTTAACCTTATATCATTATCCGCAGTCTATAAGATGATCTGTGAGACACTGAACAAGCTATAGTTTAACTCGGGAGCGTAGATGACGTTTTGAAAACTCATCACTCCATTTACAAGTATTCCTTTTTGAGTGATCTTCCCTCCATCTCCTCCCGTAAAAGAAACATAGCCCCCATTAAAAGTCTCAATGACGTGCAGTTGGGAGATGTCTCCTGTCAATCTGCCAGGAACAACCGCTGTCGACGTACCAAGGTTTGACGACATTCCTCCGCAGCTGTTCCTGCACAATGAGCGGGATTATTTAGATTTGGGGACCCAGGTCATTACAAGCCTGGGTCCCAACCGCACACTCAACTGCACAGTCCAACCGCACACTCAATCCGTACACTCCAACCTTACACTCCAACCTTTCATTCAACCGCACACTCAACCGCACACTCAACCAAAACAAAATTCAACAGCAAATCCAACCGCACACTTTCAAAGTTCCAACCGCACACCTTCAAACTCCAACCGCACACCTTGAAAGTTCCAACCGCACACCTTCAAACTCCAACCGCACACTCTAAAATGCTTCAAATTGATACTGAATTGGCTCTGATACCAATTGTTAGTCCCCAAAATTTTGGATCCAAATCAGTGATCAATTAAGGAAAACAATCAAACAGAGTGTAGAAGGAGTAGAAGAAGAATTAATCCAAGCATGCACACATCTATTACGAATAAATGTCAGGTACACCTTGGGAAAACACACATATACGTCACCGACGTCTCTTTACAACTGACACAGACACACTCTATTTATAGGACCACCAGCCGCACATGTATGTGCAACTGCACATGTGTGTACAGCCGCACACGCGTGTATGGCCGCACACAGAGTGTGCAGCCGCACACACGTGTATGGCCGCACACAGAGTGTGCAGCCGCACACGCGTGTATGGCCGCACACACTCGCTAACATACTACAACCAACATAGCAAACCCCAAGACCCTACCAAGACCTATACAAGATGAATGCCAAGCTCAAACCATAAAATTGTGACCTAACAGGATTAGATCGTAAAAGCACCACTGGAGGATGCCAATTTCTAGATGGTAAATTGGTTAGTTGGCAATCAAAGAAACAAACCTGTGTTTCTGTATCCACTGCAGAAGTTGAATACATTGCTGCAACATCATGCACATTTCAAGTCGTATGGATACAAAGTCAGCTTAGGGATTACGGGCTAAACATGAAGAAAATCCCACTATATTGCGACTTTGAAAGCGCAATTAGGATTTTTCACAACCCAGTGCAACACTCGATGACCATGCATATAGCACTGAGGTACCACTTCATCAAGGATCACGTCGAAGATGGTAACGTCGAAATTCACTTCGTCAGAACGACTGATCAACTTGCAGATATATTCACTAAGGCTTTACCTGAAGCACACTTCAATAAAATTCTACAAGGCCTAGGAATGATGCAAGCCGAATCTGTACCAAAATCGCCTTTGCTTCCATAAAGGTAACAAGCGAAATAGAGTGGACCAAAATGAACTGAGCGTTCGGTCTATTTCGGGTGAAGTTTGACCATGAACCGAAATGAACCGAACATTCGGTCTATTTCGGGTTCGGTCATTCTGAACTCATTCACTTCTTTTTCTTAACAAGGCATTTTGACTGTATTCTTTTGTACACCTTTTTCATTACTTCTTTTCTACTTATAAAATCCCAAAATATTTTTCTCTTTTATTCTCATAAAAATAGTTATAAAATTCAAAAATATTTTTCTCTTTCGTTCAATTGGTCAATTCTCACAACATTCAAAAATATTTTTACTTTATTTTTTTATTTTTATTTTATTTTTTTAAAGTTTTTTTTTTGTGTCTAAGTGTGATTCTCGATGGCAAAGCTAACGTAGGTAAATGGTTTTATTAGTTAGGAGTCCCTAGAAGCATGCTGCTGTATGTTGACTAAAGCCTCGAAAGATTTTGAGTGAAGCCTTAATAACATGATATATACAAATCATGTTTTCCCAATTCAGGCTGTACTATTCACTCTAATCATGAGCTACCTTACTCTACTCATATTGAGTTCAGAGTTTTCTGCTTGGTCACTCTTTTTCTTTAGAGCAGAGGTACATTCGTTTCTTATACCATCTCCATAATTTTTCTCCATTCTAATTCGTGTCACCAATATAACCCCTGAGACTCTCAACATTTACCACTGAGGTTTATGGTTATACAAAATCTATATACATGATCTTAGTTTCATGCCACTATGTACTAAGTGAAACCCAAAGTTCAACACCACTAATGAATTGACGGTGAATTCTAATATTCAAGATCTTACTTGTTACCTAATGAAATCTCTTTTTACTTTTGAGTGATCTTTATTAGTTTGTCTTTAACCAAGGCTTCTCTTACCCTAAAGATCCAGTTTATTTTTTTTTGAGATTTCCTTACTTCCTTTTGTACTATAAAATTTATCCTAGCTACTTGTTCAACATATCACAATGATCTCACAAGTACATCATTCAGTTTCGGTCTTATGTCAAGTATCGAAATTGTGAATTGAAGTGAAAGCCACCCTTTATAACCTTCAAAAGAGGCCTTTCAATACTTCTCAACAAGTTATTGATCATTATTTAATGGGAAACCAAGCAAGCACTTTAATGTCTCTCTTGACTTTGAAGGAAGTGATTTATGCCCAGAATCCATTGTTTTATGTCTACTTAAGGCATCACAGATTATCCCATAAATTTTGCTTTATTTCTTTATCTTTTACACCCTATGCATGAAAATTTTTAATTTTCCACACTCAGGTTCTTTTATGGCTGTTCAAACAGTTTGGTGATTTGAAAAAGTGTATTTTATAGAATGGCGTGCAAAAAGGAAACGTCCTTTCTCTTCCCCGCGTCATCTTAGGCATGCCAACTATTCATCCATCAAGTCAGGCTCTATTTTTGAGATAATCCAAGATATCAGCTGGATTTTTCTCTCTCTTCCTTGTACGTATAAAAGGAATTGAAACGGTACTCTCTCAAATTTTATCACTTACCAATCTCTCTCAAAGAACACTAACGATTTTTGTTACTGTTCATCATCCAAGCTACTACAATGGCAGACTCTTCGTCCGTTCACGATACTTCCGTTCGTCAACCACTTCTCACAATCAAACCCCAACAGAACCTGATCATCGATCTCACTCCATTTGTCTATGAGCCATACATGCTATATGTTGTTGAGTGTCTCAAATACTCACCTCTCGTCGAGGCGCTGACCAAAGTTGAAGTCGTACCAATGTCGTGCCTTTCTATTGTCTACTCCACTGTCTACTACGACAAGGTTCATGAAAGGATTCACTTCGAAATCCACAATGAGAAGACCTCTATCTCTAAGCACCGCTTTTGTGCCCTAATTGGTCTTTCTCAAGAACAATCCCCGCTAAACCATGAATCCATCAACACTGGTCAATTGTTTTCCATGTTTTATCAGATGGGGTATAACGAAACCCTCACCACAATCACAAAGTTCAAGAATTCCTGCCTTCCTCCTCAATGGAATGGCCTTTTCACGTTACTGTTCAAGGGACTCTCTGAGCGAAGCGCCGGCTCAGATGGTGCGAGCAAGTCTTATATGATTGTGCTTTATGGGCTGTACCATGGGACCGACTGAGATTATGGGTCTATTATCTGGAAGTAGTTGGTACAAAGCTTGGTCTCTTCATCCAGGAACTTTGAGATCTCATGTGGGCGATTTTGGTCAATCATCACCAACTAGGCAATGGACCGCCTTCATGTTCCCATCATGGCAGATTCTCTTCTCTCATCCATTGCTACCTTTCACACAACCAAAATCATTGTCACAGATCCAACCAAGTACTCCTTTATTGGATCTATTCCTGAAGCAATCCTCGCTCGTATCTCTGCGTCGAGTAACGTTCTCCAACAATATAGGAAGCATCCATCATCAGGTCCAAGGGAGCTTACGCCAGCCGTGGTTCGCTCCATTGAAGAGGCTGACAAGCTAGCTAAAAGGGGTAAGAAGACTGATACTCAGAAGGAAGCACTTGTTTCGAAACCAACAAAGTGGCAAACCCCCAAGAAGCGAAAGACTGACAGGGCTGCTCCATCTCAGGCTCAACCGAAGAAGCAGAAGAAGCCTGCTAGGAGACTCATACTCCAATCCTCAAGTGATTCAGATTCAGAGTATGTTCCTCCTAAACAGAAGAATGCTCCTCCTTTAGAATCTGAGAGCGAAAGCTCTGATGATGAGGCTTCGGGCCGAGGTGATACCCCACCTCGCTGCCTTACCCTAGAAATTCCATTTCGCTCTCACCCTCCTTCACCTCCACCCGTAACCATCCCAATATCTATCCCTCCCATATTTCCCATTCCAACCACTCAAACATTCACCATAATTCCCATCCCTACTCCCATATTCACAGACACTACTACTACCACTACTACCATAGGAGCTCACTCCACTGCTCCCAATCCACCAGTAACAACCGAACCACCTGTCACAACCAAACCTCCAGCCATTACCAAACCCTTATCTCCCACTCAATCCACAGAAACAACCCCTGTTCTGGGCGGTGAGGACTTGGAATTTGATTCCACGTATTTCAGTCCTTACCGTGTGCAGAATGATGATGATGATGATGAGCCTGTTACAAAGCGTCATCGTAAGGCAGTGAATAAAAAGCTTGATCAATTTCTCTCATCCTCTACCTCCGGAGTTTACTCTGAAGCAGCTTTAAAGTCCTTGTTCTCATTTGTTGTTACAGAACACAGTGCCTCACTCTCTGCTGCAGCTAAAGCAATTGAAGCCTCTACTTCACAGTGTCAACAAGCCTCACTTGCTGTTGATGCTTCTACTAAGGAGTGCAAGGAAGCGACCACAAAAGTCGATAAACTAGTTTCTGAATCCCACCTGTTTCTAGATTCCTTGCAGGCTGCTGCTAAGAAGAATGCCCAAACCGTCAATGCTTCGGTGGATAATCTTCAACGGTCTCTTCTGTCACACCCCAAAACCACGAACGGCGGAAACGTTCAGGGGTGGAGGACGTCATGTACAGTATCACAACAGTGTAATATAATAAACAAGCAACAACATCATCCATTGCATTATAAGTAGAGTTTCAATACATATGTGTTCTTTCATAATGTACAACAATAACATGAATAATCAAAATAAGGCGAGTCTTGTCTGTGCTCCATCTTCTCAAAAACCTGACCACTGCACCTGTCTAACTAATGACCTGAGAATACAAGTTATTTTGAAAGCGAGTATCAACTTTAAAGCTGGTGAATTCATAAGAAATTAAGTGTCGTTGTCTTGCTTATGAAAATCAATTATAAAGGCCATGTAAACCTTTAAATGAAAATGTTGAGGTAAATATGAAATCCCTAGAAAAACCCTTATTTTCTATAAGTATGAAATGTAGTCTTCTACCAAGACCTGAATGTTTTGTAAGTAAAATGATAGTTTTCCCTTGGTTGTTTAGTACTAACGTTCTTAGTCTAACTCATCGTTTATGTGAATATATCACAAAATAAAGTAAAATAGGAAAATGATATGAAAGTCTTCTACCAAGACCCTAATGTTCTGTTATGACTAAGTAGTCTTCTACCAAGACTCGAATGTTCTGTTATGACTAAGTAGTCTTCTACCAAGACCCGAATGTTCTGTCATGACTAAGTAGTCTTCTACCAAGACTCGAATGTTCTGTTATGACTAAGTAGTCTTCTACCAAGACTCGAATGTTCTGTTATGACTAAGTAGTCTTCTACCAAGACCCGAATGTTCTGTTATGACTAAGTAGTCTTCTACCAAGACTCGAATGTTCTGTTATGACTAAGTAGTCTTCTACCAAGACCCGAATGTTTTGTAAGTAATATGATAGCTTTTCCTTTCTATTGACTAGTACTAGAGTACTTAGTCTATCTCATCGTTTATGTGAAAAGTATCACAAAATAAGGTGAACAGGAAAAATATAATCATGTAAGTGTTAGCCGGAGGTACTGTTGCTAACAATACATCGCGGTAAGCGAAATAAATAACCTAATGAACCTCCGAAGATGGTCCAATTGTCCTCTGTAGCAGCAGCAGGTTGGAGGAAGGGTTAGTCCCATAAAGGTACTCCTAGTATAAGTAATAACCGTAGGCATCCGTAGATGTTCATCACCCACTGTTGCTAACAAATGAGTTCCGGAATGGTTAGTCCCGTACGTATATCTTGAGGTACTGTGGGATAGAGGCCCATCTAGGTATCCCGAGGTACTGTGGGATAGGGTGCTGTCTTAGATATCCCGAGGTACTGTGGGATAGGCAGAAAGATTTACATAGAAGGTACTAATAAATCATCCTTGTAGTTCTAAATACAAGTATCCAGGTAAGTAAATACAAGATAGTGCACCTAAGTAACAGTCTTCCTGTATGTTATTCATGTAAGTGTGTTCATGTAACAGGTAAGTATATGTAAACATATTCATGTATCAGGTAATCCTAAGTAAATGAACTCATGTATCATGTAAGATATTGGTATGGACTCATGAATGAACTGACTCTTGTGTGATTCCTTGTAATTAGTAATAATGTTTGATATCTTCTGACTATCCCTATGATAGCTAACTAGAAGGTAATTGGTTGTTTACGTAGGTTTATGCACTCTTGCTACCCAAGAGTATTGGAAACTAAATGAAGGGTGAAAACTATAATCTCTAACATATATATGAACATATGCACATAAGTATAGTTTGATTCAAGAAGGTAAAATAATGGTTTTGCAAGATATCTAGGAGTTTTGAACAATAATTTAGAGTGAATTGATGTCATTAAACATTTCAAAACTAATAATTTTGTTATCAAGGTATTTTATGATAGAAAACCACTTCATGTGTCACCTTTTGAAATATGTGAAGTCTACTGAGTGAAAACACAGTTACACAATACATAAGATTGATTTAATAACATATTGTTTTCTACTTGTATTCCCCCATTAAAACATTTAAAATCATTTAAAACATTGATTAAGGGGTATGAACTCACCTGCTGTAAGTGACTGGAATTGAACGGACTGTTATCGTAAGGAAGGATCGGGCAAGTGCTTGGTGTCAAGCGAAGACTTAGAAACTCACAATGATCCTAATTACATATGAAACATATGTATATAGATAATTAGTGATTAAAACACTAATTATATAAGTATAAACATTTAAACGCGAGGAAAACACTTTTGGTCAAGTGCTAGGAGGCTAATGGGTAGCAACAAAGGAGTGCAATGCCCGTAATGGGAGTTTAAGGTCTAATGACCATATTCATTGGAGTTTATGGCCCAGGGGAGTAAACTCCTGGCCTTAAACTCTCAACCAAGGCTTTAAATGGTGCTTAGAATTACTACAACTCTAGTGGTGAATTGTTTCAAGGCTATAACAAGTGTTTGGGTACCATATTGACTCCTTTGGGGAGTTTACGGCCCAAAGACCATATTCCCTTGGAGTTTACGGCCGTAAACTCCCTTGGGAGGGTTTTACGGTGTTTTCAAGTCTCAAACATTTCTAGGAATTAAACTAGGCTTTTGTACTTGGCTTTTGAAGAGTTTATGGCACCATTTGGCACCATTTTATGGAGTTTACGGCCCTGGAACCTTTTGGGCCGTAAACTCCCTCACTCATGGAGTTCTAAGTGTTTTAACTAGTCCATAACTCATTTAGGTACATGCCCAAATTTGTCTCCTGGCTTAAGGAAGGATTTAGGGTGTCATTTGACCCCTTTATAGGAGTTTACGGCCCAAGAACTACTCTTGGCCGTAGACTCTTCAACACTTGTGCTTTCTTATGTTTTCTAGGTTCTAAACACTTTAGGGTACATGTCTATAATAAAGTCCAAGCCTTAGGTGCCTTAAAAGCACCATTTGTGCATGTTACAAGGGTGTTTACGACCTAAGCTATTCTTGGGTCGTGAGCTCCTAACTTGGGTGGTTTTTGGATGATTTCTTGTCCCTAACACACCTCTATACAACTCCAAGGTTGTTACTAATCACGGGGGACAATCTAGGCTTGGTTTCGGGAGTTTACCGCCCAAGAACACCTTGGGGAGTAAACTCCTAAATCGGATGATTATCTATGTAATCTATGTTATGAACACATTTAAAGCTTTCTAACACTACTAGAAAGAGTTACTCACAATTTGGGATAAAAACCCGAAGATCCGTGAGAGGGAATTTGGCTTTTCTCTAAATGGAGTTCAACTAATGAACCAATTTGGTTCAGAATTCTATTTATAGTCCTGAGATTTTTGGCAGAAAATATTTCTATTCTCGGAATGAAATCTAATGTCGTAGAGTATTGGAATTACAGTGTTGCACAAAACCCTAGTGCATCCACTCTCCTAATACCTTCTTAAGTGTAAAATCCTGAAACTGCCAAACTTATACTCGAAATCTGAGTTTTCACTTTAACCTTTCTAACTTCTATTAGATTGAAATGGTTTTTTCAGAATGGAAATTTTGGGTTGTCACATCATTCCCCTATTGAAGGGAATTTCATCCCGAAATTAGAATTTAGTCAAGGAAGTACGCACGAATGATCGATTCGTGAGGAGGAAACTTCCTAATCGATTGGTTCTAGTGCACTTAAGTGAAAATCGGGTTCTTTGTGGGCATTCCAACGAACCTTCACTAGCTGGTGAGGCGTTGCTTCGTCTGCTTGACCGCTCGGTCGAGGGTCACTACGGTTCTAATACGAAGGCGAGGATCTTGACGAGTGGACTTACAAGAGTCCTAACGGAAAGGTATGGTTCCACGATCGAGACGCGAAGAGTAGGATGTATGTTACTGAGTTCGTGGAGTAGGTCTAGTTTGTGCGAGGTACAGGACCGATTCTGATAAGAATCTCGGAGGTCCTAACTATATTGGATTTAGCTTTCCAAGTGATACGAAGCGTATTAAGCCATTCTCAGAGTGAGTTAACCTAAAGAGCTTGGTCACTCACTTGGAATTCCAAAGGTTCCTCTTCTTGCTTAACCTCCCAGTCAAAGGCCACCCCTTGCTGGGTCAAAGTCGTACGGGTTTTTGTAGCTTGCGAGGAGTTCTGAATGAACTAAGATGGTAGGTCGGTAAGACCTAGAATTTGGCGAAAGACTGTCGGCGTCTCTGATGTCGATAAATGCTCAACGATTTTGACAAGTTGAAAGAGTACTCAAAAATTTCCCACATTACTAACAGTGTGTCATAGAAATTTGACTCTTCAATTTCAAAACTCGTGCCTAGAGAACTTCGCTAAAGTTCCTCTGTAGGAAATGTTTCCCTGGATTTTCTTCTTACTACGAGGGTAGATAAGTAAGTCATTATATGGAGAAATGACGAATCGATCCAAGTAAGAAAGACGTACCCTATTCGGGTAGCTCATGAAAGCTATGGGCGTATTGGTCCTATCCGAAAGGGTATCACTACGGACTCGAAGTGTCCGCATCAAGTTCAGAAAAATAGTCTTCCGGACATCCTTTCCTAACACTCGAACTGGTGATATTCGGATCTCAGACCCATTCCTGGAAATAGTTTCTTTCCTTGCGTTTGCTCAACCATTTCGTCTATGCGAGGCAGAGATAACGATTTCTAATGAAAAATCTTGACGGAGTCCTCGAAATCCGAGGCACATACGATGCAATCCGTCGATTTCTAGGAGAATAAGACTGGGGTTCTCTAGGGTGAGAAACCTAGTCTTCTAATTCTATTTCTGTGTAGTTCGCTGAGTTGTCCGGACTATTCTTGTATTTCCGTAGGTGTTTAAACTATAGGGTGATCTGTTTACGGGAGTCGTACTGGGTTCTAAGTTTGTTCACATGAAGATGTGATTACTCGTAGGCTTAAGCAGTTCTCCGTCCTGAAGTTCATATTAGAATTCATACAGGGTTCACAATCACTATTTCGTGTATACGAGTCATATATAATTAAGATTGAAAAGGTAGTCGAATAACTGATTCTTCCTTAAGCTGACATCCCATCGGGGAAAAGAAGTTAAAGTGGAATAATCAATCCTAAACTTGTAGAACCTTGATTATATATCACTCTTGTGCATACATTCCTTAGTGATAGATCAATCGTATGAATCCTTGGATTGAACTTGACGTATTGCACGAGTGATACTTCGGGGATTTCTTCGGAAAGAAAATAACTAAGAGGTACTCCTGGCATGAGTACTTCGGTGTTCTGATATGACGGCTTCGCTGGAAAAGTGATATAGAAGAAAGAGATGTACATATGAAGCTGGTATTGCGAGTATTAATTTACTCGAGTCGTATGATAAAGTTGGAAACATATGGAAACTAAAGACATTAGATTTGAACATAAAGCGTTACAGACAAAACACAACAGTGCAACCATTAACAAAGTTACTGAACTTAGGATTTACTACAAGACTATTGCTGCGAACAAGGTATACTACAAAAGACAAGTATACACAGCACGAGAGTCCCTTAACGGACGGAATCTCGCAAAAGATAATCCTCTGGTTGCACTAGTCTTCAACATGTTTTTGTACATATTAAATACTGACGATTTGGAGGGAACCTATACTATATTAGGTTCCTTAACTGCGTTTTCGCATTCTGAGGACAACTCATCCGGATTTGCCGTTGTCCTTCTCCGATGGATAGTCCCTCTTGAAGTGTCCCATGACGCCACATAGATGGCATATCTGAGAGGTTTGGACATTGGTGGTTGAAGAAATGTGTTGGATCTGGATCCTGCAGTGACTAGCAGTATGTCCATTCCTGTTGCAGTGTGAGCACTGCATCTCCCTACAAGGTCCATGGTGGTGATAATTGCATTTGATGCATTTTGGGAGTTTTCCATCATAAAGTTTGGTTGGTTTGGGGACCATTGGGACGCCCGAAGGGATGGTAGTAGGAGGTACTGATGTCGTAGCTGTGAAGGTTGTTACTGGTGGTTGTTTCCTGTTCGCCGTTCGAAGCGACTTGTCCTTAGAGTTAGTCCAAGACTTCCGGTTGATACTTGGATTGGAATGATTGTTAACAATCCCGCTAACACTTGCGTCGTTAGCGTTCAAGTGGGTCAGAATAGCTGACACGGCAGCCGAGACTGCAGCTTGAAAGGTAGCTGCATCAATCTGAAGAGTTGGTGTTTGGTTGATGGGCTGATCGTTCTTCTTGGGAGCCATGATTCTGTTACTGAAAGAAAATGAATTTGTGAGCAAAAATGGTTGAATCTAAACGTAGTTCGATCGCTCATGTAAAGAAGAGAAGTATGTTCTCTAAGGTTCGACCTACATCCTTATGATGCAGTCCTAGTATGGAATGGAAGTATGTTCACGAAGGTTTGACCTACATCCCTATGATGCAGTCCTAGCAAAGATCGGGAGTAAGTTCATGCAATGGTCTCAAGATGTTGTCGTTCTAGCCGAGGTATTGTTGGTTGGTGAATAACATGATTCAACCATTACCAGAGACTTGGAGATGTCTCCGGAGTTAAATGGCTATAGTCCAATGACTTGACTAGAGCATGTTTCAAATAGACTCTAAAGAAAGTCTGATAAGGGTATTCGAATAAAGAACGACACAGAAGTTAGCCGACCGTCAATATCTTTGATATTGATGACGTACAGGTTCGGGAAAATGACCTTGTAAAAAGGTCTTACATCATAACCAGAGAAGATAGTTCCTGACAGTAAAAAGACCTAACCAAAGTACTTACAGTACAAGGTAGTTTCATAGAAAATGCCACATCGGGCATAGACAGGAACACGATTCCTTTCTAGCAAGGAATATAACGTAACGCATCTACTACTGGCGACGGTCATCCGTCTGGTGAACTCTCAGTTCAACCAGTGCTTGCAGCAGGGTTTCATGGTCTCTCTCAGACCTCTCACGAGCATGTTCAAGGCAACTGGTGCGGAACATGTGCATTCCTCCATTTGTATCAACTTCTGCGATACGTTATTGAGCTGTCCTGCCCTGAATTTCATTTCGGGCAACTCTTCGGATCAGAATTGGCATACTTCTGTCAGCTGAGCCCCCATTGCTCAGGTCATAAAGGCTTCGGTCACCATTAAATGGCATGGGCTGATCTTGTCCTTGGCTCCACGTTTCCAAACATTCCACCCACTCAGGCGTCGGTCCATGAAGAGCCGGACGAGGGTTAGGAATTGGAAAGGGGGTTGTCTGGGGTAGGTTCTCAACCTCGGGTTCGGAGATGGCATCGTCTGAAAGGTCTTCAGCATGGTGATCATTCAGAGGGATTGGATGATCACTAATTGGTTCTTCTCCAAACCATCCCGCACTAACCGCGTTTGGAAGGAACAGGTCGTCGTGGGGATGGAATCCAACCATGTTATCTACGCGAGAATTTGGGGATATAAGAAATAGCAACCTAGACGAACTGACTAAGATAATTACAGTAAGACCAAATACCCATATGGTATTTCTTTATGGTTGTGTTGGTAAGTTTTTAGACTTGTTGCCATATCACAACCATTCTTTGGCATATGCTAATCACTCCTCGGACCAGCATAGTTGATCAGGCTATGCCATTCCCAAGACTGACCGTATATCCCCAGGCTTACTTGTGATATTCAATAATCGTAATACTTTTGTTCTTGTCATTGTGACACTAATTTTAGTATGAATGCAGGCACGTATACTTACTTAAATATTTTATTATTTAAAAGTATAACTCTGAGACAGAGTGTTTTAAATCCCGATGTATTTATAGTTAGTATATCTTTAATGGGTTGATATACTATATTCACTATAAACAATGCTCTGATACCAATCTATCACACCCCAAAACCACGAATGGCGGAAACGTTCAGGGGTGGAGGACGTCATGTACAGTATCACAACAGTGTAATATAATAAACAAGCAACAACACCATCCATTGCATTGTAAGTAGAGTTTCAATACATATGTGTTCTTTCATAATGTATAACAATAAAATGAATAATCAAAATAAGGCGAGTCTTGTCTGTGCTCCATCTTCTCAAAAACCTGACCACCGCACCTGTCTAATTGATGACCTGAGAATACAAGTTATTTTGAAAGCGAGTATCAGCTTTAAAGCTGTTGAATTCATAAGAAATTAAGTGTCGTTGTCTTGATTATGAAAATCTATTATGAAGGCCATGTAAACATTTAAATGAAAATGTTGAGGTAAGTATGAAATCCCTAGAAAAACCCTTATTTTCTATAAGTATGAAATGTAGTCTACTACCAACACCCGAATGTTTTGTAAGTAAACTGATAGTTTTCCCTTGGTTGTTTAGTACTAAAGTTCTTAGTCTAACTCATCGTTTATGTGAATATATATCACAAAATAAAGTAAAATAGGAAAATGATATGATAGTCTTCTACCAAGACCCTAATGTTCTGTTATGACTAAGTAGTCTTCTACAAAGACTCGAATGTTCTGTTATGACTAAGTAGTCTTTTACCAAGACCCGAATGTTCTGTTATGACTAAGTAGTCTTCTACCAAGACTCGAATGTTCTGTTATGACTAAGTAGTATTCTACCAAGACTCGAATGTTCTGTTATGACTAAGTAATCTTCGACCAAGACCCGAATGTTCTGTTCTGACTAAGTATTCTTCTACCAAGACTCGAATTTTCTCTTATGACTAAGTAGTCTTCTACCCAGACCCGAATGTTTTGTAAGTAATATGATAGCTTTTCCTTTCTATTGACTAGTACTAGAGTACTTAGTCTAACTCATCGTTTATGTGAAAGTATCACAAAATAAAGTAAACAGGAAAAATATAATCATGTAAGTGTTAGCCGGAGGTACTGGTGCTAACAATACACTGCGGTAAGCGAAATAAATAACCTAATGAACCTCCAAAGATGGTCCAATTGTCCTCTGTAGCAGCAGCAGGTTGGAGGAAGGGTTAGTCCTGTAAAGGTACTCCTAGTATAAGTAATAACCGTAGGCATCCGTAGATGTTCATCACCCACTGTTGCTAACAGATGAGTTCCAGAATGGTTAGTCCCGTACGTATATCCCGAGGTATTGTGGGATAGAGGCCCATCTAGGTATCCCGAGGTACTGTGGGATAGGGTCCTGTCTTAGATATCCTGAGGTAATGTGGGATAGGCAGGAAGATTTACACAGAAGGTACTAATAAATCATCCTCGTAGTTCTAAGTACAAGTATCCAGGTAAGTTAATACAGGATAATGCACCTAAGTAACAGTCTTCCTGTATGGTATTCATGTAAGTGTGTTCGTGTAACAGGTAAGTATATGTAAACATATTCATGTATCAGGTAATCCTAAGTAAGTAAACTCATGTATCATGTAAGGTATTGGTATGGACTCATGAATGAACTGACTCTTGTGTGATTCCTTGTAATTAGTAATAATGTTTGATATCTTCTGACTATCCCTATGATAGCTAACTGGAAGGTAATTGGTTGTTTACGTAGGTTTATGCACTCTTGCTACCCAAGAGTATTGGAAACTAAATGAAGGGTGAAAACTATAATCTCTAACATCTATATGAACATATGCGCAAAGTATAGTTTGATTCAAGAAGGTAAAATAATGGTTTTGCAAGATATCTAGGAGTTTTGAACAATAATTTAGAGTGACTTGATGTCATTAAACATTTCAAAACTAATACTTTTGTTATCAAGGTATTTTAAGATAGAAAACCACTTCATGTGTCACCTTTTGAAATATGTGAAGTCTACTGAGTGAAAACACAGTTACACAATACATAAGATTGATTTAATAACATATTGTTTTCTACTTGTTTTCCCCCCATTAAAACATTTAAAATCATTTAAAACATTGATTAAGGGGTATGAACTCACCTGCTGTAAGTGACTGGAATTGAACGGACTGTTATCGTAAGGAAGGATCGGGCAAGTGCTTGGTGTCAAGCGAAGACTTAGAAACTCACAATGATCCTAATTACATATGAAACATATGTATATAGATAATTAGTGATTAAAACACTAATTATATAAGTATAAACATTTAAACGCGAGGAAAACACTTTTGGTCAAGTGCTAGGAGGCTAATGGGTTGCAACAAAGGAGTACAATGTCCCTAATGGGAGTTTAAGGTCTAATGACCATATTCATTGGAGTTTACGGCCCAGGGGAGTAAACTCCTGGCCGTAAACTCTCAACCAAGGCTTTAAATGGTGCTTAGAATTACTACAACTCTAGTGGTGAATTGTTTCAAGGCTATAACAAGTGTTGGGGTACCATATTGACTCCTTTGGGGAGTTTACGGCCCAAAGACCATATTCCATTGGAGTTTACGGCCATAAACTCCCTTGGGAGGGTTTTATGGTGTTTTCAAGTCTCAAACATTTCTAGGAATTAAACTAGGCTTTTGTACTTGGCTTTTGAAGAGTTTATGGCACCATTTGGCACCATTTTATGGAGTTTATGGCCTTGGAACCTTTTGGGCCATAAACTCCCTCACTCATGGAGTTCTAAGTGTTATTAACTAGTCCATAACTCATTTAGGTACATGCCCAAATTTGTCTCCTGGCTTAAGGAAGGATTTAGGGTGTCATTTGACCCCTTTATAGGAGTTTACGGCCCAAGAACTACTCTTGTCCGTAAACTCTTCAACACTTGTGCTTTCTTATGTTTTCTAGGGTCTAAACACTTTAGGGTACATGTCTATAATAAAGTCCAAGCCTTAGGTGCCTTAAAAGCACCATTTGTGCATGTTACAAGGGAGTTTACGGCCTAAGATATTCTTGGGTCGTGAACTCCTAACTTGGGTGGTTTTTGGATGATTTCTTGTCCCTAAAACACCCCTATACAAGTTCAAGGTAGTTACTAATCACGGGGGACAACCTAGGCTTGGTTTCGGGAGTTTACCGCCCAAGAACACCTTGGGGAGTAAACTCCTAAATCTGATGATTTAGCTATGTAATCTATGTTATGAACACATTTAAAGCTTTCTAACACTACTAGAAAGAGTTACTCACAATTTAGGATAAAAACCCGAAGATCCGTGAGAGGGAATTTGGCTTTTCTCTAAATGGAATTCAACTAATGAACCAATTTGGTTCATAATTCTATTTATAGTCCTGAGATTTTTGGCAGAAAATATTTCTATTCTCGGAATGAACTATAATGTCCTAGAGTATTGGAATTACAGTGTTGCACAAAACCCTAGTGCATCCACTCTCCTACTACCTTCTTAAGTGTAAAATCCTGAAACTGCCAAACTTATACTCGAAATCTGAGTTTTCACTGTAACCTTTCTAACTTCTATTGGATTGAAATGGTTTGTTCAGAATGGAAATTTCGGGTTGTCACATCTTCAGTCTGAAAGATCCAACCTTGAAGCTGCACACCAAGAGATTGTAGCTGCCAACAAGTCTCTACATGCTAATGTTAATGATCGTCTGACTCAACTCGAGGCAGAATTAGCTGTAGAGAATCGTATCATGGATGAGCTAGACAGGAGAACCTGACAGCTGAAAATGAAAAATTACAAGCTGCGTACTACTACTGCTGAGGTTAATGACCTGAAATCAGAAAGGGAGGTAATTCGGAGTTCTGTTGCTGATGTTCACTCTATCCTCCTTTATCTCCTTGAAGCGCACGATCCAATCATCTCCATTACGATCAGACGACACTTGGCTAATAAACTCAGGCCAACATTGGACATCCTTAGTCGTATTGAGGGTCTTCCAGTGACTGGTGTCCAGCCAAAACAAGGGGGAGAAAAGCAAGCTCAACCTCCTCCTGGACCGAAACCATCTACTGAACCAAAGGGTAATGAAGCTTTGGTCAGTAACAAGGATAAAAAGAAGAAGAAGATTGGAGAGGATGACACAGACAATGAGGATGATGTCTATGTGGAGAATCCTAAGGATCCCTTTCAGAAGGTAAAGCCCTCTGAAAAGGAAATCGAAGAAAACTACAAGAAACAAAAAGCTGAGCTTGAGCAGAAGCGAAAGGAGGCGACGCTCCTAGAGAAGAAAAAGTCCATGTTTCCTGTCTGGACTATAAATTTGCTTCAAAGATGCGCAATCGATGAGCCAATCATTCTTTCGCTTGAGCCAGTAATGTCCTTTGGGATAGAGAATTTCAAGGATGCACAGTTCGATATGCCAATCACACAAAAGGTATTTATCTTCCATTGCTTCAATTCAACTGCTGCTATTCCTTCCCCAGACCCGAAGGTAGATAGAGATCTATTGGAGTTTTACTTGGAGTTTGCTCAACTCCAGTACATGACCTGGAGTTTGAAGAAGATTACTACTGTCAAGGTTTTGAAGGCCTACTCAGTGGGGAAGTTTATTAATGTTCAATTCAAAGTGACTCGAGGCACCGAAGGCTCAGTTCACAACTTCACCCTTGCTGATCTACCAAACCTTAACCCCCATGACTGGATACTCCTCACCAATATTCTATTGTCAAATCCACAGGAGTACCAACCAATAATTGATCATGTCAAGCGCATGCTTGTATGCTACATTCACGAGGTAGCGAAGATGGACTAGGAGATTGCCTCTGCCATTCACAAGCGAACCACGATCAAGACTATGGGCAGAGCAGGCAATGTCAACACTATGGTCAAGGGGAAGATAGATTCAAAGTACCACACTGTTATGTTCATCAGAGGCGAAGGTCAGAAATGTCTGTTCGCTCTCGTTGACAAACACCTCTTCTCAACGCCTTACCTGGAGCATATATTAGAGATCATTCAGAGGTGTGATCAGAACAGTGCTGCTGAAAAGAAGTTGTTCACTGAAATGCTGAGCTGGTATATCCAGTTTCGGCAGACACTTCTCGCAATAATTCCTCGCCTGTTCAAAGTAATAAAGACAGTGAAGCCAACACATAAGAAATAATCTCTCGCCTCATTTGACGCAAAGGGGGAGATTATTGGGATTATTAGATTGCGTCATGGGCTCGGTCCTTAGCCCAGTTTTGATTGCCGGTATTGGGACTGTCCAACCGTGGATATTTTTGTTCTAGGGTTTAGTATATAAGCTGCATGCATGCAATCTTTGTGATCATTGCTTTTATTATTTTCTCTCTGAGTTTTATAAACCCTAGCTCGCCTCTACATCGGAAGTTCTTCATCGAGCTCTGGTGAGGCGCGACATTATTGAATCATAGGCATTCATTTGATTCCATTATGTGTTCATTCTCTTACTATTTTTGTCTTGTTTGATTTCCATAATCATAGTTGTGAAAGATCTAATCGATCTAGCATTTTATTCACATCATTTGTAACACGGTAGAAAAAGGAAATCATTTCATACAAACGATTTTTCATCATATTACTCGTTAACTTGTTGTTAGTTATCATGTGATATCTTATGGCTTTGTTTGTACCAAACGAAAGTCCCCACCTTAACCAGAGTCTCTTGGAGGTAGAGCGTGACAAGTGTGTATAGATCTATGCGTGGCTGACGACTCCGCACCCTGACTGTTAGCTACAGTCCCCGGGGTGAGAAATGTCAACATTAGGTACTGTGTCTAGTATGGTTATGAGGAACTCACAACACGCGGAAACAATGACTCATGCATGTAGTAATACATAACTCAATCATGATTGGGGGGTAATAACTATATTCTAGGGTATTATAAGCATGTTCACAACTCAGGATAAACACTTCCACAACTAGTTTTACTTAATAATAAAACTATACATCTTCATTTCTAAGCATGGCATATTTGCTTACAGGTTACAGTCTTCGTCATTTAAGGCTGCATTTCACTTTTAGGAAAATATAGGTTTTTCCTGGTCCAAATACATTCATTTTGTACAATAACGATTTACAACATCATTCTTTTGAGCATGTCATATGTGCTTACTATTATGGTCTTGGTCATTAGAGACTGCCTGTTACTTTAGGAAAATAAGGGATTTTCTTGTATCCAAAACAATCAACTAATAGGAAAATAAGGGATTTTCCTGGTGCAACTATTTATTTTTCACAACACGAACATTCATATGCATTTCATACTTTTATAAGAAAATAAGGGATTTTATGGAAAACATACACGAACTTTCAAATGACATACATTTTCTCAAAAAACTACTTATGAACTCACCAACTTAAATGTTGACACTTTCTCATTGAAATAACTTGTATTCTCAGGAAATCACTAAACCAGGTTAGCAACTGCTTTTGAAGACTTAGGCTCAGGCGTCAGTTTAATATTTTGGATCAGCATATTGTATTTGATTTCTTTTGCAAACATGTAACACCTACAATCATGTAAACTTTTCAAATATATTTATATTATGGTGGTGTGTACTTTCCTTACTATTCATTTGTTATGATACTTGACATGACGTCTTCCGCCCCCGAACGTTTCTGCCGTTCTGGTTTGGGGGCGTGACAAAATAAATCCTTACCATTCCTGGCTTGCCCAACATCCTGAGGGACAAACCCACAATAAATGCATATAAGTCGAAGTTTATCTATTCCTTTTATCCTAAGAGGGAAAAAGCGATATCAGGGTCCCTCGATGATTTGATTTGACTTATGTGTCGGGCACAGTCAGGAGTGAATTGATGTGTTCATTTAAGTTCTATGTCAAATGAATCTGAGATCGAGAAACATACTACTGGACAATAAGTATGACTATGTTCGATGTAATTGTCCACACAATATCTAGAACAGAGGACTATACGATCCTTTATCTAAAGGACAGGTTACTGATAAGATCATAGCTCGACAGCGTCTTTGAGAGCTACGATTGCTAATCGGAATATACTTACATTATAGTTACTAGACTTATCTAAGTGGGAGACTGTTGGATTAGTGTCTAAGGCAATAACTATATTTGGTAAGTACTTGACCCGACTGTGCATGGTCGTTTTGGGTTGCTTTCACCATAGCAACTTGACAAGGTAATTTATGGAGAGAGAGAAGATAGTATGATTTATTAATATATTATAAGAATAATATATTAAAAGAGAAATCATATTATTTGATTAATATTAGTCATAAATTAATTAGGAATTAATTTGGTGACTAAAAGAGATTAATTAAATAAAGGGGCATAAAATGTCAAATGTGTGATAGTTAAGTTTTGGGCTGGGAAACCTAATGGACTAAGGGGGGACGAAATTATGATGAAGGATCATTATATTTTCGTCCAAGGCCCTATTCCAAAAAGCTCCATGGGCTGCTTGGTGATTAAGTTATCCATTAGGGTTTTGGCAGAAACCCTAGCAGCCTACAGTACGAGTATGACCCTTGGGCTATGAAAATCGGCTACACTTGATCTCAAGAGAAACCTTAGGCAGATTTTAGCATTCCCTCCTCTCTCTCTCATAATTTTCTTCTTGCTAGCTAGTGTTTTGTAAGCCATTAGAGGAGTTACACTTGTGACTGTAAGCTCCAAGACAAGAAGAACCAAGAGAGGAATCAAGCAAACAACAAAGGTAATCATCTAGATCTGATTTGTTATGCTATATTTCGAGTTCATGCTAGTAGATCTAGGGTTTGCAAGTCTTGGACTCATTGCATGTACAATAGAGAAGCCTAGATCCAAGCATTAGGGTTTGCATGAGCACATATGATGTTTATTTGTTTAAAACCCATCAGTGGTATCAGAACCTTGATTAGCTTCTATTGTATTGATGCCTTGTTTATTTGTTGAAGCTTTAAAATTGATTTTTATGCATTCTTCCTGATGAACTCGATGAGTTGGATGAACTCGACGAGTTCCAAAGTGGACTCAATGAGTTTAGACGTCAGATAGAAAGATTTTCAGGATTTATTGCTGTTTTGCTTAAGGATACCTACCTAAATTGTTTTGGTTCAATAAAATCCGAATTTTATTACCTTTTTGTCAGTATCCTTAACAAAACAAAAGATAACTGCCAATTAATTGAATGATAAATTCATTATTTGATAATATTTAATTTTTTGAATTTATTTGGTGAATTATCTTAATCTTGATTAGGTCCAATCTAGATAATCATTAAATTAATAGTTTAATTTAAAATTATTTTCTATTTGATCCTTATGTTGAAAAGTTCGAAACTTGTCCTCAAGTTTTGAAATTAAAATTTTTGCCTTAAAAGTTTAATTTAAATTATTTAAATTTCAAACCCTAGAATTTTACAAGTTTAAAATTCATCTTATACAATTATATTATTAAAAGATTATATATATATATATATATATATATATATATATATATATATATATATATGTATATGTATGTATAACTTAAATACTAGTCTTACCGTTAGTAGGCATCATTCACGAAGCCGATCTATAAGGGGGGTATAAGGTTTTGGCCTATAAAATGGTCATTTAATGGGTGTCCACTCTCACCCACTGCTTCCTTGATTGGTGGAGGGCCGTTAGCCGAACGGGTAGGACAGGGCAACCCTTTCTCATTAATAAGTATAATGAATCTATATAAAGTAACTAAACCTTTTTACAAAAATTCCCAATCTTAGTTACTTTAGGCAAACTGAATTGATGCAATCCCATGAAATTACACTTTATACCCTTGCTAAGAAGTTACTGGAGCGTGTGTGGTTAACCGGCACACTAGTTGGTTTTAAGCAAAGGTGGCAAAGGATGACTCATTATTTGTCCTAGTTCGATGGAGCGTGTGTGGTTAACTGAAACATCGAATAGGTGACTGTAACAATGAGGGCTCCATGTATATTTGCATGGTTATTCACACCCGCTTTGTGATCCTCGGCATCCCAGTCGCAAACTAGAGGGGCATATCCAGATTTATACATGCCATTGAAAAGTTTAATGAATCTCAAAGTAATCTAGGAGTTTTTCAATACATTTAAAACATAATCCTTTTATGTTTTTCATGGTGGAGAATTAGTGAATCATCATTCACTTACCTTCAAATTATTTGCATGTTAGATTACGACATCCCTTTTCGAATGTGTAAATAATGTTGTTCGATCCTAGCGCTAATTTCTCATTTTGGGTGTTTAATTAGGTATTCATTTCTAATCAAACTTTGTTCTTTTCTATTTCAGATGTCGAACTCAAACAACAACCATGCTTCTGGCTCGAACTCCTCCGACTCGTTCTCACTCATGAATTTGTGTGGGAGAGTGTTCTTTGACGGGTCCAATTTCAATGATTGGATCTGTAACATCCGAATGGTCACTCGTTATGAGGACAAAGAGTATGTCCTCGACAAGGAGCTGAAGGAGGTGAACATCAACACTGCTACTCCCAAAGAGATCGTTGCCTTTGAGGCCCATGAGTGTGATGCTACGAACGTCAATTGCATCATGCTAGCGACCTTGACTGCTGAACTTCAGAAGTCCTACAAGGAATACTATCCGTATGAGATGTATCAAGACTTGGTGGACCATTACCAACAAAGTGCGAGGCAAGAGAGGTATGAGATCATCACTTTGATGATCACTGCCAAAATGGGCAGTGGAGAGTCCCTTACCACTCATCTGCAAAAGATGCAAAGATATGTTGACCGCCTGCTGAAGTTGAATATTAACTTTGATGAAGAGCTGGAAATCGACATTATCCTTCACTCTTTGCCTCCATGCTACAACCAGTTCCGCACGACCTAACACATGAATAAGGAAGAGGTCACCTTGAGCAAGCTTCAAGGATTGCTTAGGACTGCTGAGAGCAATCTCAAGGACAAGTTTGTTGCATCAACTCCCACTCCAACCACTGCTCCTGTTTTGGCCATTGGGAAAGGGAGGGGAAAGAAGAGGAAGGCTCCTTCAAAGAGCCACCACAAGGGAAAATCCCAAGATCGTACCTCTTCTAGTGGAACCAAAGTTAGTTCTGCTAAGCCCAACTCTAACCTAAAGGAGGCAGAGTGCCACCACTACCACAAAATAGGGCATTGGAAGAGAAGCTGCCCAGAATATCTGCAAGCCATTAAGGATGGGAAGATCAAGCCATCTTTCGCAGGTATTTACATAATTAAGTCTAATGATTCATCACATGCTATTTCGTGGGTTCTTGATACAGGATGTGGTTTTCACATATGTTTTGATATGCAGGGACTAAGAAGAGATAGGGATGTGCAGCGTGGAAGAATAAATCTAATCATGGGGAAAAGAAGATCATCACCTGTCACCAAGATTGGAGCGTATTCTCTAGCGCTTAGTAATGGATTAGGTTCGAATTTAAACAATTGTTTCTATTCGCCAGATATGGGAAGAAACATCATTTTATTTCATGGTTTTTTTAGACAAGGATTTAGATATTCGTTTGATAATGAGAAAGGTTCTATTTATGCTTATCTAAATGGTGTTTTATATTTTGAAGCATTGCCTTGTAATGGAATTTATGAAACTGTGATGGTTGTAGATAACCTAGGAAATGATGTATTGTGTTTGGATTCTTCCAATAGTATGGATAAAGCGTGCTTGTGGCATTGTCGTCTTGGACATGTCAACAAGAAACGCATAGCCCAACTCCAAAAGGATGGAGTGTTGGAGTCATTCAACATTAGGGACGATGACGTGTGCGAGTCTTTTTTACTTGGAAAGATGACCAAGTCACCCTTTACTGGCACTTGTGAAAGGGGTAAGGGTTTATTGGATCTCATACACACTGATATGTGTGGGCCCTTTAGATCCACCACGAGGGATGCGAACCGCTTCTATGTGACTTTCACCGATGATTATAGCAAATATGGGTATATCTACTTAATCAAGCACAAGTCGGAAAACTTTTAAAAGTTCAAAGAGTTTAAACAAGAAGTTGAGACTCAATTAGATAGGAAAATCAAGATGCTTCGATCTGATCGAGGAGGAGAGTACCTAAGTCTTGAATTCCATGACTATCTTAAGGAATGCAGAATAGTTTCGCAATTGACGCCACCAAGGACACCACAGTTAATTGGTGTAGCTGAGAGGTGTAATCGAACCTTGTTGGACATGGTTCATTCCAGGATGAGTCGTGCTTCACTACCTATCTCATTCTGGGGGTATGCCTTAGAGACTGCCGCCCATATCCTTAACTTAGTCCCTATGAAGAAGGCTGCCAAAACACCTCACGAGATGTGGACAGGGAAAGCTCCCTCGTTGGCACATATCAAGGTTTGGGGTTGCGAGGCTTTTGTAAGATGAGAGACTCACGACAAGCTCGAACCTCGTAGCGAGCGGTGTATTTTTATCGGCTAACCGCAAAAATCCTTTGGATATCTCTTCTATAGACCGAGTGACAATGTTGTCTTCGTTGCGAGGAGAGGGGTTTTCCGAGAGCGAGAACTCATAAGCCAAGGAGATAGTGGGAGGGAAATCGATCTTGAAGATGTTTAAGAGCCAAGCGACGAAGGAACCTCTAATGCTAGCGCTCAATTGGAGGAGGAAACTCCGGTTGAACCGATTGACGAGTCCTTACCTCTTAGACGTTCCGAAAGAGTTAGGGTTCAACCCAAGTTTTATGGTTTTCATATTACTATGGAAGGGGATACGTTCATTAGCGATAGTACACTAATTAATTTGGACAAACCTAACAGCTATAAGGAAGCCATGGCAGGCCCGAAGTCTGTAAAATGGAAAGAGGCGATTGACAGCGAAATTCAGTCCATGTATGACAACCAAGTTTGGAATTTGGTTGACCATGTACCCGAACGTAAGATGGTCGGGTGCAAGTGGTTCTTCAAGAAGAAGACCGACGTGGATGGGAATGTGCACACATATAAGGCACGATTGGTTGCTAAGGGTTTCACTCAAACTCCTGGAGTTAACTATGATGAAACTTTCTCACCAGTTGCTAAGATAAAATCTATTAGAGTGATCTGGCCATTGCTGCATTTCATGTTTATGAAAAATGGCAAATGGATGTCAAAACCACTTTCCTTAATGGGAAGTTGGCTGAGGATGTTTACATGGATCAGCTAGAGGGTTTTGTCAATGCGAAGCATCCCAATAGCGTGTGTAAGCTTGAGAAGTCCATTTATGGACTTAAGCAATCGTCCTGCAGATGTAATCTTTGCTTCGATGAGAAAGTCAAAGAGTTTGGATTTATACAAAGCGAGGATGAATCATGTGTGTATGTCAAAGCCAGTGGGAGTATAGTTAGCTTTCTCATATATTATGTCGATGACATATTACTCATAGGAAACGACATCTCGACACTGTCCTGGCTTGGGAAGTGCTTCGCTATGAAGGACCTCGGAGAGGCTTCCTATATTTTGGGAATAAGGATAGTGAGAGACCGAAGTAAGAGACTAATAGGACTTAGTCAGAATACTTACCTAGACAAAGTACTAAAACATTTTAGTATAGAGGACTCAACGAAAGAAGAATTACCAATCTAAACTAATGCTAAGTTGAGTAAGACTCAATGCCCGAGTACCGAAGTCGAGATAGAAGAAATGAGCCGAGTACCATACGCTTCCGCAATTGGCTCGTTTATGTATGCTATGACTTGTACTCGCCCTGATGTGGCCTTCGCTTTGAGCATGGTCAGTAGATATCAAGGGAACCCTAGCAAAGCGCATTGGACCGCAGTCAAGAACATTCTTAAGTACCTTCGGAGGACCAAGGAATGGTTTCTAGTCCTCGGTGGGAGTGATGACTTAAAGGTGCGAGGGTATAGTGACGCCAACTTTCAGACTGACAGAGACAACTACCGTTCACAGTCGGGCTAGCTCTTTACCCTTAATGGAGGAACAATGACTTGGAAAAGTTCCGCGCAAGAAACCGTAGATGATTCAACATGCGAATCAGAGTAGATTGAAGCGAGCGAAGCGTCAAAGGAGGCGATATGGTTGAAGAACTTCATTGGAGACCTTGGAGTTGTGCCTAACATAAAGGAGCCCATGGAAATTTTCTATGATAATGAAGGAGCGGTTGCCTTGACCAAGAAACCGAGGGATCATGGTAGATCTCGACATATCGACAAAAAATATCACTTTATTCGACATCGGGTAGAAGAAGGAGTCCTCGTAGTAAAGAGGGTATCGTCAGAAGATAACCCAATAGATCCGCTTACGAAGGGACTGAGTAGGGTTAAGCACTTGCTGCACACTAGGAGCGTTGGGCTGAAGAACGATATTAGTTTAGATTAGATAGTATAGAAACATGTAATAGATAAATGTAATTGAGATTTGATGATTAAATAAAGGAGTATTATTTATAAGGAAAGTTACTGTCTTATATTGACTGTTTAACTATTGTTTCACTTTGCATGTTTTGACTTCCTGAATAATTGAATTATTTAAGAATAATCGAATTATTCGAACAGTCCACAGTTGTTCATATATTGGAAGTAGATGTGAATGAAGACTATCATGAATAGGTGTGTATATTGTCTAAAACGTTCACGAGTGGTTATGAACAAGTGTTAAACATTGGAATAAACCCGCGCTTGCTGGAATCACTTCATGGCATTTATCACGAATGATCGCAAGACGATAATATCATATGGTCTTAAAGCCTAGATATATGGTTTATTGTTTGCTGGTTGATTGTACATTGATAATGCAAAAACGCATCAGTAACTTGATGACATAAAACGCATTGTTGTGTATGATTTGATTAGTGAATAATAAATGCATATAAGTTGAAGTTTATCTGTTCATTTTATCCTAAGAGGGTAAAAGCGATATCAGGGTCCCTCGATTATTTGATTTGACTTATGTGCCGAGCCCGATCAGTACTGAATTGATGTGTTCAATTAAGTTTTATGTCAAATGAATATGAGATCGAGAAACATACTACCGAACAATAAGTATGACTATGTTCCATGTAATTGTCCGCACGATATCTAGAACAGAGGACTATACGATCCCTTATCTAAAGGACAGGTTACTGAGAAGATCAGAGTTCGACATCGACTTTGAGAGCTACGATTGCTAATCGGAATATACTTACATTATATTTACTAGACTTATCCAAGTAGGAGACTGATGGATTAGTGTCTAAGCCTGTAACTATATTTGGTAAGTACTTGACCCGGTTGTGCATGGTCCTTTTGGGTTGCCTTCACCATAGCAACTTGACAGGGTAATTTGTGGAGAGAGAGAAGATATTATGATTTATTAATATATTATAAGAATAACATATTAAAAGAGAAATCATATTATTTGATTAATATTAGTCATAAATTAATTAGGAATTAATTTGGTGACTAAAAGAGATTAATTAAATAAAGGGGCATAAAATGTCAAATGTGTGATAGTTAAGTTTTGGGCTGGGAAACGTAATGGACTAAGGGGGGACGAAATTATGATGAAGGATCATTATATTTTCGTCCAAGGCCCTATTCCAGAAGGTTCCATGGGCTGCTTGGTGATTAAGTTATCCATTAGGGTTTTGGCAGAAACCCTAGCAGCCTATAGTATGAGTATGACCCTTGGGCTATGAAAATCGGCTACACTTGATCTCAAGAGAAACCCTAGGGAGATTTTAGCATTCCCTCATCTCTCTCTCTCTCATAATTTTCTTCTTGCTAGATGGTGTTTTGTAAGCCATTAGAGGAGTTACACTTGTGACTGTAAGCTCCAAGAAAAGAAGAACCAAGAGAGGAACCAAGCAAACAACAAAGGTAATCATCTAGATCTGATTTGTTCTGCTATATTTCTAGTTCATGCTATTAGATCTAGGGTTTGCAAGTCTTGGACTCATTGCATGTACAATAGTGAAGCCTAGATCCAAGCATTAGGGTTTGCATGAGCACATAGGATGTTTATTTGTGTAAAACCCATCAGTTTTACCCAACATATTTGTAGATAAAAAAAATATTCAACACCATCTCAAACAAACAAACAATATAATTACACATAGCACATATTTTATAGAAAATACTTCATATCTATGTGTAAGATGAAAGTGACTACACACTCACTTGATTTAACGGTGATTGGACAACACTTCGTCCCTAAAAATAATTTTTTTCGATGAAATCGTGATATTTTCTCAAAAACCGGGCTTCACGCGGGCAGAGTTTTGGCTCAAAAACTTTTTCTCTCGGGATCTTCTGGCTCTTTGGGACTTGCTTATGATGCTACGATAGTATTTTAGGGTTAGTGGTAATTTTTGCAATATAGGAGAAAGTATAAGGTAAGAGAATGAAAGTTTGTAACATAAATACGGATGGCATCGTGATCTATTTATAGGGGATGTTGTCCTGGTCTACACAGCACGTTCCTCAGAGGAACGCAATGCGTTCCCGAACGTAGCGCGTTCATACGAACGCAACGCGTTCCGGTGGGTGCGTGGCTTCGGACGTGTTAAGATGCGAGATACGTGTCCAATGCATACGAACGCAGGGCGTTCCCTCGGACGCAACGCGTTCCCTTCTGATAAGCTTCGAAGTTTGTGCCACAAACTTCAAAAATTCATATCTTTTGCATACGAGTTTCGTTTTTTATGTTGTTTATATCCACGCGTAGGTGAGATTATAATCTACAATTTGTGTTTAGACTCCGTCGGCTAATTTTGAATTTATTTTTAAAGATATATTTTTAACAGTCCGGGATAGGAAAAGTCCGTTAAAAAAATCATAACTTCTTCATCCGACGTCCGTTTTCGTCTGTCTTTTTACCGTCGAACTACTATCAACAAGATCTTCAATTCTCGTTTAGGTAGTTTCGGCTAAAAATCACTCGATCTAAAATTCAAGTTTTAGGCTGCATACTACTATGCCAAATCTTAGAAAATTCATAACTTCCTCATACGAAGTCGGATTTGGACATTCTTTTTATGCACGTTCTCGGTTTAACGTATACTACAACTTTCGTTTAGATCACTAATGCTAAAAAGCAGTTTATCGTAAATTCACTTTTTACGTCACACAGCGTCGTGCCGGTTCTGTTGCGAAACTTCGACAAAGAATAACTTCTTCGTTATAACTCGAATTTCGGTATGCTTTATATCTTCAGAATCCTTATTTCAACCACTACAACTTTCTTCATAGATATCGACTTGATCTAACATTTATTTTCGACGCTTATTTTTATCCTTAACTCATTAAATTATAATAATTAAGCATAAAACACATAATAATCAAATAATACATCTTTATTATTTTAGAACATTATACAAAGGTTGACCTAGACTATTACATCATCATTAATGCCTAGCCTAGAAACACGGACGTTACACAACCGCTTATCGGCTTAGGTATACCTCCGCCTAGGTATCCACTCGAGACGTCCATAAAGAACTTTATGAATTGTAACTTCCCAACCAATTTCAAATCTTGAAAACCAAAACCCTAGCAACATCTTGCGAACAACTGAAGTTCTAATGTATACATCCGACAGAGACTTCCTGATACTTGACTGATACTCCCTACAACCTTTACTGCTTCCCTTATCCAAACCACTTGATTTGTGACTCGCCAGACCCCTATCAGTGCGTCAACACCGAAAGCACCACAAGTAGAAGAAATGAACAATCATGTTCACTAGGCCAACAGCCTATGATTGGAATGCTCCTAATATCACACCAACCTTGTTGTCATCGCATCATTCTCCCAGTACTCCGGGCCTAAAGATACTAACCTCATTCCATTGCCTTGAAGGGACCTAATTAACTCCCTCATAACGCCAATTGAGCACAAAAAGCTACTACTAAAACAAAACCTTATGAAAACAGGGTCACACACGAACTGAGAATAGGATAACGGTTGCACTCTTGGTCGAACTTGAAGGCTATAATTCAAAAGGAACATGCACATAATTTGAACCAAGGGCTCCATTGCTATCTTTCCCAACTCACATGAAAAACCACCATGCACATCTTTAGGGAACCCATTATCTCATACAAAAAGAGAAGAAATACTAGAGGTAATCGAAATAATACTAGAATCAATAACAAAAAACATCCCCACGGTCAGTTGAAACAAGATCCCATACTCGGTTGAGACTGAACAGATTTCACCACTATGCAACTAGCTCGAGAAGACTTCCATGGTGATCTTGAAGCTTACAAAAACCTGAGTCTTCTATGAACCAAGTTCTCACTCCACCATCGAGGGTAAACATACCTGAAGACCAAAGGAACATATAACATACTGGACTTGATGACAGATTGGCCCGAGCACTAAATTTGGGCTGAAACAATTAAACTTCGAAGAGAACCTCCACTGAATGATGAACCCTATGACCAGTGGTCAAGGACACATTGTCACTTAATCCAGAGAATCAAGACTCAGATGGAACTAAACATAGCCACTTCTGGAAAAGATCCATTGATCAACATCTACCCAACTAATCCGAAGACAACAATCTAAAACAACGAACCGACAAATCCCTCAATGGATAAAATACTCAACCTGAGAATCCCAGTTATCCCCCACTTAGGGCTTGAACTATCACCCATTGGCGCTGAAACCCAAATCATATCTCAAACCAGCCTAAGCAGTTACTACCCTTTGTAACTCTAGAAATTACGAGCCTGCTCACTCCTTCTCCGAACTCGGAAAAACTAAAAAGGAATAACCCTTTCCATATATAATGACATTCCATTCCATCAATCAACTATCCCACTTCCAGCTGGAAAACCGAAGCTGATCATAATTGTTGTCCCCTTCTTGAGTCCCGCGACTCAAATAGCCAACCTTTAGCAAAATCTACGAGGCATCAAACCCAAGCTCACTAGGTTCGCACCAAACAACCCAAATCAAAATGCTACTGGGGCTCAAAACACTTTCCAAACCCACCCGCATGCGTTAGCAACCACAACCAAAAGATTAACAGGAACAGGAACACTACTGTGAGTCATCGTATCCAACCATGCTATCTTCCCCGACCAGCACTAAGAATCCCCGAAACATTCCTTGATTCGAGTATGGATCCTATGATTCAAGTAGTACAGGCATAATAATACCTTCCACACCTATACATACTTTCCTGAAGAATCATCTCGGGTCTTCTAAGTCCTAGTCATGAAAATACTCTTAATACCTATTCTGCAACGAAATAACCGCACTAAAATACTTCCTAGGCTCTCTTAGGACTCACTCACTCATCCTCTGCCATCAGCTGCTGAGGAACCCCTACCAACTCTACTTAACCACTTCATGAATACAATTACATGCAACCAAACTTAAATAATCCTTCGACTAAATGGCCTAGTTCTACAACGGTTGGACTGAAACAAGAGCTGCAGAATAGGTCCGAGTCCATCATTCTAAGATTATTTAACCTTCTTAGCATGCAATTTTTATTGTATTCATTTGATGGTTAACTCTCATCAACATGGGTCCCACAAAGCACAAAGCAAGCAACATTCAAGCAGAGAAGCCAAATGGCACTAAGACGCAATAAAATCAGACCGATCCTCATACAAAATTCTTGATCTTAAAGTCCCCGCACCAGGGGTGCACCTCCGTCCCGCTCTCACTCTACCTAGAGTGGATAATCAATCCTCATGTTGAACCGCTATGATCCGCACGCATTCTAAGAATTACATCGCCTCCTCACCCAATAACGCAACTGGCTGGCTGACCCAACATGCTCACCATACCACTAATTGCCACGTGACTCTCCTTTAGTTCCAGATGACTGTCACATGAATATAATCACATGCCCCACAATTTAAACAATCTTAGGCTAAAGGATTCAATCCCACAACGGTTGGACTCAGACAAGAGTTGCGCACCAGGACACAACCCCTTATCCTAAGATCATTTAAACCATGTATCTTGTGACTTAGCGCATTCACTCAATAGCCAGATTGCACGAGAAAGAGTCATACAACAACAAATCAGTGATTCTATAAGAGGTAAGGCATCATATAATCAGACAGTTCTTGTTGGAATAGTGTCTAAGACTGAAACTATATTTGGCAAGTATTTGACCCGATTATGCATAGTCCTTTTAGATTGCCTTCACCATAGCAACTTGACATGATGATTTATAATGAGAGAAGAAATATTATTAATATATTATGAGAATAATATAAGGAATAATAATATTGTTATTTGATTAATACAAGTCATAAATTAATTAGGAATTAATTTGGTGAGAGATTAATTGAATAAAGAGGAATAAACTGTCAATTGTATGATAGTTGTATTTTGAGTTGTGATCCTTAATGGATAAGGGGTGGACGGTTTTAGGATTTGGAAGGACCTAGAAATCGTCCAAGGCTTATCAATAAGGAGATTGGATTGCTTAGGGCCTAAGTTATCCAATTAGGGTTTAAGGGTGAAACCCTAGGAGGCTCACTAGTATAAATAGACCCATGGGGTCAAGGAAATCGACACTCTTGCAATAAAAGAAACCCTGGCCGATTTCTTGCCCTCCCCTCTCTCTCTCTCTCTCTATTCATCCTCTTGCTAGTTGGTGTTTGTAAGCCATTAGAGGAGTGACATTTGTGACTCTAAGTTCCAAGGACAAGAAGATTCAAGCAAGCAATTCAAGGTAATCTTTCAGATATGATTTCATGTGTTATTATATGAATGTTTTATTAGATCTATCAATCAAAGTCTTGGATATATTGCATGTTCAATTAGAGAAACCTAGATCCAAGCATTAGGGTTTGTATGTGCACATAGGAATGTTCTTATGGCTCAAACCCATCAGTGGTATCAGAGCCTTGATTGGTTTCTATTGAATTGATGCATTGGTTGCTTGATTGTTGATTGCAAAATTCGTTTTTTGTCCCTCTGCCTGGTGTACTCAACGAGTAGGCCTCAACTCGGCGAGTACATTGTGGTACTCGGCGAGTTCGAGCGTCAGAAGGAGCTAGTTTCGGGATTTCTTACTGTTTATCTTATGGGAACTTGCCTTTATCTTAATGGGTCATTATAAATCCGATCTTAACATATATTTGAGTATATCCTTGACCTAATTAAAGATATCTACCAATGAATTGAATAATAATTTCCTTATGTGATAATTGATTGATTATTTTAATTAAATTGGTGAATTGTTTTGCAAGAAACAATTAAATAAATCAAATATGGATAATTATGTGATTAAATGCTAATTTAAATTATTTGTTATTTGATCCCTTATGTTTTGAAAAGTTTAAAACTTGTCCTCAAATTTTGAAATTTATGTGTTGTCATTAAAAGTTTAATTTAGACAATTTAAATTTCATACCCTAGAATTTTACAAGTTTAAAATTAAACCCTACACTAATATTATATTACAAGATTAATATATATATATATATATATATATATATATATATATATATATATATGTATGTATAATTAAAATGCTAGTCTTACCGTTAGTAGGCCTCATTCATGAAGTCGGTCTATAAGGTGGGTATAAGGTTGCTGCCTATAAAATGACGCTTAATGGGTGTACACTCACACCCACCGCTTGCTTGATCGGTGGAGGGTCTTTAGCCGAACGGGTAGGATAGGGCAACCTCATCTCCCCATTAAATGTATAATCAATCTTTGTCCTTTCTATTTGTAGATGTCGAACGCGAACAACGCTGCTGCTAGTTCATTCACATTGATGAGCCTTTGCTAAAAGGTGACTTTCGATGGACGAACTTTAGCGAATGGATAAGATACATTCGCACGATTGCTCGCTACGAGGACAAGGAGTATGTCCTTGACGAGAAGCTCGAGAAGATCAATCCAGAAATCGCTACTCCGGCTGAAATGACTGCTTTTGGGACTGATGAACGTGATGCGACGAAGGTTCATTGCATCATGATAGCCACAATGAATGCCGAATTCCAAAAGTCCTATGAGGACATGTATCCGTACGAAATGCATCAAGACTTATTGGAGAGATACCATCAAAACGCGAGGCAGGAATGTTACAAGATCTTCACTAACATGATCTCCGCTAAAATGGGACATGGAGAATCTCTAACCGTACACTTGCAAAAGATGCAAAGGTATGTCGATCATCTTCGCAAGTTGAATGTCGACTTTGGGGAAGATTTGGCTATCGACATGGTCCTTCACTCCTTGCCTCCGTGTTTCAACCAATTCAGGATGACCTACCACATGAACAAGGAAGAGGTCACCATAAGTAAGCTCCAAGGTCTCCTAAGGGTTGCTGAGAGCAACCTCAAGGACAAGTCTGTTGCACCAACTCCCAATCCACCTGCTGCTCCTATTTTGGCCATTTGGCAGGAAAGGGGCAAGAAGAGGAAGGCTCTGTCTAAGAGCCACCTCAAGGGAAGGTCCCGAGATGGTTCCCCTTCTAGTGGGACCAAAGTTGATCCTGCTAAGCCTAACCCTAACCCAAAGGAGGCAGAGTGCCACCATTGCCTCAAAATAGGGCATTGGAAGAGAAGTTGCCCAGAATACCTAAAAGCTATCAGGGAAGGAAAGATCAAGCCGTCTTTCGCAGCTATTTACACAATTAAATCTAATGATTCGTCTCATGCTATTTCTTGGGTCCTCGATACCGGGTGTGGTTACCACATTTGTTCTGAATTGCAGGGACTAAGAAGAAATAAGGATATGGAGTGTGGAAGAATAAATCTAATCATGGGGAACAGAAAATCGTCACCTGTGACCAAGATTGGAGTGTATTCTCTAGTGCTTAGTAATGGATTATGTTTAGATTTGAATAATTGTTGCTACTCGCCAGAAATGGCGAGAAACATCATTTCATTTCGTGGTTTGTTTATACAAGGATTTAGATTTTGTTTTAATAATGAGAATGGTTCAATTTATGCTTATCTAAATGGTGTCTTATATTTTGAAGCAATGCCATGTAATGGAATTTATGAAACTGTTATGATTGTAGATAACCTAGGAAATGATGTTTTATGCATGGATTCTTCCAATAGTATGGATAGAGTATCCTTGTAGCATTGTCGTCTTGGACACGTCAACAAGAAGCACATAGCCCAAATCCAAAAGGATGGAGTGTTGGAGTCATTCGACCTTAGGGAAGATGACACATGCGAATCTTGTTTACTTGGAAAGATGACCAAGTCACCCTTCACTAGCACATGTGAAAGGTGTGAGGGTTTATCGGACCTCATACATACCGATGTATGTGGACCCTTTAGATCAACCACAAAGGATGGGAACCGCTTCTATGTGACTTTTACCGATGACTATAGTAGATATGGGTATATTTACTTAATCAAGAAAAAGTCAGAAACGTTTGAAAAGTTCAAAGAATTCAAAAATATTAGGTCAAAATATGGTTTATACTTTACTTTTCTGGGCAATTATATTTTTGTGTAATAGTTTCTGAATTTATGGCCTAGTTTACGGCTAAGTTTACGGCCGTAAACACCTTACGGCCGTAAACTCATTTACGGCCCATGTGTTTCTGGCCCATGTTCCCTAGTATAAATATAGGTGTTAGGGTGTGAGGAAAAGGATTGATGAACCCTAAGTAGTTTACGGCCAGAGAGAAAGGAACGTTTGTGTGGGTGAATCTTGTGTAAGGAACTTAATTCATATTATCAATACATTGAGATTCATCATCTTCTTCTTCTCCTTCTCTTCTATTTTATTTGACATCATCCGTTTGATTGGGATTCCGCACCATCAAACGGATCTGATTGATACACAGGCAAATTAGGAACTTACAATTGGTATCAGAGCACTGGTTGTATCAGTCAAAAAGATTTATTGTTTCGTCTGCAATCTGAATAATTAGTGTTTCCGGTCCAAGCTTACGACCGTAAACACCGAGTTCTTGGGCCGTAAACCTATTTTGAAGCAATATTTGATCTTATTTTCGAAATATTTTTGCGTTTCTGGATAGATCTCGCAAAAATAAGGGGGGTTTGTTCTTTGTGTTTTTCATAAAAAAGGGTTTTTAATTGAGTTTTGGAGCTTCAAAGTCGAAAAATCGTTGTTTTTCACGTAATTGTTGAAGGGTTTTCGGCCGGAGCTTACTGTCGGAAACAATTCACGGCCGGAGTTTATGGCCGGAAACTGTTCATGGCCGGCGGCGGGGTTCGGGTTTACGGCTAGGATTTCCGGAGTTTGTGGCTCGGCTCGGTAGATTGGCTCGGTAGATCGGCTCGGAGGAAGACGGTTCGGCTAACAGCAGCTCCCATCAGCGCCTTCTAAAGAATCGAAACGGGATTAAGGGGGTGCCGGGATTCGATATTCACAGCGATAAGGAGGGTTTCATTCCAGTCAAATCTAGAGTTTTTCGAAGCTTACGGCCATAGCTTACGGCCGTAAACACGAGTTCACGGGCGCAAGCCCTTTAAGCCTCATTCACCGCATACAATCTTCTCACACAGTCAATCGAGCTTCCGATCTCAAGCTTTAATTATTGTACTTAAGTGAGTTTATTTTCAAATAAAAAAATATAATTTTTATTGGCCGTAAACTCGTGATTCACCGAAAATCGATTTCTTGTTAATCGATAAACTGCACCTTTGTTTTTCAAATTCAATATTCGAAATTATCGTTGGACCGTAAACATAAGTTTACGGCCGGGAAAATTTTTCGGTAACTCGATTATTTAATAATCAATAAATATTTTTTTTGTAATCGGATTCGGAATTCAAATTTTTCTTAGACCGTAAACACCAGTTTACGGCCGTAAGAACATCTCCAAAAGGAATTCTTAGTTTACGGTAAATAAATTTTTAATTAAATTTTATCTTAATTAAAAAAAATTAATTTTAATTTTTGAATTTTATTTTTGACTTTTTATTTCAAATTTTGACTTTGACTTTCAAGTTTGACCTTTGACTTTACACCTTGACTTTTTCGTTTAATTTTTAAATTTTTTTTTTCAAATTTAGCTTTTCGGTTTGACTTTCAAGTTTGATTTTTGCAAGGTTGACTTTTTCAAGGTTGACTTTTTCATGTTTGACTTTTGAGTTTAATTTTTTATTTTGACTTTTAAGTTTTATTTTAGCTTCTAGTTTTTTTAACCGATTTTAAGGTCTACGAGGGAATTTGAAAACATGAAAGAGGGTCGTCAGGAGACGTTAAGACAAAATTTCAACTTTTTCGATTATGACCCTGGAGAAACGCTCGAAACTCAGTTGCAGCGATTTACTACACTTATTACCGAGATGAACATTGCTGGGATCTTTTTGACCAAATCTGAGATAAACAAAAGGCTATTGAATTCACTTCCAAAATCGTGGGATATGAATGTAGCTGTCATCAAGAAGACAAAAGATCTCAATCGTCTTAGTATTGCTGAAGTAATTGAAGAGCTTGACGCTTTAAAGAGTTCTGTAAACCTTCCGGTCAATGAAGTCTCATGTTCTCATTCATGTGAAGTTTCATGTTCTCAATCATGTGAAGATACGATTAAATTTCTTCGGGATCAAATTGATTTATTTAAAAGAGAAGTTGAGGACTTGAGATATGAAGGATATCAACTCAGGAAAGGATAGAAACCCCTGAAGGCTGAATTAGAAGCAAAAACCAAGGACTTTAGGAAACTTCAGGAAGACTACAGTAACAAATGTGAAAACTATGATTATGTAGTCAAACAAAATGCTGAGCTAGTGGTTGTAGTTGAATCTTTGAAAGGAAAGTTTGAAACCACCAAACTTGATGTTAGAAAATATGATTTCTCAAGTGAGGTGGTTGCAAATATGATAGACCAAAGCATGCAATTTAAAAGGAATCAACACAAGGGTCTAGGGTATGATAGTGTACCTCCTCCTTACAATCATAACTACGCATCCATCCCTATGAAACAAGAAGAAATTGACAGGGAGGCACATCTTAAATATGGAAAACCAGCTGGATTTGTGTCAGGAGGAGTTATTAATGTAGAAAATTCTAAGGTTTCTACTTCATGTGTATGTAAAGTAGCAGAAGATGAGAACAAGGAGAAAACCATTGAACAAACCAACATCTCCTTGAACGCTAAATCTGTTGCTTCTAATCAACCTGTCGTTGGTAAATACAGGCCTCCAATTCCAACGCAACAGAGTTCTTGTGGCAAGTGTGCATGTGGGAACAACAAGAAACGAGGCAAGGTTACGCCACCAGGGGCAGGAAGAAATAACTTCACAGTGAAGAAAAAGACATGTTTTCACTGTGAAACACCTGGTCACATTACTAGAAATTGTCCTAATCACGCATACATTCCCTACTATGCACAAGGGTGGCAGAATGCGCCAAGAGGGAGATACTCCAGAAGAAACCCCTCAAGGTCACGTTCAAACAATGCTGATTGGAATGCGCAGAAGGCCAATAATCAATCTTCCAAGGCCAAGAATCAAAATCCCAAGGGCAAGAAGGAAATGTCAACCAACAAGCCAGTTCAAGAGATGCTCCTGTGAAGCCAAGACCGGTTAGGTCAAGGTCATCTCGGCAGTCGGCTTCAAGTTCCAAATCAAGTACTGAGCACCCATAGGATCGAAAAAGAAATGGGTTAAACCCAAATACAAATGGGTTCCGAAGGCTCAATCTCCCAAATCAACTAACAACTCTAATATTTCTACATCTTCTATTTGTGATAAGCAGGACATGTCATGGGAGAGAGTACCGTGAAAGGATGACAAAGGTCGACCCAGTTTCAAAATGGACTAGGTTCCAAAGACCAACTGATCCCGCTCTGTGTCGGAGAGCTATGGAGGCATATCATCAGACTTCGGTTTGTTGGTAATGGCTGCTCCTGGCATATGATTGGGGACATCTCTCAACTGTACAACATTCAGACCTTTGTTTGAGAGTATGTGTCCTTGCGGGAAAGGAAGAAAGGAAGGGATCACATGGGGTTAGTGCTTAATGACATGAAGAATTTTCAGATCTGTTATGAGATTATGCTTGCTGTTCTCAGACCTTCTGAATGCAGATTCAATCGGTGAATTACGGTTTGCGTTTTCTTCTCTATACTCCTGAGTTTTGTTTCTTAAGTTGATTCGCTTTAAAGACTAATTTTTGATTTAGGATAGTTTAAATTTGCGCATTTACTTTCGTTTCTCTCCTATGCACAAATTTAGGGGGAGAAATAAAAACAAAACAAAAATTAGAAAATTTTCAAAAAATCCGAAAACATCAGAAAATCAGAAAATAAAAAATATATTGGTTATGAAATGTGCTTGTAAGAGATGTTTTGGGAAGTGATATTATCTAGTGATAACAGGCAATCTGAGTCTGCATAACGTACCCAAAGTTGAAGGGTCTATGCTCTGACTTGATGCGTTGGTAGGCACGAAAATTTTTAAATGGACATGACTAGGCAGAGTTGAACTTAGGAAATTTATAGACTTGACAAATCTTGACCTAGTTAGATACGTTCAGCCTGACAATACGATGCTCGGATAGGTTGAGCACGGAGATATATATGGGAATCTACTCATTACATTAATTGAACCCGTACTTGGAACCGTGGTTTAACTTTTCCTTGATGTGCGGATTCTGTCCTTAATTCCGATTGGATGGGGCGACTAGTAAATTCCGATAAATTAGGTTTGTAGAATATCATTTTCTTTCTTTCCGTCTGTTAGACATATGTTATCTCCTTTGCGTGACTTCCAATCTGACCTGGTACACAACATATGCAACTCTATTTCTCTGCAGGCTATATATATATATATATATATATATATATATATATATATATATATATATGTGTGTGTGTGTGTGTGTGTGTGTGTGTGTGTGTGAAATACTTCTTATCTGTTAGCCATATATTGTCTCCTTTGCACGACTTCTAATCCGACCTGGTACACAGCATATGCAACCTTCTTCTTCTCAACCCCTCTGAAATAGTTAGCAATAGAATTCTGAATCTATTCTCTCTCTGAATGGTTGTCTGCTCACCCGGTGTAAGGAGTACTTTGGAAGTTCTTGATGGCTGGGGCATATCAGGAAACGAGAAACACGTTCCAGTACACTTAAAATTGAACACATACAGATTGTCTATAGATCTCGCTGCTGAATTTAGGTGGACAACAATATCCCTGGTCGTCGTCAGATGAGTGGACATTAAGATATAGTATCTAAGAAATTAGGATCAGATATAAATTTTAGGATTTTAAGTTCATCATGTCTTGTAACAAATAGTATGTCCTAAATCTGTCACAAATTTTTCGTGTTTAAGTGGACCATAATACCGACGATCGACCAGACAAAGATGTGAATATGAAAGGTACCGACAAGTGGATAAAGGTTGTCTAACAACTTTGATCCCGAATCATTCTTAAAGTTAGATATCATTTTAGTTTTGTTAAATTTGTTCATAGTTTCTTCTAATTTAAATATTGGGGGATAATTAAAAAAAATCAAAAATCAAAAATCAAAGAAAAATTAAAAAAAAATTAAAAATCCAAAAATAGTGTTATTTCTGTTTTGTTTCTTGTTCAGAAAAATAAAAAATCCACAAATATTTTTGTTTCTGTTTTAATTTGTGTGCTAAGTTTTCTTTTAGTTTTGTTTATTCTTGAAAAGTGATTTCAGGTATAGATGAGACTCATGGAGTTTGTGTTGAAGATATCTGAGCCAAAGCTTCGTCCGTGAGTATCGAAGAATTCTCATTCGAAGGAGCAAGAAATGAAGATTATTCTTTCAACATTCAATCCTTCAACCCAGAAGCAAGGTGAAGCTGCAATTGAAGACTATGTGACGGATTGCATTGAAGCCTCCTCAATCAGTCTGCTGCTATCTATGAACCTGCTGAAGTGATCTAGAAGTTTAGTTCTCTCTGATGTTCTCTCTGAAGATTCTCAAGCTGAAAGCACTATCTTCCAAGAATCAGTACGTAAAACCTCCTCACCCAATGTGCGTTCAATGCCAAATTCTGAAGAAAACCTCAAGTGCTCAAGATGAAGTCATTCATTGAAGATTCATATGTTCATCCTGATGCTGTGAAGAAATCAAAGGTTAATGCTAAAGCCAAGTTCCCAATGAAGATTATCAAGAAAGTCAGCTACTTTTTAGGGGGAGCTTGTTGGGTCATTAAGAAAAGAAAGCTATAAACCAAGGGGAGATTGTTAGGTCAACATATGGTTTATACTTTACTTTTCTGGGCAATTATATTTTTTTGTAATAGTTTATGAATTTATGGCCTAGTTTACGGCCGTAAACTCATTTACGGCCCATGTGTTTCCGGCCCATGTTCCCTAGTATAAATATAGGTGTTAGGGTGTGAGGAATAGGATTGATGAACCCTAGGTAGTTTATGGACAGAGAGAAAGGAACGTTTGTGTGGGTGAATCTTGTGTAAGGAACTTAATTCATATTATCAATACATTGAGATTCATCATCTTCTTCTTCTTCTCCTTCTTTTCTATTTTATTTGACATCATCCGTTTGATTGGGATTCCGCACCATCAAACGGATCTGACTGATACACAGGAAAATTAGGGACTTACAAAAAATGAAGTGGAGAATCAATTGAGCAGGAAAATCAAGATGCTTCGATCCGATCGAGGAGGAGAGTACCTAAGTATTGAATTCGACGACTATCTCAAATAATTTGGAATAGTTTTGCAATTCATGCCACCTAGGACACCGCAGTTGAATGGTGTGGTAGAAAGGCGTAATCGAACCTTATTAGACATGGTTCGTTCTATGATCAGTCGTGCTTCACTACCTATCTCATTCTGGGGGTTTGCCTTAGAGACTGCCGCCCATATCCTTAACCGAGTCCCTACTAAGAAGGTTGCCAAAACACCTCACGAGATGTGGACAGGGAAAGCTCCCTCGTTAGCACATATCAAGGTTTGGGTTGCGAGGGTTTCATAAGATGAGATACTCACGACAAGCTCGAACCTCATAGTGAACGATGTATTTTCATTGGCTACACGCAGAAATCCTTTAGATATCTCTTCTATAGACCGAAGGACAATGTTGTCTTCATTTCGAGGAGAGGGGTTTTCCGAGAGCGAGAACTCATAAGCCAAGGAGACAGTGGGAGGCAAATCGAACTTGAAGAGATTCAAGAATCGATTGATGAAGGAACCTCTACCGCTGGCGCTCAACCTGAGGAGGAAACTCCGGTTGAACCAATTGACGAGTCCAGTTTTATGGTTTTCATATTACTACAGAAGGGGACACGTATATTAGTGATGGTACACTAATAAATCTAGATGAACCTAATAGCTTTAAGGAAGCCATGGCAGGCCCAGAGTCTGCAAAATGGAAAGAGGCAATGGACAACGAGATCCAATCCATGTATGACAACCAAGTTTGGAATTTGGTTGATAATGTGCCTGGACGTAAGACTGTTGGGTGCAAATGGATCTTCAAGAAGAAGACCGACGTGGATGGAAACGTACACACACATAAGGCGCGATTGGTTGCGAAGGGCTTTACTCAAACTCCCGGAGTTGACTATTATGAGACCTTCTCACAAGTTGTGAAGATAAAGTCTATTAGAGTGTTGCTAGCTATTGCCGCATTTCATAATTATGAGATTTGGCAAATGGATGTCAAGACTGCCTTCCATAATGGGAAGTTGGCTGAGGATGTTTAGATTGGCTCAGCCAGAGGGTTTTGTTGATCCAAAGCATCCAAATAGAGTGTGTAAGCTTGAGAAGTCCATTTATGGACTTAAGCAAGCGTCTCGCAGATGGAATCTTTGCTTCGATGAGAAAGTCAAATAGTTTGGATTTTTACGAAGTGAAGATGAATCATGTGTATATGTCAAAGCCAGTGGGAGTATAGTCAGCTTCCTCGTTCTGTATGTCGATCACATACTACTCATAGGAAACGACCTCCCGACAATGCAGGAGGTTAACTCCTGGCTCGGGAAGTGCTTCGCTATGAAGCACCTCGGGGAGGCTTCCTATATTTTGGGAATAAGGATAGTGAGAGAACGAAGTAAGAGACTAATAGGACTTAGTTAGAACACTTACTTAGATAAAGTAACAAAACGTTTTAGTATGGAAAATTCGAAGAAGGGACAATTACCGATACAAAGTAAAGCCAAGTTGAATAAGACTCAAAGTCCGAGTACCGAAGCCGAAATAGCATAAATGAGCCGAGTACCATACGCTTCCACAGTTGGCTCAATCATGTATGCTATGACTTGTACTCGCCCTGATGTAGCCTTTGCTTTGAGCATGGTTAGTAGATATGAAGGGAACCTTGGCAGAGGCCATTGAATTGCGGTAAAGAATATCCTTAAGTACCTTCGGAGGACCAAGGAATGGTTTTTAGTCCTCGGAGGGAGTGATAAATTGAAGGTGCGAGGGTATAGTGACGCCAGCTTTCAGACCGACAGGGACAACTACCGTTCGTAGTCGGGCTGGGTCTTTACCCTTAATGGAGGAGCAGTAACTTGGAAGAGTTCCAAGCAGGAAACCGTAGCTGATTCAACGTGTGAATCAAAGTACATTGCAGCGAGCGAAGCATCGAAGGAGGCAATATGGTTGAAGAACTTCATTGGTGATGTTGGAGTTGTGCCTGCCATAAAGGAGCCTATGGAAATTTTCTGTGACAATGAAGGAGCGGTTGCGTTAACCAAGGAACCAAGGGATCATGGTAGATTTCGACATATCGACAGAAAATATCACTTTATTAGACATCGTGTAGAGGAAGGAAAACTCGTGGTTAAGAGGATATCATCAGAAGATAACCCAGCAGATCCGCTTACGAAGGGACTGAGTAGGGTTAAGCATTTGCAACATGCTAGGAGTATTGGACTGAAGGATGATATTAGTTTATATTAGAAAGTTTTAGAAACTTGTAATAGATAAATGTAATTTAACATTTGATGAATAAATAAAGGAGTATTATTTATAAGTAAAGTTACTGTCTTATGTTAATTGTTTAACTATTGTTTCACTTTGCATGTTTTGACTTCCAGAATAAATGAGTTTATTTAGAATAATCGAATTATTCAAACAATCCACAATCGTTCATATGTTGGAAGTAGGTATGAATGAAGATTGTCATGAATTGGTGTGTAGATTGTCTAAATGGTATTAGACATAGCAAAAGTTTGCTGCAACATTCATGAGTGCTTATGAACTTGTTTTGAGCATTGGAACAAACCCGCGCTTGCTGGAATCACCTCATGGAATGTGACGAAAAGGTTGATCGCAAGACGATAATATCAGTAAATTGATGTTATAAAACACATTGGTGTGTATATTTGATTAATGAATAAGTAAATGCATACAAGTCGAAGTTTATCTGTTACTTTTATCCTAAGACGGTAAAAGCGATATCTCGGCCGCTCGATGATTTGAATTGACTTATGTGTCGGGCCCGGTCAGAACTGAATTGATGTGTTCGATTAAGTTCTATGTCAAATAAATCTGAGATCGAGAAACCAACTTCTAGACAATTGGTTCCATAGAATTGTCTGCACGATATCTAAACAGAGGACTATAAGATCCCTTATCTAAAGGACAAGATTGATAAGATCAGAGTTTGACAGCGTCTTTGAGAACTACGATTGCTAATCGGATTATGCTTGTATATCTAGTTACTAGACTTATCCAAGTGGGAGACTGTTGGAATAGTGTCTAAGATTGCAAGTATATTTGGCAAGTATTTGACCCGATTGTGCATGGTCCTTTTGGGTTGCCTTCACCATACCAACTTGACAGGATGATTTATAATGAGAGAAGAAATATTATTAATATATTATGAGAATAATATAAGGAATAATAATATTGTTATTTGATTAATATAAGTCATAAATTAATTAGGAATTAATTTGGTGACTTAAAGAGATTAACTGAATAAAGGGGTATAAACTGTCAATTGTATGATAGTTGTATTTTGAGCAGTGATCCTTAATGGATAAGGGGTGGACGGTTTTAGGGTTTGGAACGACCTAGAAATCGTCCAAGGCTTATCAATAAGGAGATTGGATTGCTTAGGGCCTAAGTTATCCAATTAGGGTTTAAGGGTGAAACCCTAGGAGGCTCACTAGTATAAATAGACCCATGAGGTCAAGGAAATCGGCACTCTTGCAATAAAAGAAACCCTGACTGATTTCTTGCCCTCCCCTCTCTCTCTCTCTCTCTATTCATCCTCTTGCTAGTTGGTGTTTGTAAGCCATTAGAGGAGTGACATTTGTGACTCTAAGTTCCAAGGACAAGAACATTCAAGCAAGAAAATCAAGGTAATCTTTCAGATCTGATTTCATGTGTTATTATATGAATGTTTTATTAGATCTATCAATCAAAGTCTTGGATATATTGCATGTTCAATTAGAGAAAGCTAGATCCAAGCATTAGGGTTTGTATGTGCACATAGGAATGTTCTTATGGCTCAAAACCGTAAATTCTATCGTGCAATTCCTGAAATCCCTAGCCTATCACTAGCCTGTTGTTCTAACATATCACAATACAAAGAACAGTATGGTAATTTAGGGTCAACTTACTGGCTCCGACTGATCGTACACATCACATCCGCTTTTAGTTATTTTGCAAGCAACTTTGAAAGTTATTTAAACCCCTTACTTTGAAAATCATTTGAAAACCCTTCCCCCTGAGTTTGTGACTAGATTCACACAAGTGTTCCTCAAATTCACTGAAACCAAGGCTCTGATACCAACTTGAAGTATCCCAAAATTTTCGACAATTTTAGACTTTTTGAAACGATGCTTTTAGTAATAAAATGTTTACAAAAATAGTGTCCTAAAACATTATTTGAATATCAGTGCCTCCTATGATCAATGACATAAAATCAGGATGTGTACGGTTATGCCTTTCCCTTGCCACGAATCTCTGAAACCCCTGAAACTATAAACCAAAAACTGTAAGTACAAATCTGAATGAGTTTCCCCCAAATTACCAAAACACAACATATAACATATACAATAAACAAAATGGATAAAGGGCCTTCAACATGACTGGAACGCCCCAGTTGCCTACAATCCATATGGTATGACCACAGAGCCTTCAGTCTGAATGGAACGTCCCACCAGCCTACACTCTATCTGGTACGCTCACAGAACCTTCGGCATGACTGGTACGCGTCATCGGGCTTTCAACCTATCTGGAAAGTTCTCCGGGCCTTCGGCCTGAGAGGTACACCCTACCGACCTTCAGTTTATTTGGGACGCCTTGGGTCTGTTGTCTTTCAGCAAAAAGAAGGACCGCCTCAACCCAACCACACACAACATGTCAACATATACATATCCAAAACACATATAAGCCCAACAAATCATAACAACATATCGATATTACATTTCCAGGACTGTTGACTGATAGTAAAAAGCAGTGTAGTGTCAACCTACCCACTGACACTACGACAACATATACACATCTACACATATGACCATTAAACAGACAATCAGGCAGATCTATAGAGCACTAAGCAAAGCAACATTCTATCTATCAAGATATACATCTAACAGATCACTAAAGTACTCAGTCATACGATAATCAGCATAACAATCTATTAACGTATCCCATAGGGAAGACGTCAAAAAAAGAGAAGTAATACTAACTCCAAGCATGGCCTGGTTAGAAACTGGTCGAATCTAGTGTGAGGCCAAGGCCGGGCCTTCGCCAACACGGAGTCACCGGTATGGTGGTTAAGGGGCAGAACTGCGCAATGCCCTCTTCTTCTATAAATAATAACCCAACAAAAGTGGGACCAATTAGAGAGTTCCACTTAGCCATCTGACGACAACCGCAATCATCATAATAGCAAAGATTCTCCTCTAGCCAATGAGGTAACGAGGAGAAAACACGTAACGGAGGATCCGCCACGTTACGTCTCACGAGGGAAGGTTTAACAAAAATCAGTTAGGAGGCATGCAGCTCTCAATCAGGTATAAAAGGACTGTTCTTCCTCATTAAGGGGGGGACAAAACTCTTTTTCCTCATATTTACCCTATATTCTCTTACAATCAATTCTAACTTGATCGTCGGAGCTTCGTCCTGGGAATCTGTGACAATCCAAAATTTTATATTCTGTACAACCCTTCACTTCAACAGAAGTTAGAACAGTTTCTGCTAAATTTCCAAAAACTCCAAGAGTTTGGAGTTTATGGCCTAAATGGTATTTAGACCGTAAACTCCATGGACTATATAGATGGCACTTAGCCATTTTTCCTTCATTTTTCCCATTTCAACTAGAGAAAACCTGATTTCTCTCCCAAGGATCTTCAAGATTTTGTCCCAAATTGTAAGTACTTCTATCTTAGTGTATTTTAAGGCTTGTTATACTTCCTTATACCAAGATATCCCCCAAGAAACACCAAGAACAAGGTGTTTACGGTCCAAGGTGTTCTTGGACCGTAAACCCTAAAATGGGTGCCAAAGTGTGCCCTAGTTCCTTCTAAGCCTTGGAAACTAGCATAGATCCTTCCCCTGATGAGTTTAACACTTGAAAAACACCAAGAACGCCCATGAACATGGGTTTATGGTTTTGGAATCTCCCAAAACCGTAAACACCCCCAAAGGGTGTTTTGATGCCCCTAACACCTTAGTAAGCCTTGGATATTAGATAGAGCCTTACACCATTGAACTAAGGACTTTAATTTACGAAATGGTACTTCTTACCATGAGTTTACGGCTGTAAACTCATGGGGAAGTGGTCCCCAGACCGTAAACACTATACAAGGCCATTCTTGGACCTTAAGCTCACCTAACCTCTTGTTTAAGCCTTGGAACACTTAGCCACTTAAGTTATGTTAGTTTTAAGCCTCATTTGGTTACCTAAATGAAAGTTTACGGTCAAGAGTAAACTCCCTTGGACCGTAAACTCCAACAAACATGGTCCATTGACCATAAACTCCCGTATAAGGCCTTGCACTCCTTTGTTGCAACCCGATAACCTCCTAACACTTTCAGCAAAGTGTTTTCCTCACATTAGGATGTTTATCCATGTTGAATTAGTGTTATAATCACTAATTATATATATATATATATATATATATATACACACATATGTCTTCATATGTTATTAGGATCATTGTGTGTGTCTAAGTCTTCACTTGACACCAAGCACTTGTCCGACATTTCCATCCGATCCGCTCACTGCAGGTGAGTTCATACCCCCTTAATCAATATTTTAAATGTTTTTAAATGAATTTATGGGGGGATACAAGTTGAATTATGCTAATTATTATATTAATCACATGTGATTAATAAGTAGCATACAAATGGATTTACTACTCTTTTAGCTGTTTAACCAAGCCGATTACTTCAAATGGCTTTCCAAAACGTTTTTACTTGTTTAAAACTCTTTATGAAATTGTCTTACATACTGAATGTTTCTTTTCAAACTCTATTACAATTGTGTTTCAAACAAAGGTTCCTTATACTTTAAACTGTTCTTATCAAACAAACTACTTTCAAATCATTTTACAAACTAACATCAAGTCATCCTTTCTTAGTTACTAAACTTTTCAATGGTTTTACAAAACTTCTTTTATACTTTTATATTGTCAAATGCATGCCTATGTATGTATAGTTATATAAGTAATGTTTAAAGGACTTAGGAAGGCTAGCTCGCTTTATCTCCTTTTCCTCGTTGGGATGTGGCTTTAGGGCATTAGTGTAACAACCCGAAGTTGTTCATCTCCGAAAACCCATTCTACCCGTAAAACTCGTCGGAAAACGAAATGTCCCATTATCATTTTTGGGCTTACTTATCTATAATTATATATTTATTTTCACTCAATGAGGGTCCAAATCATCAAGGAACTCATGAATTTAGCCCAAAACATTTATTTCTTAAGTTTTAGAAATATCCTTGTCGGGTGACGAAAACTCAATCGGGTGCGACCCAAAGCATCGTTTAAGGCCGGTATCGGGTAGAATTCCTCCGTGTCCAAGTTTTAGGGACTATATAAGAGTGTTTAAACACTCATTTGAAGCTTTTTCCTTCTCTCTCTACTCTCTCTCTAACCTCTCTCCTAAATCCAAAGATTAAGTGTCCAAAACTCAAATTTAAGGCTTCAAATCCTTAAGGTACCTTCCTAGCCTTAATCTATAGCATGTTTAGCTTCCAAATTAGACACTTAATCATAAAAATGGACCATATATGTGAGTTTACGGCCCAGGAGGCTGCCTAGGCCGTAAACACCATTTTGAAGGGTTTTTAGCCCTTAAACTCCTTCCTTAACTCAATTGGACTTTAGATATGGCTAAGGGACTTCAAGATATGGACTTAGAACACCTAAAACTATAATTTTGAGGACTTTGAAGGAGTTTACGGCCAAGGAATAAGCTTAGGCCGTAAACTCATGAAAATGGGGTTTTTCATGCCTTTAAACCCTTCCAAATCACCCCTACAGCTTAGATATGAATTATAGGACTTTGATTCTTGCATTTGGACACTTGAAACATTAATTTTGAGGGACTTAGATGAGTTTATGGCCAAGGAGAGTTCTTGGGCCGTAAACTCCACAAAACTTGGCATAAATCTCATTCTAAGGTGTTAGAAAGCCATCCAACACCACCAAAAGCCTTGGAATAAATCAAGGGACCAACCAAAAATACTTTGAGGGCCTAAAACACAACATTTATGGGGTTTCTAAGGGTTTACGGCCAAGACATGTTCTTGGGCCGTAAACTCCAAAATTTTTGGTGTTAGAATGCAAACTACACACCCCTAAGGCCCTTAGATGAATTTTAGAAGTCCTTTCATGCATGTTCTAGGCCTTGAAACACTTTGGAACACCACACACAAGAGTTTACGGCCATGAAGGGGGTTTCATGGGCCGTAAACTCCACAAATCCCTCAAAAATCCCATGCAAACTCATGTTAGGCCTTGGATTAATTTTACCAATCACATGTGATTTGTTCTAGCACCATTTAACACCATTTCCTTGAGTAATTAGGAGTTTACGGCCAGGAGCCTATGCTAGGCCGTAAACTCCCATGAATTAATCAATTTGGTGATTTTAATCCATTCCATGCATTTAGAACAAAGCCTAGAATCTTTTCCCATGTCCATATAAGCCATTTAAGCCATTTAAACACCCAAAACCACACCCACATGAGTTTACGGCCGTAAACTCATGTATGTGTGTGTTTTGTGGTTGTAAACTCATTTAAAAGTTTACTTATGGGGAGTAAACTCAAGTCCCAAGTCCCTAGTGTCATTTCTCATCCCTAAACGCCACCCGGGTCCCTCCAAACACTTGTATCGGAGTGTTTTCGCGACCTGAAGCAATTGTCCCTATCCAACAATTAATCTAAGTCCTAATTAGATACAAATGTGTATCTTTACATTATAATTAGGAATCTCGTGTATTTGCAAGCCCCGGATCAACTCTTAGCATCCAAATCGTCATACTTCTCGTCTGGTGAGTTCATACCCCTACGCCTTTTTCACTGTTTTTAACTGTTTTCAGGGGGGGAATACAAGCAAAACAAAACTGTTTCTAAATCATAACATTTATGCGTTTCAAATAATATATGGCAATCTTATAAACTCTTTTACTCCTTATGTATTATGTTGAGCATAAGGAATGATTTATCAATTACAACTAAATGGATTTTAGTTAAGAAAATAACCAAACTAATCAAATTATTATGGGAATAATTTGGGGTTCTATGTTTCTCATTATATCACTTACTGATATCTGTATTAAGTTATTAGATAAACTATTTCTGATTCAGTTTATCTTCGTATAATTCAAATGTTTTGCCAGATAGTCTCATTGTATGTAACTATTTTCACTGTATCATGTCTTTAAGCCTTTGTATGTTTGTTATCGTATGAGAATCCTGTGAATAGTTTAATACTAGTTTGTGAGATAGTCACTACCCTTTATGGATGATCAAGTAAATACTCTCCAGAAGTGTAACCAGAGTCTCCTGGAGGGAGAGCGAAGAGTTTGTGAATAGATCTATTCGGGACTGACAATCCCACACCTTAACTGCTAGCTACAGTTAGGCGGGCACGCCTGGGGTGACAAATTCTGGATATCATTCGACGTCTGACTAACGCCAAGGAGGTCTCGTTGTCATATCAGCATGGTTACCCGACTCACAATACGTATTAATATAAACTTATTCACAGCTAGAATCTGATTAGAATCTATATCTTGTTCGGGATGGTAATCCCATGGTCTTGTAGTCTATATCTCGTTCGGGATGGTAATCCCATGGTTTTATATCTATATCTCGTTCGGGATGATAATCCCATGATCTTGAGTCTATATTTCATTCGGGATGGCAATCCCATGGTTTTGAAACTAAATCTTATACGGGATGATAATCCCATGATTTTATCAAATTATCTTATATCTAGTTTCGGGATAGTGATCCCATGGTTATCAAACTATCTTATATCTACTTTCGGGATAATGATCCCATGGTTTTTATCGAATTATCTTATAACTGATTCGGGATGTAATCCCAAGGTTTTCAAAATACTTTCTATTTACAGTTCGTCTAAATTATAGTTTTGTGTATTAAACTATACTATGTGCTACCTAATCAATCTTACAATTAGGAAAATATGGGATTTTCCTGGGGTTAACATTGTATCTGTAACAGAACTGTAACGAAAGATAACATAACTACTTTACATAAGAAAATATGGGATTTTCTTGGATATTAAATCTTTTCAGAAAACTAAAGGAAATCGATACATTTTCACAAAACAAAACCGCTTATGAACTCACCAGGTTTATGCTGATTTTCAAACTGCTTGTATTCTCAGGTCCAAGTTAGACAGGTACCCGGCGATATCTTTTGGTGAAGACGGAGTGCTCCGAGGACTCGTCTCTTTTGTTCACATGATATATGTATAACTTTTGTACAATTTACTTTTGAACCAAATGTAAACTTTCACATATATGTAATGTAATGGTTGTTTACTGTGATTACTATGTACATTGGATTTGATACACAACATGGAGTCAACCCCGGGAACGTTTCCGCCTTTGGTTTTCGGGGTGTGACAGATTGGTATCAGAGCCCTTGTTTATAGTGAATAGAGTATACCAAACCTTACATGGTATAAAACTATAAACATTAAGGGGCCTAAGTGCTCTGAACTAAAAGTATCTTACAATATATAAGTATTTTCAAAAGTATTTAAATATGCCGAGCCGTCGAAATCCGTAACTATAAGTAGAACAAAACATAAGTAAATGGGTGTTGTACACTACGGTTAAACCTGGGCAGTTATGTAGTCGTGTCTAGGGTCAATATAGCCTGGCCAACTATATTCATTCGAGACACGGCCAACATGTGCTTGGGAGTGACTGTGGCATGCGACATACCTAAAACTTACCCAATATCCCAAATAATAAATCAACACTGCAGCGAACCATGAAATACTATGGGAGTATTTCTCGAGCCGATCCTTTGTAGAAATCCTCGTATACGCGTTATTCCTTAACCATTCCTCTAGCGATAAAATGTTCTATCTTGGTAACTCCTTTCTGCTTTATCGCTTAGTATGATGCTATATTTGCCTTGATGAGATATCTCCTGTCCCATATCTCTTGATTCAATTTAGAGGACTTATGATCCTCTCTTTCCTGATCTTGTTAGATCACGATGCCTCCAAGAAAGAGACCCAGCTCAACGAACAACAACAATCCTCCTTTTCAACTTGATCTTGCATCGCTTTAGACAGTTCTGACTGCTGCAATGGTAGCAGCCATGTCGCAAATGAACTCTAGAAATTCAGGAGGTGATCCCCAACCCCAAAACCCAGAAGATAGCCAGGGACACCAAAAAGGGGGTTCCTATAAAGACTTCATGAACGCAAAACCGACATTCTTCGATGGCACAGGGGGTGTCATTGCTTTAACCCGATGGTTCGAGAAAATCGAATCAATCTTTGAAATATGTGGCTGTTCGGAGTCTGATAGAGTCAAGTTTGCCGCCTGTACCTTCCTTGACAAAGCCTTGACTTGGTGGAACGGCCGAGTCAAATCCTTAACTTTACCTGTAGCCAATGCTATGGGCTGGGAAGCTATGAAGGAGCTTCTTCTCGCAGAGTATTGCCCTCGGGGCGAACTTCAGAAGCTAGAACACGAGCTTTGGAACCTTAAGATGAAGGGTTCTGACATAGCTGCTTATACCTCAAGATTCGATGATCTGGCGTTACTTTGTCCGGGAATGGTTACCCCGGAAGGTAAAAAGATAGAGAGATTCATCTGGGGGTTGACCCAGCCAACAAAGGGGAATGTCTTGGCTGCGAAGCCAGACACTTATGACAGTGCCAAGTGCCTTGCGAAAATCCTGATAGATCAGGAAGACAACTCTGATGAAGAAGCTACTACCCCCGAGCCAGTCACTAGTGGAGGCGGAAGTAAAAGGAAATCCTGGAACAAGCGTAAGGCCCAGAGTACGCAAGGGTCTTCTAAGAAACAGCAAACGGTAGCGGTCCATGCTGCTACTGCCCCTGTTGCTGTTTCAACTGTAGGTTCCACAGCCCAAACTCCCGCCAGTGGATACACTGGTACCCTTCCTTGGTGTGGTAAGTGCAACTACCACCATCGCATTCCTGGACCATGTCGCGAAAAGATCTGCGACAACTGTGGCAATAAGGGCCATCTTGCGCGAACCTGTAGAAAACCAACGAAGCCAACGAACCAATCATCCGGAGCGGGAATCAGTCCGGCCTGCTATAATTGTGGTGAAGCTGGGCACTTCAAAAGGAATTGTCCCAAGACAGCTACAACCACAGATCCCTCTGCTGCCGCAGGTATATCTCTCTTTGAAAATTTTTATACTTAGAACTCTTTTTGATTATTGGGTGCAAAAGGGAAATCTGTTATCTATCTATTCGAACGTTTTCTAAACCCAATCCTTCGTATGTAATCGAGACGACTAACTAGTGAGATAGAGAACACTAACTTCGTATCTATAGATTGAATCCTTGGTCCGGAGGACTGTTCTGTTCTATTCGATTTAAAAAGGGAGAAACTTTTCCATGAAAATACTTTGATGCTATGTTTAACATGAAATGACCAAGTCTCATTCATGTTGTTATCTTTACTTTCGAAAGGGTCGCTCGTCTAGATTCTTCCTCGACCCTGTTCTCGTGAGCTTCGGCATCAATCTTTCGTATCATTCTATGCCTTAGAACTCAAAAGTTTTCCCAATATGAGTTACCACGCATCCCTCGTTTCTGTGATTATTGAGAAACGGGAAGTTAGCAGCCTTTCTCTCTAAATGTCTATCCCGAAGGATTCCCGGGAGTTTCTTTCGAGCATCTAGTTTAGTCTCACATCAAATCTTTCGAGATCTTCGTAGAGATCGATTCAGCAACCTTCAAGTTTTGGATGCCCTTAGAACTTGGTAACAACTATTTAGACCATCACGTCTCGAATCCTAGGAAGCATCTGCCCAACGAAACCCTAGTGATTCCTTTGAGGAAACCGAAGTTATTCGGGGTTGGAGCTTCCACGAGAAAGCAGATTGATATCGTGAATTGAGAGAGAGTCAAGAAGCGAAACCAAGACATGTCCCGATAACGAGAATTCATTAGAACACTCAATAGAGCCCTGATTCCACTTGAGAAAGTGAAGATCCGAAGCAACAAATCCATTCATGTTTCATTCCAATCCATGACCTGTATCTTATTCTTTGAATTTCGGGACGAAATTCCCTCTAACGCGGGGATAATGTAACAACCCGAAGTTGTTCATCTCCGAAAACCCATTCTACCCGTAAAACTCGTCGGAAAACGAAATGTCCCATTATCATTTTTGGGCTTAGTTATCTATAATTATATATTTATTTTCACTCAATGAGGGTCCAAATCATCAAGGAACTCATGAATTTAGCCCAAAACATTTATTTCTTAAGTTTTAGAAATATCCTTGTCGGGTGACGAAAACTCAATCGGGTGCGACCCAAAGCATCGTTTAAGGCCGGTATCGGGTAGAATTCCTCCGTGTCCAAGTTTTAGGGACTATATAAGAGTGTTTAAACACTCATTTGAAGCTTTTTCCTTCTCTCTCTACTCTCTCTCTAACCTCTCTCCTAAATCCAAAGATTAAGTGTCCAAAACTCAAATTTAAGGCTTCAAATCCTTAAGGTACCTTCCTAGCCTTAATCTATAGCATGTTTAGCTTCCAAATTAGACACTTAATCATAAAAATGGACCATATATGTGAGTTTACGGCCCAGGAGGCTGCCTAGGCCGTAAACACCATTTTGAAGGGTTTTTAGCCCTTAAACTCCTTCCTTAACTCAATTGGACTTTAGATATGGCTAAGGGACTTCAAGATATGGACTTAGAACACCTAAAACTATAATTTTGAGGACTTTGAAGGAGTTTACGGCCAAGGCATAAGCTTAGGCCGTAAACTCATGAAAATGGGGTTTTTCATGCCTTTAAACCCTTCCAAATCACCCCTACAGCTTAGATATGAATTATAGGACTTTGATTCTTGCATTTGGACACTTGAAACATTAATTTTGAGGGACTTAGATGAGTTTACGGCTAAGGAGAGTTCTTGGGCCGTAAACTCCACAAAACTTGGCATAAATCTCATTCTAAGGTGTTAGAAAGCCATCCAACACCACCAAAAGCCTTGGAATAAATCAAGGGACCAACCAAAAATACTTTGAGGGCCTAAAACACAACATTTATGGGGTTTCTAAGGGTTTACGGCCAAGACATGTTCTTGGGCCGTAAACTCCAAAATTTTTGGTGTTAGAATGCAAACTACACACCCCTAAGGCCCTTAGATGAATTTTAGAAGTCCTTTCATGCATGTTCTAGTCCTTGAAACACTTTGGAACACCACACACAAGAGTTTACGGCCATGAAGGGGGTTTCATGGGCTGTAAACTCCACAAATCCCTCAAAAATCCCATGCAAACTCATGTTAGGCCTTGGATTAATTTTACTAATCACATGTGATTTGTTCTAGCACCATTTAACACCATTTCCTTGAGTAATTAGGAGTTTACGGCCAGGAGCCTATGCTAGGCCATAAACTCCCATGAATTAATCAATTTGGTGATTTTAATCCATTCCATGCATTTAGAACAAAGCCTAGAATCTTTTCCCATGTCCATATAAGCCATTTAAGCCATTTAAACACCCAAAACCACACCCACATGAGTTTACGGCCGTAAACTCATGTATGTGTGTGTTTTGTGGTTGTAAACTCATTTAAAAGTTTACTTATGGGGAGTAAACTCAAGTCCCAAGTCCCTAGTGTCATTTCTCATCCCTAAACGCCACCCAGGTCCCTCCAAACACTTGTATCGGAGTGTTTTCGCGACCTGAAGCAATTGTCCCTATCCAATAATTAATCTAAGTCCTAATTAGATACAAATGTGTATCTTTACATTATAATTAGGAATCTCGTGTATTTGCAAGCCCCGGATCAACTCTTAGCATCCAAATCGTCATACTTCTCGTCTGGTGAGTTCATACCCCTACGCCTTTTTCACTGTTTTTAACTGTTTTCAGGGGGGGAATACAAGCAAACCAAAACTGTTTCTAAATCATAACATTTATGCGTTTCAAATAATATATGGCAATCTTATAAACTCTTTTACTCCTTATGTATTATGTTGAGCATAAGGAATGATTTATCAATTACAACTAAATGGATTTTAGTTAAGAAAATAACCAAACTAATCAAATTATTATGGGAATAATTTGGGGTTCTATGTTTCTCATTATATCACTTACTGATATGTGTATTAAGTTATTAGATAAACTATGTCTGATTCAGTTTATCTTCGTATAATTCAAATGTTTTGCCAGATAGTCTCATTGTATGTAACTATTTTCACTGTATCATGTCTTTAAGCCTTTGTATGTTTGTTATCGTATGAGAATCCTGTGAATAGTTTAATACTAGTTTGTGAGATAGTCACTACCCTTTATGGATGATCAAGTAAATCCTCTCCAGAAGTGTAACCAGAGTCTCCTGGAGGGAGAGCGAAGAGTTTGTGAATAGATCTATTCGGGACTGACAATCCCACACCTTAACTGCTAGCTACAGTTAGGCGGGCACGCCTGGGGTGACAAATTCTGGATATCATTCGACGTCTGACTAACGCCAAGGAGGTCTCGTTGTCATATCAGCATGGTTACCCGACTCACAATACGTATTAATATAAACTTATTCACAGCTAGAATCTGATTAGAATCTATATCTTGTTCGGGATGGTAATCCCATGGTCTTGTAGTCTATATCTCGTTCGGGATGGTAATCCCATGGTTTTATATCTATATCTCGTTCGGGATGATAATCCCATGATCTTGAGTCTATATTTCATTCGGGATGGCAATCCCATGGTTTTGAAACTAAATCTTATACGGGATGATAATCCCATGATTTTATCAAATTATCTTATATCTAGTTTCGGCATAGTGATCCCATGGTTTATCAAGTTATCTTATATCTACTTTCGGGATAATGATCCCATGGTTTTTATCGAATTATCTTATAACTGATTCGGGATGTAGTCCCAAGGTTTTCAAAATACTTTCTATTTACAGTTCGTCTAAATTATAGTTTTGTATATTAAACTATACTATGTGCTATCTAATCAATCTTACAATTAGGAAAATATGGGATTTTCCTGGGGTTAACATTGTATCTGTAACAGAACTGTAACGAAAGATAACTTAACTACTTTACATAAGAAAATATGGGATTTTCATGGATATTAAATCTTTTCAGAAAACTAAAGGAAATCGATACATTTTCATAAAACAAAACCGCTTATGAACTCACTAGCTTTATGCTGATTTTCAAACTGCTTGTATTCTCAGGTCCAAGTTAGACAGGTACCCGGCGATATCTTTTGGTGAAGACGGAGTGCTCCGAGGACTCGTCTCTTTTGTTCACATGATATATGTATAACTTTTGTACAATTTACTTTTGAACCAAATGTAAACTTTCACATATATGTAATGTAATGGTTGTTTACTGTGATTACTATGTACATTGGATTTGATACACAACATGGAGTCAACCCCGGGAACGTTTCCGCCTTTGGTTTTCGGGGTGTGACAGATTGGTATCAGAGCCCTTGTTTATAGTGAATAGAGTATACCAAACCTTACATGGTATAAAACTATAAACATTAAGGGGCCTAAGTGCTCTGAACTAAAAGTATCTTACAATATATAAGTATTTTCAAAAGTATTTAAATATGCCGAGCCGTCGAAATCCGTAACTATAAGTAGAACAAAACATAAGTAAATGGGTGTTGTACACTACGGTTAAACCTGGGCAGTTATGTAGTCGTGTCTAGGGTCAATATAGCCTGGCCAACTATATTCATTCGAGACACGACCAACATGTGCTTGGGAGTGACTGTGGCATGCGACATACCTAAAACTTACCCAATATCCCAAATAATAAATCGACGCTGTAGCGAACCATGAAATACTATGGGAGTATTTCTCGAGCCGATCCTTTGTAGAAATCCTCGTATACGCGTTATTCCTTAACCATTCCTCTAGCGATAAAATGTTCTATCTTGGTAACTCCTTTCTGCTTTATCGCTTAGTATGATGCTATATTTGCCTTGATGAGATATCTCCTGTCCCATATCTCTTGATTCAATTCAGAGGACTTATGATCCTCTCTTTCCTGATCTTGTTAGATCACGATGCCTCCAAGAAAGAGACCCAGCTCAACGAACAACAACAATCCTCCTTTTCAACTTGATCTTGCATCGCTTCAGACAGTTCTGACTGCTGCAATGGTAGCAACCATGTCGCAAATGAACTCTAGAAATTCAGGAGGTGATCCCCAACCCCAAAACCCAGAAGATAGCCAGGGACACCAAAAAGGGGGTTCCTATAAAGACTTCATGAACGCAAAACCGACATTCTTCGATGGCACAGGGGGTGTCATTGCTTTAACCCGATGGTTCGAGAAAATCGAATCAATCTTTGAAATATGTGGTTGTTCGGAGTCGGATAGAGTCAAGTTTGCCGCCTGTACCTTCCTTGACAAAGCCTTGACTTGGTGGAACGGCCGAGTCAAATCCTTAACTTTACCTGTAGCCAATGCTATGGGCTGGGAAGCTATGAAGGAGCTTCTTCTCGCAGAGTATTGCCCTCGGGGCGAACTTCAGAAGCTAGAACACGAGCTTTGGAACCTTAAGATGAAGGGTTCTGACATAGCTGCTTATACCTCAAGATTCGATGATCTGGCGTTACTTTGTCCGGGAATGGTTACCCCGGAAGGTAAAAAGATAGAGAGATTCATCTGGGGGTTGACCCAGCCAACAAAGGGGAATGTCTTGGCTGCGAAGCCAGACACTTATGACAGTGCCAAGTGCCTTGCGAAAATCCTGATAGATCACGAAGACAACTCTGATGAAGAAGCTACTACCCCCGAGCCAGTCACTAGTGGAGGCGGAAGTAAAAGGAAATCCTGGAACAAGCGTAAGGCCCAGAGTACGCTAGGGTCTTCTAAGAAATAGCAAACGGTAGCGGTCCATGCTGCTACTGCCCCTGTTGCTATTTCAACTGTAGGTTCCACAGCCCAAACTCCCGCCAGTGGATACACTGGTACCCTTCCTTGGTGTGGTAAGTGCAACTACCACCATCGCATTCCTGGACCATGTCGCGAAAAGATCTGCGACAACTGTGGCAATAAGGGCCATCTTGCGTGAACCTGTAGAAAACCAACGAAGCCAACGAACCAATCATCCGGAGCGGGAATCAGTCCGGCCTGCTATAATTGTGGTGAAGCTGGGCACTTCAAAAGGAATTGTCCCAAGACAGCTACAACCACAGATCCCTCTGCTGCCGCAGGTATATCTCTCTTTGAAAATTTTTATACTTAGAACTCTTTTTGATTATTGGGTGCAAAAGGGAAATCTGTTATCTATCTATTCGAACGTTTTCTAAACCCAATCCTTCGTATGTAATCGAGACGACTAACTAGCAAGATAGAGAACACTAACTTCGTATCTATAGATTGAATCCTTGGTCCGGAGGACTGTTCTGTTCCATTCGATTTAAAAAGGGAGAAACTTTTCCATGAAAATACTTTGATGCTATGTTTAACATGAAATGACCAAGTCTCATTCATGTTGTTATCTTTACTTTCGAAAGGGTCGCTCGTCTAGATTCTTCCTCGACCCTGTTCTCGTGAGCTTCGGCATCAAACTTTCGTATCATTCTATGCCTTAGAACTCAAAAGTTTTCCCAATATGAGTTACCACGCATCCCTCGTTTCTGTGATTATTGAGAAACGGGAAGTTAGCAGCCTTTCTCTCTAAATGTCTATCCCGAAGGATTCCCGGGAGTTTCTTTCGAGCATCTAGTTTAGTCTCACATCAAACCTTTCGAGATCTTCGTAGAGATCGATTCAGCAACCTTCAAGTTTTGGATGCCCTTAGAACTTGGTAACAACTATTTAGACCATCACGTCTCGAATCCTAGGAAGCGTCTGCCCAACGAAACCCTAGTGATTCCTTTGAGGAAACCGAAGTTATTCGGGGTTGGAGCTTCCACGAGAAAGCAGATTGATATCGTGAATTGAGAGAGAGTCAAGAAGCGAAACCAAGACATGTCCCGATAACGAGAATTCATTAGAACACTCAATAGAGCCCTGATTCCACTTGAGAAAGTGAAGATCCGAAGCAACAAATCCATTCATGTTTCATTCCAATCCATGACCTGTATCTTATTCTTTGAATTTCGGGACGAAAGTCCCTCTTACGGGGGGATAATGTAACAACCCGAAGTTGTTCATCTCCGAAAACCCATTCTACCCGTAAAACTCGTCGGAAAACGAAATGTCCCATTATCATTTTTGGGCTTAGTTATCTATAATTATATATTTATTTTCACTCAATGAGGGTCCAAATCATCAAGGAACTCATGAATTTAGCCCAAAACATTTATTTCTTAAGTTTTAGAAATATCCTTGTCGGGTGACGAAAACTCAATCGGGTGCGACCCAAAGCATCGTTTAAGGCCGGTATCGGGTAGAATTCCTCCGTGTCCAAGTTTTAGGGACTATATAAGAGTGTTTAAACACTCATTTGAAGCTTTTTCCTTCTCTCTCTACTCTCTCTCTAACCTCTCTCCTAAATCCAAAGATTAAGTGTCCAAAACTCAAATTTAAGGCTTCAAATCCTTAAGGTACCTTCCTAGCCTTAATCTATAGCATGTTTAGCTTCCAAATTAGACACTTAATCATAAAAATGGACCATATATGTGAGTTTACGGCCCAGGAGGCTTCCTAGGCCGTAAACACCATTTTGAAGGGTTTTTAGCCCTTAAACTCCTTCCTTAACTCAATTGGACTTTAGATATGGCTAAGGGACTTCAAGATATGGACTTAGAACACCTAAAACTATAATTTTGAGGACTTTGAAGGAGTTTACGGCCAAGGCATAAGCTTAGGCCGTAAACTCATGAAAATGGGGTTTTTCATGCCTTTAAACCCTTCCAAATCACCCCTACAGCTTAGATATGAATTATAGGACTTTGATTCTTGCATTTGGACACTTGAAACATTAATTTTGAGGGACTTAGATGAGTTTACGGCCAAGGAGAGTTCTTGGGCCGTAAACTCCACAAAACTTGGCATAAATCTCATTCTAAGGTGTTAGAAAGCCATCCAACACCACCAAAAGCCTTGGAATAAATCAAGGGACCAACCAAAAATACTTTGAGGGCCTAAAACACAACATTTATGGGGTTTCTAAGGGTTTACGGCCAAGACATGTTCTTGGGCCGTAAACTCCAAAATTTTTGGTGTTAGAATGCAAACTACACACCCCTAAGGCCCTTAGATGAATTTTAGAAGTCCTTTCATGCATGTTCTAGGCCTTGAAACACTTTGGAACACCACACACAAGAGTTTACGGCCATGAAGGGGGTTTCATGGGCCGTAAACTCCACAAATCCCTCAAAAATCCCATGCAAACTCATGTTAGGCCTTGGATTAATTTTACCAATCACATGTGATTTGTTCTAGCACCATTTAACACCATTTCCTTGAGTAATTAGGAGTTTACGGCCAGGAGCCTATGCTAGGCCGTAAAATCCCATGAATTAATCAATTTGTTGATTTTAATCCATTCCATGCATTTAGAACAAAGCCTAGAATCTTTTCCCATGTCCATATAAGCCATTTAAGCCATTTAAACACCCAAAACCACACCCAGATGAGTTTACGGCCGTAAACTCATGTATGTGTGTGTTTTGTGGTTGTAAACTCATTTAAAAGTTTACTTATTGGGAGTAAACTCAAGTCCCAAGTCCCTAGTGTCATTTCTCATCCCTAAACGCCACCCGGGTCCCTCCAAACACTTGTATCAGAGTGTTTTCGCGACCTGAAGCAATTGTCCCTATCCAACAATTAATCTAAGTCCTAATTAGATACAAATGTGTATCTTTACATTATAATTAGGAATCTCGTGTATTTGCAAGCCCCGGATCAACTCTTAGCATCCAAATCGTCATACTTCTCGTCTGGTGAGTTCATACCCCTACGCCTTTTTCACTGTTTTTAACTGTTTTCAGGGGGGGAATACAAGCAAACCAAAACTGTTTCTAAATCATAACATTTATGCGTTTCAAATAATATATGGCAATCTTATAAACTCTTTTACTCCTTATGTATTATGTTGAGCATAAGGAATGATTTATCAATTACAAGTAAATGGATTTTAGTTAAGAAAATAACCAAACTAATCAAATTATTATGGGAATAATTTGGGGTTCTATGTTTCTCATTATATCACTTACTGATATCTGTATTAAGTTATTAGATAAACTATGTCTGATTCAGTTTATCTTCGTATAATTCAAATGTTTTGCCAGATAGTCTCATTGTATGTAACTATTTTCACTGTATCATGTCTTTAAGCCTTTGTATGTTTGTTATCGTATGAGAATCCTGTGAATAGTTTAATACTAGTTTGTGAGATAGTCACTACCCTTTATGGATGATCAAGTAAATCCTCTCCAGAAGTGTAACCAGAGTCTCCTGGAGGGAGAGCGAAGAGTTTGTGAATAGATCTATTCGGGACTGACAATCCCACACCTTAACTGCTAGCTACAGTTAGGCGGGCACGCCTGGGGTGACAAATTCTGGATATCATTCGACGTCTGACTAACGCCAAGGAGGTCTCGTTGTCATATCAGCATGGTTACCCGACTCACAATACGTATTAATATAAACTTATTCACAGCTAGAATCTGATTAGAATCTATATCTTGTTCGGGATGGTAATCCCATGGTCTTGTAGTCTATATCTCGTTCGGGATGGAAATCCCATGGTTTTATATCTATATCTCGTTCGGGATGATAATCCCATGATCTTGAGTCTATATTTCATTCGGGATGGCAATCCCATGGTTTTGAAACTAAATCTTATACGGGATGATAATCCCATGATTTTATCAAATTATCTTATATCTAGTTTCGGGATAGTGATCCCATGGTTTATCAAGTTATCTTATATCTACTTTCGGGATAATGATCCCATGGTTTTTATCGAATTATCTTATAACTGATTCGGGATGTAGTCCCAAGGTTTTCAAAATACTTTCTATTTACAGTTCGTCTAAATTATAGTTTTGTGTATTAAACTATACTATGTGCTATCTAATCAATCTTACAATTAGGAAAATATGGGATTTTCCTGGGGTTAACATTGTATCTGTAGCAGAACTGTAACGAAAGATAACTTAACTACTTTACATAAGAAAATATGGGATTTTCTTGGATATTAAATCTTTTCAGAAAACTAAAGGAAATCGATACATTTTCACAAAACAAAACCGCTTATGAACTCACCAGCTTTATGCTGATTTTCAAACTGCTTGTATTCTCAGGTCCAAGTTAGACAGGTACCCGGCGATATCTTTTGGTGAAGACGGAGTGCTCCGAGGACTCGTCTCTTTTGTTCACATGATGTATGTATAACTTTTGTACAATTTACTTTTGAACCAAATGTAAACTTTCACATATATGTAATGTAATGGTTGTTTACTGTGATTACTATGTACATTGGATTTGATACACAACATGGAGTCAACCCCGGGAACGTTTCCGCCTTTGGTTTTCGGGGTGTGACAGATTGGTATCAGAGCCCTTGTTTATAGTGAATAGAGTATACCAAACCTTACATGGTATAAAACTATAAACATTAAGGGGCCTAAGTGCTCTGAACTAAAAGTATCTTACAATATATAAGTATTTTCAAAAGTATTTAAATATGCCGAGCCGTCGAAATCCATAACTATAAGTAGAACAAAACATAAGTAAATGGGTGTTGTACACTACGGTTAAACCTGGGCAGTTATGTAGTCGTGTCTAGGGTCAATATAGCCTGGCCAACTATATTCATTCGAGACACGGCCAACATGTGCTTGGGAGTGACTGTGGCATGCGACATACCTAAAACTTACCCAATATCCCAAATAATAAATCGACGCTGCAGCGAACCATGAAATACTATGGGAGTATTTCTCGAGCCGATCCTTTGTAGAAATCCTCGTATACGCGTTATTCCTTAACCATTCCTCTAGCGATAAAATGTTCTATCTTGGTAACTCCTTTCTGCTTTATCGCTTAGTATGATGCTATATTTGCCTTGATGAGATATCTCCTGTCCCATATCTCTTGATTCAATTCAGAGGACTTATGATCCTCTCTTTCCTGATCTTGTTAGATCACGATGCCTCCAAGAAAGAGACCCAGCTCAACGAACAACAACAATCCTCCTTTTCAACTTGATCTTGCATCGCTTCAGACAGTTCTGACTGCTGCAATGGTAGCAGCCATGTCGCAAATGAACTCTAGAAATTCAGGAGGTGATCCCCAACCCCAAAACCCAGAAGATAGCCAGGGACACCAAAAAGGGGGTTCCTATAAAGACTTCATGAACGCAAAACCGACATTCTTCGATGGCACAGGGGTGTCATTGCTTTAACCCGATGGTTCGAGAAAATCGAATCAATCTTTGAAATATGTGACTGTTCGGAGTCTGATAGAGTCAAGTTTGCCGCCTGTACCTTCCTTGACAAAGCCTTGACTTGGTGGAACGGCCGAGTCAAATCCTTAACTTTACCTGTAGCCAATGCTATGGGCTGGGAAGCTATGAAGGAGCTTCTTCTCGCAGAGTATTGCCCTCGGGGCGAACTTCAGAAGCTAGAACACGAGCTTTGGAACCTTAAGATGAAGGGTTCTGACATAGCTGCTTATACCTCAAGATTCGATGATCTGGCATTACTTTGTCCGGGAATGGTTACCCCGGAAGGTAAAAAGATAGAGAGATTCATCTGGGGGTTGACCCAGCCAACAAAGGGGAATGTCTTGGCTGCGAAGCCAGACACTTATGACAGTGCCAAGTGCCTTGCGAAAATCCTGATAGATCACGAAGACAACTCTGATGAAGAAGCTACTACCCCCGAGCCAGTCACTAGTGGAGGCGGAAGTAAAAGGAAATCCTGGAACAAGCGTAAGGCCCAGAGTACGCAAGGGTCTTCTAAGAAACAGCAAACGGTACCGGTCCATGCTGCTACTGCCCCTGTTGCTATTTCAACTGTAGGTTCCACAGCCCAAACTCCCGCCAGTGGATACACTGGTACCCTTCCTTGGTGTGGTAAGTGCAACTACCACCATCACATTCCTGGACCATGTCGCGAAAAGATCTGCGACAACTGTGGCAATAAGGGCCATCTTGCGTGAACCTGTAGAAAACCAACGAAGCCAACGAACCAATCATCCGGAGCGGGAATCAGTCCGGCCTGCTATAATTGTGGTGAAGCTGGGCACTTCAAAAGGAATTGTCCCAAGACAGCTACAACCACAGATCCCTCTGCTGCCGCAGGTATATCTCTCTTTGAAAATTTTTATACTTAGAACTCTTTTTGATTATTGGGTGCAAAAGGGAAATCTGTTATCTATCTATTCGAACGTTTTCTAAACCCAATCCTTCGTATGTAATCGAGACGACTAACTAGCGAGATAGAGAACACTAACTTTGTATCTATAGATTGAATCCTTGGTCCGGAGGACTGTTCTGTTCCATTCGATTTAAAAAGGGAGAAACTTTTCCATGAAAATACTTTGATGCTATGTTTAACATGAAATGACCAAGTCTCATTCATGTTGTTATCTTTACTTTCGAAAGGGTCGCTCGTCTAGATTCTTCCTCGACCCTGTTCTCGTGAGCTTCGGCATCAAACTTTCGTATCATTCTATGCCTTAGAACTCAAAAGTTTTCCCAATATGAGTTACCACGCATCCCTCGTTTCTGTGATTATTGAGAAACGGGAAGTTAGCAGCCTTTCTCTCTAAATGTCTATCCCGAAGGATTCCCGGGAGTTTCTTTCGAGCATCTAGTTTAGTCTCACATCAAACCTTTCGAGATCTTCGTAGAGATCGATTCAGCAACCTTCAAGTTTTGGATGCCCTTAGAACTTGGTAACAACTATTTAGACCATCACGTCTCGAATCCTAGGAAGCGTCTGCCCAACGAAACCCTAGTGATTCCTTTGAGGAAACCGAAGTTATTCAGGGTTGGAGCTTCCACGAGAAAGCAGATTGATATCGTGAATTGAGAGAGAGTCAAGAAGCGAAACCAAGACATGTCCCGATAACGAGAATTCATTAGAACACTCAATAGAGCCCTGATTCCACTTGAGAAAGTGAAGATCCGAAGCAACAAATCCATTCATGTTTCATTCCAATCCATGACCTGTATCTTATTCTTTGAATTTCGGGACGAAATTCCCTCTAACGGGGGGATAATGTAACAACCCGAAGTTGTTCATCTCCGAAAACCCATTCTACCCGTAAAACTCGTCGGAAAACGAAATGTCCCATTATCATTTTTGGGCTTAGTTATCTATAATTATATATTTATTTTCACTCAATGAGGGTCCAAATCATCAAGGAACTCATGAATTTAGCCCAAAACATTTATTTCTTAAGTTTTAGAAATATCCTTGTCGGGTGACGAAAACTCAATCGGGTGCGACCCAAAGCATCGTTTAAGGCCGGTATCGGGTAGAATTCCTCCGTGTCCAAGTTTTAGGGACTATATAAGAGTGTTTAAACACTCATTTGAAGCTTTTTCCTTCTCTCTCTACTCTCTCTCTAACCTCTCTCCTAAATCCAAAGATTAAGTGTCCAAAACTCAAATTTAAGGCTTCAAATCCTTAAGGTACCTTCCTAGCCTTAATCTATAGCATGTTTAACTTCCAAATTAGACACTTAATCATAAAAATGGACCATATATGTGAGTTTACGGCCCAGGAGGCTGCCTAGGCCGTAAACACCATTTTGAAGGGTTTTTAGCCCTTAAACTCCTTCCTTAACTCAATTGGACTTTAGATATGGCTAAGGGACTTCAAGATATGGACTTAGAACACCTAAAACTATAATTTTGAGGACTTTGAAGGAGTTTACGGCCAAGGAATAAGCTTAGGCCGTAAACTCATGAAAATGGGGTTTTTCATGCCTTTAAACCCTTCCAAATCACCCCTACAGCTTAGATATGAATTATAGGACTTTGATTCTTGCATTTGGACACTTGAAACATTAATTTTGAGGGACTTAGATGAGTTTACGGCCAAGGAGAGTTCTTGGGCCGTAAACTCCACAAAACTTGGCATAAATCTCATTCTAAGGTGTTAGAAAGCCATCCAACACCACCAAAAGCCTTGGAATAAATCAAGGGACCAACCAAAAATACTTTGAGGGCCTAAAACACAACATTTATGGGGTTTCTAAGGGTTTACGGCCAAGACATGTTCTTGGGCCGTAAACTCCAAAATTTTTGGTGTTAGAATGCAAACTACACACCCCTAAGGCCCTTAGATGAATTTTAGAAGTCCTTTCATGCATGTTCTAGGCCTTGAAACACTTTGGAACACCACACACAAGAGTTTACGGCCATGAAGGGGGTTTCATGGGCCGTAAACTCCACAAATCCCTCAAAAATCCCATGCAAACTCATGTTAGGCCTTGGATTAATTTTACCAATCACATGTGATTTGTTCTAGCACCATTTAACACCATTTCCTTGAGTAATTAGGAGTTTACGGCCAGGAGCCTATGCTAGGCCGTAAACTCCCATGAGTTAATCAATTTGGTGATTTTAATCCATTCCATGCATTTAGAACAAAGCCTAGAATCTTTTCCCATGTCCATATAAGCCATTTAAGCCATTTAAACACCCAAAACCACACCCACATGAGTTTACGGCCGTAAACTCATGTATGTGTGTGTTTTGTGGTTGTAAACTCATTTAAAAGTTTACTTATGGGGAGTAAACTCAAGTCCCAAGTCCCTAGTGTCATTTCTCATCCCTAAACGCCACCCGGGTCCCTCCAAACACTTGTATCAGAGTGTTTTCGCGACCTGAAGCAATTGTCCCTATCCAACAATTAATCTAAGTCCTAATTAGATACAAATGTGTATCTTTACATTATAATTAGGAATCTCGTGTATTTGCAAGCCCCGGATCAACTCTTAGCATCCAAATCGTCATACTTCTCGTCTGGTGAGTTCATACCCCTACGCCTTTTTCACTGTTTTTAACTGTTTTCAGGGGGGGAATACAAGCAAACCAAAACTATTTCTAAATCATAACATTTATGCGTTTCAAATAATATATGGCAATCTTATAAACTCTTTTACTCCTTATGTATTATGTTGAGCATAAGGAATGATTTATCAATTACAACTAAATGGATTTTAGTTAAGAAAATAACCAAACTAATCAAATTATTATGGGAATAATTTGGGGTTCTATGTTTCTCATTATATCACTTACTGATATCTGTATTAAGTTATTAGATAAACTATGTCTGATTCAATTTATCTTCGTATAATTCAAATTTTTTGCCAGATAGTCTCATTGTATGTAACTATTTTCACTGTATCATGTCTTTAAGCCTTTGTATGTTTGTTATCGTATGAGAATCCTGTGAATAGTTTAATACAAGTTTGTGAGATAGTCACTACCCTTTATGGATGATCAAGTAAATGCTCTCCAGAAGTGTAACCAGAGTCTCCTGGAGGGAGAGCGAAGAGTTTGTGAATAGATCTATTCGGGACTGACAATCCCACACCTTAACTGCTAGCTACAGTTAGGCGGGCACGCCTGGGGTGACAAATTCTGGATATCATTCGACGTCTGACTAACGCCAAGGAGGTCTCGTTGTCATATCAGCATGGTTACCCGACTCACAATACGTATTAATATAAACTTATTCACAGCTAGAATCTGATTAGAATCTATATCTTGTTCGGGATGGTAATCCCATGGTCTTGTAGTCTATATCTCGTTCGGGATGGTAATCCCATGGTTTTATATCTATATCTCATTCGGGATGATAATCCCATGATCTTGAGTCTATATTTCATTCGGGATGGCAATCCCATGGTTTTGAAACTAAATCTTATACGGGATGATAATCCCATGATTTTATCAAATTATCTTATATCTAGTTTCGGGATAGTGATCCCATGGTTTATCAAGTTATCTTATATCTACTTTCGGGATAATGATCCCATGGTTTTTATCGAATTATCTTATAACTGATTCGGGATGTAGTCCCAAGGTTTTCAAAATACTTTCTATTTACAGTTCGTCTAAATTATAGTTTTGTGTATTAAACTATACTATGTGCTATCTAATCAATCTTACAATTAGGAAAATATGGGATTTTCCTGGGGTTAACATTGTATCTGTAACAGAACTGTAACGAAAGATAACTTAACTACTTTACATAAGAAAATATGGGATTTTCTTGGATATCAAATCTTTTCAGAAAACTAAAGGAAATCGATACATTTTCACAAAACAAAACCGCTTATGAACTCACCAGCTTTATGCTGATTTTCAAACTGCTTGTATTCTCAGGTCCAAGTTAGACAGGTACCCGGCGATATCTTTTGGTGAAGACGGAGTGCTCCGAGGACTCGTCTCTTTTGTTCACATGATATATGTATAACTTTTGTACAATTTACTTTTGAACCAAATGTAAACTTTCACATATATGTAATGTAATGGTTGTTTACTGTGATTACTATGTACATTGGATTTGATACACAACATGGAGTCAACCCCGGGAACGTTTCCGCCTTTGGTTTTCGGGGTGTGACAATTATTTATCCGTTCGAAGGTCGTCTAAATATTAGTTATATATTATGTATACATATATAGACATAAAATTTCTATTAGTCAATTCAACACCCTTGGGTAGCAAGGCTATACGTTCATATTCATACATACAAGTCATATTACTAGTAAACTATGATAGGCGTAGTTCAGGAACTTACTAATACTATTACTAGAACAAAGAATCATACAATGAGTTAGTTCATTCATGAGTCAATACTTGCTAGATAGAGAGAACACACAATACAGCTAGTACACACAATACATTTCAATACTTGCTAGATAGAGAGAGAACACACAATACAACTAGTACACGCAGAACATTACAATACATATAGGCTAGATAGAGGGAGAACATACAATACAACTAGCACATTCATTACATATACATTCATGCAGTTATGTGAGCCACTAAACGGGGCATGGCACTACCTTCCATGACCATTTTTGTATCCAAAATCTCCTTAATTGGGGAGCGTATGAGTTTGTGTATTGATCTATACTGGAGTAACTATCCTACACCTTGTTGTTCGCTAAAGTGGGACTTGCAAGTCTACGGGTGCCAAATGTCATTTCATACGACGTCTTACATCGTCGTTTTACTAGGATCCGTGGTAAGATACAGGCCGATCACTTGTTACTTTAAATTACAATTGGTTTAAGGTAGTTAGTAAAGTAGTAGTTACTTATTACAACACTACAGTTCTATAATATTTCCCCATTACATTCACTTCGTAAACATTCACACGATGCATGGTAATGTAAAAACTATGTTTTTGGTTAATAATAGTCATATTTGGGAAAATAAACACTCTTACAAGAGACACACACGGGTACATGATGCCTTGGTAGAAGGCTACTTTTAGTAGGAAACATAGGGTTTTCTAGGAGGTTCAAAACTTTTACATACATACACTTCAAAACCTTACAAATACTTTCTTACAAATCTAGACACTAAAATACTTATGATCTCACCAGCTTCAAAGCTGATACTCTCTTTCAAAATAACTTGTATCCTCAGGTCAACAGTAGACATGTACCGATGCAAGGTTTAGAGAAGATAGAGCTCGTTCAAGACTCATCTTTCATTTTGATTTATACTTTAGTGTCTATTAAACATGTCAGATGTCACATGTATTTAAAATTATACTATTAATGCAATGGATGATGTTGTTTCTTGTTTACTACTTTACATTGTTATGATACATTACATGACGTCCTCCGCCCCAGAACATTTCCGCCGTTCTCAGTTTTGGAGTGTGATAGATTGGTATCAGAGCATTGTTTATAGTGAATTAAGTATATCAAACCATAAAAGATATACTAACTATAAATAATAAAATATTTAACAAAGTATACGTGCCTGCATTCATACTAAAATCCATGTCACAACGACAAGAACAAAAGTATTACGATTGTTGAATATCACAGGTAAGCTCAGAGATGTATGGTCAGTCATGGGAGTGGCATAGCCTGATCAACTATGCTGGTCCGAGGAGTGATTAGCACATCCCCATGAATGCTTGTGATGTGTCAACAAGTCTAAAAACTGACCAACACTACCACAATGAGAACATTATAACAGAACCTAAGTATAAGATACTATAGGAGTATTTTGTGTTACTATAATTACTTACTTGAGAACTAAAAAGGATCTTCATTACTAAGTTGATAGTTGCTAAGTGGATACACTAAGGTTATATGTAACTAGGATGTTATAGACTTAGAATCTGTGAAATTTTTGCTTTACCCCTATTCCTTGTGAATTTGGAGTTAAGGTCACTTATTCGAAGGCCTATCCTGTTTTGCTTACATATAACTGGTATGCACTTTACAAATAGTGATGTAACTAATGAAGATTATCTAACAATTATCTAGATAGTTCGTCTAATAACTATTTTCTTACCCCAATTCTCACATAGATAACATGGCTGGACTCCATCCTCATGTCGACCCGTACCTTCCGAATGAAGGCAATGCTGGATGGTTTGGAGAAAAATGCGAGAATGATCATCCAATCCCTTTGAATGATCACCATGCTGAAGACCTTTCAGATGATGATAACTCCGAGCCCGAAGTTCAGAACCTGCCTCCGATAGCTACCATTCCAAATCCTAACCCTCGTTCGGTTTTTCATGGCCCGATGCCTCCTTGGGTAGAATGCTTGGAAACATGGAGCGAAGATCAAGACCAACCTATGCCGTTTAATGGAGACCGAAGCTTCTACAATGTAAACGAAGGGAGCTCAGTAGACAGAGTTCTACCAATCTTGATCCGTAGAGTTGCCGGAAACGAAATTCAGGGCAGGACGACTCTCCAACGTATCGAACAGGTTAATTCCAATGGAAGAATGCATACCATTTGCACCAATCATCTTGATCACACAAGTGGGAGATCTGAGAGAAACCATGAGACCCTGCTGCAAGCATTAGCTGAAACCCGAGCCGAAGTCATAGAGCTCCTGTCACACCCCGAAACCGAAGGCGGAAACGTCCCGGGGTGGAGGTGACGTCATGAAGTATCCCAACCAATGTACATAGTATGCATAGTAAACGCAAAGCATTACATTACATATGATTAATTACATTTGTTTGAAAGCAAAGTGTTACAAAACTTATACATATGTATCATATGAACAAAAGTTAAGACGACTCTTCTACACGCTTCGTCTTCTCCAAAAGATCGTTGTGTACCTGTCTAATGTGGACCTGAGAATACAAGCAGTTTGAAAATCAGCATAAAGTTGGTGAGTTCATAAGAGGTTTGTTTTCTAAAAATGTATAAGTTTACTTTGGTTTTCCGAAAAAGTTTGTTATCCAAGAAAATCCCATATTTTCTTATAAGTAAAGTTTAGTTATCCGTGTGTTATACGATCCGGTTATGTACAGTTCGTTATCCTAGGAAAAACCCTTATTTTCCTTAAAAGTTTATAGTTGGTTATCGGTTTCTGAAAGTAATGTACAAGTGTCTACCATACTTTATGTGTTCGTGTGTTGTTTCCTGAAAACCTGTTTATCCTTGAAAAGCACATTAGTTTTAACTCGTATATAAAACTAATAAGTAAGTATAAAAGTATTCATAATCTAAATTGCGAGTTCCATAACCATACTATAGACTGGATAAGGCTCGAAACAGGGGCCAATATCTTTTTATGACTTTTGTCACCCTTGAACCTTTCGGTTCGACTGTAGCTAGCAGCCAGGTGCGGGGTTGTCAATCCCATATAGATCTATACACTCAAGTCACGTTCTCCCTCCAAGAGATTCTGGGTACGGGGGTATGCCTACACTCTCGTAACTAGGGGGAGTGTTACAAGGACGTGTCTCCGATCTTAAGATTAATGAATTAAAAGATAATAAAATAGGAAATTCTGTTTATTTAGTCCTTCACTCTCATAACTAGGGGGATTGTTATCAAGGACTTGTCTAAGTTTCTAAGTTTAATGTTACTATTCCACCACTCTCGTAACTAGGGGGAGTGGTAAAGTTCTAAGTTTAATGTTATTAGTCCTTCACTCTCATATCTATGGGGAATGTTATCAAGGATGTCTTAAAGTTCTAAGGTTCATACTTTTAACAGTAATGATGTGGAAATAAATTTGTGAAATATAAAGTATAACATTTTAAAACGAGTTTCACAAATAACATGACCGCTTACTCTGCAAGTTGAACGATTGGTTAATACAGTTTTCCGTGTTAAAAGCGTACGAAGTATGAAATAGATCAAATGAAATCATAAGTTTGAGTACAAGATTTCCTTGTACTTTTTCTTGTATTCCCCCTGACAACATTGAAAACATGGAAAAACGTAGGGGTATGAACTCACCAGTCGAGAAGTGTGTCGTTTTGGATGCTAAACGTCAGTTCGAGGCTTGATTACGCGCAAGGTTCCTATGTAATATGAAAAGATACATATTTGTATCTAATTAGGCTTTGAAATACTATTTAATTGAGAATACAAACTCCGAGACGCGAAAACACTCTATTTCAAGTGTTAGGAGTGACCTGGGAGGCATCTATGGATGTGTAAGGCATGGAATTGGAGTTTGCTCTTCAAGAGTAAACTCCTAATGGATTTTTTGGCCCAAATGACCAACTCCCCATGAGTTTACGGCCGTAAACTCATGGTGGGGTGTTCTAGGGTGCTAAATGGTCTTACAACTCTTGAGGGGAAATGCTAGGCTTGGTTTTAAGGTTTTGGAATGGGATATTCGACATGCTAAGGACCATTTGTGGAGTTTATGGAAGTATACTAGGAGTTTACGGCCGTAAACTCTTATGTGCCCATTCAAAGTGTGCTTTGGTGGTCCTAGGTCAATCACAAGAGTTTCTAGCTTAATATACAAGTCATAGGATGAAGTTAAGGCACCATTTGACCCATTTATAGGAGTTTACGGCCCAGGAACACATTCTTGGGGGGTTTACGGCCGTGAACTCCTTACGGGGTGGTTTCTATCGGGTTTAAGGTCCCTAACACATTTGTGGTTGCTTCTAGACATTATTCCAAGGCTTAGGAGGTCTTTAAGGGGCATCTTAACACCTTAGAAGGTGTTTACGGCCTAAGAATTGGTGTTTATGGACCAAGCATGTTCTTGGGCAGTAAACTCATGTTTACTCCTCAAATGTTAAGGTTTAGGTGTTCTACGTCCAGTATGGTAGGCCCCTTAGTCGTATCTAAGCTCCAAATGTGGTTTGGAAGTGTTTTAAGGCTCAAAAACCCCCTTTGTATGTGTTTGCGACCAAAGGGTGTTCTAGCACTGTAAACTCATGTCTTTGGTCCTATTTCATGATTTAACCACGAATTTGCAAGCTAAACTTGTTAATCTATGAGTTAGGAAGGATTAAATGCCTATTTAGGGCTTGAAATGGGTGATTTTGGATCCAAGATTGAGTTTCTAGTGAGAGAGTAGAGAGAGAGAGTGGAAAAGTTCAAATGAAGGCCACTCAACTTTAAATAGGGTTCGGGTTTGGGGCTCGGTGGAATTCTACCCGATACTGACGTTAAACGGGGCTTTCGGTCGTACCCGATTAAGTTACTGTAAACCTACGCGGTCGAAACTAAAAGTTTTCGAATTAATAAATTGGGTTGTTTTCATTTGTTTCTAACGGGTTTGAATACTCATTAAGTCATAATAGAAGTCTCTAAATAAATGACTTAAATTAAAATGTAAACGGAAACAATCCGAAAAAGACGAATTTTAATAACGGAACGGGTTACAAAGACGGGATAAACTTCAGGTTGTCGAATTATCCCTCCGTTAGAGGGAATTTTGTCCCGAAATTCAAACATTAGATATAGTTCATGGATTCCGAAAGAAATATGGATACTTCTGCTTCATCGGATTTTCACGCTCTCAAGTGAATTCGGGTCCTAGCATGGCATTTCAGCGAACCTTCGCTATCGGGATACGACTTTGTTTCGTACGTTTAATCTCTCAATCTATGATTTCGATTGGTTCTTCCATGAGGTTCAGACTTTCATTGTTCTCGGTCTCATCAAAGGGATTACTAGGGTTTTATCGGATAGACACTTCTTAAGAATAGAGACGTGGAATACCGGATGGATGTTGCTAAGTATTGAAGGTAGTCGGAGTTTGTAAGCTACGGGATCGATCCTAACGAGGATTTCGAAAGGTTCTATGTACCTCAGGTTAAGTTTTGCGCGCTTTCCAAAGCATATCCTGCCTTCCTCGGGGGTAAGACCTTCAACAAGACACAATCTCCAACAAAAGGGCACACCTTTCTATGTCGGAGTGGTTAGGGCTTAGGCGATTCTGGATGAATTCTGGATGAACCTGCGATAGTAGTCAGCGAGACCCAAGAATTGATGGATTTCTATGGGTGTCTTCGGTGCCGACTAATTCTCTATTGCCTGGATCTTGGACGGGTCCACGTGTATGCCTCTCTCGCATACCACATGACCATGGAAAGTGGTTAGACCGAAGGGCATCACTATGAACTCGTAGTGACCATAATGAGTCCTGAATGCTGTCTTGGAAACATCATTCTCGTGAACTCGAAGTTGACTGGGTAACTCCTGCATTTCTGCTGGAGCCTATCGATACAAAGATTTGGCTACAGGGTTTGCTCCAGGAATTAGATCGATGCGAAACTCTACTTGGCATTCGGGAGGAATTTCCGGGAGCTCTTCGGAAAAGACATCAACAAAATGGTAGACTTAGGGGATGCTCTCGGGGTCTTTAACTTCCTGTTTCTCGTTGATCACATAGACTGGGGATTCATGGCACTCCTTTCGCGGAAACTTTTGGGCTTTAATTTATGAAATGAGGCGAGGGTTGGAACTAAGTTTATCGTCGTAGATTTTGAGGGTTGGACTAGAGGGAAGGTCGAGATGGGTAGATTTCTCGTAACAAAGGATATCAGCACGATTGAGTCTCAATAAATCAATGTCTATGATAACATCAAAGCTCTTTATGCAAAATCGGCATAAGATCGATGGGAAAAGAATGATCGCCGAGGGTAAGGGTAGAACCTATGAATATATCGCTAACGTCCTCATTCTCATTGTTAGTCATCTCGACGGTAGACATTTCGGTTAAAAATGGAGGACTAAGATTAAGATGATGTTTGAATGAATAAATAACAGATTCTCTTTCCACAATATAATCGAAAAGGATTGCAAGTATAAAGGCTGTCGAGGAAGAATATACCTGTGGCAACGGTGGGATCGGCGGCTGCCTCATCTTGTCCCATAGCTAGGACTCTTCCAGTGTTGCCTGTTGTTGCTATCGTGGGGCAGTTTCGCTTGAAATGCCTGACTTCGCCGCAACCGTAGCAGGCCGGACTGATACCCACTCTGGAAGCTTGATTGGTTGATTGGATTGGTGTCTTACAGTTTTTCGCTGTGTGACCCTTTTTGCCATAGTTGTTACAAAACACCTCTCGACATGGACTGGAAGTGAGGTGATGATAGTTACACATGTTACATAGAGGGAGGGTACCAGCATACCTACTAGTAGGAGTTTGAGCTGTGGATCCGACGGCAGAGATAGCAGCAGGGGCAGTAGCAGCGCGAATTTCCACCGTTTGCTGCTTCTTCGAGGACTCCTGAGAAAGCTGACTCTTCTTATTTTTCCAAGATTTTCTTTTCTCACCGCTCCTCTCTGTCGGCTTAGGAGTGGTGGCTACTTCTTCTAGGTGATCGCTATGGTCCATCAGGGTTTGCGTTAGGCATTTGGCACTGTCGTATGTGTCTGGCTTCGCAGCTAAGATATTTCCCTTGGTTGGCTGGGTCAACCCCTAGATAAATCTCTCAATCTTCTTACTCTCCGGGGTAACCATTCCCGGACAGAGTAGCGCCAAGTCATCAAATGTTGAAGTGTATGCGGCGATATCGAAACCCTTCGTCTTTAGGTTCCAGAGTTCGTGTTCTAGCTTCTGCATTTCGCCCCGAGGGCAGTACTCTACAAGAAGAAGTTCCTTCATGGCCTCCCAACCCATGGAATTGGCTACAGGTAGGGTTAGGGATTTAACTCGGCCGTTCCACCAAGTCAGGGCTTTATCGGTGAAAGTGCAGGCGACGAACTTCACCTTATCCGATTCAGAGTAGCCATAGATTTCGAAAAAAGATTCGAATTTCTCGAACCATCGGGTTAGGGCAATGACACCTCCAGTTCCATCGAAAAATGTGGGTTTTGCGTTCATAAAGTCCTTATAGGAATACTCCTTCCGGTGTCCCTGGCTACCTTCTTGGTTTTGGGGCTGGGGACCACCTCCTGAACCATCGGGGTTCATTTGAGACATGGCGGCTGCCACTGCGACAGTAACAGCTGCCTGGAACATTACAGGATCAAATTAGGGAAGAGGTGGTGGCGGAGGGTTGTTGTTCTTTGAGCTGGGTCTCTTTCATGGAGGCATCTTGATCTAAAAAGATTAGGAAAGAGAGGATGGTAAGTCCTTTGAATTGAATCAAGAGATATGATACAAGGGATATCTCATTATGACAGATATAGAATTCTATTAAGCGATAAAGCATGAAAGAGTTATCAAAGTAGATAAATTATTGCTAAAGGAATGATTAAAGAGCAACGCTGGAATGAGGATTTCTATAACAAAGTTGGCTCTAGAAATACTCCCATAGTATTTCATGTTTTGCTGCGACGACGGCTCATTGTTTGGGTATTGGGTAAGTTTTAGGCATGCCGGGCACCACAGTCACTCCCATGCACATGTTGGCCGTGTCTCGAATGAATATAGTTGATGAGGCTATATTGACCTTAGACACGACTACATAACTGCCCAGGTTTAACCGCAGTGTACAACACCCATTTACTTATGTTTTGTTCTACTTATAATTACAGAATCCGGCGGTTAGGTATACTTTTATACTTTTGAAAATACTTACATTTTAAAGTATACTTTTAATTTAGATCACTTAGGCCCCTTAATGTTTATAACTAATACCATGTAAGGTTTGGTATACTAGTTCACTATAAACAAGGGCTCTGATACCAATCTGTCACACCCTGAAACCGAAGGCGGAAACATCCCGGGGTGGAGGTGACGTCATGAAGTATCGCAACCAATGTATATAGTAAGCATAGTAAACGCAAAGCATTACATTATATATGATTAATTACATTTGTTTGAAAGAAAAGTGTTACAAAAGTTACACATATGTATCATATGAACAAAAGTTAAGACAACTCTTCTATACGCTTCGTCTTCTCCAAAAGATCGTTGTGTACCTATCTAATGTGGACCTGAGAATACAAGTAGTTTGAAAATCATCATAAAGTTGGTGAGTTCATAAGAGGTTTGTTTTCTGAAAATGTACAAGTTTCCTTTGGTTTTCCGAAAACGTTTGTTATCCAAGAAAATCCCATATTTTCTTATAAGTAAAGTTTAGTTATCCATGTGTTATACGATCTAGTTATGTACAGTTCGTTATCCCAGGAAAAACCCTTATTTTCCTTAAAAGTTTATAGTTGGTTATCGGTTTCTGAAAGTAATGTACAACTGTCTACCATACTTTATGTGTTCGTGCTTTGTTTCCTGAAAACCTGTTTATCCTTGAAAAGCACATTAGTTTTAACTCGTATATAAAACTAATAAGTAAGTATAAAAGTATTCATAATCTAAATTGCGAGTTCCATAACCATACTATAGACTGGATAAGGCTCGAAACAGGGGCCAATATCTTTTTATGACTTTTGTCACCCTTGAACCTTTCGGTTCGACTGTAGCTAGCAGTCAGGTGCGGGGTTGTCAATCCCGTATAGATCTATACACTCAAGTCACGTTCTCCCTCCAAGAGATTCTGGGTACGGGGGTATTCCTACACTCTCGTAACTAGGGGGGAGTGTTACAAGGAAGTGTATCCAATCTTAAGATTAATGAATTAAAAGACAATAAAATGGGAAATTCTGTTTATTTAGTCCTTCACTCTCGTAACTAGGGGGAGTGTTATCAATGACCTGTCTAAAGTTCTAAGTTTAATGTTACTATTCCACCACTCTCGTAACTAGGGGGAGTGGCAAAGTTCTATGTTTAATGTTATTAGTCATTCACTCTCGTATCTATGGGGAGTGTTACCAAGGACGTCTTAAAGTTCTAAGGTTCATACTTTTAATAGTAATGATTTGGAAATACATTTGTGAAATATAAAATATAACATTTTAAAATGAGTTTCACAAATAACATGACGGTTTACTATGCAAGTTGAACGATTGGTTAATACAGTTTTCCGTGTTAAAAGCATACAAAATATGAAATAGATCAAATGAAATCATAAGTTCGAGTACAAGATTTCCTTGTACTTTTGCTTGTATCCCCCCTGAAAACATTGAAAACATGGAAAAACGTAGGGGTATGAAGTCACCAGTTGAGAAGTGTGTCGGTTTGGATGCTAAACGTCAGTTCGAGGCTTGATTACGCGTGAGGTTCCTATGTAATATGAAAAGATACATATTTGTATCTAATTAGGCTTTGAACTACTATTTAATTGAGAATATACACTCCGAGACGCGAAAACACTCTATTTCAAGTGTTAGGAGTGACCTGGGTGGCATCTATGGATGTGTAAGGCTTGGTATTGGAGTTTGCTCTTCAAGAGTAAACACCTAAAGGAGTTTTCGGCCCAAATGACCAACTCCGCATGAGTTTACAGCCGTAAACTCATGGTGGGGTGTTCTAGGGTGCTAAATGGTCTTACAACTCTTGAGGAGAAATGCTAGGCTTGGTTTTAAGGCTTTGGAATGGGATTTTGGACATCCTAAGGACCATTTGAGGAGTTTACAGAAGTAAACTAGGAGTTTACGACCGTAAACTCTTATGTGCCCAATCAAAGTGTGCTTTGGTGGTCCTAGGTCAATCACAAGAATTTCTAGCTCAACATGCAAGTCATAGGATGAAGTTAAGGCACCATTTGACCCATTTATAGGAGTTTATGGCCCAGGAACCCATTCTTGGGGGGTTTACGACCATAAACTCCTTAGAGGGTGGTTTCTATCAGGTTTAAGGTCCCTAACACATTTGTGGTTACTTCTAGACATTATTCCAAGGCTTAGGAGGTGTTTAAGGGCATCTTAACACCTTAGAAGGTGTTTACGGCCTAAGAGTTGGTGTTTACGGCCCAAGCATGTTCTTGGGCAGTAAACTCATTTTTACTCCTCAAATGTTAAGGGTTAGGTGTTCTAAGTCCAGTATGGTAAGCCCCTAAGTCGTATCTAAGCTCCAAATGTGGTTTGGAAGTGTTTTAAGGCTCAAAAACCCCCTTTGTATGAGTTTTCCACCCAAGGGTGTTCTAGGGCCGTAAACTCATGTCGTGGGTCCTATTTCATGATTTAACCACGAATTTGAAAGCTAAACTTGTTAATCTATGAGTTAGGAAGGATTACATACCTATTTGGGGCTTGAAATGGGTGATTTTGGATCCAAGATTGAGTTTCTAGTGAGAGAGTAGAGAGAGAGAGTGGAAAAGTTCAAATGAAGCCCACACAACTTTAAATAGGGTTCTAGTTTGGGGTTCGGTGGAATTCTACCCGATACTGACGTTAAACGGGGCTTTTGGTCGTACCCGATTAAGTTATTGTAAACCGACGCAGTCGAAACTAAAAGTTTTCCAATTAATAAATTGGGGTGTCTTCATGTGTTTATAACGGGTTTGAATACTCATTAATTCATAATAGAAGTCTCTAAATAAATGACCTAATTTAAAATGTAAACGGAAACAATCCGAAAAAAGATGAATTTTAATAACGGAACGAGTTACAAAGATGGGATAAACTTCGGGTTGTCACAGCTCCGAGTACGTCAGAGGGTGTACGAAAGATACCTGCTTGACATGCAATGTCAACTAGCTGAACTAAGGGTTCACCATAGGGGTGACCGTCACCTGTAAGAGATGCTTTACTTTCCTTCTTTGTTTTAAAGAACCGTATTCCTGTCTATGTTCTGTGTAGCACTTTTCTATGTGGCTACCTTGTACTGTAAGTATTTTTAGTTAGGTCTTTATGTTGTCAAGGACTTCTCTTCTCCAGATGTGATGTAAGACCTATTACAAGGTCAATTTTCCCGAACTTACTACATCTTAAACATCAATGACATTGGAAGTCGGCTAACTTATGTGTCACTCTTTGTTCAAATACTCATCGTACTTTCATTGGAGTCTATCTGAAACGTGCTTTAGTCAAGTCCTTGGACTATAGTAATTTAACTCCGAAACATTTCCAAGTCTTTTTCAAAGGTTAGAGCATATTATCCACCAACCAATAATGCCTCACCTTGAACGACAAAACGTCTTAAGAACATTCTACAAACTTACTTCTACTCTTTACTAGGACTGCATCATAGGGATGTAGGTCAAACCTTCACGAACATACTTCAATTCCGTACTAGGAGTACATCATAGGGATGTAGGTCAAACCTTCGAGAACATACTCTTACTCTTTACTTGAACGATCGAAATTCATCTAGTATCAACAATAACAACTCACGAAATCCTTTTCTTTCGTATTACAGACTCATGTCGTCACCTAGAGACAGCCCACCGAACAACGAAAACCCTACCTTTCCTATGGACGCCGCTACTTTCCAAGCTGTAGTTACAACTGCCATGTCAGCTTTCCTTGCACACATCAACTCTGACAACGCAAACAAGACTGGCAAAGGAGTCGACAACTCTGATTGTTGTACCGATCCGGGAAGCCAACAAATGGCAACAATCATGGATTTGCAAAGCCGAAAAACCGAGAGGAGTAAACGAAAGCACCAAGGCCAAAAGGAGCGCAAGAGATCCCAAAGACTTGCTATAAACAACAAGTGGCAACTCCCGCCATCCCGGCACTGATCCGACCATAGGAAGGAAAACTTCCGAAGTGTAACGAGTGCAACTTTCATCATAACGGGGCTTGTCAAGAAATGCAATGCTGCAATTGCTACAAGGCAGGGCGCCATGCCCGTAACTGTGGAGCACCGGCACACGATGGAGGTGGACCCATTTCCCAAGTCCCTGACATCGGGATCAACCCTACACACGATGGAGGTGGTAAAACCGGACCCCATAACAGAAAAGTTTGAAAGTGGATGAACAAAGAAAACACCCGTGTCGACATAACTCTGACTCGACACCTCACTTCCACCACCAATGCTAGTACAAGTCATACGTGCCACCAATGTGGAGAGACTGGACACCTTAAAAAGGATTGTCCGATATCAAAGAAATCCGGCACAGACGGGAAAATACTAAGGATCACTGTCGCAAGAGAGACTACTCCAGACTCACGTTAATGTAATTAAGGCGTTTCATTGTAACAGACCCATAAATCATGTTTAAAACTAGTGCAACTTGAGTCTTATCTTTTGCGAGATCTCGTCAGTTATGGGACCCTCGTGTTGCTTATACTTGCCTTTTGTAATATACCTTGTTCGTAGCAGCATTCGTCGTTACTCTATAGTTCTGTAACTCTGTTAAAAGTTGTGCTGTTGTGTTTGGTATGTAACGCCTTTATGTTCAAATCTAATGTCTTTATTTTCAAGTATGTCCGATATTATCATACAACTGGAGTCAATTTGATTCTCACAATACCAGTTCATGCGCACATCTCTTTCTCCGAAATCGCCTTTCTAGCGAAGCTGTCATTCCAGAACACCGTAGTACTCATGCATAGAGTACCTCATGTTTCTTATCCTTTCCGAAGGAAACTTAGAAAGCGTCCCCGAAGTACCACTCGTACAGTACGTCAAGTTCAATCCAAAGACCCATATGGTTGATCTATCGCAGAAGAATGTATCCATAGGGGTGGTATATAATCAAAGTTTTACAGGTTTAGAATTGATGATTCCACTTTAACTCTTTTCCTCGTTGGGATGTGAGGTTCAAGAAGAATCATTTATTCGACTACCTTTTCAATCTTAATTATATATGAATCGTATACACTAGACTGCGATTGATGAACCATTTACGAGTTCTAATATGAACTTCAGGACGGAGACTGCCCAAGACTACGAGTGATCACATCGTCATGTGAACAAACTTAGAACCCAATACGACTCCAGTAAACCGATCTCCCTACAGTCTCACACCAACGGAGATACAAGAACCATCCGGACAGCTTAACGACTACTCGTCAATAGAATGAGGAGACCAAGCTCCTCACCTTGAGAGCTCCGGTCTTATTCTTCAAGAAGACAGACTTCAACGGTGCGATCATACCAGCACTAATGCACCAGATCCCATCAAAACTCCGCAGTTAAGCGTGCTTAGGCTAGAGAAGTACTGTGATGGGTAACACCTTGGGAAGTCCTCGTGGTGCAGACCTCGACAGGACTTCCATTAGAAATCATTACCTTCTGCCTCACATAGATGAATTGGTTGATCAATCGAAAAGGAACGAAGTGCATTTCAGAAATGGACCCAAGATCCGAATATCACCAGTTACGAGTGTTATTGAAGGATGTCCCGAGGACAATTTTCCAAACTCGATGCGGACGCTGCGAGTCCGTAGTGATATCCTTCGGATAGGACCAATAGGCCCGTAGTATTCATGAACTTAATGAATAGGGTACGCCATTCTTACATGGATCAGTTCATCATTGTCCTTATAAATGACTTACTTATTTACTCTCGTATTAAGAAGGAAATCATAAAGAGAATCTACAACGGACCACGGAAACATTATGATCATAGAAACTTTACGCGAAGTTCTGTAAATACGAGTTTTAGAATTTAAGAGTCAAATTCCTAAGACACACTATTAGTGATGTGGGAATTCTTGAGGACCCTTCAAAAGATCAAAACCATCGAGAATTTGTCAGCACTGAAGACGCGTACGTAATTCGCCAAAATTTTAGGTTTTGCTTACCTACCGTCGTAATTTCATTCGGAACTCCTCGCGAATTACAGAACCTCTTACGACTTTGACTCAAAAGGGAGTGGCCCTTGACTGGGAAGAGAAGCAAGAAAAAAAACCTTGGAATTCCAAGTGAGAGACCAAATCCTTTTGGAAGTCTCACCCTGGGAAGGCTTGATACAAATCGGAAAGCATTGAGAGCTAAATCCAAGAGAGTTAGGACCTTCGGGATTCTTACCTGAATTGGCCTTGTAACTCATAAACCCAACCCACGTCGCGAACTCAGTAACGTACATTTCATCCTTCACGTCTCGAATTTGAAAACATATCTTTCCGACAGGACTCTCGTAATCCCACTCGAAGAGATCGAGATCAACGAGAGCCTCGCCTTTGAAGAAGAACTGTAGTAATCATGGACCAAGATATCAGGCGAACAAGAAAAAACCGCCTCCCATTAGTGAAGGTTCGTTGTGATACCAACCGAGGACCCGATTCACTTGTAAGCGTGAGAACCAATCGATTAGGAAGTATCCGCACCTCCATACTCGATTTTTCATGCCTACTTCCTTACCTAAATTCTAATTTTGGGACAAAATTCCCTCTAACGGGGGGATGATGTGACAACCCAAAATTTTCTATTTTGTACAACCCTTCACTTCAACAAAAGTCAGAACAGTTTCTGCTAATTTTTAAAGCTTTTGGAATAAGTTTGAGTATTTTAGGATTAGCACTTTAGGAGATATCGGGAGAGAGGATGCCCTAGGGTTGTTTGTGCATCAATAAATTTAAAAAAAATCCAATAGTTTGGAGTTTACGGCCCAAATGGCATTTGGACCGTAAACTCCATGGACTATATAGATGGCGCTTAGCCATTTTTCCTTCATTTCTCCCATTTCAAGTAGTTAAAACCCGATTTCTCTCCCAAGGATCTTCAAGATTTTGTCCCAAATTGTATGTACTTCTATCCTAGAGTATTTTAAGGCTTTTTATACTTCCTTATATCAAGATATCACCCAGGAAACACCAAGAACAAGGTGTTTACGGTCCAAGGTGTTCTTCGACCGTAAACCCTAAAATGGGTGCCAAAGTGTGCCCTAGTTCCTTCTAAGCCTTGAAAACTAGCATAGATCCTTCCCTTGATGAGTTTACCACTTGAAAAACAACAAAAACCCCCCATCAACATGAGTTTACGGTTTGGGAATCTCCCAAAACCGTAAACACCCCCAAAGGGTGTTTTGAAGCCCCTAACACCTTAGTAAGCCTTGGATACTAGCATAGAGCCTACACCATTGAAATAAGGAATTTAATTCACAAAATGGTACTTCTTACCATGAGTTTACAGCCGTAAACTCATGGGAATGTGGTCCCTAGACCGTAAACACGATACAAGGCCATTCATGGACCTTAAACTCACCCAACCTATTGTTAAAGCCTTGGAACACTTAGCCACTTAAGTTATGTTAGTTTTAAGCCTCATTTGGAGACCTAAATGAGAGTTTAGGGTCAGGAGTAAACTCCCCGAGACCGTAAACTCCAACAAACATGGTCCATTGACCATAAACTCCCGTATAAGGCCTTGCACTCCTTTGTTACAACCCGATAGCCTCCTAACACTTTGACCAAAGTGTTTTCCTCACATTAGGATGTTTATAGATGTTTAACTAGTGTTATAATCACTAATTATATATATACATATGTCTTCATATGTTATTAGGATCATTGTGTGTGTGTAAGTCTTCACTTGACACAAAGCACTTGTCTGGCACTTCCATCTGATCTGCTCACTGTAGGTGAGTTCATACCACCTTAATAAATATTTTAAATGTTTCTAAATGCTTTTAGGGGGGGAATACAAGTTGAATCATGCTAGTTATTATATCAATCACATGTGATTAATAAGTAGCATACAAATGGATTTACTACTCTTTTAGCTGTTTTACCAAGCAGATTACATCAAATGGCTTTCCAAAACGTTTTTACTTGTTTAAAACTCTTTATCAAACTGTCTTACATACTGAATTTTTCTTTTCAAAATCTGTTACAATTGTGTTTCAAGCAAAGGTTCCTTATACTTTAAATCGTTCTTATCAAACAAACTGCTTTCAAATCGTTTTACAAACTGACATGAAGTCATCCTTTGTTTGTGTCACACCCCCGAACCAGACGGCGGAAATGTCCGGGGGCTGTCGTGACTCAATTGAATACCATAACATTGAATATATATGAAACATAACAACATTCGTCACCATGCATTAATATAGTACAACCAGTAGAGTTTACATGAAGTACATTGTTTAAACATTACATTCCCAAAATAAATTGTTCGATTCGTACATAAATAAACTGCAAGCCATCACTGAATATGATTCCTTTGATTCACTGGTTCCCTGAGAATACAAGTATTTTGAAAAACGTCAACATTTGAAATGTTGGTGAGTTCATAAGCGGTATTTGAAAAACAATGTTTCGTGTCGTTTGGAAACCACCAGAAAATCCGATATTTTCTGAAAAGAAAAGCTTTTGAAAACGTTTGTGAAGATCCATAGGTATGCTTGTTTGTTTCTATACTTGTAAAAATTGTTCATTGAAGTTGTATGCATTTCGAATCTGTATGTATTGAAAAACCCTAGGAAAACCCGATGTTTTCCTAATTCTTTGAATTCCATAAATTTACATTGAAACCATTGCAACGCGTGAAGTTATCAATACCAGGCGACGTTGGATTATTTTTGAGCATGATTATTTGCTACAAACACGCGTTACACAAACGACTAGTCTATAGCTATACTAACGATCCCATAGGCGTCGTCCGTACTAATCACGTTATCCAACCGCCCTGACTACGTGTAGTCCCACATCCGAAGAGAAAGAGGACACGAAGACCTCGATGACTCCATTAACCGGTTGGGGATAAAAAGGTACGAGGGGTCCCAGACCCGCCTCGCATAAAAAGGTAGACTCTACTAGCAATACCAAAGGACCCTTGGGGCCCAGTAGTATACAAGCCATTGAAAGTCCATTTACGTTGTGTCAGATCGGTAAAACCCAACACTTCGTAAGATAGAGGTCTTCGGGCCTTAAGATCAGGTCATTGGGCTAGCTAGGCTCAACAAACAAGATTTTACACTTTTGGGGCCCAAAGATGGTGCGTAGACGTCTGTGCACACTCACATGTATATTGAATTCCCAAACGTTATTTGCATGAATCGTAGTGTCGTAGTGTCATAGTGTCGTCGTGTTAGTTGTTTCGGATTTTTATTGGTTCGAGACCGAACCAATTCGTTTAACAACGACTTTTGGTATTGTAATGTATTGTATTTCGTCGATAGTCGCGGTGCCATCATTTGATCAAATTGAATGTATTGAATTAGCCTTGTAATTTTTCTGTTTTCAGCCCCTCATTGTTTGTAAAACTTACTTTATCAACCCTTTATTTAAATACTTTCCGGTTTGGTCCTTAAATCAATTTTCTTGACATTTTAACACCAAAAATTATTGAAATTAATATTTTTCAGCATATTTTTCATAGAAAACAGTTTAAGTCCCTGAAATTTCAGTTTTCTCGGTTATAACCCTTCTTTTTCACAATTTTGACAATTTTGACCCAAATTGTAAAATTTTTGCAACTTTGGTCCTTTTTAAATTTAAAAAGCATTTTAAACCTTTGAAAAGGACTTGGACCAATTATAGTCCACTGTTTTATAGAAAAACACAGTTTTGGCCCTCCAAAACAGAAAATTTCGCATAATGGGCCACATTGGGTTGAAAATGTCATTTTTAGCCCATTAAGCTTGAAATTTATGTTTTTAATCCTCTAAAGGAGTATATTTCCAGAAATTGTTTTATTGAAACTGTTTTGACACACCTCATCCATCGGAATTCGTGATATGTCAATTTGGGCCCTTAATTTTGTACTTTTCTCATTTTAGGTCCAAAAATTGTGTTTTTAGCCCACAGAAATTGTTACTAAGCCATTTAGCTATTTTTCTAGAAACACTTTGTATGTAGAAATATATTTGATGTTAAAATCATTTAACATAAGGTATATCTCGGTTTTGAGGGGTTTTATGGCTAGATCCAACATTTTAACACACAAAAGCACACATATAAGCATGGAAATCATACAAAGCATACAATACACATATAGATCTACACTTTCACTTGTATTCCCCCCCCCACAAAACTCATAAAAACAGAAAATAGGGGGTATGAAGCTCACCTTGGGTGTGGGGGTTCGGTTTTGCAAAGAAAATGGAAGGAAAATGAAGTGATATTCGGCCTTAGCACCCTTCCTTGGTAGATCTCGAGTTTGGTGACTTCTAAGGTGTATGATCACAAGTTTGAATAGATTTAGAAGAGGTTTTTGATGGAATGAAATAGCTAGATCATATATATAAGTAAATACTTACCTAAGATGGTGATTAGCTTGAAAGATCCTCTTGAAAGCTTCTAAAAATCTCGAAATTATGAGGAGGAAAGGAGAGAGTTTTCTTGAATGTTCTTTGAGAGAATTTGTGAAATGTGTGTGTGTTTGAGATGTGGCCGAGAGTGAGAGAGAGGAGAGGATAGAAGTGATTTTGAAGTGATGCTTGCTTGGAAACATGAGTTGTGTGCATGGAAACCCAACAAATAAAAGTGAGGTGGCAATCCCAAGGTCAACTCTCCCTTTTTCCTTGGGCTTGGGCCGAGAATGGAGAGGGAAGAAAGGATTTTTGGGCTTTTTGCCCCTAAGCCCAATATTAGAGTTAGTTTGGGTGTTTATTGGCCTTATAAAATAAAATTGTGATTTTTATGCTTTAATAAGCTAGATTAGGTTAATCATGGATCAAAGCTTTTAATTTATTTCATTCTAGGCCCAATATGGCCCATAACATTGAAATATATGAATGTGGGTCCAATTAGAGCCCAATTAGGGTTCTAAGCCCATGATAGTCTAATTGGAAGCTTATTGGTCCATGTGGATCCAATATGGGAGTCCTAGTCCAAAATGGACTTAAACAAGGACTTCTAGGGTTTCCAATTGTTTGATGACTATTTGTAGTATTTATATAATGTATTTGATTGAAGCTTTTGATGTCATTATCATAGGTGTTACACATGTTCTTAAGTTTTTGATTCACATTAGCTTGAATGTATAGATTACATGACACAAAATTTCCAGTTGTGACATCATCCCCCCGTTAGAGGGAATTTCGTCCCGAAATTCTGTTTGAAAGCTAGAATTGAGAATGCTAGAATAGGTGAGGGTACTTCTGCTTCATTTGATCTTCGCGTTCCCACGTGAATTCTGGCCCACGCTTTGCGTTCCACCGTACCTTCACGATCGGGATGCGACTCTGCTTAGTACGCTTCACCTCCCTGTCCATGATTTCGATTGGTTATTCGACGAACAGGAGATTCTCATTGATTTTGATTTCGTCAAGAGGAATGACAAGGGTTTCATCTGATAGGCACTTCTTCAGATTAGAGACATGAAACACGGGGTGTACACCGTTTAGCTCCGCGGGTAGTTGTAGTCTGTATGCTACTGGGCCTATTCGGGCGACGATTTCGAAAGGTTCAATGTATCGCGGGTTCAGCTTTCCCCGTCTTCCGAAATGTATAACCCCTTTCCAGGGTGAAACTTTCAACAGTACTCGATCACCGACCTGGAATTCTAAGGGCTTTCGCCGTTTATCGGCGTAGCTCTTTTGTCGGTCACGCGATGCTTGTAATCGAGCTCTGATCTGAACGATCTTTTCTGTTGTTTCGTGAATGATCTCCGGTCCTGTTAGTGCCCTGTCCGACGTATGCGTTCTTGCTAGCTGGGTGTCACCTACTTCAGCCCAACATAACGGTGATCTACATTTATGCCCGTACAGTGCTTCGAAAGGAGCCACCTTGATGCTCGTATGGTAACTATTGTTATATGAGAACTCGATCAACGGTAGGTGGGTATCCCAAGACTTTCCAAAGTCTATCACACATGCACGAAGCATGTCTTCAAGCGTTTGAATGGTTCGTTCACTTTGACCGTCTGTTTGTGGGTGATATGCGGTGCTCATGTCGAGAGGAGTTCCCATTGCCTTGTGGAGTGATTGCCAAAAGCGCGATGTGAACCTACTGTCCCTATCCGAGATGATAGATTTTGGCACTCCATGGAGTCTTACGATTTCTCGTAGGTACAAACGTGTCAGTCTCTCCATCTTGTAGGATTCTTTGATTGGCAGGAAATGGGCAGATTTCGTCAGTCGGTCGATTATTACCCATATGGTGACCAGTCCGTCCGACGTCTTGGGCAGCTTGGTCACGAAATCCATAGAAATCCCCTCCCATTTCCACTCAGGGATTGCCGGTTGCTGTAACAATCCGGAAGGTTTCTGGTACTCCACCTTTACTTTGGCGCACGTAAGGCACTTATTAACATAGGTCGCGATTTCCGCCTTCATGTTAGGCCACCAGTAATGTTGTTTAATGTCCAAATACATCTTGTCCGAACCAGGATGAATGGAGTATCGTGTCTTGTGGGCTTCCTTCATAACGGTCTCCCTAAATCCTCCGATTTTTGGGACCCAAATACGGTTCATGAAGTAGTATACCCCATTCTCCCTTGCTTCAAGGTTCTTTTCCATCCCGCGCAATGCCTCACTAGTTCTATTCTCCGCTTTCATAGCCTCCGACTGGACTAATGCAATTTGAGTGGCCAGATGAGACTGAATGGTTATCGAGTGCGTTTTCGTACGGCGATTAGAGTATTCCTTCCGACTTAATGCATCAGCTACCACGTTGGCCTTGCCTGGATGGTACTTGATCTCGCATTCGTAGTCGTTTAGCAATTCCACCCATCTCCGTTGTCTCATGTTCAGCTCCTTCTGATTCAAGATGTGCTGGAGGCTCTTGTGGTCCGTGAAGATGGTGCACTTTGTACCGTACAGGTAGTGCCTCCAAATTTTTAGAGCGAAGACCACGGCTCCCAGTTCTAGGTCATGGGTCGTGTAATTTACTTCGTGCGTCTTTAGTTGGCGGGACACATATGCTATCACTCTTCCACGTTGCATGAGAACGCAACCTAAGCCCTGATTCGACGCGTCACAGTAGACTACAAAATCTTCCGTTCCTTCAGGTAGAGATAGTACAGGAGCGCTACAGAGAGCTTGATTCAAGGTTCGAAACGCAATCTCTTGTCGGTCTGTCCACTTGAATGGCACGCCCTTTTGCGTAAGCAAGGTAAGCGGCTTGGCGATCTTAGAGAAGTTTCGGATGAATCTCCTATAATAGCCTGCTAGGCCTAAGAACTGACGAATCTCTATGGGCGTAGTCGGAGTTGCCCATCCTTCCACAGCTTTGACCTTAGAGGGATCCACATGAATTCCGTCTTGGCTAACTATGTGGCCTAGGAAATTCACACTTCGGAGCCAGAACTCGCACTTGGAGAGTTTGGCGTAAAGCTTTTCCGTTCGCAGAGTTTCTAGGACTTGTCAGAGATGTTGGCCATGCTCCTCTTTGCTTCGAGAATAGACGAGGATGTCATCGATAAACACAATGACGAAGTTGTCAAGGAACGGTCGACAGATTCGATTCATTAGGTCCATGAATGCGGCAGGTGCATTTGTTAGACCGAAGGGCATTACGACGAATTCATAATGTCCGTAGCGGGTTCGGAAAGCGGTTTTAGGAATATCCTCTTCTCGGACTTTGAGTTGGTGGTATCCGGACCGTAGATCTATTTTAGAAAAATAACTAGCTCCTTGGAGCTGGTCGAATAGATCACCGATTCGTGGGAGTGGGTAGCGGTTTTTAACAGTGAGTTTATTTAACTCTCTGTAATCGATACACATTCTAAAAGATTCATCCTTCTTTTTGACAAAGAGCACCGGAGCTCCCCAGGGCGAGTAGCTAGGTCGGATAAATCCCTTGTCCAGAAGCTCACTGAGTTGGCTGGACAGTTCTTGCATTTCAGCGGGAGCCAACCGATATGGTGATTTAGCGAGAGGAGTTGCTCCTGGAACGAGGTCGATTCGGAACTCAACCTGTCTCTCTAGGGGTACTCCTGGAAGATCTTCAGGAAACACGTCCGGAAATTCACACGCTACCGGAATATCTTGGATGTTAGTTTCTTCTTTGGTCTTGTCCACTATGTGAGCCAAGAACGCCAAATTGTTCTTTCGCAAGTGTTTTTGTGCTTTGATGCACGAGATGAGATGAAGATTCGTACTGGGTTTGTCTCCGTTGATTACTAGGGTTTCGTGATTTGGGAGACGAAGGCGAACGGCCTTCTCGTGGCACATAATCTCAGCATGGTGGGGGCTTAACCAATCCATGCCGATAATCACATCGAAACTCCTAATTGATACTGGCATTAGGTCTATTCGAAAAATGTGTTGGTTAAGGGTTAGGGTACATCCGATGTATATCTCCCCAGTGGATTCAGTTTTCCCATTGGCCATTTCCACCGTATAGGTTTCATTTAGCTTCTGGGGTTGTTGTTTTAATAAATGTTTAAACTTCTCGCTTACGAAACTTCGCTCCGCTCCGGTATCAAATAAGATGCATGCATAAGTGTGGTTTAGGAGGAACGTACCGGTCACAACTGCGGGGTCCTGAACTACATCACTCTGACCCATAGTCAGTATTCTTCCTGCTCCTCTGTTTCCTGAGTTGTTGTTAGGGCAATCTCGGCGGAAATGCCCCGTCCTTCCACACCCGAAGCAGGTGTGGCTAGGCCCTGCATTATTGCCGCCGGCATTGGCGTTGTTGTTATTGCGGTAGTTGTTGTTGTTGTTGTGCTAATTGTTTCCCTGACTCTGGTTCTGAGGAGGGTATGTCCTGCAGAACCTTGTAGTGTGTCCCCTTCGGTTGCAACTGGTGCAATGGAGTTCTCTGCATTCGCCGTGATGATGGAGGCCGCATTTATTGCATTTGGGAAGATTACCGGAGTAGGGTCTTGAAGCATTTGAAGCAGCTGAGGCTGGAGCATGTGGTGTGGCTGGAACCGGTGCGGTGACAGCGTTAACTGCCACTGTTTGCTGCTTTTTAGAGGTCTCTGGGCCCTGACGCCCCTTTCTCTTGTTGTTCCACCCTTTCTTGCCATCACCCTCCTTTTTCTTCTCAGTCTCCACTGGCTTCTCGCCCTTCTTGTTGTTATGATCATATAGCCTCTTTGCCAATCTCTTCGCACTGTCAAACGTTTCAGGGTTCGCAGCTATCACATTCCTCTGAATGGGGGATCTCAGTCCCCAGATGAATCGTTCGATCTTCTTTCCTTCTGATGTGATCATACCCGGGCACAATAGAGATAGTGTTGGGTTTTGAGCATTCTAACACTCCTAAGTGTACATGCAACCCTAAATACCTTGGATCTATGTTTTCTCTATTATACATGCAAATAAGAACTTCCAAGATATTATCCTAATCTAGCATACAAAACAACAACTATAGCAAGATAGAATACATACCTCTTTGATGTAGAAAGTCTTCATGAAGCTTGAGTGCCTAGTGCCCCAAGTGTGACACCTCAAATGGAATCACAATCATCAAAACACTTGGAATGACTTGAGAGAATTCTACACTCTTCAAAAATCGGCTAGCCCTTTCTTCACTATCTCTAGTGGCCGATTTTGGTCAAGAATAAGATGCTTATATAGTTAGGGTTACACCATGTAAACCCTAATTGGCATGGCCTTTCATTTCCATGATCCATGGGTACAAATACACCATGGAGCATCCATGTACCATCCTATGGGTTTTAGCCCAACTTGATTATCCATGGAGCATTAGCCCACTATACAAGTATGGATGACTTACACAATCAACCCATATATTTAATTAGTCTTCTTTTGATCACTTAATTAATCCTAGATTAATTCTTGATCAATACTAATTAAATAATCTTATTATTCTTATTATTAATATACTAGAACTTATAATATATTAATAACCATAAGTGTCTTATTTCTCTCATTCAAGTGCATGATGGTATGCAACCCAAATGGACCATGCCGGGTCGGGTCAAGTCTTACCAAATATAGTTATGGACTTAGACATTAATCCAACAGTCTCCCACTTGGATAAGTCTAAAACTATCATTGCGTATGACATCAGGAACCAACTGGCAATCGTAGCTCTCAAAAGCTTCTGTCGAACTCTGACCTTGTAGATGAACTCTGACCTTTGTCAGTGACTTGTCCATTAGATAAGGGATCATATATTCCTCCATTCTAGATATCATATGGACTGAGACATGGATTATAATCATTCTCTCTGTCCATTTGTTGTTTCCCGATTTCCGATTTATGACGACTGACTAATTGAACAAATCAAATCAGTCCTGGCCTGGCCGAGCACTTCCATTTGTCATCATCAAATCATCGAGGGGCCCACAGATATCGCTTTTATCCCGAAGGTAAAAGGAATGGATAAACTTCGACTCATATGGCTTGTTCTACTACTTGTTGAATCATACACAAAAGCACGTTTTATAGCACCGAGTTACCAAATGCATTTTCATGCAATCAATGTACTATCAACTCATAGTAACAACTCATATCTCTAGGTTTGAAGAATATAAGATATTATCGTCTCATGACCACTCGTGATAAAATCCATGAAGTGATTCCAATGAGCGCGGGTTGAATCCAATACTCAGAACTTATGAGCACCCATGATTGTTGTAGCCTTGTCCAACACCTTAGACCTCTACAACCCATCATGACAGTCTAAATTCATATCTACTTCCAAAATATGACCGACTGTGGATGGTTTGAATAACTTAGTCATTCTGAAAGAATAACCCAGTTTATTCGGGAAGTCAAAACATGCAAAGTGAAACACAATAATAGTAGAATCCAATATGGTATCAAAACCTATCACCATATGATTACACATTATTCATTGTATACTGTTTCAGCTATCAACTTTATTCTTGAATTTAAAACAATAGTTGTCCCATGCTCCAAGCATGTACACTATGTTTTTCTAAACACTAGTCATGCCACACACCAAGTATGCATATTGTGTTTGTCTATGATCTTTACTTTGTGAACTAGATCAATTGAACATAACTTCAATGATTCTCTTTTCACACTCCCAAATCCTTACTGCAAATGCAAGAATTCCAAATTCATGCCATTTACTGGAATCTGTTAGATTCTAAACTTATATGCATGGATCCTCTTGTAACGATTATGCACACACTCACAAAGACTTGGCAATAATCATTACAGAGTATTCCAAAGGAGATCAACTCCTTGGAAACATCCTTCTTGCATTAAGTTTCCTTAATCTTACACAGATTGAAAAATTCTAACTTTGAAACATTTCCAGATTCCATTTTGACTATCACTTCTGAACAAGAGTTGCCTCCTTACAGATTATGTCAACATGGTCCTTCCAGAATTATCACTATACTTCCAATTGTCCTTGAGTAACCAATCTTTGGTAAACCTTAGATTGTCCTCGACAATTGTTTAATCCTTTTAGTCATATCCAGTTCTAAGCCTTTTCCCTTCTTAATGCCCCAGGCATTTGGAAAATTTTAGAACAGATGATTATAGCACATGTAACCGATCCTATATCCGAAGCATATGGGACACAATTCATGATGTCTCACATAAAGACTAAACCAGTCTTTTTCTATAACATTTCCATTTCTATTTGCCAAGTTCTCATAATTCAGATTATGAAAAGGGATGTCGTAATCATAATCGAATTTTAGAACGCAAATAATGGACCCATATACAGAATTTCCTTATGTTGAGCCATTCCAACATGAAATGCATATATATAACCTTGACTAAATGATTAAAACCTCACGATCTAAGCTTATAGATTTGAGATGAAGTATAATTTCCTCTCCCTTAATTATAGCAAAACAACTTTTCCCAATTGAAACCTTTTGTTTTCTATAATTAACATTGCTAACTTGCAATACTTATCATAATTATCATGCTCCCACTAACATGATGATTATTAGCATAACACTTATGCTCCCACTAGCTTTGACATGTACTCAGAAATCAGCTGGACTTCTAGAAATCAATACTTCATTGACTTTCTTACCAAAGTTCAGACTTCTGATACTTGATTGTTTTGATAAGACTTTATCAAAATCATACACCTTCCCTTAGATAGCACACTTGTGAGTCTAAACAATTATGAAGAGGTATGCCGTAATCATAATGGTTAGACCTTTTTGCCACTTCTCACAAGTCCATATTAGTGTGCTGGTTAACCACACGCGCTCCACTAACGACTTTGAGAATGCAAATATCACAATTACTATCTAGATAAAATCTACTTAGTGAAAGTGTTTCCTCACCATCATTTTCACGAATCGGAGAGAAACCTTATGACACTTAGATTTAATGGTGTATGTGTTCTTATCCATGTGAATTGTAAAAATCATAGTCACAAGACAAGGATAATGACAAATCCAAACTCATATAGACCGAACTCAATCTTAACTCCTTGCCACCTGGCAGCTCAAGGGCCTGCCATTGCTTCCAAGTTGTTGTGCAACAAATTGAGAACTCTAAGAACTCATATGCAAAACCAACTTTAACTGGAATGGGCACAGAATATGTCAACACGATAGGTTATAAACCTCATGTCGTGTGCTAGTTAAGAACTTTAGGTTTTATTCTTGATTAGTTCTTGAGACTTTCAAGACCTTTAAGACTCCCACTGTCCTCTTGACATATAAGACTCCCTTGTCAAATATCCAAGTGATAGTGCGGATTCTAATCAAGACAAACACTTCACACAATTGGCCTTAGTTGGTCTTTGTTTTATCCAAAACATCACAACTTACCAATTTCAAATGTACAAGAGTAGAAAACTTTTACTCTTACATTTGACAAGTATTTTAAACCGTCTTTTGAGACATGTCACTCAAGTTACAACCTTGGAGTATGACTCTAAGACTTGTATTGGAACGAAGTATGACTCATCTTCTTGATTTAACCACTTCAACAATTCAAGTTCCTCTTCTTAGTCATAAGAATGCACTAAGATTTCCTTAGAGAACTAATTGTGATATGGTTTCTTAATCATTAAGATGATCACAAAACTGATACTAAAGTACTCTCCCATCTTTTCAGATTCGAGAAACTTTTATCCTTCTGCCTAATTTGATTCTTCTTATCGATCTTTTGTGGTGGACTTAATCAGTGCACAAGAATGTGTACTCGATCCCTAAGTCCTTTACTTGACTCACACATCCATGTGAACAAGTAATTAGTCTTAATTTTTTCCAATACTTGAAAGTTCTCATTCATCATGCTATACAACTTGCATGATTCCAAGTTCCGGTCCAATTGAAACTTGGGTGATGAGAATCTTTCTTTATTTGGTAAATTTAGACATTACCACAAATGAAAGAATCAATTTCATATTTCCACTCTTGCTCTTAATGGAATCATATAAGCAACAATTTTTCCTCAAATGCCATTGTAAGGATATTTTAAAATAAATAAAATAAAAATTTTCTTTTATTTTCAAACTTTGCGGAAAAACTTATCCTTACAATCCATATGAAAACTTGTTGTTATCTATTCCTAAGCAATATCTCATAACTCCTAAGAAGTAGCTCAAGAATCCGATTTTTCAAGCTATGCGATAGAAATCCATCTACGCCATCAGATTCAACATATTCTTTCTTTAAGTTTCTTTACTTTTCTTTCATTCTTAAAACATCACCATGTGACCCAGTCACATCATGTATCAAGAATCTCAGAATAGAAACTTAACAGAGTTAGATAGTGGACTTTACCTGAAGTAGAGTCAAACTTATTGACTTTAACATCCTTAGGTAAATCTGGCAGCTTGGCAACCAATGCCCCCTCCTTTGGCAATACAAACATATGGACCCTTTGATAATGGTACACGAGAATATCACAGACTTAGTTTTTCTCTTTACCATTTGGTCAACCGAGTTGACTATGGCCGATCCCTTTCCATTGGGAAGAGAATGCTTCACTAGATATCCAATGTCATCATTGTCAATGTCCATAAAGTTTTAGGAAGTTGATCTTAGCAAATAGATAAGATCATTAAGGGTCTTGTCATAGTCTGTTTCATAGGTGTCCCAAAGGAACTCACTATGTGACTTAGAAAGTGATTGAACCACCAACTTTCTCGAGACTTTGACACCCAACTTTCCCGGCTTGTCAATATGTGACTACACCTCCAAGATGTGATCACACCTAGACCTTGCCTTGCCAATAGGGCCTGAGTGACCTTAAACTTTTTTTTTTCTTCTCTTTTTTCAAGAACTTGTGGGTTAGGGAGAATAATTGGAGGAGGTGAAGAAGTATGATATCCATGGGACATCATCTTCATTAGGAAACCTTGTTTCAAGAGATTTGGGAAGATCATAAGTGTCTAAACTAGACATCTTTTGGGAGATATTCAAGATAGTTGATTTAAAGTCCTTAATATGACACCCAATATGAAATATTAAGGCTAGGACCCAACAAACTATTTTATAAGTTAGAAGAGGTATGCCGTAATCCAAGCTATAAAATATTTGAAGGTAGGTGAATGACGATTCACCAATTTCCACCAAGATAAACGAAATGTATTATCAGGTTTTAATTGGTTTTGAAACTCCTAGATCTTTGAGATTCATTGAACTGTTCAATGGCATGTTTCAATCTCGAGTGTGCCCTTCAGGTTTTGTGACTGGGATGCCGAGGATCACAAAACAAGGTGTGAAGTAACCATGCAAATTACTTGGTACCCTTAAGTGTTTACCCCTCAATCGATGTGCCGGTTAACCATACACGCTCCATCGATACTATGATAAACATTAAGTCACCCTTTACCTACCTTGTTAAGTCCAAGTTAATGTGCCGGTTAACCACACACGCTCCACTAACGACTTATACAAAGTGTAAAGTGTAACTTCATGGGTTAGCACCTTATTCACATTTTTCCTAAGTAACTAAGATTGGGTATTATTAAAAGTTTAGTTACTTAGTATTTTCATTAATACTTTTAATGAAGGGAGAATTCTAGTCCTGTCAAACCCGTTCGGCTAACGACCCTCCACCAGTCAAGCAAGCGGTGGGTGAGAGTGGACACCCATTAAGTTGCCATTTTATAGGCAACAACCTTATACCTACCTTATAGACCGGCTTCGTGAATGAGGCGTACTAGCGGTAAGACTGACTTTACTCTTATACATATATATATATATTATTAACTTATAATATTATAAAGTATAAGGGTTGAATTTTAACTTTTAAAATTCTAAGGGCTAACTTGGAATTAAAGTATTCATACTTGAAAACTTTTCAAATTCCAATTTTAACTTTTATTTGCTTAAATTCTAATTTCGGGACGAAATTCCCTCTAACAGGGGGATGATGTGACAACCCGAAATTTCCATTGTACGAACATCATCTATTCAATAGAAGCTAGTTCAGTTTCATTGATTTTCAAGCTTTTCCGAACAAGTTTGTGCACATTAGGGTTTATGTTTTAGATGATATCAGGAGAGTGGATACTCCTGGTTTTGTGAAACTTGGGCATTTCAAGTTTCATACTGTTACAGTTCAATATCAGGAATGAAAATATTTTCTGTCAAAATATTGCAGGACTATAAATAGTTTTCTGAATTAAATTAATTCATTATTCACAATTCCAAATAGAGAAAAGCCATATTCTCTCTGACGGATCTTCGGGTTTTCATCCCAGATTGTGAGTCTACTTTTCTATATGTGTTTCAATACTTGTTTAATGCATATTAACAACAATTACTTGTCTAGATATCAAGATCCGGGAGTTTACCGCCCAAGAACGTTCTTGGGGAGTAAACTCCAAAATGAAACTTTAATGCTTTCTAGACCCATCCACATGTTAGGGGACTTATCAAGGACATTGTGTATGATCATTATAGCCTAGAAATCATCCAAGAAGCATAAGTTCTAGGAGTTTACGGCCAAGGAACTCCCTTGGGCCGTAAACCCCTTTTCAAGGGCTTAAATGCCCTAAAACTTCCCCCAAATGCTTAAGGACTTTATCTTCTAGTACTTGTGCTTGTTTAGAACACCAAAAGCCCATAAAAACCATAAGTTTTTAGGAGTTTACGGCCAAGAACCCTTCTTGGGCCGTAAACCCCATTTTGTGGGACAAAAATCATTCCAAGCTATCCTTAAGCCTCTAGACAATTTACCTTGCACCTTTGGGACTAGAATGGAGAGAAGAACACATAGAAACAACTCCTTGGAAGGAGTTTACGGCCAAGGAACATGACTTGGGCCGTAAACTCCAAGTGAAGGCACCAAAGTGTGCCTCTTGTCCCCATTAGCCTTAGATAAAATCATGGATGCCATTCTTGATGTTTAAGAGCCTCAAATCAATTAATTTCCTAGAGTTTACGGCCGTAAACTCTAAGGTGAAGGACCTTAGGCCGTAAACTCCCTTATGGAGTGTTCTAGAGCCTTAAAACTACTTCATGCATTATTCCAATAAGGATAGAAGTGTTCTAGATGCAAGATAACACCACAAAACACCCAAAAACACCATTTTAGGAGTTCACGGCCATAAACCTATGAGTTTATGGCCGTAAACTCCAAGGTGTGGGGTTTGTTGGATGGTGAACCCCTATACAAGGCCCTTTGATGTTTCAAACCCTTTTGCCTTGTCCCGTAGCAACTTAGATGCAACCATTTGAACCTTAAACACTCACAAAAGTGTTTAAATGTTTTCTAAGTGTCTTAACTCATTTACTAAGTTATTATTTGTCTAATTAGTTATATATATGCTTATTATATGATAACTAGGCTCGTGCGTGTAAACCAGTCTCCGTTTGTCACCTAGCACGATAGCCGACACTGCAATTCAAACGACTCACCACAAGGGAGTTCATACCCCTTGAATCAACCTTTGAAATGATTTTAAGTGTTTTAAATACTTTATGGGGGGGGGATACAAGTCAAATACTTATAAGTTATTGCTCCAATCACATGTGATTGCATTTAATCACATGTGATTAATAACTAGGAAAACAACGATTTTTACCACTGTTCAAACTGTTTATCAAAATGCCTTACTTTGAAATGTTTTACAAACCGTTTTACTATCCAAACTTACTTATAGACTGTGATTTAAACAAATGCTTCTTATACTTAAACTGTTTTATTAACCTATGCCTTCAAATTGTTTTATAGATCGACATCAAGTCGATCTCCTCTTGAAATCATATTTATGCTTCAAATGTTTTATGAAAACTTATTCATGCTTTATATATACAATTGCATGCCCATATATGTATAGATATATAAATAATGTTCAAAAGGCTTAGGAATGCCATCCGCCCTATTTCCTTTTCCTCGATTTGGATGTGGTCTGGTGGGATTTCGGGTGACCATCCGAAAGTCGTTTCCATATTACTTATATATCATATATACATGTATAGACATAAAGGTACTCCCATATTCATATTCATCGGTACATCTTTAGCTGGTTACCATCGGGGTAACACAGGATCATATACAGATATACTAGAAACAATACATATACAGATATACTAGAAACAATACATATACAGATATACTAGAAACAATACATATACAGATATACTAGAAACAATACATATACAGATATACTAGAAACAATACATATACAGATATACTAGAAACAATACATACACAGATATACTAGAAACAATACATATACAGATATACGAGAAACAATACATATACACATATACGAGAAACAATACATATACATAAATACGTAATAATTGTGATCCACTGTATCGGGCATGCCTTAAATGTCATGGCCCGAGTTGTAGCCAGAATTCTCTTGGAGGGAGAGCGTGAGTTTGCGTATAGATCTATACTGGATTGACTATCCTACACCTTGCTGCTAGCTACAGCCGGACCTGCAGGTCTGCGGGTGCCAAACGTCATTTCTTATTACGACCATTCATTATGTCGTTGATTTCCAGTCGATAGCATGGTACAATTTATCACATTATGCATTAATATAAATCCGGTTTAAGGTAGTAGTATTTAGTACAGCAGTAGTCTTATTATACAAAGCTACAGTACTAAAATTATTTACCCATTACATATGTTAGTGATAATCTCACTTAAGCATTAGTGTACAAACTATATTTTTAACAAATGATAGTTATACTTGGGTAATTATACACTTTTACAACAGACAAGTTTACAAAACAGTTTAGCCTTGGTAGAAGGTTACTTTTATAGAAAATATAGGATTTTCTGAGAGATTCAAACTTCTACAAACACTTTCAAACATTTACTTACATTTTTACAACTTATACATTGAGACAGGTTCAAACGTTTTTACAAGAAACATTGACACTAAAATGCTTATGAACTCACCAGCTTAATGCTGATAAACTCTTTCAAAATAACTTGTATTCTCAGGTCATCAGTAGACAGGTACCGAAGCCAGCTTTTGAGAAGATGGAGTGCATTCAAGACTCATCTCATATTATTTTGTTATACATTATTTTTGGTGTCTATAACTGTACAGAACACTTGTATTGAAATTATATATTTAATGCAATGGATGATGTTGTTTGCTTATTTACATTTACTGTGTTGTGATACTATACATGACGTCCTCCGCCCCAGAATGTTTCCGCCGTTCTTGGTTTTGGGGTGTGACAAATACCATAACATTGAATATATATGAAACATAACAACATCCGTCACCATGCATTAATATAGTACAACCAGTAGAGTTTACATGAAGTACATTGTTTAAACATTACATTCCCAAAATAAATTGTTCGATTCGTACATAAATAAACTGCAAGCCATCACTGAATATGATTCCTTTGATTCACTGGTTCCCTGAGAATACAAGTATTTTGAAAAACGTTAACATTTTAAATGTTGGTGAGTTCATAAGCGGTATTTGAAAAACAATGTTTCGTGTCGTTTGGAAACCACCAGAAAATCCGATATTTTCTGAAAAGAAAAGCTTTTGAAAACGTTTGAGAAGATCCATAAGTATGCTTGTTTGTTTCTATACTTGTAAAAATTGTTCATTGAAGTTGTATCCATTTCGAATCTGTATGTATTGAAAAACCCTAGGAAAACCCGATGTTTTCCTAATTCTTTGAATTCCATAAATTTACATTGAAACCATTGCAACGCGTGAAGTTATCAATACCAGGCGACGTTGGATTATTTTTGAGCATGATTATTTGCTACAAACACGCGTTACACAAACGACTAGTCTATAGCTATACTAACGATCCCGTAAGCGTCGTCCGGACTAATCACGTTATCCAACCGCCCTGACTACGTGTAGTCCCACATCTGAAGAGAAAGAGGACACGAAGACCTCGATGACTCCATTAACCGGTTGGGGATAAAAAGGTATGAGGGGTCCCAGACCCGCCTCGCATAAAAAGGTAGACTCTACAAGCAATACCAAAGGAACCTTGGGGCCCAGTAGTATACAAGCCATTGAAAGTCCATTTACGTTGTGTCAGATCGGTAAAACCCAACACTTCGTAAGATAGAGGTCTTCGGGCCTTAAGATCAGGTCATTGGGCTAGCTAGGCTCAACAAACAAGATTTTACACTTTTGGGGCCCAAATATGGTGCGTAGACGTCTGTGCACACTCGCATGTATACTGAATTCCCAAACGTTATTTGCATGAATCGTAGTGTCGTAGTGTCATAGTGTCATCGTGTTAGTAGTTTCGGATTTTTATAGGTTCGAGACCGTACCAATTCGTTTAACAACGACTTTTGGTATTGTAATGTATTGTATTTCGTCGATAGTCGCGGTGCCATCATTTGATCAAATTGCATGTATTGAATTAGCCTTGTAATTTTTCTGTTTTCAGCCCCTCATTGTTTGTAAAACTTACTTTTTCAACCCTTTATTTAAATACTTTCCGGTTTGGTCCTTAAATCAATTTTCTTGACATTTTAACACCAAAAATTATTGAAATTAATGTTTTTCAGCATATTTTTCATATAAAACAGTTTAAGTCCCTGAAATTTCAGTTTTCTCGGTTATAACCCTTCTTTTTCGCAATTTTGACAATTTTGACCCAAATTGTAAAATTTTTGCAACTTTGGTCCTTTTTAAATTTAAAAAGCATTTTAAACCTTTGAAAAGGACTTGGACCAATTATAGTCCACTGTTTTACAGAAAAACACAGTTTTGGCCCTCCAAAACAGAAAATTTCGCATAATGGGCCTGAATGGGTCGAAAATGTCATTTTTAGCCCATTAAGCTTGAAATTTATGTTTTTAATCCTCTAAAGGAGTATATTTCCAGAATTGTTTTATTGAAACTGTTTTGACACACCTCATCCATCAGAATTCGTGATATGTCAATTTGGGCCCTTAATTTTGTATTTTTCACATTTTAGGTCCAAAAATTGTGTTTTTAGCCCAAAGAAATTGTTACTAAGCCATTTAGCTATTTTTCTAGAAACACTTTGTATGTAGAAATATATTTGATGTTAAAATCATTTAACATAATGTATATCTCGGTTTTGAGGGGTTTTATGGCTAGATCCAACATTTTAACACACAAAAGCACACATATAAGCATGGAAATCATACAAAGCATACAATACACATATAGATCTACACTTTCACTTGTATTCCTCCCCCACAAAACTCATAAAAACAGAAAATAGGGGGTATGAAGCTCACCTTGGGTGTGGGGGTTCGGTTTTGCAAAGAAAATGGAAGGAAAATGAAGTGATTTTCGGCCTTAGCACCCTTCCTTGGTAGATCTCGAGTTTGGTGACTTCTAAGGTGTATGATCACAAGTTGGAATAGATTTAGAAGAGGTTTTTGATGGAATGAAATAGCTAGATCATATATATAAGTAAATACTTACCTAAGATGGTGATTAGCTTGAAAGATCCTCTTGAAATTTTCTAAAAATCTCGAAATTATGAGGAGGAAAGGAGAGAGTTTTCTTGAATGTTCTTTGAGAGAATTTGTGAAATGTGTGTGTGTTTGAGATGTGGCCGAGAGTGAGAGAGAGGAGAGGATAAATTGTGTGTGCATGGAAACCCAACAAATAAAAGTGAGGTGGCAACCCCAAAGTCAACTCTCCCTTTTTCCTTGGGCTTGGGCCGAGAATGGAGAGGGAAGAAAGGATTTTTGGGCTTTTTGCCCCTAAGCCCAATATTAGAGTTAGTTTGGGTGTTTATTGGCCTTATAAAATAAAATTGTGATTTTTATGCTTTAATAAGCTAGATTAGGTTAATCATGGATCAAAGCTTTTAATTTATTTCATTCTAGGCCCAATATGGCCCATAATATTGAAATAAATGAATGTGGGTCCAATTAGAGCCCAATTAGGGTTCTAAGCCCATGATAGTCTAATTGGAAGCTTATTGGTCCATGTGGATCCAATATGGGAGTCCTAGTCCAAAATGGACTTAAACAAGGACTTCTAGGGTTTCCAATTGTTTGATGACTATTTGTAGTATTTATATGATGTATTTGATTGAAGTTGTTGATGTCATAATCATAGGTGTTACACATGTTCTTAAGTTTTTGATTCACATTAGCTTGAATGTATAGATTACATGACACAAAATTTCTAGTTGTGATAGTTTGTTACTAAACTTTTCAATGGTTTTACAAAACTTCTTTTATACTTTTATATTGTCAAATGCATGACTATGTATGTATAGTTATATAAGTAATGTTTAAAGGACTTAGGAAGGATAGCTCGCTTTATCTCCCTTTCTTCATTGGGATGTGGCATTAGGGCATCGTTTATCCGTCCAAAAGTCGTCTAAATATTAGTTATATATTATGTATACATATATAGACATAAAAGTTGTATCATTCAATTCAACACCCTTGGGTAGCAAGTCTATACGTTCATATTCATACGTACAAGTCATATTACTAGTAAACTATGATAGGCGTAGTTCAGGAAGTTACTAATACTATTACTAGAACAAAGAATCATATAATGAGTCAGTTCAATCATGAGTCAAGACTTGCTAGATAAAGAGAACACACAACACAACTAGTACACGTAGTACATTTCAATACTTGCTAGATAGAGAGAGAACAGACAATACAACTAGTACACGCAGAACATTACAATACATACATGCCAGACAGAGGGAGAACATACAATACAACTAGCACATTCATTACATATACATTCATGCAGTTATGTGAGCCACTAAGCGGGGCATGGCACTACCTGCCATGACCGTTTTTGTATCTAGAATCTCCTTAATTGGTGAGTGTATGATTTTGCGTATAGATCTATACTGGATTGACTATACTACACCTTGTTGTTCGCTACAGTGGGACTTGCAAGTCTACGGGTGCCAAATGTTATTTCTTATGGCATCTTACATCGTCGTTTTACTAGAGTCGGTAGCAGGATACATGCCGATCACATGTTACTTTAAATTACAATTGGTTTAAGGTAGTAAGTACAACAGTAGTTACTTATTACAGTACTACAGTACTACAATATTTTCCCATTACATTCACTTCGTGAACATTCACACGATGCACAGTAATGTAAAAACTATGTTTTTGGTTAATAATAGATGAATTTGGGAAAATACACACTCTTACAAGAGACACACACGGATACAAGATGCCTTGGTAGAAGACTACTTTTTGTAGGAAACATAGGGTTTTCTAGGAGGTTCAAAACTTTTACATACATACACTTCAAATAGTTATAAATACTTTATTACAAATTCAGACACTAAAATACTTATGATGTCACCAGATTTAAAGATGATACTCTCTTTCAAAATAACTTGTATCCTAGGTCAATAGTAGATAGGTACCGATGCAAGGTTTAGAGAAGATGGAGCTTGTTCAAGACTCATCTTTCATTTTGATTTATACTTTAGTGTCTATTAAACATGTTAGAACTCACATGTATTTAAAATTATACTATTAATGCAATGGATGATGTTGTTTCTTGTTTACTACTTTACATTGTTGTGATACATTACATGACGTCCTCTGCCCCAGAACGTTTCCGCCGTTCTCGGTTTTGGGGTGTGATAGAATCCCTCCCGGACGTCGACGAATTATCATCTTTCTATTTATACTATGATATCAGGAGATGGAACCAACTCAACTCTCACCCTCAATCTCGATTCAACCATCTCTGGCATATCACAAAATTTGGCGTCATCCAGACGTATCTATAGAACGATACATCCACAAAGCCCAACCAAAGATCAAAAATTGCAGGGTAACTTCTAGCGATGTCAAGAGCACCGGAAGCAAGCCCAGTGCATCCAATGCAGCTGCTAAAGGGAGTGAAAGTTCCCATCCAGGAAGAACACGCTTCAAATCGCACGATGGTCTCATAGACACCATTCAACTCTACAACTGAAACGACGGCAACCTACATAGCCAGTCTATGGCACCCAACAGTTAACCCACCTCCACAAGAAACAATCATAACCACAACTCCACAGATTGTTGCAACACAACAAAAAGAGATCATGTTTCATAGCAACAATCGTTTCCCCACACTTCAGGCATCGGAACCTGGATCCACCACAATATTAAACCATAGTCGTAATATTCATCGATTGTCTACCGACACGGCACCATGGCAGTGTTGCCCCACATGCCACTGCTCGTACATCAACCACTGATCTTTAACCCGTTCGCACAACAGGCCCAAGGTTCAATCGAAGAAGTGTCTTAGCCACAAGTCAGAGGTGTGCATACCTCGATCAACCGGGGACCTAGCTCCTATGGACCTGCCATTCATTTCTCAGTAGCACTTGAATTCAACCACTTCATAGCGGCCGCTCAACCATTCGATCCGTCGACGAAACATCACACACAAGCAACCCCATATATAGTTCACGCAACATGGCAATACACATTTCAACAATTTAGATTGCAACCAAACTTACATCAATATCAATCGTACATCTCACCGGCGGCAATGCACAATCAGATATATGCGATCCCCTACCAGACACATCAACATATGGCTTCGGACGGTATGTTGTACAAGTACACGAACAACCCAATGTGAAGTGCAAGCTCTAATTTCAACCATGAACTGCTGTAATTAGAGATTCCACACACTATGATGATACCGAACATGTCATAATACTACGGTACTACTGAACCAGCTGATAACATCCACAACTATGAGTGGATGATGACATCTTTTATAATGGATCGTCACTTCACCTATACATATTTCCCCTGCACCCTACCAGGAAACACATGCAAGTGGTTCTAGTCTCTGAGGCCATGCAATATTTCGAATTTTGAGCAGCTGAAATACCTTTTCTTCAACAAATTCATGCAATTGAGGAAAGGAAAAGGGGACGCCAACTCTCTGATGGTGTGTATGCAAAAAGATGGAGATTCAATTTGTTACTATTACGATCGATTCATGCTAGCTACCTTGAATGTTCCAGGACATGAAGAATTCCATGTGACAAGCGCCTTCGCCCGAGGTCTGCTTCATGGACCCGTATCTAAGAAGATACAAGGGATAGTCCGTAGATCCAAGGATGAGCTCAAGTTCCATGTGGAAAAATACCTGTGACAAATTAAAGGGGAAGATCGAAATGAGGCAAATCTCAAAGCTATAGCCAACGCATACTGTAACATTCCATTTGAAATTAAGTAATTAAATAATAAACCCTAAACCCCAATATATAAATTTATATTTTATATTATTTTATAGTAGCCTTAAAATCCTTAATAATTTAGCAGGGTGTTGGTTCTAGGAGTTAAACGTCATAATTTTGGAATATTGGGGGTTAAGTGTAATTTTTGGATTGGTTTCTAAAGATGCTCAGAAGTCAGGAATGTTTGGTAAATATTGGACTTAAATTAAATGGATTTTGTTATGTTGAGGGCTGAATGGTAATTTATGGATTTGTTTTGAAACGATTATGCGTGGGAGGGACCGATTGTGTAAATTTCATATGAAGTTTGAAATGGGACACGGGATTAAACCTGTTGCCTTCTTTCCATCTTGTTGCATCACCTAAATCCTAACCCTAATATCATCCTGCACCCGTCAACCTTGTATCCCCTACCTCGGACCGATGCAACGTCCTACCAAGCCGATGTCGCCGATCGAAGCCAAACCGTCGGTGCAACCATCGACAATGACGAAGAACCTCACGTTGATGTTGAATCAGTGGGTTGCTGGAACCGTATAGAATAGCCACTGCTGTCATTCGCGGTTCAACCTTTCTTCTCCATTCGTAGGTGCTACTCCCTAGCCATGCCCATTGTCAGTGCCACTCCGAGCGAAGACTTGTCTTGCTGCATCCCTCAGTTGCCTTCTACCACCGCGTGGGTGGTGGTGTTGTACATGTTAAATGCATGTGTATGGTGTGTATTCTGTTTAGAGCAGCAAGGGAGTGCATCTTTAGTCGTGTGTGTGGGTGGATGGCCGGAAATCGCAAATAACCACCATGGCAGCCAACCATGGTGGCTGCCACCATATTGTCTTCTTCTGCTGCCACCAGCTACCGTGGGGGGGGGGCTGTGTGTCTGTTTTCATGTGTGTGTGAGCATATTTCATCGGTTTAATGTGGTATGGACTTTTCTTGGCTAGGAAACCAACAAAAACTCATGACCACCACCGTGAGGTGGTGGCTGCCACCGTCTACCACCGTTCCGCCACTGCTAGGCACCATCTCCGGTGGCTGTGGGCTTTGCGGTGCGTGTGGAGATATCGTTGGAGTGCTTTTGGTGTTGTTTTGGCCTAAAATCATAACCACCACCACCATGAGGTGGTGGCAGCCGACATGAACCACCGCCAACCACCACTGCCCGAGGTGGTAGTTGGTGATACCCAACTTATTAGACTTTAATTAATGTAGAGACTTAACCATTGGACTAATTGGCTTGTGATTGGGTTGGAAACCCTAATTAGGGTTTAGAAAACCCTATTTTTGGAGATGTTAAGTTTTGGATTTGTCGTGACCCGCGTGTTGGACCAGTGAAATGAGGTTATGACATATACCCGATTACATTGTATGTTTGACCTAGTGGAGTGATTGAATTAATGGATTAAGTCCTTATTGGGTTATTTAAGAACACTTAACCCTAATCGTCACCCTATGTGAAAACCCTAGTTGTGTTGGTTTTTGAGATGGGCTTTTCTTTCGGGCTTAGCTGTTTGGGTTCTTAATGGGGCATCTAAAAACGAGTATATGGACTAGGGTTTTTGAATGGGTATTATGGTAACGACCATGTGGGGCGTTTAGGCCAAATTCGGAAAATTGGGCCATAGTTGGGCATTGGTTGATTATTTGGCTTTTGGGCCTTCATAGTGTGAGTTTCGGCCTTGGTCATGGACCAAGCTAGGATAGGGGTAAAATGATCCTTTTACCCCAAGTGTGGATTTATGGTTACGCATTTAAACCCAAATGGTTAATTTGGTGTTGTTTTGATATGAACAGTTTAGGAGTCTATCATCCAACAACTAGAGTTGTATTCGTGGGACTTCGACAACGTGAGGTGAGTATCCGCACCATACCAATTGGTCGATGGCACCAAGGCTGGCTCATTATGTGTTATGTGGTATGCGGTATGCTAGTTTATTATGTGGTATGTGGTATGCAAGTTGTGTTTGAGATACTTGCATGGAAGACCCCCCCTCCCCCCCCAGGGGGGGGGGTCCCGAGGCAATTAGATATAAGACCAGGTGGGGGTTCCCATGGCATTCCAAGCTAAGACCATATGGGGGTTCCCATGGTAGCCGGTGTAAGACTTTGTAGGGTTTCCATGGCATCTTTAATTAAGACCATGTGGGGGTTCCCATGGCAGTGGGCTAAGCCATGTGGGGGTTCCGATGGCACTTGTTGTAAGGCCTTGGAGGGTTTCTAGGGCATCCTTATATGTTTGTGTGTATGGTTTATATTGCAGTTATTTAAGACCAGGTGGGGTTCCCATGGTAGTTGGATAACACCATGTGGGGGTTCCCATGGCACCCGGTGTAAGACCTTGGAGGGTTTCCATGGCATCCTTATATGTTTGCATTCATGGATTATGTGGTTGATGTGGCTTATGTAGCTTATCTTGGTTGATATGGTTTATTTGAGTATGTGGATTGTGTGGGGTATGTTATGGGTAACTCACTAAGCTTCATGCTTACAATTTTGTTTATGGTTTCAGGTATCATTGGTTTGGAAAGGAAGGATTCGGCTTGATCGTAGCGTACACACCTGTGTTTCTGCAATATGTGATTTAGGATGAAATCTGGTAAATGTTTTTGATTAGCAATGTTTTTGGAATACTTGGATTTAAAAGATATCAGTGTTTTGAGCATAATAAAAATAAATTTTTTACCCTCGATTTTTGGCTCGTTACAAGTTGGTATTAGAGCCTTGGTTTAAGGGATTCGGGCATACTCTAAGGTGTGCCTGAACTCAAACTGAGGGCTTGATGAATATTTTATAAATATAAACATTTAATTACAAAAGAATTTCTAAGCAAAGAAAGGGGTGTGATACATGCAATCGACCCAGCGCAAGTAAGTGGTTCCCAATATACCAATACATGTTTGTTATGTGATATGATATGCTTATGTTATTAACATGCTAGATTAGAGCCAAGGATCTTAGAGAGATGCCTTTGTATGATTATATGAGCTAGTAGATTTGCTTGCTAGAAGTGATCAACCAGTCGTAGGATGGTCTGTTTAGGTTTTTCCTAATTTTATGAGCCTTCAAATTGCATGCTGTTACAGATTCCTAATTTGAGGATAGAATGGTTTGATTAGAGTATGTTGGTTACTTTTTTCATCGTCCGAATGCTGCTTGCTTTGTGCTTTGTGGGAATCTTAGCAATGTGATTTAGCTACTAAGTGAATATGCTAAGTCACATGTGGCATAGGCTGGATAATCTCAAAGTGATGGATTTTACCCTATTGCTTAAGTTTAAGTCCAACCATTAATGGGTTAAGTCTTTTACTCGAAGGATTATCTGATCTCTGTTGCATGTGGCTATATTCATAAGGTAACAAGTTGACATTAATGAGAATCCTTGAGCAGCTGAGGACTGGGTGGGTTTGGGAACCTAGGAAAGCCAAGGATATGCTTCAGTGGATTAGTAGTGTGGTTTAGTGAGTTTCAGATGCATCAGTTTGAGGAAGTGTCTTAGAGGATTCCAAAGGACTGTTGAGGAAAGTATGGATAGGAGTGGAAGGTAGTATTGGGCCCGTACTACTAAAAGAATAGGATCTATACTCGAATCAATGAAAGTCTTTGAGAATCTAAGAAGCTTATGGGAGGTGGATTATTGGGTACGTTCTGATTATTGGCTTGTCGAGTTTTAGTTGGGAGATGAGCTCACAGGGAAATGGTTCAGGTTTGCGTTCTCGCTTAGGTGTGGGTGTTGAGCCGATTAGTGAGCAGTTAAGGGAGTTCATTTCATCGGAGATCTCTCGCTATGTTTCGGAGATAGCGGATGAGCGCTTGGGCGTATTTCGTGCGGAGGTTATGGCTAATAGGGAGTTCATGAGTATTTCGGGGCGCGAGACCCTGAATGATATGATCTCTAGAGCCAGAGAGTTGGAGATCGATTTGGAGCACATTGGGAAGAGGGGGTCAGATCAGGTGCATATATTGGAGGGTCCTGGGAGGAGACCCAAGACTTTCGATCAGCTTTTGAGAGGCCATCAGGGACGGATTCAGTGCAGTACATGCGAGAAACTTCATGATGGAGTTTTTCGTTTTAGGGGTCTGAGTTGCTACAAGTGTGGTAGGGTTGGTCACGTCAGCAAGGATTTGTCTCAGGGGGCAAGCCCGTTATGTTTTCACTACAATCTGGTGGGCTACAAGAAGGCCTACTGTCCGACGTTGAGGGAAGGAGTAGTGAACACGCCTGCTCTGAATATTTTGAGGTTCACTAATGGACGAGAAGGTAGGGCAGGAGCCCTAGCGGAGAGGAGTCGAGTTTTGTAGTGTCAGACAAGGGAGGTCAAGACTCCGTCAGGCAATATTGTAGATATGTGTCTTTTGTCTTCTTTCTAGTCCTTTATATCAATATTTATGGTTGTGGGGGCTTTGCGTCAGTTTGGGTAAGGATATCTTCGATTCACTTCTTTGCCAATATTCGGGTTATATCTTCAAATAATGTCATATGCCATCTACATACCGTGAATAATTAGTGATGAGTGAAAGGTTGCTACCCTCTGAGCTGGTTTGGAGTGCTCATTGTTATCTTAGTTTGCAGTCGATATCGCTTCTGGAGCATTATGTGGAAGGTCTATAGATAGGGTTCAACAGGGTGGTTATCCACTATCGTCAGTCAGGATTCGGTGGGTCCAGTCATTGTGCTCAGATTGTCTTGTGCGGTTAGCAAGGGAAGTGGTCTATTGTTGAGGTTTTGGTCTGAGCATTTGTCATTTGGATTTCAATTTTGAGTCTAATATCGTTTCAAGCATCAAGGGCTATCGGTTTCGCTGGGATTCGAGAAGTTTTCATCTAGTCTTTAAAAGTTGCGTGGTCTTTTGGGGATTGGCTAGTGACTGAGCACTGGTTGTCATCGAATTGATTGTTGTAAGGTAAGAAGGATTGGGATCCTTCAATTCTCGTGTTCATTGAGAATTTAGTCAATTCAAAGTGGGGGAGAATCGTCCTAGGATTCAGAAGCCGGAGCGGTTTTGGAACTAGGATAAGTTTCACATCCTCATCGGGAAGAAAGACGGCCCAAGCGGCAGATGGGTTAAGGATTGTGTGAGTTGGATGTCCAGGAAACTTACCAAAATTGAGATCGCATTCTCTTGGTGATTGATAGCAGGATTTAGGGAACCAGGTCGGGGTCCCTAGTGTAGCTCGAGTTCAGCTTTGGATGTTCGGTCGAGCGTGTGCTCGACTCTGAGTGTATTTGAATTAATAGATTTGGGGTAAGGCATTAGGATGTGATTGTGGTGACGTGAAAGTGCTGTAAGACTATGGGGGATCTGTATCATTCACTTGTAGTCAGTTAGGGAGGAAGTGTTGTAAGACTACGGGGGAGCCGTAGCATTCACTAGTAGTTAGATAATGTGGGAAGTGTTGTAAGACTGTAGGGTAGCCGTAGCATTCACTGGCGGCTAGATAGTGTGGGAAATGTTGTGAGATTGCGGGATGACCCGTGGCGTTCACAGATTCTTTCAGATGATTAGGACAGGGTGGGCCAATTCGCAAGATTGTGGGTAGACCACATCATGATTGGAATCAGGAAACGATAGGTCGTTGGAGACCGGACATGATGTAAGACTACAATTATTCAGGTAGCATTCACTTTTCACATTAGATTCATTGGCAATAGGTTGTTGGGATACTATGATCTGATGGACCAGAAGGATTGATGGAGCCATGAGTAGCTATATAGCTAGGGCAGTTATTGCTGGTCAAAGTTGCTTTCGAAGGTCGCATAGGCGCTTGCAAGATTTCTCGTTGGCTCAGCCACCGGGCAGGAATCAAGTATTTTGGATGTGGGTGAACAAGTTGGATCCAGGGAGGCCTTAGTTGCTAAGGAAAACAGCTAGGAGGCAGTGTGATTTTCCAAGTAGTGGTAGTGATTTAGGATCCTTATGGGAGTAGCTTGTGGGATGGGAGGTCCCAAGCCTGTTACATTAGGATTAAATAATCTTGGAATAGTTGATTTGACCCTATTGTGCGACTCTTGTCTGAGTGTTAATCATTGTAGGGATAAGTCTCCTACTCGAAGGATTAACTGAGCTTTTTGTCAAGTATAAGTGTACTGTAAGGAAATTTGGTCTGTGACTCTATTTTCTAGTGGGAACCTCAATTTATCAGAAGCAGAGTAGCCAGTTGGGAGATAAGTGCAATGAATTTGGAAATGTTTCAATGTGGGCGATCTGTTAGGGAGACAAACCATCTTGAGAGTTCAAATTTCAGATTGAGTAGATGTGATCATGTTGCAAGTAATTAGTTCATCTTCAGGTTTTAGAAACCTATGAGGGATGGTTTTGGTTGGCTTAGAAAGGCTGAGGTATGCTTGTGGTTGTGGCCGTGTTGCTCAAGCTTTTAGCGTGTAAGGTGTGGTAAGGAATGATTTCGAGGAAAAAATCTAATTTAGGTGGGGGAGAGTGGTAACATTCCGTTTGAAATTAAGTAATTAAATAATAAACCCTGAACCCTAAGATGTAAATTTATATTTTATATTATTTTATAGTAGCCCTAAAATCCATAATAATTTAGCAGGGTGTTGGTTCCGCGAGATAAATGTGACTAAATGTAATTTCCGGATTGGTTTGTAAAGAATTTTAGAAGTCATGGGGTGTTTGGTAAATATTGGACTTAAAGTGAAAGGATTTTGGAATGCTGAGGGCGGAATGGTAATTTAAGGATTTGTTTTGAAAAGATTATGAGTGGGAGGGACCGATTGTGTAAATTTTGTATGAAAGTATGAAATAGGACACGATATTAAACCCTGTGCCTTCTTTCCCTCTCGTTGCATCACCTAAACCCTAACCCTAATGTCATCCTCCAGCCGCCAACCTTGTATCCCCAACCTCTAGCCATCGCAGCCTCCTAGCCACCTGGTGTCGCCGATCGAAGCGAAACTTTCGGTGCAACCATCGACATCGACAAAGAGCCTAACATTGGTGTTGAATCAATGGGTCACCGGAACCGTATAACATAGCCGCTGCTTTCGTTAGCAGTCGAACCTTTCTTCTCCGTTCGTCGGTGCTACGCCCATCATTGTTGCCGCTCCGAGCGACGATTTCTCTTGCTGCGTACTTGGGCTGCCATCTTCCACCGTGTGGGTGGCGTTGTTGTATATGTTAATTGTGTGTGTATGGTGTGTAATTTATTTACAACATCAAGGTATTGCGTGTCCAGTCGTGTGTGTATGGGTGGATGGCCAGAAATCACAAACAACCACCATGGTATCTAACCATGGTGGCTGCTTCCATATCATCTTCTTCTGCCGCCACCAGCCACCGTGGGGTGGTGGCTGTGCGTGTGTGTGTTGTGGTGTGTGTGTGAGCATATTTCATGGGTTTAATGTTTTATGGACTTTTCTTGGCTAGGAAACCGAAGAAAACTCATCACGATAACCGTGAGGTGGTGTTTGCCACCTTCTGCCGCCGTTCTGCCACTACTAGCCACCATCTCCAGTGGCTGTGGGCTTTTAGGTGCGTTTGGACTGATGTTTGAAGTGCTTTTGGTGTTGTTTTAGCCTAAAATCATAACAGCGACCGGCATGAAGCACTGCTAACCACCACTACCCGAGGTGGTAGTGGGTGGTACCCGAGTTATTAGACTTTAATTAATGTAAAAATTTTACCATTGGACTAATTGGCTTATCATTGGGTTGGAAACCCTAATTAGGGTTTAGAAAACCCTAATTTCGGAGATATTAACTTTTGTATTTTGTCGGGATCCATGTGTTCTACCAGTGAATTGAAGTTATGACATATGCCCGATTACATTGTATGTTTGGCCTAGTGGAGTAATGGACTGAATGGATTTAGTCCTAATTGATTAAGTAAGAACAATTAACCCTAATCGTCTTTTTATGTGAAAACCCTAATTGTGTTGGGTTTTGAGATGGGATTTTCTTTTAGGCCTAGGTGTTTGGGTTCTTAATGGGCCATCTAAGAACAAGTATATGGACTAGGGTTTTTGGACAGGCTTTAGGGTAGGACCCATGTGGGGGGTTTGGGACCAATTCGGGAAATTGGGCCATAGTTAGGCCTTGGTTGATTATTTGGCTTTTGGGCCTTCAGAGTCTGAATTTGGGCCAAGCTAGGATAGGGGTAAAATGTTTCTTTTACCCCATGTGTGGATTTATGGTTATGCGTTGAACTTCAAATGGTTAATTGGGTGTTGTTTTGATATCGACAGTTCGGGAGTCAGTCATCCAACTGCTAGAGTTGTATCCATGGGACTTCGGCAGTGTGAGATGAGTCACCTCACCATACCAATGGGTCAAAGGCACCAAGGCCAACCCGTTATATGTTATGTGTTATGCTAGTTGATTATGTGGTATGTGGTATGCTAGTTATCTTTGTGATACTTGCATAGAAGACCCCGAGCGGTTCCCGAGGTAATTGGATATAAGACCATGTAGGGGATCCCATTGAATTACAGGATTAGACCATGTGGGGGTTCCCATGTCACCAAGTGTAAGACCTTGGAGGGTTTCCATGGCATCCTTAGTTAAGACCATGTGGGGGTTCCCATGGCAGTAGGCTAAGCCATGTGGGGGTTTCCATGGCACCCGAAGTAAGACCCTGGATGATTGCCAGGGCATCCTTATATGTCTGCATCTTTCGTTTAAATGGCAGTTAGTTAAGACCATGTGTGGGTTCCAATGGCAGTGGACTAAGACCATGTGGGGGTTCCCATGGCACCCACTGTAAGACCTTCGAGGGTTTTCATGGCTTCCTTATATGTTTTCATGCATGACTTATGTGGTTGATGTGGCTTATGTGGCTTATGTAGCTTATATGGATGATATGGTTTATGTGATATGTGGATTGTGTGGTGTATGTTATGGGGACTCACTAAGCTTCGTGCTTACAGTTTTGTTTATAGTTTCAGGTATCATTGGTTTGGAAAGGAAGGGACCGGCTTGATCGCAGGGCACACACATGTGTTTCCGCAATATATGATTTTGGGATGAACTCTGATAAATGTTTTTAATTAGAAATGTTTTTGGATTACTTGGATTTAAAAGATATTTGTGTTTTGACTATAATAAAAATGAATTTTTTACCCTTTATTTTTGGGTCATTACACATACATCAAACAGGAGGTGGCGGCGTCCCGACAGAGCTTAGCTCAATAGGAGAGGCAAGACGACAACCAAAAGAAACACGATCGCCACTCTAGACACATGTCGAGGAAGTACATGCCGTTCAACGAAGATGACAACATGAATGCTCATGCAAATTTCCATGCAATCAACAAAACTCCATGAAAGGAGAGCAAGGACAAGACCAAGTTCTGTGAATATCACAAGAGCGAAACTCATGACACCACTGAATGCACGGTATTGAAAAGGGAGATAGACAAGAAACAACTAGTTGGAAACATAGTTGTGTTGGATTTGGTGTCTAAGCCCATAACTATAATTGGTATGTACTTGACCCGAGAGTAACATGGTCCATTTGGGTTGTCTTCACCAGAACAATATGATAGGATGAACATTTGTGAAAGAGGTTATTTATGATTTATTAATATATTACAAGTATAACATATTAATATGAAATCATATTATTTAATTAGTATTGATCAAGAATTATTTTTGTGATCAAAAGAGACTAATTAAATTAACGGGTACTGATTATGTAAATCAGTGATGTATATTGTTTGGGCTATTGATCCATGTTGGACTAAGTTTATGTAAGTATCCATAAGAGTTAGCCCACATGAGATATGGATCATAACCCAAGTGTATGGATTAGGGTTTACCCATGACTCTTGAAATCATACACTATATAAATGTCACCCCTTAGCCAAAATCAACACCTAAGAGTTCTAGGAAGAGAGAAATCGATTTTGGAGTGTCTAAACGTCTCTCTCAAATTCCTCCTTAATTCATGGTGTTTGTGAACCATTTAAGGCATCACACTTGAGGTGCTAAGCTCATGAAAGGCCAAGAGTACAAGCTAAAATAAAGAGGTATTCTTCTAATTTGATTATATGATTAATGTACAAAAATTTTATGCTAGTTGTATGCTTCAAGCTTTGGAAATTTTATTACATGTATAATTAAAGAAAACATATATCCAAAGCTATTAGGGTTACATGTGCACCATAGGAGTGTTATAGAGCTTAAAACCCAACAAGTTGACATGGGGCGAAAGGACCATGAAAGAAGGCCAAAGATACTTACCATCACCAGGCCCTGCCCATGCAGCAATCTTTAGAGCAAACACGAAAGTGCGATGATATACAATCAAAGCATGATTAACATAGCCTTTTCAATGTGTGATCCCAGACTAGAACGTTGGGATCTGAATGACCCATTGGACATAAAAGGATTCATCAACCAAAACCGTCTTAAGCATGTATACATTGATAACAGTAGCAGAGTCAATGTAATTTATGGGCACTGCCTTCGACACTTATCAATCGTGTGGAAAAAATACCTTCAGCCATCACAACAGGGCCTATTAGTAAGGTTCACTGGTCATGGCATCTGGTCAGTAGTAACAATCATGCTCCGATTCACATTAGTCAATCATGATGGGAAAAAATAGGTAGCAAGGGTACTCGAGTTCTTGGTTGTTGACTGTCCAGCTGAACACAATATTCTACTAGGGCGGCTTGCACTTTTTCAGCTCCAAGCAATTCCGTCCTCTCTCCATAGTATTCTCAAATTCAACACAAGTGACGGGTCGGTGACGGTCATAGCAACCAGGACAGATAACGAACATGGTACCCAAAAAGAGACAAAGGAAGAAACCAAATCGTGTCGAATTGAAAGTTTCCAGATGTTGTAGAATCCACAACGGAGATCAGCAACGACACAAATGTTGGTCCGCGAGTCTAGGAAAAGGCAAAGAGACGTGTTCAGACAACTCACTGCATCTCTTTCGTGGAAAGAAGCAAACGCTGATCCAAAGATGGTCCAACAAGAACATAGAGCAAAAATCACAAAGCGGGGGAATGCCTACCCGCAGGCAAGGGCATTAGTTTGGCCTGCAATCGATGGCCAAGCCATACCCAGAAAAAGAATGATTTGAGACTCGAACCGGATCTTCTTGAGTGTCAAAGATGAACTAAACCCCTTTGGGATGAAGGAGCTAAGTGCTAGGAACAAAAAATACAGTGGTGAAGTGTCACTCAATCTAACACGTAAGCTTTATAGTAGAAGAGAACCAACCAGGGCCTATGATGAACACAAAGAAACCCCAAATAACCATGCAAAATGCAAGATTGATACGCGCAGAAAAGCGTGGGTGACATTCTCAGCCGGCCAAAGGGAGGCACTTCCCACGGTTACAGCACACGTTGGGTCAAGAAGAAAGGAAAGTTAGAGCGCCTGCAGAGCGTGAAGGGAGAAATTCATCTCTTCCACACCAAGACCCGTTGGTGGAAGCAAAAGGAACCTCAAGTTATCAAGAATCACTTGGAGGAGATGAGAAAAGTATTTACAAATGTGACGTGGTAGTCACAGTGGAGCACTCGACCAAAAATAAAGCGAAGGCTTAGAAAAGAGAGTATGGTCAAACTCCGCACATGATAACCATACTCTAGGTACCGATGTGAAGACTGGGCCTACGCGCTGATACTTAGATATTTAGAGTCTAATGTTTCATGTCTTTCCTTTTTAAGAGTTAATATAATTTTCGTTTTGAAAGAGATTTCCAGAATTTTGTTTAACCAATTGCAAAAACAAAAAGTAAAGTGGTTGTGTATATTTTTCATGTAGCAGCAACGACTGATCACCTACGCTACATGAGAAAAATCTATGCAAGGATGCAACCGTAGGTCTTAAAGAGTCATAATCTTTACCTAAAATTTGCCAATAACATCTCAGAGCAGAGAATGTATAAATCTTAATTGATGGCATAAAGAAAGGGGTTCTAAAAAGATTCATAACCTTTCCCTTAAAAATTAGATAATAAAAGGCTTTAAGGTGACGATATCGGCCAACATACATGTAGCTAAACCTCAAAGTATAGTCAAGAACATTAGCCATCTTTTCATGACTTAACATACAAAACCTGATTAAACATACAAGTTAGTGATATATAAGTCAATAGTAGCGGTTATACGACGTCTAAAATACACATTAACCGATGAACGCAAACCCTAGAATAAGGGAGTGTGTAGAAAAGAATTACTGTAGAAATCTCAAATAACCCTAGCCTAAAGATATCACAGGTCAATCAAAAAAATAAAAAAAAGAGCATTTCCATACCAAGTACAAAGAAAAATACACAGTTCTTGGTCATTGACAACCAGTATATTTCACCACACATATAATACATTGGAATGCAGATACACTACAAAATGAATAGAAGGGGCAAAAAAATCAGTCCTTAGAGTCTGAGGAAGTCCTTCCGGGACCCGGCCTATGACAAAATTGGCAGAAGCTATCATAATCCAGCTCACCCAGACAAAAGTGGCCCGCAAAATCCATCTCAGAAAGGGACGAAAGAGCAATATCCACCTCTTTGACTCTTCTTGAGACACGACTAGGATTCAGAGCTTTAGGTTCACCAGAAATTGTGGACTGACCAGCTAGTTGTTTCCCTTTTTCATCACACGCCTTTTAAACACCTTGGATCCAGCTTGGCAAATTCCGCACTCTCGATAACCTTATCAATTATTCAGACCTACCCCTTTTCTAACATCCAATGCATGCTGCCTCGAGCAACAACACCATCAACCCGGGCACAGGCCAGTTGACGTTAGAACCTGGCCAACTCACTCGCTAGAACACCTTTCTCCCGAGTAAGAGAACTCACTTGATTTTCGAGTCACTCCATTTGGCCTTCGAAAGTGGCCACATGATCTTCTACAGCGGCCTTCTCGCAAGCCACGATGCAATTTTGCTCGGATAGTACTCCACGCTCTGCCTCTGAATCATGGAGTTCCTCCCTTAAGCTGCAACAACATCTTGCAAAGTTTTTAACTGTGCTTCATTAATGCCAGAGCGGAAAACCCGGTCAGCGGCAACAACCATAAGGCAAAAAGCTTGAACAACATCATATTAGAGGTCACTGGCCATACGAGCACTCGATTAGGCCGCAAGCAACTTTATTGTGGCCGGTGGATGAGCACAACTACTCAACTCCTAGGCGGCGATGTCTTCCATCAGTAAGGAATCCTTAGTAACTGCCCAGCTTTGAGCATAAGCCTCGGATGCCAAGGAGTGACACGTAGTTCTCACTTCGTCAACCATGGAACTAGAACCAAGATCAACTGAGAGCAAGCCAATAAATGGCGAAGGTGATTCCTTTAAAGAACTACGCATCACCACTATCTCTTTCTACCCAGGAACAAAAAACTTGTCTCCAAGAACATCCCCAATACCACCAAGAAGCTTGGGCACAAACACTGTGTTGCGCATCTTACGAGTACGGAGACCCATAAAATCAGATTCAGTATCTTCATATGACTACAACACCACATGCAAACTGACCCTTTCCGGCTTCCACCCCTACAGACAAATCGGTAGAAGTAGAAACCGAAAAACGAAGTGGGGAAATGACCCCAACACCTGGTTGGGAAGGCGAGGCTGGTCCTCTAGAACTAGCATTTCCCCGTACTGCTGAGAGCAATCCAGTGAGCTCCCGCATATGTTTTTTCAGAAATGGGAGGGGGAAGAGCTTCCACAAGATCAACCTCCCGGTGGCGAAGCTTACCCCAATAGTGACCAAGTAGGGCCATGTCTAAGGAAATCCCGGCTTCAGTACATGCGAGAACAAACACCAAGTATGAGAACTCTCAAGCGAATATGATACCCTGATCTTCTTCTTATTTTTTTTTAAAGAGGATAAGGAGATGAGGGAATATTGTATCTCACAACGCATAAATGCACCATCTTCCTACACGCCCACCAGGAGACACTCAAACAGGCTTTGGCAAAGATGAAATCTTCTCAGTTTTCCCTGATGACAATAATGTTTCCCAACCATTTGCCAAGAGTTAGGTTATTCACAAATAGCTTGGGAAGACGGCCGGGAAATTCTCGGCATTTACGAAACCCATGCCCCCACAAGGTTTCTTTTAACCCAGAGCTATTGTCTCTAGCAATTCTTCTTCGGAGTATCTTGTTCAGAGATCAACTGACGAATGCCCCACTTTTTCGCTAGCGTGTGGACGCCGTAGTTCGTAGACAAAAAAAAGAAGTAACTGAAAACCCAAAAAGTGGGTATACAACCCATAGCTCGACAAATCAGTTCAAAACCTACAATCTTATTGACAACACGTGGGGTTAATTCATCAACGGAAAAGCCCTAGTGATGTACAATCATATCAAAAAAGTCAGATGTTGGCAGGTGTAACCCCGCTTCGAATAAAGTAACAGGAACCCCACTTTCCTTGGAGGACAGTCATAGATCGGTGAACCCTTCACCGGAAATATCACATGATGCTCCGGTAAGAAACCGAATCGATCTTGCAGAAGTTTGAATTCCTCTACGGTAGGGACTCTGCCATAACGGTCCATCGTCATGAACGGATGAATCATAAAAAATAAAAATCCGTAAAATACCTGAGTCGATACAACGAAAGCAAGGAAAGGACGCAAAGATAAAAGGTCTTGGGTAAAGGGGGGATTTTAAAGGCAAATTTGGCATCACGAACCGTCTCACAATGGATCTGACACACATTGACGGTGTTGTCCATAGTCTGTCGAATGCTAGTGACAATCTCAGACATACACGTATTGTAATGCAAACTCGAACGACGATGCTACCAATCCAACGTGTACGCCTACATGCCTAAGGGACTTGTTAACGTATCCCTTAGGGAAAAAGACAAAAAAAGGAGAAGTCAAGCTAATGCCAAGCATGGCCTACTTAGAATCTCGTCGAATCTAGTCTGAGGCCAAGGCTGGGCCTTCGCCAATGCAGAGTCACTGGTATGGCAGTTAAGGGGAAGAACTGCGCCTTGACCTCTTCTCCCAGAAATAATACCCCGACAAACATGGGACCAGTCATAGAGATGCACTTGCCCATCTAAAGACAGTCGCAATAATTATAATATTAAAGATTCTCCTCTAGCCAATGAGGCAACGAGGCAAAAGGTGTGATGGAGGATCCTTCAATATGGATCCGCCACGTCACGTCACACGAGGGAAGGCTCAACATAATATGTTAGGAGGCATGCGCCTCTCAATCAAGTATAAAAGGACCCTTCTTCCTCATGAAGGGGGGATGGGGGACGAAACTCTTTTTCCACACATTTACACTTTCTTCTCTCAGAATCAATTCTAACTTGAAAATCAGAGCTTCGTCCAGGGAATCCCTCTCGAACGTTAACTAACGATCATCTTTCTCTTTTATATTGTGATATTAGGAGAAGGAACCAGCTCAACTCGCACCCTCGATCTCGAATCAACCATCTCTGACATATCACAACACAATCCAAATGGGCCGACCTTGGTGCCTTTGGCCCATATGTACATTAAGGAAATCTCACATCTTACCGTCGAATCATAAAGACAATCCATGGCTACTAGCTGACGGATTCTAAACCGCCAATAACAAGACAATACCCCCTGAACAACTAATCCCACGAATAATCTCTAACTACATATCACCTAAACTTGAAGTGCTATTAGATACCAAAATGACATCCCATCAACATCTATCCCTTGACTCACGTTATGAGTCCAAATTAGGGTAAAAGAGCTTTTTACCCTTCCATAAGCTTGACCCAAATCCAAGTCTCAACCTATGACTAAAGGCCTAAAATCCAAATATAAACCAGTAAGGCCCAAATATGGCCATATTTTCCAAATTGGGCCTAATTCCTTTCGTGAGCCTTCACCTAAAAGATCCAAGAAGAAAAAAAATCCCAAACCATAAAATCCAGATGGCCCAACATGGCCCAAGACAATCCGAGCCCAAAACCGAAGCCCAAAACAAAGAGGCCCAATACTGCTGCGTGTGCGGGGCGTACTCCGGAGGTACGCTTGGCGTACAAGAGGCTGCGTAGAATTCACTATTGGGGTGGTTGATTGGGTATGCGGGGCGTACATCGTCCTACGTGGGTTGTCCCTTCGCAAAACCCATTTTTGTCATAAGTGCTTAATGGCTTGAACACTTAAGCTTACACTTTAGATCTAGGGTCCAAATGCATACTAGGGTCACAAAGTCTCTAACTTTATTTACCTTAGACGTCCATAAAGCTCCTAATACGAGGTTTTAATCCATTAAGACCCTTCTACCAAAAGCACGAGACATTTCTAGCCATTGGGACCTCATTTTTATGACCAAGGACCCCTCCAAGGTTCTGAAAGGACGAATCAAAGCATACAGAGCATGCCATTCTCAAAAGGGAGCATTTGCGACCAAAAAGAAGCATAAAAGACCCAAACATGAGATTTATCAAATGAACCACAAAGGTATGAACTTTATACCTTTGGATGCTAGAGAAAAGAGTCAAACTTCCAGACCAATCTTTAATTCAAGCTTCCAAGATTCTTGATACACCTTTCCTTCCTCTAAAACACCAAGAACACACTTAGGGCTCAAAATCGCACTCAATGGGGTACGGGGGTGGGGGTTAAGGTTTTGTAAGAACAACTTTAAGGCTTTGGAGGAAGAAAAGGTAGGGATAACTTACCATATAGATGCTTAAATACCCCTCAAACCCTAAAACATAGGGTTTCTTTTGGACATGAGTACGCCCAAGGTACATATGTGTACATCCAACATACTAGTGCACACCTTAGTACTCTTAGCATAATCACATGTATGCTCAACGTACCACTCCTTCTCCTAAAATTACGATATTGCCACTATGGCTTCTTGCGACTACTTCCTTCCAAAACAAGGACCAAAATGACATACTTTAAAACCAAGAGATGATATTCAAAATACCTGAAAAATGGGGTGTTACAGCATGCAAGGGATTCAATCAACAGTTATAGCTTGATTTCGATGAAGACAAGTAATCGTGATATCCTTTTTAGTTATTTTGGGTTGTTAATTTTGATGTTACTTTAGTGACTTTTTATTTTAATTTTTATTTTGTTTTCCATGATGATACTCTTGATGTTTTAGATCTTTGCAGAATGTTTTCCCTTCAGACGCCTTCAATAAGTTTAGCTGCTAAGTCTGAATGTTGTTTTATCACGAGAAAAAAATTATGTGAGAGTTTGAAGTTGATAATCGAGAGCCACGACTTTTAATAAGTGTGGGGTGCACGTCGATTTTCGAGGGAATATTATTCTAAGAGTGGTAATTTTGATTTCATCAATCTGCATGGCATGGAAGAGCTGCACGACATGGTCGACACTTTCCTATTTTTTGGGGGAGTTTGTAATCACGAGTGGTAGATTTTCATCTTAGATACCATGACGTGGTCAACACTTACCACGTCGTGGCCAAGCTATTATTCGCGATTCTGATTTTTTCTCATTCGTCGCTACGACGTGGTCGAAACTTCCATTGTACATTGCAGTATTTTGTAAGCTTTTGCACCACATTTTAGAAGTCGGAGATTCTTGATTTTATTTTCTGGCATATTCAGAAGTAGCATTCCATTTTCTAGTCTTCCAACAATTTTCAGAGCAAGTTTTAGCAGCCCTATTTGATCTCGTCACTACTATCCTAGGGATGTTTGTTCCAATTTCTCGTTTTTATTTGTATGTTCTTTAATTGTTTAAGTATGCAATGGAGTCATTGCATCAATTAACTGTGGGGTATGGGGTCGAATATAGGAGTACAAGCTTACTGATTATAAAATTGAAAAATGGCTAGAATTTTAAGAAAAATTTACGAAAGATTTGTAAAAATAGTCTAAAATTAAACCTAGTTAAAAAAAATTATATTGTTGTGTTGAGACCTAGGTTGCTAGTGTTGTGTGAGACGATTTGATGTGAGCCTTGGTGTTTATTTGAGCCAACATATCTTCTAGTGTATTTGTGTCTTTCCTATCCTAGAGAAATAATGAGACAAAAACATGAACTTGCTTACTTTGAGGGACATAATACATTTAACATTGTGTACCAGAAATATATCTAGGAAATCTTATGTAGTCATTGCACTTTAGACGAATACCTTTAACCAATAAGGGTTTAAGTTAAGTTCCCTTGCTTAAAAATATATTTTTATTTTTAGGATTTTTAGTTTTGAGAAACGAAGCTGAGAAAAGAAAAAAAAAAAGTGAAAAAGTTCTAAAAAAAAGAAAAAAAAACATAACAAAAACAGAAAAAGAAAAAAAAGTTTCAAAGTTGTTGAGTAAATAAGAGCTATCAAAGTATGGAGATCTTGAAGAAAGTGAAGAAATAAGGCAGTTAGCCAAGTTATTTTATTTTGTAATTTTTCTTTCTAAGCTCCATATGTATGCTTGGGAGCTTAACTAAAAATACCTTGATGTTAAGAAAGTTTTCTGATGATGGATTTAGAGAAATGCATAAAATGAGTGTTGTTTAAAAGTAAGTTGAGGAATATTTATAAAGATTGTAAGTATTTAGGATTTGGGAAGTTCTAGGAAAATTAGACCCAAATATAGGAATTACGGTCTTGATGTGATGGATGAGCTCAAAATAGATTGTCTTATACAATGTTGGTAGCTAGGGTGTGATGTGATAATATGATAATAAAATCAGCCTTTGCTTGGGGGCAAGCATCACTCTCTCTCTCTCTCTCTCTCTCTCTCTCTCCCCCTGCCCCCCCTCTCTCTCCTCGACACTATAATGCCATTTGACCCATTTTTGCTTGGCATGCCACCGTTGGGGGACGGTGTATGCCGTGGATGTCAATATGTATGCCGACAAAAATGCAATCCACTCCTCCATGTCTTATAGAGAAACCTCGTTTTATAGCATATTCTTTGTGGATTCTTGTTCTATTTTGTGAGAATAGTTTCGTGTGAGTTAGGTTACCAGTGACGAAATTTGGTGTAGGTATCTTGGATGAATTTTCATATGGTTATACACCTGAGCTGTTGTAACACCCATAAAAAACACAAGAAATTTAACATTTTAAAACCAACCCAAATTCACAAATCATTTAAAAACACAATTTTCAAAACATTATCAACATCAAAGTTGCAAAAAATCATAAGTCAAATCATGAGGATGTGTACGGTCACACCTTCGCCTTCTCGCGGTCATTTGAACTACCTATAACATAACCAGAAACAATAAACCAAAGCTTAGTGAGATCCGGCAAAGTACCAACACACAAACAAAGAACATATACGCTAACAACATGTCGTGTCTAATCAACCATTATGTTGGAATACCCTAGGCCCCTTAACTATTGGGTTACAATGCCGATACACTATGGGTCAAGTCAACCATCGGGTTGGAATACCACATGCCCATCAACCATTAGGTTGGAATGCCTGTACACAACGAGTCTTATCATCATTGGGATGTAATACCCTCGGGCTCACTCAACCATTGTGTTGGAATGCCCACGGTCTATTGGCTCACGCATAAAGCAGTAAAGCCTCAACCACCAATCAAACATGTGCAAATATAACAGATAATCATATAACAGTCTACATACAATCAGACAGATCTACGTATCACTAAGCATAACATCATCCTGTTGTTGGGTTTTGAGCATTCTAACACTTCCTAAGTGTATATGCAACCCTAATAACCTTGGATCTATGTTTGTCTAATTATCATTCAAAGTTGATTTCCAAGGCTATGATCCTATCTAGCATACATGGGGAACAATATTAACTTGAATAACAGATAGAACTACATACCTTGTTGTTGTAAGTGTTCCTTGAAACCTTGTGAGCCTAGCACCTCAAGTGTGACGCCTCAAATGCTTCACACAACACCAAATGCAAAGAATAAACTTGAGAAAATACTCTAACACATGCAAAATCGGCCAAGCCCCTCTTGTTTTTTAGTGTAGCCAATTTTGGGGAGAGTTACATTGCTTATATAGTGTGTGACATTAGGTAAACCCCAATGTTCCATGACTCTTCATTTCTTGATCCAAGGGTTAACTCCATGGAGCATCCATGGAGCATCCTATGGGTGGAACCCAACTTGACAATCCATGGAGCCTCTTAGCCCACTATATAAGATATGGAAGATTTACATAATCTACCCATATATCTAATTAGTTATCTTTTGATCACTTAATTAATTCTAAATTAATTCTTGATCAAAACTAATTAAATAATATTATTAATATATTAGAACTTATAATATATTAATAAACCATATGTGTTATTTCTCTCATTTAGTTTATTCAATTGCATGGTGTCATGCAACCCAAATGGACCATGCCGGGTCGGGTCAAGTATTTACCAGAAATAGTTATGGACTTAGAAACTTTATTCAACAGTCTCCCACTTGGATAAGTCTAATAACTATAACTGCAATACTTTAGGAACCGATCGGCAATCGTAGCTCTTTCAAGGTCTCTCGGAACTGAGAAGATGTTGATACGCCAATTAAGAAAAGTGATCATATAATCCTCTGTTCTAGATAGCAGCCGGACAATTACATGGAACAATGTCTTACTTATTGTCCAACAGTTTGTTTCCCGATTTCCGATTTGTTTGACAAAGAACTTAATTGAACACATCAACTTAGTTCTGACCGGGCCCGGTACATAGGTCAAAACAATATCATCGAGGGGACTAGATATAAGCTTCTAATCCAAGAAGGAACAGATAAACTTCGACTCATATGTTTGTTCTACTACTAGTTGAATTATACACAAAAGCACGTTTTATAACATCGAGTTACCAATGCGTTTTCGTACAATCAATGCATAATCAATTCATAGGCAATAAATCATATCTCTAGGTTTGAAGACTTATATGATATTACCGTCTCACAGTCACTCGAGATAAAATTCCATGAAGTGATTCCAGTGAGCCTGGGTTGATTCCAATACTCAGAACTTATGAGCACTCATGAAGTGTTTTCTTATATCCTGACACCTACAACCAACTTCATGACAGTCTTACTTCATATCTACTTCCAACATATAATTGACTGTGGAAAGTTTGAATAATATGTGAAACCACAACATACTATTCTGGAAGTCAAAATATGCAAAAGAAATTATAGTAAACGATTGACAAAAGATGGTAACACTTTACTCATAAATAAACACAACTTTTATTCATCATCAAATGTCAATTACACTTTACAAATTTCATAATTTATCTAACTACTAAAACTTATATCATCCTTTAGCCCTATGCTCCGAGCATGCTGGAGATGCATAACCCTACTCAGTCCCTTTGTGAGGGGATCTGCTGGGTTCTCATTCAATGATACCCTCTTTGCCACGAGCATTCCTTCTTCTATGCGATGTCTGATAAAATGATATTTTTTGTCGATGTGTCTGGATCTCCCGTGATCCCTTCGTTCCTTGGTTAAGGCAACAACACTTTCACTATCACAGAAAATTTCTATGGGCTCCTTTATAGCTGCTACAACTCCAAGGTCTCCAATGAAGTTCTTTAGCCATATTGCCTCCTTTGCTGCCTCGCTCGCTGCTATATACTCTGATTCACAAGTGGAATCAGCCACTGTCTCCAGCTTGGAACTCTTCCAAGTGATTGTTCCTCCGTTTAAGGTAAAGACCCAGCCCGACTGAGAGCGGAAATTATCCCTATCAGTTTGGAAGCTAGCATCACTATACCCTACAACTCTCAAGTCATCACTCCCGCCGAGGGTAGGGACCCAGTCCTTAGTCCTCCGTAGGTACTTGAGAATATTCTTTACCGCAGTCCAGTGTGCCTGGCCAGGATTCCCCTGATACCTGCTAACCATGCTCAAGCCAAAGGCTACATCAGGTCGAGTACGCGTCATAGCATACCTGATCGAGCGTACTGCTGAATCTCTTCAACACCTTGTCCAAGTAGGTACTTTGACTAAGTCCAATTAGTCTTTTACTCCGGCTTCTCAAAATCCTTATCCCTAGAATATAGGCAGCTTCACCTAGGTCCTTCATAGAGAAACACTTCCCAAGCCAGGACTTAACTTCATGCAGAGTTGGGATGTCATTTCCTATGAGTAGTTGGGATGTCATTTCCTATGAGTAGTATGTCACTCCTAGAAAACCCAAATTCCCTGACATTTCCTATGAGTGGTCTAGTTTAGGTACTTTACCAGTCCACATCTCGTGAGGAGTTTTTGCAACTTTCTTAGTGGGGACTAGATTAAGGATATGGGCAATAGTCTCTAAGGCATACCCCCAGAATGAGATTGGTAGCGAAGCTCGACTCATTATGAAACGAACCATATCCAACAAGGTTCGATTACGCCTCTCAGCCACACCATTCAACTGCGGTGTCCTGGGAGGTGTCAATTGAGACACAATCCCACATTCCCTATGATAGTCAAGGAACTTTGAACTAAGATACTCACCACCTCGATCGGATCGAAGCATCTTAATGTTCCTGCGCAATTGATTCTCGACTTCCTGTTTAAATTCTTTAAACATTTTGAAAGTCTCTGACTTATGCTTGATTAAGTAGACATATCCATATCTATTATAATCATCAGTAAAAGTCAAATAATAACGATTAACATCCCTTGTGGCATGTTTGAATGGTCCACACACATCCGTGTGTACAAGATCCAACAAACCTTCACCCCTCTCACATGAACCTGTGAAGGGTGACTTTGTCATTTTTCCAAGTAAGCATGATTTGCAACTATCATCAGACTTTAGGTCAAATGACTCCAAGACTCCATCCTTTTGGAGTTGGCCTGTGCGTTTCTTCCTTATATGTCCAAGACGACGATGACATAGTGATGCTTTATCCAAGTTATTATTATTAACAGAATCAACACACAATACATTATTTCCTAAGTTATCAACCACAAATACAGTTTCATACATGCCATCACAAGGTACTGCTTTAAAATAAAGAACATTATTAAAGAAAGCATTAATCGAACCAACTTCATTATCAAATGAAAAAGTGAAACCTTGTTTATACAATGCATGAAAGGAAATAATATTTCTTGCCATTTCTGGCGAATAACAACATTTATTCAAATCTAAACTAAACCCACTACTTAGCGATAAAGTATAAACTCCAATCTTGGTGACAGGTGATGCTTTCCTGTTTCCCACGATCAAGTTTATTCTTCCTTGCTCCACATTCTCACTTCTTCTTAGTCCCTTCAAATCAGAACATATATGAATACCACAACCGGTATCAAGGACCCATGAGTTAGAATGGGGTGAGTTATTAGATAAGATAGTGTAAATACTTGCATGGTTGGGTTTAACTATCCTATCCTTCACATCTTGTTGGTACTTTGGGAAGTTCCGCTTCCAATGTGCCTTTTCATGGCAATAGAAGCATTCAGCCTCTTTTGGGCCAGAAGAAGGAGTGATGAAACCTTTCTTGGTTCCACTTGAAGAAGAGCCATCAAGGGTCCTAAATTTGGTACCCTTCGAAAAACTCTTTCTCTTCTTCCCTCGTCCTTTCCCGATTGCCAAGACAGGGGTGGAGTTGGTAGGAGTAGGAGTAGTAACAACCGCCTTACCCTTAAGACCACTTTCTATGTTCTTTAAGAGTCCTTGAAGTATGCTAAGAGTGACCTCTTCCTTGTTCATGTGGTATGTCATGCGGAATTGATCATAACATGAAGGTAAGGAGTGCAAAATAATATCTATTGCTAGCTCCTCAGGGAAGTTCAAATTAAGCTTCAGCAAGCGGTCCACAAATATTTGTATTTTCAGCATGTGGCCCGTGATGGGTTCTCCATCCTTCATTTGGGTTGTTATCATGGAGGAGATGATTTCATACCTCTCTTGTCGTGCACTTTGATGGTATCTTTCCATCAAACCTTGATGCATTTCAAAAGGGTAGTAGTCCTCGTAGGACTTTTGGAGATCGGTTGTCGTAGTGGCCATCATGATGCATGCCACCTTGGTGGCATCCCTTTCATGCGCTCTAAAGTCAGCGATCTCTTGAGGAGTAGCAACTGTCTTATCAATCTCCTTAAGCTCCTTATCGAGGACATATTCTTTGTCCTCGTAGCGGGTAGTCATTCAGATGTTTCTAATCCATTCATTAAAGTTGGATCCATCAAAAGTGACTTTCCTACACAAGTTCATTAGACAAAAGGAGCCAGAAGCAGTAGTGTTTGCAGACATCTGAAAAGAAGAAAAGTTTAGTTTAGAGAAGGAGATAGTCCTTAATAAAAAACCCAAATGTAGTATTACGACTAGGACCCAATCACAATATACTATACTTAGAAGAGGTATGTCGTAATCAGAGTAATAACATATTTGAAAGGTAGGTGAATGGCGATTCACCAATTTCCACTAAAGATGAAATATTAAAATATTTAATTTGGTTCTTAGAAACTCCTAGATTCTTTTGAGATTCAATGAACTTTTCAAAGGCATGATTCAATGAACTTGAACAAAACGAGGTGTGAAGTAACCATGGAAATTACTTGGTACCCTTAATGTATTACCCCTCAATAGATGTGCCGGTTAACAACACACGCTCCATCGATACTATGATACACATTAAGTCACCCTTTACCTACCTTTTCAAGTTCAAGTTAGTGTGCCGGTTAACCACACACGCTCCACTAACAACTTAGACAAAGTGTAAAGTGTAATTTCATGGATTAGCACCTTAATCACATTTTTCCTAAAGTAACTAAGATTGGAAATTTAATAAAGCATTTAGTTACTTTATTATATTCATCATACTTTTAATGAGAATTTATAAGTCCTTTTCTTACCCGTTTGGCTAACGACCGTCCACCAGTTTAGCAAGCGGTGGGTGAGAGTGGACACCCATTAAGTTGCCATTTTATAGGCAACAACCTTATACCCAACTTATAGACCGGCTTCGTGAATGAGGCGTACTAGCGGTAATCATCAGATTCTAGTCCAAATCTATGTTGACGACATTATCTTCGGGTCTACCAGTCCGCAGCTATGCTAAGAGTTTGAAGGAGTGATGAAAAAGAGGTTTGAGATGAGTTCGTTAGTTAAAATGAACATGTTTTTGGGGCTTCAAGTCCAACAGAAGTCAACCGGAATCTTGCTTCATCAAGCAAAGTATGTGTTGGATATACATGAGAATTTCGGGTTTCAAGATGCAAAAACTGCATCGACACCGATGGCCGAAAGACCCCTGCTAAATTCAGATAGTGATGGCGAATCCGTAGATCAGACACACTACAGATCGATAATCGGATCGTTGATGTATCTAACTACAAGCCGCCCAAACATCATGTTTGTAGTCTGTCAATGCGCACGTTATCAGGCTGATCCTAACCTTTCACATCTTATTGTTGTAAAAAGAATCTTTCGGTATATCAAAGGCAGCCCAAAATTAGGTCTTTGGTACCCGAAAGATTATGAATTTGATTTATGTGCATTTGCTGACAGTAATTATGGAGGCTATGAGCTTGACAGGAAATCTACCTCAGGAGGGTGTCAATTCCTTGGTGATCGGCTGGTATCATGGTAGTGCAAGAAAGAACACACCGTCTCAAGATCAACAGCAGAAGCGGAATATGTTGGTGCTTCTTCTTGTTGTTCTCAAGTTATATGGATCTAACATCAGCTATTGGATTACGGTTTGAACTATCTAGAAACCCCTATCTTCTGTGATAATAAGGCTGCAATTAAGATTACTAAAAATCCTATCCAACATTCCAAAATCGAACCATTTAGAGGTGGTTTGTAGATATCGCTACTCTATTTAGGTGGACAACAGTATTCTTGGTTGTTGTCAGCTGAATGGTCTTTTAGGAAAAATATCTAGGTTCACAGGATTAAATGACTTGTCTCTAATAGCCTGTACTAAATTTTATCACAAATATTTTATGTTTAAGTGGACCATAATACCAACGATCGACCAGGCATAGACATGAAGGTAAAGGTACCGATAAGTGGATTAAGGATGCCTGATAACTTTGATCCCAGTATCACAAAATTATGTTCATTGTTAGTTGAGATAAATCAAGTCTGTTTTATTTTTAATTTTTAATTTTTAATCTTAATTTTAATTTTTTATTTTATTTTTATTGTCTAAATTTTAATTTCCATCTTAAAATTTTAGAATTTAGAAATTATTTTTATTTTTAAACATTAATTTTTATCCTCAAAATGTTTTTATTTAAAAAAAAAACAAAATTTTTATTATTGGACTTCGTTTTACACAGTGTGGATTGCAACCCAACTTTTCAATAGGGTATATAAGTGTGTTTACAGCCGAAATCTACTCCACCCATTCATTTTCTGAATTTTCGGCCGTAAACTCCACAATGCACTCTCTCCTTCAATTTTTTGTTGTGATTTTTTGAGAAATTCATTCGTGATTCTTCAAGGTATGCTAAAACCGACCACTGATATCTAATTATTTCATCAAATTGACGGATATCAAGGGCTAAATCGAAGAAAATCAACTGTCAGCGTTTACGGCCAGGCCGTTTACGGTCGTAAACTCTGTCCCCGGCCATGGGTTTATGGCCGTAAACCCCATTTTGACCATAAACTAATTTTTATAAATTGTTGATTTTTCTTATTTTAGATCAAAATTAAATGTTTGATTGAGAATAACATAAACTTTATATTGTTTAAATGCTTTGTTTTCTCACATGGCCTATTTTGTGCAGTTTAAATGGCAAGCCTCAAATTCGCTGACAGTCACAATTTGGCAGAACCTCCTGTTGCTTATGGAGAGTTTAAGTCAATTATTCATGGGCTAAGGGAGTGCTGCTTGTCTACTACTCTCACAGTAAATCCTGTTGTTTATCAAGGCATAGTCATAGATTTCTAGAAAACCGCTAAGCTGGAGAAGGGAAATGATGGAGTTGTCACTGTTGAAGCTGATGTGAAGGGATGCAGTGTTGTCATTATAGAGCAATTCATTAGAGAGGCTCTTCTTATTGATGATCAATCTTCATTTCATACTGAGATTTAAATCAATATCGCCCAAGAAATACTTGTCAGAATGGGATATGAAGGAAATTTTCCTCCCACTATGAAGAAACTACTGCCACCTTACTGGAGATTTTTTGCTCACATCTTTGTGAGTTGCATATCTGGCAGAAGAACTGGTGCTAACAAGATTTCATTGAGAAATACAAGTGCTATTACCACACTTGCTGCAAGAATCGACTTCAATTTTTCAAAATTTATCTTGAAGGAATTTGTGGTGAATATCGAAACAAAGACACGGGACATATTCTTGATGTATCCCAGGTTCATTCAGATATTTATTGATGTGCAATTCCTAGGGATGGTCAAAGAAGGGTAAACACTGGATATGAAGTCTCTTGGTCCGCACACAGTTGGACTGATTAAACAAAATTGCAAGGGAAAAGTCATCTTTCAAGGAAATTTTCGCTTGGTTAAATTTGGAAACTTTGCTGAGCTGAATGAAGCAACTGAATCTCATGGGTATTCTGAAAAAACGTCTTCTGAGCATGTATCTTTAGAAAATGATGTCATAATTGTTTCAGATCATGAAGAGGAAGCTACTATTCCTAGTGCCTCTGTGGCAGAAGAACATGATATGACATCTGTACCGGTTCAAAGTGACTACAGTGAGGGATCTAAGGAAACTGCATCTGCAAACAGTGAAGATGCTCATGATTCATTTGAGGATCTCAATCTTACTGAAAAATACAAGGATGATATTCCCTTGAATTTTGGAGGCAATGAAAATATTTTGTCCAATGAAAACCTCGAATTGTTCTTTGACTGTATCGATGATGTTACTCATCCAGCAATGGAGATACGGGAAACTGAAGATGTTCTCGAAACCATGCCTCCTACCTCCAATCAAATGGCTGTCAATTCAATTCATAAGGAGACAGTTTCAGGGATTCCTCCCCTTGATAATATTTTTCCTACCACAGAGCCATCTAAGAGAGATCCTACAACAACTCTGACCTACTTGCCTCCTCTTAAAAGGAGAAGGCTTGATCCAAGACCTGGTGTGCTAATATCTGAACTATCTTAAGGTCTCCCAATTCATCCAACATCTATTCTTACTGCTGACTCATTTGGACCATCTCATCAAGGACCAAGAACCACCTTTAATGTTGGTGGTTCTTCAGCACCCGAAAAGTTTTCTCCTCCTAGGCCTGATCATGATGCTGCCTCTGTGAGGCTTGCTATGCATTTGGCTAAAGAACAAATCTTAGTGCCTTCTCCCCGATCTAAAGGAATTTCTATTGGGGAAGGCCACTCTGGAGAAGATAATCCCACTATCCTTTGGCTTCAAAAGGAAATAAATGTGCTTAATCAGAAAAATACCGAGCTTGACATTCGGGTAGCTGATCTTATGACTGAAAATACCAAGCTCAAAATTGAAGTTGCTGATCTTGAAGAGGACACGACTCTAAAGACAAATCAGATCATTGATCTTCAGACTCACTTTGGTCTCCTCACTACCAGCTACTTTGATCTAAAGAAGAAGTTGGAAGAGGAACTTGGAGACAAGTTCAAATCATCTGTTGATGAGTCAAGAATGTATATGCCTTCTCAAGCTCCCTATGTTGTGCCACCACCTGTTCAAACATCTCGAGTTGTGGATCGTTTTGAAGAGGAACCAACTCAAGCTCCAAACGTTGTTGCTGTAAAACGTGCCAAAATGGCCAAATCTGCTGATAAAAGACAAGCTTTGTTTAAAAGGATTTCAGATCAAAATGCTCCTGGAGATCAGCCCAAAATCATTGTTACAGACCTTGAAGACAAACGTTTTAGAGACGTATATGGTGATAGGTCAGGAATTGTCTCATTGGGCTTTCATGATATGCTAAATATGTGGCTGATGAGACGCAAGAATGGTAACACAGAGTTCTATAAAGATTTTCATGATTTCCATTCCTGGACCAGGGTTGATCTCATATAATTATTGAATGCTCCTTTTGCAAATCCTTCACATGATCTCAAGGCAACACATTTCAAGCATTTTTTGGAGGATCAAGTGAAAAAGGGTTTTCCTGCAATGAAGACTGTAAAGTCAATCACCAAACAATACCCCAATGTACTTGATCCCAAACCCAATCTTCCCTTTCAAACTTTGATGTGGCTTGCTACCAGCCAAGTAAAACAGATTCATGTGCTTTAGAATTATCCAAACGGATCATTGAAGTCCATGCTCTACTGGGTTTTTGATGAAACCACAGCCACAACAGTAATAAAAAATCAAGATGGATGCATTCGATATTATGACAAAAGAGATTTGTTTAGATTTGGATGAGGGGATATTCATCAGCTGAACCTTCATCAGATCGAGGTTGTAGAAGATATTTTCGAGCCGGCTACTAAAGACTATACTTCTATGGTTGCTGATATCATCAACAAAAGGATGTGGAACGGGGCTATGGGCAAATCAGATGTTCTTCTTGTCAACAAAGATTGAGTCAAGCTAGTCCCAAACTAAGGGGGAGATTGAAGGGTCCAGTTTATGGTTTCGTCTAGGCTTTCCATTGTACAAGGTCTTTTGAGTCATTTTATGTATTCAGGTTATTTGGGTGTTTACGGCCAGGTCATGTTCTTACCGTCGTAAATAGGTTTATGGCCGTAAAGCCTGTTTACGGCCAATGTCTTCTATATATAGGGTTGGTCAAGGTCTTTTTTCAGTTGTTGATTGTTTAGTATTTGCGGCCAGAATATTCACAAGTTGTACCAAACGTTTTTTTTATATAAACGTGTGGAAGCTTGTTTCTTTTTCTTCTTCTACTTCAATTCTTACTATTGTTGATTGATTGATTGCTTGATCACTGGTTAAGATCCGTTTACAGGACCTTACAGGTTAACTTCGGGTAATAAATACACTGGAGTTGTTAACCATCCTTCTTCATGACCAACAGTATCGACGCTCCTCATGGAGAACTGCTTGGTCTGATGAACTGCTTGCCTATCAGTTCTGGCAGCTGAGATGACAACTCCTACATCTTTGGCGGTGCGAAGCGGTATGACTCCATGGCAATCACGGCCACACCTAGCACAAGGTCAATCTTGAACTCGACCTGCCTCTTGGGAGGCATGCCGGGCAGCTTCTCCGAAAGTAGATCATCAAACTCCCTGAAAAATGGAACCTCTGAAACTGAAATTTGCTCCCCGACCTAGGTATTAACCACATAAGCAAGATAACCGACACACCCGTTCTGAATATACTCTCGAGCCCTAGCTGCCGAAACAAATTCTGAACCAATCATGGTGCCCTCCCCATAGATAACTAGTTCTCCTGCACTTGGGGTTTGAACTACCACTCACTGGCCCTCACAATCAATCATCACAACAAACCTACTCAGCCAGTTCCTTCCCACTGCCACGCATACATCCCCCATGGGGATAGGGATTAGATCAATCTGATAAGGCACCCCGAAGATCTCTAATACACAACCGTGATATACTACAAATGTAGAACCCCATGTTCATTGGCGATGGAAACTCACAACGGACCCTGTCTCCCACATTTGTGGCATCCCGAAGAAGATACACAAGATCCATCATGAACCTTACTGCACTTCCCATAAGTGCGGCCCCTCTGACTCCTAGATCTAGAATCATCAGCCTTGAACTGCTTAGCCGCAAGCTACAATTGCATCAGGGTCGATGTCTGCTCACTCGCCCGGCGGCCTCCTACAACTCCAGTAATGAACCTTAACACTGAGTGGATACGAACGTCTCGATGTCTTTCTTGAGTATGCACAAATAACAGGTCATTTGACATTTTTTTGAACCAGCAAACTCAAGACAAAACATGGCCCTCTCCATGAACATCTTGGTGATCTTTGTCTCCGATTCCGTCCCCTGTCTCAAGTCTAAAAACTCCTGGGACAACCTCTCGCGCTCCACCAACATAATCTATCTAGAATGGAACGTCTCTGAGAACTGCTCCCAAGTAAATGTAGTCCTCCACTCAGGAGAATACGACCTGGTAACAAGCCTCCACCAACCCTTCACGCCAGGCCTAAGAAGGTTCAGAGTGCACCTGTCCCTCTAATCAGCTAGGCAAGAGCAAGTGAAAAAGCATCCCTCAATTTCAGACAACCACCTCATGGCTATTATCGGATCCTAAACTCCATCAAAAGTTGGAGGCTTTGTATTGTTGAAGTCCCGATACTGAAAGGCTCTCCTAACAATCGCAACGGTTGTGGTAGCTGCAGCAACAACAACCTTAGACAATACAATTTAACGCTCATCAAATTACTCCACCATGATGGTCTTAATAGACCTAAACATCTATGGCAACTATGCTCGAAAGTGAACCACAACATAATGGGAATTATGCAAAACATATAAATCATATGTGTGCATGCAACCTTAACGCTTGGTCTATGTTTTCTCTAATTAAACATACAACTTTGAACAAAAAGATAGAAACCCTAGAACACTAGCATATTTTTAAAAATTACAACTAGGATTATGAGAAACTTCCCTTGATTGCTATTTAATAATAACAATAAAAATCCTTGTGTTGTTGAAGCCTTGAGAGCAACCATCACAAATGTCACACCTCTAGTGGTTCAGACCCAACACGAGCAAAGGAAGATGATTGAGAAGGAGGAGAGAGGGTAGAAAATTTAGCTTGGTCTTTCAAGAAGCAAGTGGTCGAAAATCCTAGGGTTTAGGCTGTATATATAATGTAGTAAGGAAATCCTGGATAAGCCCCAATCTAAGATTATCTTAAACCGGGTAATTCTCCACTTTACTGGATATCCACCAGGGATTATTCTAGAATCCCTTAGCCATGAAGAAATCGTCCATACCTAATGGAGGGTTCTAGATTGCATTTTGCTCAACTATTGAACAATTGCAATTCAGCCCCTGCACTTTTAATTAATTCCTTTAATCCCAAAATTAAATCTAGTTAATTTCAAATTAAATGTTAATTAAATATTACTATTTCTAATTAATATATTCTTCTTATAATATATTAACAAACCATTCATTTCAATTTATTAATAAAATAATAAAACAATCTCTTTCTCCAAAATCATCTTGTCTAGTTGGTAGTCTTGGGGGAAACCCAAAAGGACTGTGCTACTATCAATTTAGGTATATACCTATTATAGTTATGGGCTTAGACACCTAATCCAATAGTCTCCCACTTGGATAAGTGTAATAACTATAGTTTCTAGTAAAACTTCTAAAACTGATTAGCAAATTGTAAATCTCAACAGCCGCTATCAAACTCTGACCTAGTTAGCTACATGTCCTAGGCTAAGTGATCATATAATCCTCCTTTCTGTAAGATATCATTCGGATATGAGACATGTAATATAATCAATCGCATTGTCTAAATCTTTGTATCCCGATTTTAGATTTGTAATGAAGAAGAACTACTAATCGAACACATCAACTTGGTCTTGTCCAGGCCCAACACTATAAGTCAAATCCAAATCATTAAGGGGCGCAAAGATATCGCTTTTTCCCCTAAGGGTAATAGGGAATAGATAAACTTTGAAGTGTATGGTTGCACTATTTACTCATCAAATTATGAACAACAATACATTTTATAACATCAAGTTACTGATGTGTTTACATATGATCAGTAACTCGTAAACAACAACTCATATATCTTTGTATAAATATTATAAGATATTATTGTTGGGTTTTGAGCATTCTAACACTCCTAAGTGTACATGCAACCCTAAATACCTTGGATCTATGTTTTCTCTATTATACATATAAATATGAACATTCAAGGTATTATCCTAATCTAGCATACAAAACAATAAATATAACAAGATAGAATACATACCTCTTTCATGTAGAAAGTCTTCATGAAGCTTGAGTGCCAAGTGCCTCAAGTGTGACACCTTAAATGGTTCACACAACACCAAATACACTTGGAATAACTTGAGAGAATTCTACACTTCATGAAAATCGGCTAGCCCTTTCTTACTCTCTCTAGTGCCGATTTTGGTCAAGAATAAGATGCATATATAGTTAGGGTTACACCATGTAAACCCTAATTGACATGGCCTTTCGTTTCCATGATCCATGGGTACAAATACACCATGGAGCATCCATGGAGAATCATATGGGTTTTAGCCCAACTAGATAATCCACGGAGGATTAGCCTACTATATAAGTATGGATGATTTGCACAATAAACCCATATATTTAATTAGTCTTCTTTTGGTCACTTAATTAATCCTGGACTAATTCTTGATCAATACTAATTAAATAATCTTATTATTCTTATTATTAATATACTAGAACTTATAATATATTAATAACCATAAGTGTCTTATTTCTCTCATTTAGTCAATCCAAGTGCATGATGCCATGCAACCCAATTGGACCATGCCGGGTCGGGTCAAGTCTTACCAATTATAGTTATGGACTTAGAAATTAATACAACAGTCTCCCACTTGGAGAAGTCTAAAACTATTATTGTGTATGACTTCGGGAACCGACTGGCAATCGTAGCTCTCAAAAGCTTTTTTCGAACTCTAACCTTGCCGATGAACTCTGACCTTTGTCAATGACTTGTCCATTAGATAAGGGATCATATATTCCTCCATTCTAGATATCATATGGACTGAGACATGGATTATAATCATTCTCTCTGTCCATTTGTTGTTTCCCAATTTCCGATTTAAGACGACTGACTAATTGAACAAATCAAATCATTCCTGGCCCGGTCGAGCACTTCCATTTGTCATCATCAAATCATCGAGGTGCCCACAGATATCACTTTTATCCCGAAGGTAAAAGGAATCGATAAAGTTCGACTCATATGGCTTATTCTACTACTTGTTGAATCATACACAAAGGCACGTTTTATAGCACCGAGTTACCGAATGCGTTTTCGTGCAATCAATGTACTATCAACTCATAGTAACAACTCATATCTCTAGGTTTGAAGAATATAAGATATTATCGTCTCATGATCACTCGTTATATAATCCATGAGGTGTTTCCAATGAGCGCGGGTTGAATCCAATACTCAGAACTTATGAGCACTCATGAGTCTTGTAGCCCTTTGTCCAACACCTTAGACCTCTACAAGCCAACCCATGACAATCTTAATTCATATCTACTTCCAACATATGACCGACTGTGGATGGTTTGAATAACTTAGTCATTCCGGAAGAATAACCTAGTTTATTCTGGAAGTCAAAACATGCAAAATGAAACACAATAATAATTCAAACCAATATGGTATCAAAACCTATGAACATAAATAAAACACCTTTTATTTATCACCATATGATTACGCATTATTCGTTGTATACTGTTTCAGCAATCAACTTTATTCTTGAATTCAAAACAATAGTTGTCCCATGCTCCAAGCATGCACACTATGTTTTCTAAACACTAGTCATGCCACACACCAAGTATGCATACTATGTTTGTGTATGATCTTTACTTTGTGAATTATATCAATTGAACATAACTCTAATGATCCTCTTTCACAGTCCCGAATCCTTACTGCAAATGCAAGAATTCCAAATTCATGCCATTTACTGAAATCTGTTAGATTCTAAACTTATATGCATTGATCCTCTTGTAATGATTATACACAAAGTCAGAAAGACTTAACAACAATCATTACATAGTATTCCAAAGGAGATCAGCTCCTTGGAAACATCCTTCTTGCATTAAGTTTCCTAATTTTCCACAAATTGAATAATTTCTAACTTTGAAGCACTTCCATATTCCGTTTTGACTATCACTTCTGAACAAGAGTTTCCTCCTTACTGATTATGTCAATATGGTCCTTCCAGAATTATCACTATACTTCCAACTGTCCTTAAGCAACCAATCTTTGGTAAACCTTAGATTGTCCTTGGCAATTGTTTAATCCTTTTAGTCATATTCAGTTCTAAACCATTTCCCTTCTTAATGCCCCAGGCATTTGGAAAATTTTAGAAAGGATGAATATAGCACATGTAATCGATCCTATATCCGAAGCATATGGGACACGATTCATGATGTCTCACATAAAGACTAAACCAGTCTTTTGCTATAACATTTCCATTTCTATTTGCCAAGTTGTCATAATTCGGATTATGAAAAGGGATGCCGTAATCATAATCGAATTTTAGAACGCAAATAATGAACCCATATAAAGAATTTCCTTATGTTGAGCCATTCCAACATGAAATTCATATATATATATATATATATATATATATATATATATATATATATATATATATATATATATATATATATATATATCCTTGACAAAACACGATTAAAACCTCAATCTAAGCTTTTATATTTTTAAATGAAGTATAATTTCCTCTCATTTAATTATAGCAAAACAACTCTTTCCCAATTGAAACTTTTGTTTTCTATAATTAACATTGCTAACTTGCAATATTTATCAAAATTATCATGCTCCTACTAACATGATGATTATTAGCATGACACTTATGCTCCCACTAGCTTTGACATGTACTCAGAAATCAGCTGACTTTGTTACCAAAGTTCAGATTTCTGATACTAGATTGTTTTGATAAAACTTTATCAATATCATACACCTTATCTTAGATAGCTCACAAGTGTGTTTAAACAATTTCAGAACTATGAAAAGGGATGTCGTAATCAATTGCTATCTGCTTCTCACAAGTCCATGTTAGTGTGTCGGTTAACCACACAGCTCCACTAACGACTTTGAGAATGAAAATATCACAATTGCTATCTGCTTCAAATCTACTTGGTGGAAGTGTTTCCTCAACATCATTTTCATGAATGGGAGAGAAACCTTATGACCCTTAGATTTAATGGTGTATGTGTTCTTATCCATGTAAATTGTCAAAACCATAGTCACAATACAAGGATAATGACAAATCCAAACTCATATGGACTGAGCTCAATCTTAATTTCTTGCTACCTGGAAGCTCAAGGGCCTGCCATTGCTTCCAAGTTGTTGTGCAACCAATTGAGAACTCTAAGAACTCATATGCAAATCCAATTTTAACTGGAATGGGCACAGAATATGTCAACACGATAAGTTATAAACCTTAAGTCGTGTGCTAGTGAAGAACTTCAGGTTTTATTCTTGATTAGTTCTTGAGACTTTCAAGACCTTTAAGACTCCCACTGTCCTCTTGACATATAAGACTTCCTTGTCAAACATCCAAGAGATAGTCCGGATTCTAATCAAGACAAACACTTCACACAATTGGCCTTAGTTGGTCTTTGTTTTATCCCAAACATCACAACTTACCAATTTCAAATGTACAAGAGTAGAAAACTTTTACTCTTACATTTGACAAGTGTTTTAAACCTTCTTTAAGACATGTCACTCAAGTTACAATCTTGGAGTATGACTCTAAGAATTTTTTTTTGGAACGAAGTATGAATTATCTTCTTGATTTAACCACTTCAACAATTCATAGCTCCTCTTCTTAGCTATAAGAAGGCACTCAGAGGATGAATTGTGATAAGGTCTCTAAATCATTAAGATGATGATAAAAACTGATACTAAAGTACTCTCCCATCTTTTCAGATTTGAGAAACTTTTATCCTTCTACCTAATTTGATTCTTCTTATCCGCTCTACCTTACATTGGAACCTTTTCCAATGTCTCAGAATTACACTTAAGCTTGTAAGTATAACCATATTTACTGAGCTTTAGTAAATTATGACAAATAATCTTATCGATCTTTTGTGGTGGACTTGACCAGTACACAAGAATGTGTACTCGATCCCTTAATCCTTCACTTGACTCACACATCCATGTGAACAAGTAGTTAGTCTTAATTTTCCAATACTTGAAACTTCTCATTCATCATGCTATACAACTTGCATGATTCCAAGTTCTGGTCCAATTGAAACTTGGGTGATGAGAATCTTTCCTTATTTGGTAAATTTAGACATTACCACAAATGAAAGAATCAATATCATATTTCCACTCTTGCTATTAATGGAATCATATAAGCAACAATCACTACTAGAATATAGGCCTTTAATGACACGCAAACCATGACACGCAGTGATTTACGATACGGAAAATCATGTGCCCTAAAAATAATGTCATCTCTTCTAAAATTTGAAGGATTTAGAACACACATTTTTGAGTGCCCTTAAAATTAGTGTCAAAACGAGAAAAAATAAAAACGGAGGGCACTTAGCATAAAGAGTGTGTCGTCTACGCATGTCACTTTATAAAATTTTCATCAAACTCGCGTTCTCCATCTTTAATAGTTAACGAGGGAAATCAAATCCCAAAAAATTAACCCCCCTGGGCATTGTTCTCTCACATCTTCTACCAGTCGAAACCCCTTTCTCTTTTCCATGACCTAAAACTCATTTCATTTCCTACTTCCACCTTGAAAGAATCGACAGAAAGCTAGGGTACCATCAAAATCGGCGGTAGCTATAGAAAACACCAAACCACCTTAAAAGCAATCAAAGGTTTAGGGCTGTGTAAATGTATATCGGTAACGAAATTATGCTCAAGATAAACAGATGAAGGACCTCTCGAGAGCCATGAAAGAGCTACTCAATGAAAAGACTCAATCTATTGAGAAGATGATACAACGATCCCATGAATCTTAAGGAAAGCAACACCAACAGGAGGCTTAATCGGAGTTGTGCCATTGGTCTACTACAGACGTTGACATTTCCTCTAGTGAGCAACCCCAACTATATACTCCATTCCTCACTAAACCAAGGGTTTTAGCAGATCTAAGGGAGACAAATACAAATTTCTCTGATCAGATTGATAAAATTCACATCGGGATTCCTAGGGCACCATTATCGTTGCTGGACTTCAAGGCGGAAGAAAATGATGTTGTGGAGATCGTCTCCCAACGATCATAATTTATGCTTTCCTATTACGTAGCCACCGTCATCATTGCTCCGGAAGAAAATCCTGCTAAGACATCGACCTCTATTTCTACACCATTGTCGTTGTCTAACAAGGATGCCTGGCATACCTTTAGTTTCTCGTGAAGTCAAGTATGTAATCTTTTTTCATAGAATCCATCCAGAATAGGGCTTTTTAAAGAGGAAGCCAAAGGATGAATTCATCATGGATCGGAGGATCACCTCATCTGATGACGCAGCTCAACAAGATCTAGTATCTGAAATTCGCGGTGAGATCAAAATCGTTAACTCTGCTTTATCATCGAACGAAGCAGATCATGCTCTAGTAAAACGTTCGATTCATATCCTCTCCGAGCTCGTGAAAAATGGTATGAATCTGCCCTTAATTCTTTTGTGTTTCAGTTTCATGTTTCTCGGAACACATTATCTTTTACAAGTTGGTGCTGTTGAATTTGTGGTAGTAGTTGGCGTTGATATTTGTTTATGAGGTGGTGTCCAATAGTTATTAGATTGGCTTGTTATTGTGAAAAAACACTATCGAAAGAAGATATATTAAAAATCATGCTTGTAGTGGAAAATTTAATTGCTTTTCATGATTGTCTATTTCCCCTCCTGAAGTGCGTTAGGCACCATGATTCCATTAGTCGCCCAATTAGAATTGATTAAAGTGGTTTGGCGGCATGCCATGTTGGTTTACTTTTTGGTGGATTTACTAGTTCATACCATGCTCTTAGATGCTTATTGAGGAAGTGGAGAAAGAAAGAAACACCATTCAACGCGTAAGTTACTGTGCAATAAATATAGTTAGTTCCAAGAACAAGATTTATATTCTTGAATTTAAGTTCAAGTATACAATATCATATCTAGTTCACATATGTAACTTTCTTAATGGTGATGATGGAGCAGAATTTTAGCTGGTTCAATTGCGGGTCTGTCTTTCTCCATCCAGACTAGGGCTTTTTAAAGAGGAAGCCAGAGGACGAATTCATCATGGATCGGAGGATCACCTCATCTGATGAGGCATCTCAACATGATCTAGTATCTGAAATTCGCGGTGAGATAGATAATTAAATTGTCAAGTAACCTATGTTTTGTATCGTGTAAGAAGCAAGTTTTCAAAATTTAGTTTTTTTTTCTGCTCAACAGTGTGCTTATAATTCTGCAAAATCAAAGAAAAAGTTCACCCTTTGTGGAAGCTCATGGAGACACGGGGATTCATTACTCTTGCTTTATGATGTGTTCAACAATTTTAAGTCATGTATGATTTTGTAATGCGACCCAAAATCTTAACAAAATCATACTAAGATTTTTATCAAAAAATTGGCCGTGTTACTAAACCTGTATACAATGCTATAAGGAAATGTTGTAGAGGTTCCCTAGTAGATATTGCATCACTCTCTTCTTACCCATCAACCATAAACGACTCTGAATTTAATGATTTACAAGAATACCCTTCTACCAATACCCTGTTTAAAAATCCAATCATCCACAAAATCATGTTTGGATCATAACGCATACTCCACATCAGCAACATTCAGGAAAACATTCCTACTTTATTTATCTTTGACTTTTGTAGCCTTTGTTGTCCTTTGTCTTTAAAAGTTTATGGATGCGCCATTTAAGACTAGCTGGCATGTAGTGATTGGAGTTGTTTCGTCAACAACTTTTCTATCTTCATTTATTGGAATCTTTCAGGTAGGTCATGTGATCTAACTACTCATGTGTATCTAAATATTTGTATTTATATCTAAGTATGTATTTTTTTTTTAATTTAAGGGGTTGATTTGCTTGCATAGACAAGCGACATCACAAGACCACAAGTTGGTGTACTGATTTGCAGGTGGATTAGCTGCATTATTAGTGCTTTGGGAGAAGAAAGGAAGAAGATGAGAACTTGGATTGTTTGTTCTTCCATGTGCTGGGGAATCTTTGTTGTATATATTAGTCAACTTCCTTGTTCTTCCAGATATCAAAAATGCTGAGGTACTAAACTAAATTATGCGTTCTACCCAAAAAAATTGAGAAATTACATTTTTGGTCTCTGATTATAGCTGGTTTTTGCAATTTTGATTCTAAAAAGTTTTTTCTTGCAATTTTTGGTCCTTATTTGAGGTTTCTGTAACAATATGGATCAATAAAATTTGTTGTTTTGGGGACTGTATGGACAATGTTTTCTAACATTGGAAGCTTAACTGATATGTTATTTCTAACTTTTTTTTTATTAATTTACAATAAAAAAAACTTGGATTTGAAAATAATTTATAGGTTAAATATGTGTATGAATTTAAGAAAGAGTTGTTTTATTCAAGTGTTTTTGCTAACACCATGAAATGGTAAAACGTCAGTCATTTAAGTGATTGTAGCTTTTAGCATTTGCATATACCAGATGTTGCTATTCAACTTCTTATACCTAATTAACCGTCTCTCCCATTCCATTCACAGTCTATAAAACAATGGATGTCGGTTCATAAATGTAAAAGTTGAATTTTATTTTTGTTTATATAGAAACTCTGTAAATTGTTGATTTATATGCTTTGTAGAGAATGGACACTTCTCTCCTGATAAATGAAGATTTTCACTATCATTTTTGTGTTATGATTACTGTCATGTTTCTCATACTCCACCTGTAAGAGTAAGAACTGGTGGTTTTCAAGATCCAGGTCCTAGTCATCAAGGAGAAAGTAGTGAGAATAATATAGTAACAAAAATTTATGATAATCTTTGGAAAGTTTTTGATGGTTAGTGATAATTTTTGCCTTTTTTTTAATTACAGTCATGTTCCTCATACTCCACCTGTAAGAGTAAGAATTAATGGTTAGTGATAATTTTTGGCTTTTATATTTTTATTTTACAGTAACAGAAATTTAACCACATTAAAATTAAACTATGCATGGTGCAGGAATGTCTGATAATCTTTGTAAAGTTTTCGATGATGCTCACATGTCATCAAGAGCTTATTAGATTCAGATTCATCGTCATAATAATTAATCATTCTCTTCTCCACCTCCACCTCAAATGGATGAATTACCCCTGTCATGACCATTGATGTAGGAGGGTCCAGATCATATCCTGTTCAGACAACAATAGGGTCCTCACCGGACCCCACATCATCTACTGGATCTTTTGTATATGATGTGGAAACAGAAACACCTGCCACATTCTTTCAATATCGTCATGGCTTTGGCTTTGACAACAGTGGAGCTTTATCTGATATTCTAGAAGTTGATGATGCTGATGTTGATGATAGAGTAAGTTTCTATTTCTTTGCTTAAATTTACCATCAACTTGTTTTTCTTCTTTTTCTTTTAAAAAGCATTAAATGTACTTTCTTTGATTTTTTTATAGCAATGTTGTGTTCTTATACTTATATTACTACTAAAATTCTAAGTAATGTCATCCCAGTATAAATTAAGCAATACTTACTGCTATAAGTGTAAGTGGGCTGATTTTTCAACTCACTACTATTGCATTCATATTTCAATTTCAGGAGCTGGCCTTTATTGAAGAGGATGTTATTGGCGGTTCACCAAAGAAGTAAGTGGAGTTTCTAGCATTGTATTATTGTTAATTGCTATTTGTTTTAGACTGGAAAAGAAGAAGAGATTATTTTCTTTTATGCACTGTGCTGTATACAAAAAAGTTTACCATTTTTATATATGCGAAAATCTTTAGTCTAAAATAGAAACATTTGGTGAATAAAAAAACTAATGAAATCATGTCAAAAAGCCCTGAAACAAAAGTAAAGATTCTATAATAAGAAATTAATGCTAATTTTTGTATTAGGCTGAGTGCAGGTTGATTCAAAGGATTGATGTCCATGTCAAGGTAACCAACTTGTACCTCTTTAATTAGATGTCAACAACATGAACATATGAGTGATATTCTAATATTTTTGTGTATGTTTCCAGAACCTTTACTGGGCAGACAGTGGTGATATGTTAGCAATTTCTAGTGATTCATCATTTTATATACTACAGTACCATGCTATTTTTCATGTAGCACATTTATTTTATTGTAAACAGTTTATGGATATAGTCAAAGAGCTTAGTACTAAGGAGCCAAAACGAAAGATATTGTCCTGCTCTTTTTAGAAAGGTTAGCAAAATTGTCTAAATATTTATCATACTTATAATAGTTTATTAATTAATCCAAATTCCAAATTCCAGATTTATTATATCTTTTTTACCATTTAGGAGGATCTTGAGAAATCTCTAGCAAAAGCTTCTACTCAAATTTATTCTATCTTTTTTGGGGTGACTTTGTTGATTGGTATGTTTTTTGGGTACTAATACCATGTATTTTTTTGTGTCTTCTTTTTACAATATGAAGGAAGGAATATTCAAAGTTGGTGTTTGATTGTTTTTCTTTTGTGTAAATGCAGTCAGGTTCTCCAGAATAAGTAGAGTGTCGTGACTTAAAGCTTGCTGTTCCTGGAACTTATTGTGCAGGTATAATAGTAATATTATGAAAATGGATTTAGTTTCTGATGAAAGAGTTGGATGAGATGGAAAAGCTGAATGTCAGGTTGTCAGTTGCAGTGGAAGAGGTAAAATTCAGAATATTTATCTATCACACGACCTACAGCTTTCTCTCTTTTCTAACACCCCCTCAAACTCAAGAGGGTATGCTTGTGCTTGTATGTTGTAATTAATTGTGTGATTTGGAAATGTGACATAATATTTATCTATCACATGACCTACAGGTTGCATTTGTCAAATTTGTTACATGCACACTCATATGACTTGATTACTTGACTTTTTCTCAGGTTTTTCTGTTACATGTTTGTTCTGCTTTCAATGTCATTGGGAGGGATATTTTTGTAATTCTTTTATGGTGTTGATTCAAAGTAACAGATATAAGTATGTCATTCCCACAACCTTATACCCTGAATAAATAGAATTATTATATAAGACATGAATAAAAAGTAGCGAGCATTTTAGAACACCTATTTGAATAATTTGCATCTTGGACATATGTATATATACTTTGTATTGAGATTTAAGAACAATTTTCAATTTGCAGGTATGCTATATGTGGGGATTTAACGCTGAAAAAAGATAGTAGCTACAAGACCATCTACTAAAGCAAGGTTGGTGTAAGAGTTGATGACGAGATCATTGTTCCAATACCTTCAGTGAGTTATGATGGTGTCTCTTAAAAGCAATGTAGTATTAGGTTATATAGTTAGGGATGATTATTTGTATTTGACATGTTAGTGCAATGAATTATCTTTCTTATTTGTTGTATTTTATTTTGTATTTTGTATGACATTAACTATTGTGCAATGGATTGTATTTTTTGTATATGGTATTTAATTTTCTATTATGAGAAATTAAATGCAAAATTAATTTAAAAATTAATAAATATATAAATTTTTTTTAAACATTTAAATTTACGATACGCAAAAATGTGTGTCATCTTCATTTATGACATGGCCTTTCTTGACAGGGGCTTTTTTGATACGCATTATGTGTTATTAACACACACGTCGTAAGGTTACGACACGCGAATGCATGTCGTCTTCCTTTATGACAGGGCCTTCCTTGATACGCATTGCGTGTCGTAAATGCACGTCGTAATTGTGCGTCGTAAATGAGCGTCGTAAATGCGCGTCGTCTCTCTTTATGACAGGGCCTTCCTTGACGCACATTTGCGCGTCGTCTGAGCCTTTTACGACGCGCAATGAGCGTCGTAAAAGGCTGTTTTTCTAGTAGTGAATTTTTCCTCAAATGCGATTGTAACGATATTTTAAAATAAATAAAATCAAAAATTTTCTTTTATTTTAAAACTTTGCGGAAAAACTTATCCTTACAATCCATACGAAAACTTGTTGTTATCTATTCCTAAGCGATATCTCATAACTCCTAACAAGTAGCTCAAGAATCCGATATTCAAACTATGAGATAGAAATCCATCTACGCGATCAGATTTAACATATTTTTCCTTTAAGTTTCTTTACTTTTCTTTGATTCTTAAAACAGCAACATGTGAGCCAGTCACATCATATATCAAGAATCTCATAATAGAAACTTAGGAGAGTTAGATAGTGGACTTCACCTGAAGTAGAGTCAAACTTGTTGACTTTAACACCCTTAGGTAAATTGGCAGCTTCGCAACCAATGCCCTTTCCTTTGCCAATTCAACATATGGACGCTTTGGTAATGGAATATTTGAAGAGGGATGTCGTAATCCAAGCTATAAAATATGAAATATTAAGGCTAGGACCCAACAAACTATTTTATAACCTAGAAGAGGGATGTCGTAATCCAAGCTATAAAATATTTGAACGTGGATGAATGACGATTCACCAATTTCCACCAAGATAAACGAAATGTATTATTAGGTTTTAATTGATTTTAAAACTCCTAGATCTTTGAGATTCATTGAACTATTCAATGGCATGTTTCAATCTCGAGTGTGCCCTTTAGGTTTTGTGACTGGGATGCCGAGAATCACAAAACAAGGTGTGAAATAACCATGCAAATTACTTGGTACCCTTAAGTGTTTACACCTCAATTGATGTGCCGGTTAACCACACACGCTCCATCGATACTATGATAAACATTAAGTTACTCTTTGCATACCTTGTTAAATACGAGTTAGTGTGTTGGTTAACCACACACGCTCCACTAACCGACTTAAACAAAGTGCAAGGTGTAATTTCATGGATTAGCACCTTATTCACATATTCCTAAGTAACTAAGATTGGGTATTATTAATAGTCCTGTCAAATCCGTTCGGCTAACGACCCTCCACCAGTCAAGGAAGTGGTGGGTGAGAGTGGACACCCATTAAACTGCCATTTTATAGGCAGTAACCTTATACCCCCCTTATAGATCGGCTTCGTGAATGAGGCCTACTAACGGTAAGACTGAGTTTACTCTTATACATATATATATATATATATATATATATATATATATATATATATATATATATATATATATATATATATATATATATTATTAACTTATAATATTATAAAATATAAGGGTTGAATTTTAACTTTTAAAATGCTAAGAGCTAACTCGGAATTAAAGTATTCATAAGAGAAAACTTTTCAAATTCCAAAACTTGTGGGCAAGTTTTGAAACTATTCAAAACTAATTAATTCCATAACTTATGTGTTTAAAGTAGTTTTAATCCAAAAACTCTTCAAGTTCCATAACTTGAGGACAAGTTATGGAAGACTTTAAACTAATAAAATAATTAACTTTTCTTTATTTTATAACTTATGGAATGAATTAGGGTTACACTTTTTATTTATTTATTATTTTATGAAGAGACTCCTGGTCCTCCATAACTTGAGGACAAGTTATGCAGTCATAAAACCATTTAATTAGAACTAGACTCTTCATTTTGTAACCTTTGCCAACTTTTATGAGTTTTATGAAACTTAAATGTGGCTTTTCATATAACTTGAGGACAAGTTACAAAAACACATTTTAGAATCAACTCTTAGATTAATTTGGATTGAAAACAACTATTTCTCTCAACTTTTCTATTAATCAAAGCAACTCATAAGAACAAGATAATTCAAATCAAACTTTTTCATGTAATTAGTATAAACCTTAAACTAATACATAACATGAATCTATTGATAATTATCTTTGAAATTGGAATAACATGAACATTACCACATCAAAACCAAGTTTATAAGTCCAAAAACATCTTAGGGTAATGTTCCTAGTCCAATTCCAGCCAAGAAAATCGAATTTATGCTGTCTGGGGGTCCAACTCGTCGAGTGCACAAACCAACTCGGTGAGTTGGATGCATATTTCCTTGGACTTGGAAATTCCATTCATGGACTCGGCGAGTCTCTGGGCAGACAGCATCAAAACTCGATTTTTCAGCTACTTTTGCAAGTATAACAAGAAAACAAGCCTAGGCGCTGATACCACTGTCGGGTTTTGAGCATTCTATCACTCCTAAGTGTACAGGCAACCCTAAATACTTTGGATCTATGTTTGCCCTATTATACATACAAATATGAACATCCAAGGTATTATCCTAATCTAGCATACAAAACAATGAATATAACAAGATACAATATATACCTCTTTCTTGTAGAAAGTCTTCATGAAGCTTGATTGCCAAGTGCCTCAAGTGTGACACCTCAAATGGTTCACACAACACCAAATACACTTGGAATAACTTGAGAGAATTCTACATTTCATGAAAATCGGCTAGCCCTTTCTTACTCTCTCTAGTGCTGATTTTGGTCAAGAATAAGATGCATATATAGTTAGGGTTACACCATGTAAACCCTAATTGACATGGCCTTTCATTTCCATGATCCATGGGTACAAATACACCATGGAGCATCCATGGAGTATCATATGGGTTTTAGCCCAACTAGATAATCCATGGAGCATTAGCCTACTATATAAGTATGGATGATTTGCACAATCAACCCATATATTTAATTTGTCTTCTTTTGATCACTTAATTAATCCTAGATTAATTCTTGATGCCATGCAACCCAAATGGACCATGCCGGGTCGGGTCAGGTCTTACCAATTATAGTTATGGACATAGATATTAATCCAACAATTACTGTCTCAGAATTACTCGTGATAAATTCCATGAAGTAATTTTCTGAGCGTGGGTTAATCCAATACTTAAATCTCCATTTCAAAGTACTCATGAATATTATAGCAACACTACTGCCATGTCCAAAACTCTTTAGACAATCTGCAATCTAACTCATGACAAAGTTGATTCACCACTTACTTCGAAAAGTATGATCGAATGTGGATGTTTGAACAAACAAATTATTCTGGAAGTAAAACATGCAAAAATAAAACATAAAATAAATAATAGACAGAAGGTAGTAATCCAACTCATAAATAAATCTCCGTTATTTAATCACCAAAAGTCAATTACATTTATTTCGTTACTCGTTTCAAAACTAACTATCTAAATGCTAAAAACAATATAATCCTTCAGACTAATGCTCCTAGCATGTTGTATGTGCTTGACCCTACCGAGACCCTTTGTGAGGGGATCTGCAGTGTTTTCTTTTGACGATACCTTCTTCATGACGAGGTAACCTTCTTCTACCCTATGTCTGATAAAATGATTTTTTTGTTCGACATGTTGTGATCTTCCTTGATCTCTTGGATCCTTTTGTTAAGGTAACCTATAATGCTCCGCAAATTCTGGCTAGTCAATTTAGAGACAATGAGCGTCAAAAATAAAATTTTTGATATAAGGTTATTTAGAATAAATAATCCTAACCAAAGTATAGTATATGTCACAAGGGTTTCGTACATATAAAGAATGCTGAAATCCGAGTTATGAGAAATTACTTTTTAGCCTTAGGGATCTAAACTATAGTAATAGTATATGTTAAACTGAGAACGTACGTAAAAAGAACGTCCAAATCTGACTTTGTATGAGGAAGTTATGACTTTTCTAAGATTTAGCATAACAATGCAGAACCCGAACTTGAATTTTAGATCGATCGATTTTTAGCCGACACAATCTAAATGAGAATTGAAGATCTCGTTAATAGGAACTCAACAATATAAAGGCAGATGAAAACAGACGTCAGATGACAAAGTTATGAATTTTTAACGGACTTTATTTGTCGAAGCTTGTTAAATTATAATTTTAAAAATAATATCAAAATTAACCGATGGAGTCTAAATCAAAGTTGTAGATCACATCGCTACCTACACGTTGATATAAAGAACATAAAATAAAAAGCTTGTATGTAAAAGTTATGAAATTTAGAAGTTTAAATTTTGGGATTCAGATACGAGGGTACACGTGGCCAAATCCTCAGCTTCTCTTCCTCTCCACGGCTTCGCATGTGATGGTGACACGTGCCTGCGGTATGGGGAATCTGGTTTGAAGATACGCATAGGGTTGTTGGATTTCAGAACAGATTAAATGCCAAATGGTCCTGCCCTTTAGTGTTTCATGTATGGCTTCTGTTTGTACATAGTAGTTGAAAAGTATTGTTTAACACTTATAAAACAATATCGCTCGTAGACCTTGAGCTAATTATTCGCAATAAATATTAGAATAAAACTTAGCAATAATAATGATAGGTTTCGTCGAAGGAAAAGACGATTATTAAAAGCGAAGCACTGTCCAAATTTTGAGTCATCAATTTAACAAGTGAGTGCGTAGTTAAATTCATCTTACACATAGATATGAAGTATTAAATATAAATTATGTGCTATGTGTGCATATTATCCGTGGTCTTGATATCTATGATGGATGAACAAAATATACACGTTTTACTTGATTTAAACTATATATGTATTTTTATACCTATAAATATATCGGGTAAAGATGGGTAGATGAATGATGAGAGATGAAAGATGATATACATGATGAGAGGTGAAAGATGATAAGAAGCCTTCACTGATGCGATGATCCAGTCATCTACTAGAGCATAGATGACAACCACATACTATTCTAGACAGTCCAGTAGAACGCTAACAGGCTCGCAACCTGTAGGTGTTGTGAACAATATGTTCACCAAATGTTCACTAAAAAACCCCCGCGGCTATGGACTTAGTGCCTTACAAATGAACACTGGCAGCTATGGATTTAGTGCCCTATAGATAAATATTGGCAGCAATGGACTTCGTGTGTAATAGATAACATCGGCCGCTATGGACTTAGTGTCTGTTAGATAAACCCTGGAAGTGATGGACTTCGTGCCTATTCCTTAGGACAATCCTTAGGAAGAAATATTAATGAATAAATGATTCTTAGGGATGATACTTAAGAATAAATAAGATAATGGGGATGGGTAATTGGGTTAATTGTTTGATGATGAAACATATTAACTATATTATTGTGGGTTGAAAACCCTTTATACACACCAGGTTTCCCAACCCGACCCACTTGGTTTATTTGGATCATAGGTATCGATACAAAGACACATTACATTGAGAGATTAAAGGAGATGTAAATCATTGGTGTAAATGAATGTAATGTTTGTTTATGCTTATGTTTCTGTATTGACGACGACATCCCAATGTTTTAATATAAATTAAATACATTTATTCGGAAATGCTTTAATAATATTATTTTCAAGTTTTTCTTGGAACAAATTCTGCAATAATATTCTTTAGAATGAATAATCTGATTTTTAAATAGGCATAAATAAAAGTTTTAAAATGACTATTAATTTGGGGATATCACACAACCGCCCCTTCTTTATCACAAAAAATCTCCATTAACTCCTTGATGGCTGGTACAACTCCAAGGTCTCTGATGAATTTCTTCGATGAAATAGCCTCCTTTGATGCTTCTCATACCGCTATGTACTCTGATTAACAAGTAGAATCAACCACTGTCTCCTGTTTAGAACTTTCCAGGTTACCGCTCCTACACTAAGGGTAAACACCCAGCTAGATTGAGAACGAAAGTTGTCTCTGTCTGTCTAAAAGTTGGTGTCACTATACCCAATTACTCTTAAGTTATCACTACCACCAAGCACCAGGACCCACTCCTTAGTTCTTCGCAAATACTTAAGAATATTCTTAACTGCTACCAGTGAGCTTTACCTCGATTTCCTTGATAACTACTGACCATGGTCAAAGCAAATGCCACATCAGGGCGAGTACATGTCATAGCATACATGATAGATCCAACGGCATAAGCATATGGAACTCTACTCATTTCTACTATATTTGCATCAATACTCGGGCTCTGAGTCTTACTCAGTTTGGTACTACTCTGTATAGGCATTTCTCCTTTCTTGGAATACTCCATACTAAAACGTTTTAGTACCTTTTCCAAGTATATACATTGACTGAGTCCAATTAGCCTCTCCTAGATCCTTCATAGTGAAACACTTTCCATGCCAAGACATAACCTCTTGCAAAGTTGGAAGTTTGTTTCCTATAAGAAGTATGTCATTAACATACAAAAGTAGGAAGTTTACTATACTCCCACTAGCTTTGACATATACACAAGATTCATGTTTACTTCTAGAGAAACCAAAATCTTTTAGCTTCTCTTTAAAACGAAGATTCCATCTACAAGAAGCTTTTTTCAATCCATATATTGATTTCTAAAGTTTACACACTCTATTTGGATACTTTGCATCTACAAAACCCTCTGGCTGACTCATGTAAACATCCATTTTTTAAATTTCATAGTCATGAAACGCAGCTATGGCTAGCATTACCCTAATAGATTTTATCTTAGTTACTAGTGAGAAGGTCTCATTATAGTGAACCCTTGGGGTTTAAGTAAATTCCTTCGCAACCAATCGAGCCTTGAAGGTGTGTACATTTCCATCCATGTCTGTCTTCTTCTTGAAGATCCATTTGCACCCAACTATCATGTGACCTGGTACATTATCAACCAAATTCCAAACTTGATTGTCATACATGGACTTGATCTCGTTGTCCGTTGCCTCTTTCCATTTGGCTGAGTCAGGGCCTGCCATGGCTTCCTTGTAGTTAGCTGGTTCATCTAAATTTACCAGTGTACCACCACTTATAAATGTATCACCATCTATAGTAATATGGAAACCATAAACTCATGTGGCATTCTAACTCTACTAGAACGTCTAAGATGTAATGACGTCAACTGGTTCTACTGGAATTACTTCCTCAGATTAAGCTCTAGCATTTTCAAAAGTTCCTTCGTCGTTTGACTCTTGAATTTATTCAAGATGAATGGTACTCCTAATGTCCTCATTGCATATGATCTCTCTCTCTCTCTCTCTCTCTCTCTCTCTCTCTCTCTTTCTCTCTCTCTCTCTCTCTCTTGAAAGACTCCCTTTCGTACTACGATGACCACGTTCTCACAAGGTCTGTATAACAAATATTCAAAGGACTTCTGTGGGTGGCCGATGAAAATACATCTCTCACTTTGACGTTCAAGCTTGTTGTGAGTCTCTCGTCTAACGAAAACTTCACATCCCCAAACCTTGATATGTGCCAATGAGGGAACCTTTCCTATCCACATCTCATGAGGTGTTTTGGCAACTTTATTTGTTGGGACAAGATTAAGAATGTGGACGATAGTCTCTAAGGAATACCCCCATGAGATTAGAAGTGAAGCTCGACTCATCATGGAACGAACCATGTCTAACAAGGTCCGATTATGCCTCTAAGCCACACCATTAAGTTGTGGTGTTCTAGGAGGTGTCATATATGAAGCTATTCGACATTCTTTGAGGTAGTCGTGAAACTCAATACTAAGATACTCACCGCCTCTATAAGATCTAAGCATCTTTATCTTCCTGCCCAATTGATTCTCGACTTCATGTTTAAACGCTTTGAACTTTTCAAAGCTTTCTGACTTATGCTTGATTAAGTATATATAGCCATGTCTAATATAATCATCAGTGAAGTCACATAGAATTTCTTTTCATCCCTTGTGGTAGATCTGAAGGGCCCACACACATCTGTGTGTTTGAGATCCAACAATCCTTCGCCTCTTTCACAAGAACCAGTGAAGGGTGATTTTGAAATCTTTCCCCATAAACAAGCCTAACATGTATCATCTGACCTTAAGTCAAATGATTCTAACAATCCATACTTTTGGAGTTGGGCCATGTGTTTCTTATTAATGTGTCCAAGACAACAATGTCACAAGCATGCTTTATCATACCATTAGATGAATCAATTTGAAAAACACTATTTTGTAAATTGTCTACAATCATCAAAGTTTCATACACACCATCACAAGGTAAAGCTTAAAAATAAAAAACACCATTTTTATAAGCATAAATAGAACCATTATCATAATTAAAAGTATATCTAAAACCTTGTTTAAACAAAGAGTGAAATGAAATGGTGTTTCGTTTCATCTCTAACGAGTAGCAACAATTTATTAATTCTAACCCTATCCCACTACTAAGCACTAAGCTATCAAATCCAATCTTGGTGACAAGTGAAGATTGTCTATTCCACTTGATCAAGTCCATACTTTCATGCTCCACATCCTCACTTCTTATAACCCTAGTAAATCTAAACAATTTGAAACCCACATCCTGTATTAAGGACCCAAGATCAAGAATATGATGAGTTCTTAGATAAGATCGCGTAAATACCTACCGATGTTGGCTCTACCTTGCCATCCTTGAAATCCTGCAAGTATTTTGGGCAACTTCATTTCCAATGCTCCTTTTCATTGCAATAGAATCAAGTAGCCTCCAAGGGATCAGAAACAGGAGGAGCATCAGAACAGGATTTTCCTTTCGGTCCTGTACTTGAATTCCCAGCTTGGGAATTTCCCATATAGATTTTTTTTGGAGGGCCTTTTTGATGGGTTTTGAGCATTCTAACACTTCCTAAGTGTACATGCAACCCTAATAACATTGGATCTATGTTTGTCTAATTATCATGCAAAGTTGAATTCCAAGGTTATATTCCTATCTAGCATACATGGGGAACAATTTTAACTTGAATCATAGATAGAATAACTTACCTTGTTGTTGCTTGTGTTCCTTGAAACCTTGTGAGCCTAGCACCCCAAGTGTGATGCCTCAAATGCTTCACACAACACCAAATGCTCTTGGAAAGACTCTTGAAATAACACACACTTCTCAAAATCGGCCAAGCCCTCTTGTTTCTAAGTGTTCAACTTGTGTAGCCAATTTTGTGGAGAATGGGTCTCTTATATAGTGTTGACACATCTAGGGTTACACCATGTAAACCCTAATGTGTCATGACTCTTCATTTCCATGACCCATGGGTTTGTAACTCCCATGGAGCATCCATGGAGCATCCTATGGGTAGAACCCAACTTGATAATCCATGGAGCCTCTTAGCCCACTATATAAGATATAGATGATTTACATAATCAACCCATATATTTAATTAGTTATCCTTTGACCACTTAATTAATTCCAAATTAATTCTTTAATCAATTAATCAAATAATATTATTAATATATTAGAACTTATAATATATTAATAATCTCCAAGTGTTATTTCTCTCATTTAGTCTATCCAATTGCATGGTGCCATGCAACCCAAATGGACCATGCCGGGTCGGGTCAAGTACAAGCCCGAAATAGTTATGGACTTAGACACCTTATCCAACAGTCTCCCACTTGGATAAGTCTAATAACGATTTCTCTAGTACTTCAGGAACCTACCGGAAATCGTAGCTCTTTCAAGGTCTCTCGGAACTGAAAAGATGATGGTACGCCATTTAAGATAAGTGATCATATAATCCTCCGTTCTAGATATCAGCCGGACAAATACATGGAACATTATCTTGCTTATTGTCCAGCATTTGTTTCCCGATTTCCGATTTGTTTGACATAGAACTTAATTGAACACATCAACTTAGTTCTGACCGGGCCCGATACATGGGTCAAAACAAAATCATCGAGGGGCCCAGATATCAGCTTCTAATCCAAGAAGGAACAGATAAACTTCTACTCATATGTTTGTTCTACCACTCATTGAATTACACACAAAAGTATGTTTTATAACATCGAGTTACCAATGCGGTTTCGTACAGTCAATGCATAACCAATTTGTAAGTAACAAATCATATCTCTAGGTTTGAAGACTTATATGATATTACCGTCTCACGATCACTCGAGATAGAATTCCATGAAGTGATTCCAGTGAGCGTGGGTTGAGTCCAATGCTCAGAACTTATGAGCACTCATGATTGTTGTAGCCTTGTCCAAGACCTCTACAACCAAACATGACAGTCTTGATTCATATCTACTTCCAACATATGACCGACTGTGGAGGTTTGAATAATATGTTATACCAAACAAAATTATTCTGGAAGTCAAAACATGCAAAAGAAATATAGTAAACGATCGACAAGAGATAGTAACACTTTACTCGTAAATAAAATACTTTTTATTCATCATCAAATGTCAATTACACTTTACAAATTTCGAGATTATCTAACTACTAAATCTAATATCATCCTTCAGCCCTATGCTCCGAGCATGCTGGAGATGCTTAACCCGAGACAGTCCCTTTGTGAGGGGATCTGCTGGATTCTCATCTGATGATACCCTCTTTGCCACGAGGTGTCCTTCTTCGATCCGATGTCTAATGAAATGGTATTTTCTGTCGATGTGCCTGGATCTCCCATGATCCCTTGGTTCCTTGGCTAAGGCAACAGCACTTTCACTATCACAGAAAATCTCCATTGGCTCTTTAACAGCTGGTACAACTCCAAGGTCTCCAATGAAGTTCTTCAGCATATAGCCTCCTTTGCTGCTTCGCTAGCTGCAATATACTCTGATTCACAAGTAGAATCTGCCACTGTCTCTTGCTTGGAACTCTTCCAAGAAATTGCTCCTCCGTTTAGGGTAAAGACCCAGCCCGACTGAGAGTGGAAATTATCCCTATCAGTCTGGAAGCTAGCATCACTATACCCTACAACTCTCAAGTCATCACTCCCACCGAGGGTAAGAACCCAGTCCTTAGTCCTCTGTAGGTACTTGAGGATATTCTTTACCGCAGTCCAGTGTGCCTTGCCAGGGTTTGCCTGATACCTGCTAACCATGCTCAAGGCAAAAGCTACATCGGGTCGAGTACACGTCATAGCATACATGATCGATCCTACAGCCGAAGCATAAGGTGTTCGACTCATTTCTGCTATCTCAGCCTCAGTGCTAGGGCTTTGTGTCTTACTCAATCTGGTGTTACTCTGGATGGGTAACTCTCCTTTCTTGGAATCCTGCATGCTGAATCTCTTCAGCACCTTATCCAAGTAGGTACTCTGACTAAGTCCAAATAGGCTTTTACTCCGATCTCTCAAGATCCTTATCCCTAGAATATAGGCAGCTTCACCAAGGTTCTTCATAGCGAAACACTTCCCAAGCCAGGATTTTACTTCCTGCAGAGTTGGAATGTCGTTTCTTATGAGTAGTGTGTCATCCACATACAATACCAAAAAGCTAACTATACTCCCACTAGCCTTGACATACACACAAGATTCATCTTCACTCCTAGAAAAGCCAAATTCCTTGACCTTTTCATCAAAGCAAAGATTCCATCTGCGAGGTGCTTGCTTCAATCCATAAATGGATTTCTCAAGCTTACACACTCTATTAGGGTACTCGTTGCTGACAAAACCCTCTGGCTGACTCATGTAAACATCTTCAGCCAACTTCCCATTAAGGAAAGCGGTTTTGACATCCATCTGCCATATTTCATAATCATGAAATGCAGCTATGGCTAACAGAACCCGAATAGACTTAATCTTGGCTACTGGAGAAAAGGTCTCATCATAATCCACTCCAGGAATTTGAGAGAAGCCCTTTGCAACCAGTCTAGCCTTATAAGTGTGTACTTTACCATCCATGTCGGTCTTCTTCTTGAAGACCCATTTGCACCCTACTGTCTTACGACCTGGTACATTTTCAACCAAGTTCCAAACTTGATTGTCATACATGGATTGTATCTCGCTATCCATAGCCTCTTTCCATTTAGCAGACTCGGGGCCTGCCATGGCTTCCTCGTAGCTGTTAGGGTCATCTTGACTTACTAGTGTCTCATCACTAATAAGTGTCTCACCTTCTGCAGTAATATGGAAACCATAGTAATGCTCAGGTGCATTCCTAACTCTCGTGGAACGTCTCAGAGGTACAGATTTGTCAATTTGCTCAACAGGAGTTTCCTCCTCAAGTTGAGGGCTAGAGTTTGAAGTTCCTTCACCGCTTGATTCTTGAATTTCTTCAAGATCAATTTGCCTCCCACTGTCTCCTTGGCTTATAAACTCTCTTTCTCGAAAGACTCCTCTTCTTGCTACAAAAACCACATTGTTACTAGGTCTGTAGAAGAGGTAACCAAAGGATCGTTGTGGGTAACCGATGAAAATACACCTCTCGCTTCAAGGTTCGAGCTTATCATGAGTCTCGCGTCTCACGAAAGCCTCGCAACCCCAAATCTTGATGTGGTCTAGCTTAGGTACTTTGCCAGTCCACATCTCGTGAGGAGTTTTGGCAACTTTCTTTGTAGGGACTAGATTAAGAATATGGGCGGCAGTCTCTAAGGCATACCCCCAGAATGAGATTGGTAGCGAAGCTCGACTCATCATCGAACGAACCATATCTAACAAGGTTTGATTACGCCTCTCAGCCACACCATTCAACTGCGGTGTCCTGGGAGGTGACAATTGTGAGACTATCCCACATTCCCTTAGATAGTCGAGGAACTCTGAACTAAGATACTCACCACCACGATCGGATCGAAGCATCTTAATGTTCCTGCCCAATTGATTCTCGACTTTCTGTTTAAATTCCTTAAACCTCTCGAAAGTCTCTAACTTATGCTTGATCAAGTAGACATATCCATATCTACTATAATCATCAGTAAAAGTCAAATAATAACGATTAGCATCCCTTGTGGCGTGTTTGAATGGTCCACACACATCCGTGTGTATAAGGTCCAACAAACCTTCACCCCTCTCACACGAACCTGTGAAGGGTGACTTTGTCATTTTTCCAAGTAAGCATGATTCGCAACTATCATCTGACTTTAGGTCAAACGACTCCAAGACTCCATCCTTTTGGAGTTGGCCTATGCGTTTCTTTCTTATATGTCCAAGACGACAGTGCCATAAAGATGCTTTATCCAAGTTATTATTAGTAGAATCAATGCACAAAACATTATTTCCTAAGTTATCTACAATAGATACAGCTTCATACACACCATCACAAGGTAATGCTTTAAAATAAAGAACATTATTAAAGAAAGCATCAATAGAACCAACTTCATTATTAAATGAAAAGGTAAACCCTTGTTTGTACAAAGCATGAAAGGAAATAATATTTCTTGCCATTCCTGGCGAATAACAACACTTATTCAAATCTAAACTAAACCCACTACTTAGCGATAAAGTATAAACTCCAATCTTGTTAACAGGTATAGCTTTCCTATTCCCCATGATCAAGTTTATCCTTCCTTGCTCCACATCCTCACTTCTTCTTAGTCCCTGCAAGTCACAACAAATATGAATACCACAACCGGTATCAAGGACCCAAGAATTAGAATGGGGTGAGTTATTAGAAATGATAGTGTAAATACCTGCATGGTTGGGTTTAACTTTCCCATCCTTCACATCTTGCTGGTATTTTGGGCAGTTCCACTTCCAATGAGCCTTTTCATGGCAATAGAAGCATTCAGCCTCCTTTAGGTCAGAAGAAGGAGTAATGAAACCTTTCTTGGTTCCACTTGAAGAAGAGCCATCAAGGGTCCGAGCCTTGGTACCCTTAGAAGAGCTCTTTCTCTTCCTCCCTCGACTTTTCCCGATTGCCAAAACCGGAGTAGAGTTTGGAGTAGGAGTGATAGCAACCGACTTCCCCTTAAGACCTGTTTCTGTGGTCTTGAGAAGTCCCTGAAGTTTGCTGAGGGTGACTTCTTCCTTGTTCATGTGATATGTCATGCGGAATTGATCATAGCACGATGGTAAGGAATGCAAAATAATATCTATTGCAAGATCCTCCGGGAAGTTCACATTAAGCTTCAGCAAACGATCCACATACCTTTGCATTTTCTGCATGTGGCTCGTGACGGATTCCCCGTCCTTCATCATGGTTGTTATCATGGAGCAGATGATTTCATACCTTTCTTGTCTTGCACTTTAATGGTATCTTTCCATCAAATCTTGGTGCATGTCATAAGGGTAGAAATCCTCATAAGACTTTTGGAGTTCCGCTGTCATCGTGGCCATCATGATGCAAGCCACTTTCGTAGCATCCCTTTCATGTGCCCGGAATTCAGCGATCTCCTGAGGAGTTGCAGTGGACTCATTAATCTCCTTAAGCTCCTTGTCAAGGACATATTCTTTGTCCTCGTAGCGGGTAATCATCCTGATGTTTCTGATCCACTCATTAAAGTTGGATCCATCAAAGGTGACTTTCCCACACAAGTTCATAAGGGAAAAGGAGCCATTAAGATTAGAGCCAGAAGCATTGTTGAAAGACATCTGAAGAAAAGAGGACAAGATTAGTTTAGATAAGAGAGTCCTTAATAAAACACCCAAATGTAATATTAAGGCTAGGATCCAATCACAATATAATATAACTTAGAAGAGGTATGCCGTAATCTAAGCTATATCATATTTGAAAGGTAGGTGAATGACGATTCACCAATTTCCACCACGAAAACCGCAATATTTTAGTATTAGGTTTTTGAATGGTTCTTAGAAATTCCTAGATTCTTTGAGATTCAATGAACTTTTCAAAGGCATGTTTCAATCTCGAGTGTGCCCTCCAAGTTTTGTGACTGGGATACCGAGGATCACAAAACGAGGTGTGAAGTAACCATGCAAATCACTTGGTACCCTTAAAGTTTATCACTCAATCGCTGTGCCGGTTAACCACACACGCTCCATCGATACTATAATAAACCCTAAGTCACCCTTTACCTACCTTGTTAAGTCCAAGTTAGTGTGCCGGTTAACCACACACGCTCCACCAACGACTTAATCAAAGTGTAAAGTGTAATTTCATGGAATAGCACCTTATTCACATTTTTCCTAAAGTAACTAAGATTGGGAATTTAATAAAACATTTAGTTACTTTATAATATTCATCATACTTTGAATGAGAATTAGTAAGTCCTTGTCTTACCCGTTCGGCTAACGACCCTCCACCGATCAAGCAAGCGGTGGGTGAGAGTGGACACCCATTAAGTCACCATTTTATAGGCAACAACCTTATACCCACCTTATAGACCGGCTTCGTGAATGAGGCGTACTAGCGGTAAGACGACTTTGTTCTTATACATATATATATATATATATATATATATATATATATATATATATATATATATATATAATTATTTAAATCATAATAATATAAGTATAAGGGTTGAATTTTAACTTTTAAAATTCTAGGGGTTGGAACTAAAGTTTTAACTTAACTTTACTTGTTCCAAAACTTGAGGGCAAGTTTTGTAATCTTTCAAAACTTTTCATTTCTTGTAACTTATGAGTTTAATAGAGTAATAAAATGAGGACTTTTCATTTTTCCTAACTCTTGTGTTCTTTTAATGGTTTTTGATCCAAGAGACTTTTGGTTTTCCATAACTTGAGGACAAGTTATGGACTCCATTAAAACACATTATGATCATGAATTAATCTAGCACATAGGTTACAAATAATTCCTATGATCATCTAAACATCATAAGAACAAGAATATGAATATGAACACTTTCAAAATCACAATTAATCTTTGTAATTTTGATAACTAGTTGTTGTAAATGAGTTAGAAAAGACATTACACCTTCTAAAATAAGTTTTCAGGTACCAAAACATTTTAGGGTAATGATTCTAATCCATTTCCAGCAACTCAAGTCGAAATTCTGCACTCTGTCGACCCTACTCGCCGAGTGCATAAACCTACTCGCCGAGTAGGTTGAAGATACACATGAACTCGACGAGTCCTCCCCATGGACTCGCCGAGTCCATCAGTCAAACAGCAGAATTTTCAACTTTCTTCAACTTTTAAGCACAAATAACAAACAAACAAGCCTAGGCTCTGATACCACTGATGGGTTTTGAGCATTCTAACACTTCCTAAGTGTACATGCAACCCTAATAACCTTGGATCTATGTTTGTCTAATTATCATGCAAAGTTGAATTCCAAGGTTATATTCCTATCTAGCATACATGGGGAACAATTTTAACTTGAATCATAGATAGAATAACTTACCTTGTTGTTGCTTGTGTTCCTTGAAACCTTGTGAGCCTAGCACCCCAAGTGTGATGCCTCAAATGCTTCACACAACACCAAATGCTCTTGGAAAGACTCTTGAAATAACACACACTTCTCAAAATCGGCCAAGCCCTCTTGTTTCTAAGTGTTCAACTTGTGTAGCCAATTTTGTGGAGAATGGGTCTCTTATATAGTGTTGACACATCTAGGGTTACACCATGTAAACCCTAATGTGTCATGACTCTTCATTTCCATGACCCATGGGTTTGTAACTCCCATGGAGCATCCATGGAGCATCCTATGGGTATAACCCAACTTGATAATCCATGGAGCCTCTTAGCCCACTATATAAGATATAGATGATTTACATAATCAACCCATATATTTAATTAGTTATCCTTTGACCACTTAATTAATTCCAAATTAATTCTTTGATCAATTAATCAAATAATATTATTAATATATTAGAACTTATAATATATTAATAATCTCCAAGTGTTATTTCTCTCATTTAGTCTATCCAATTGCATGGTGCCATGCAACCCAAATGGACCATGCCGGGTCGGGTCAAGTACAAGCCCGAAATAGTTATGGACTTAGACACCTTATCCAACAGTCTCCCACTTGGATAAGTCTAATAACGATTTCTCTAGTACTTCAGGAACCGACCGGAAATCGTAGCTCTTTCAAGGTCTCTCGGAACTGAAAAGATGATGGTACGCCATTTAAGATAAGTGATCATATAATCCTCCGTTCTAGATATCAGCCGGACAAATACATGGAACATTATCTTGCTTATTGTCCAGCATTTGTTTCCCGATTTCCGATTTGTTTGACATAGAACTTAATTGAACACATCAACTTAGTTCTGACCGGGCCCGATACATGGGTCAAAACAAAATCATCGAGGGGCCCAGATATCAGCTTCTAATCCAAGAAGGAACAGATAAACTTCTACTCATATGTTTGTTCTACCACTCATTGAATTACACACAAAAGTATGTTTTATAACATCGAGTTACCAATGCGGTTTCGTACAGTCAATGCATAACCAATTTGTAAGTAACAAATCATATCTCTAGGTTTGAAGACTTATATGATATTACCGTCTCACGATCACTCGAGATAGAATTCCATGAAGTGATTCCAGTGAGCGTGGGTTGAGTCCAATGCTCAGAACTTATGAGCACTCATGATTGTTGTAGCCTTGTCCAAGACCTCTACAACCAAACATGACAGTCTTGATTCATATCTACTTCCAACATATGACCGACTGTGGAGGTTTGAATAATATGTTATACCAAACAAAATTATTCTGGAAGTCAAAACATGCAAAAGAAATATAGTAAACGATCGACAAGAAATAGTAACACTTTACTCGTAAATAAAATACTTTTTATTCATCATCAAATGTCAATTACACTTTACAAATTTCGAGATTATCTAACTACTAAATCTAATATCATCCTTCAGCCCTATGCTCCGAGCATACTGGAGATGCTTAACCCGAGACAGTCCCTTTGTGAGGGGATCTGCTGGATTCTCATCTGATGATACCCTCTTTGCCACGAGGTGTCCTTCTTCGATCCGATGTCTAATGAAATGGTATTTTCTGTCGATGTGCCTGGATCTCCCATGATCCCTTGGTTCCTTGGCTAAGGCAACAGCACTTTCACTATCACAGAAAATCTCCATTGGCTCTTTAACAGCTGGTACAACTCCAAGGTCTCCAATGAAGTTCTTCAGCCATATAGCCTCCTTTGCTGCTTCGCTAGCTGCAATATACTCTGATTCACAAGTAGAATCTGCCACTGTCTCTTGCTTGGAACTCTTCCAAGAAATTGCTCCTCCGTTTAGGGTAAAGACCCAGCCCGACTGAGAGTGGAAATTATCCCTATCAGTCTGGAAGCTAGCATCACTATACCCTACAACTCTCAAGTCATCACTCCCACCGAGGGTAAGAACCCAGTCCTTAGTCCTCTGTAGGTACTTGAGGATATTCTTTACCGCAGTCCAGTGTGCCTTGCCAGGGTTTGCCTGATACCTGCTAACCATGCTCAAGGCAAAAGCTACATCGGGTCGAGTACACGTCATAGCATACATGATCGATCCTACAGCCGAAGCATAAGGTGTTCGACTCATTTCTGCTATCTCAGCCTCAGTGCTAGGGCTTTGTGTCTTACTCAATCTGGTGTTACTCTGGATGGGTAACTCTCCTTTCTTGGAATCCTGCATGCTGAATCTCTTCAGCACCTTATCCAAGTAGGTACTCTGACTAAGTCCAAATAGGCTTTTACTCCGATCTCTCAAGATCCTTATCCCTAGAATATAGGCAGCTTCACCAAGGTTCTTCATAGCGAAACACTTCCCAAGCCAGGATTTTACTATGAGTAGTATGTCATCCACATACAATACCAAAAAGCTAACTATACTCCCACTAGCCTTGACATACACACAAGATTCATCTTCACTCCTAGAAAAGCCAAATTCCTTGACCTTTTCATCAAAGCAAAGATTCCATCTGCGAGGTGCTTGCTTCAATCCATAAATGGATTTCTCAAGCTTACACACTCTATTAGGGTACTCGTTGCTGACAAAACCCTCTGGCTGACTCATGTAAACATCTTCAGCCAACTTCCCATTAAGGAAAGCGGTTTTGACATCCATCTGCCATATTTCATAATCATGAAATGCAGCTATGGCTAACAGAACCCGAATAGACTTAATCTTGGCTACTGGAGAAAAGGTCTCATCATAATCCACTCCAGGAATTTGAGAGAAGCCCTTTGCAACCAGTCTAGCCTTATAAGTGTGTACTTTACCATCCATGTCGGTCTTCTTCTTGAAGACCCATTTGCACCCTACTGTCTTACGACCTGGTACATTTTCAACCAAGTTCCAAACTTGATTGTCATACATGGATTGTATCTCGCTATCCATAGCCTCTTTCCATTTAGCAGACTCGGGGCCTGCCATGGCTTCCTCGTAGCTGTTAGGGTCATCTTGACTTACTAGTGTCTCATCACTAATAAGTGTCTCACCTTCTGTAGTAATATGGAAACCATAGTAATGCTCAGGTGCATTCCTAACTCTCGTGGAACGTCTCAGAGGTACAGATTTGTCAATTTGCTCAACAGGAGTTTCCTCCTCAAGTTGAGGGCTAGAGTTTGAAGTTCCTTCACCACTTGATTCTTGAATTTCTTCAAGATCAATTTGCCTCCCACTGTCTCCTTGGCTTATAAACTCTCTTTCTCGAAAGACTCCTCTTCTTGCTACAAAAACCACATTGTCACTAGGTCTGTAGAAGAGGTAACCAAAGGATCGTTGTGGGTAACCGATGAAAATACACCTCTCGCTTCAAGGTTCGAGCTTATCATGAGTCTCGCGTCTCACGAAAGCCTCGCAACCCCAAATCTTGATGTGGTCTAGCTTAGGTACTTTGCCAGTCCACATCTCGTGAGGAGTTTTGGCAACTTTCTTTGTAGGGACTAGATTAAGAATATGGGCGGCAGTCTCTAAGGCATACCCCCAGAATGAGATTGGTAGCGAAGCTCGACTCATCATGGAACGAACCATATCTAACAAGGTTTGATTACGCCTCTCAGCCACACCATTCAACTGCGGTGTCCTGGGAGGTGACAATTGTGAGACTATCCCACATTCCCTTAGATAGTCGAGGAACTCTGAACTAAGATACTCACCACCACGATCGGATCGAAGCATCTTAATGTTCCTGCCCAATTGATTCTCGACTTTCTGTTTAAATTCCTTAAACCTCTCGAAAGTCTCTGACTTATGCTTGATCAAGTAGACATATCCATATCTACTATAATCATCAGTAAAAGTCAAATAATAACGATTAGCATCCCTTGTGGCATGTTTGAATGGTCCACACACATCCGTGTGTATAAGGTCCAACAAACCTTCACCCCTCTCACACGAACCTGTGAAGGGTGACTTTGTCATTTTTCCAAGTAAGCATGATTCGCAACTATCATCTGACTTTAGGTCAAACGACTCCAAGACTCCATCCTTTTGGAGTTGGCCTATGCGTTTCTTGCTTATATGTCCAAGACGACAGTGCCATAAAGATGCTTTATCCAAGTTATTATTAGTAGAATCAATGCACAAAACATTATTTCCTAAGTTATCTACAATAGATACAGCTTCATACACACCATCACAAGGTAATGCTTTAAAATAAAGAACATTATTAAAGAAAGCATCAATAGAACCAACTTCATTATTAAATGAAAAGGTAAACCCTTGTTTGTACAAAGCATGAAAGGAAATAATATTTCTTGCCATTCCTGGCGAATAACAACACTTATTCAAATCTAAACTAAACCCACTACTTAGCGATAAAGTATAAACTCCAATCTTGTTAACAGGTATAGCTTTCCTATTCCCCATGATCAAGTTTATCCTTCCTTGCTCCACATCCTCACTTCTTCTTAGTCCCTGCAAGTCACAACAAATATGAATACCACAACCGGTATCAAGGACCCAAGAATTAGAATGGGGTGAGTTATTAGAAATGATAGTGTAAATACCTGCATGGTTGGGTTTAACTTTCCCATCCTTCACATCTTGCTGGTATTTTGGGCAGTTCCACTTCCAATGAGCCTTTTCATGGCAATAGAAGCATTCAGCCTCCTTTAGGTCAGAAGAAGGAGTAATGAATCCTTTCTTGGTTCCACTTGAAGAAGAGCCATCAAGGGTCCGAGCCTTGGTACCCTTAGAAGAGCTCTTTCTCTTCCTCCCTCGACTTTTCCCGATTGCCAAAACCGGAGTAGAGTTTGGAGTAGGAGTGATAGCAACCGACTTCCCCTTAAGACCTGTTTCTGCGGTCTTGAGAAGTCCCTGAAGTTTGCTGAGGGTGACTTCTTCCTTGTTCATGTGATATGTCATGCGGAATTGATCATAGCACGATGGTAAGGAATGCAAAATAATATCTATTGCAAGATCCTCCGGGAAGTTCACATTAAGCTTCAGCAAACGATCCACATACCTTTGCATTTTCTGCATGTGGCTCGTGACGGGTTCCCAGTCCTTCATCATGGTTGTTATCATGGAGCAGATGATTTCATACCTTTCTTGTCTTGCACTTTAATGGTATCTTTCCATCAAATCTTGGTGCATGTCATAAGGGTAGAAATCCTCATAAGACTTTTGGAGTTCCGCTGTCATCGTGGCCATCATGATGCAAGCCACTTTCGTAGCATCCCTTTCATGTGCCCGGAATTCAGCGATCTCCTGAGGAGTTGCAGTGGACTCATTAATCTCCTTAAGCTCCTTGTCAAGGACATATTCTTTGTCCTCGTAGCGGGTAATCATCCTGATGTTTCTGATCCACTCATTAAAGTTGGATCCATCAAAGGTGACTTTCCCACACAAGTTCATAAGGGAAAAGGGGCCATTAAGATTAGAGCCAGAAGCATTGTTGAAAGACATCTGAAGAAAAGAGGACAAGATTAGTTTAGATAAGAGAGTCCTTAATAAAACACCCAAATGTAATATTAAGGCTAGGATCCAATCACAATATAATATAACTTAGAAGAGGTATGCCGTAATCTAAGCTATATCATATTTGAAAGGTAGGTGAATGACGATTCACCAATTTCCACCACGAAAACCGCAATATTTTAGTATTAGGTTTTTGAATGGTTCTTAGAAATTCCTAGATTCTTTGAGATTCAATGAACTTTTCAAAGGCATGTTTCAATCTCGAGTGTGCCCTCCAAGTTTTGTGACTGGGATACCGAGGATCACAAAACGAGGTGTGAAGTAACCATGCAAATCACTTGGTACCCTTAAAGTTTATCACTCAATCGCTGTGCCGGTTAACCACACACGCTCCATCGATACTATAATAAACCCTAAGTCACCCTTTACCTACCTTGTTAAGTCCAAGTTAGTGTGCCGGTTAACCACACACGCTCCACCAACGACTTAATCAAAGTGTAAAGTGTAATTTCATGGAATAGCACCTTATTCACATTTTTCCTAAAGTAACTAAGATTGGGAATTTAATAAAACATTTAGTTACTTTATAACATTCATCATACTTTGAATGAGAATTAGTAAGTCCTTGTCTTACCCGTTCGGCTAACGACCCTCCACCGATCAAGCAAGCGGTGGGTGAGAGTGGACACCCATTAAGTCACCATTTTATAGGCAACAACCTTATACCCACCTTATAGACCGGCTTCGTGAATGAGGCGTACTAGCGGTAAGACGACTTTGTTCTTATACATATATATATATATATATATATATATATATATATATATATATAATTATTTAAATCATAATAATATAAGTATAAGGGTTGAATTTTAACTTTTAAAATTCTAGGGGTTGGAACTAAAGTTTTAACTTAACTTTACTTGTTCCAAAACTTGAGGGCAAGTTTTGTAATCTTTCAAAACTTTTCATTTCTTGTAACTTATGAGTTTAATAGAGTAATAAAATGAGGACTTTTCATTTTTCCTAACTCTTGTGTTCTTTTAATGGTTTTTGATCCAAGAGACTTTTGGTTTTCCATAACTTGAGGACAAGTTATGGACTCCATTAAAACACATTATGATCATGAATTAATCTAGCACATAGGTTACAAATAATTCCTATGATCATCTAAACATCATAAGAACAAGAATATGAATATGAACACTTTCAAAATCACAATTAATCTTTGTAATTTTGATAACTAGTTGTTGTAAATGAGTTAGAAAAGACATTACACCTTCTAAAATAAGTTTTCAGGTACCAAAACATTTTAGGGTAATGATTCTAATCCATTTCCAGCAACTCAAGTCGAAATTCTGCACTCTGTCGACCCTACTCACCGAGTGCATAAACCTACTCGCGAGTAGGTTGAAGATACACATGAACTCGACGAGTCCTCCCCATGGACTCGCCGAGTCCATCAGTCAGACAGCAGAATTTTCAACTTTCTTCAACTTTTAAGCACAAATAACAAACAAACAAGCCTAGGCTCTGATACCACTGATGGGTTTTGAGCATTCTAACACTTCCTAAGTGTACATGCAACCCTAATAACCTTGGATCTATGTTTGTCTAATTATCATGCAAAGTTGAATTCCAAGGTTATATTCCTATCTAGCATACATGGGGAACAATTTTAACTTGAATCATAGATAGAATAACTTACCTTGTTGTTGCTTGTGTTCCTTGAAACCTTGTGAGCCTAGCACCCCAAGTGTGATGCCTCAAATGCTTCACACAACACCAAATGCTCTTGGAAAGACTCTTGAAATAACACACACTTCTCAAAATCGGCCAAGCCCTCTTGTTTCTAAGTGTTCAACTTGTGTAGCCAATTTTGTGGAGAATGGGTCTCTTATATAGTGTTGACACATCTAGGGTTACACCATGTAAACCCTAATGTGTCATGACTCTTCATTTCCATGACCCATGGGTTTGTAACTCCCATGGAGCATCCATGGAGCATCCTATGGGTAGAACCCAACTTGATAATCCATGGAGCCTCTTAGCCCACTATATAAGATATAGATGATTTACATAATCAACCCATATATTTAATTAGTTATCCTTTGACCACTTAATTAATTCCAAATTAATTCTTTGATCAACTAATCAAATAATATTATTAATATATTAGAACTTATAATATATTAATAATCTCCAAGTGTTATTTCTCTCATTTAGTTTATCCAATTGCATGGTGCCATGCAACCCAAATGGACCATGCCGGGTCGGGTCAAGTACAAGCCCGAAATAGTTATGGACTTAGACACCTTATCCAACACTTTTTTCTTCTTCCCATTTCCTTAACCTATGGTCAGAACAGGTACACATGTACGACTAAAGGCAATATGCTTTCCCTTCATTCCTGCTACATATGTTCACAAGAGGTTGTGCAATTGTTACAAAGTAGTTTCATTGTTGTTCAAATCACATGTCTGTAGGGTTTTGAGCATTCTAACACTCCTAAGTGTACATGCAACCCTAAATACCTTGGATCTATGTTTTCTCTATTATACATGCAAATAAGAACTTCCAAGGTATTATCCTAATCTAGCATACAAAACAATGAATGTAACAAGATAGAATACATACCTCTTTGATGTAGAAAGTCTTCATGAAGCTTGAGTGCCTAGTGCCCCAAGTGTGACACCTCAAATGGTTCACACAACACCAAATACACTTGGAATTACTTGAGAGAAATCTATACTTCATGAAAATCGGCTAGCCCTCTCTACATGATACTAGTGACCGATTTTGTCAAGAATAAGATCTTTATATAGTGTTACAATTAGGGTAAACCCTAATTGTCATGAATTTCCATTTCCTTGGATCCATGGGTTCAAATAAACCATGGAGCATCCATGGACCATCCTATGGGTTTTAGCCCAACTTGATTATCCATGGAGCATTAGCCCACTATACAAGTATGGATGATTTACACAATCAACCCATATATTTAATTAGTCTTCTTTTGATCACTTAATTAATCCTACATTAATTCTTCATCAATACTAATTAAATAATCTTATTATTCTTATTATTAATATACTAGAACTTATAATATATTAATAACCATAAGTGTCCTATTTCTCTCATTATAGTCTATCCAAGTGCGTGATGCCATGCAACCCAAATGCAACCCAAGTCTTACCAATTATAGTTATGGACTTAGACATTAATCCAATAGTCTCCCACTCGGATAAGTCTAAAACTAATATTGCGTATGTCTTCAGGAACCGACTGGCAATCGTAGCTCTCAAAAGCTTCTGTCGAACTCTGACCTTGTAGATGAACTCCGACCTTTGTCAATGACTTGTCCATTAGATAAGGGATCATATATTCCTCCATTCTAGATATCATATGGACTGAGACATGGATTATAATCATTCTCTCTGTCCATTTTTTGTTTCCCGATTTCCGATTTATGACACCTGACTAATTGAACAAATCAAATCAGTCCTGTCCCGGCCGATCACTTCTGTTTGTCATCATCAAATCATCGAGGGGCCCATAGATATCGCTTTTATCCCGAAGGTAAAAGGAATGGATAAACTTCGACTCATATGGCTTGTTCTACTACTTGTTGAATCATACACAAAGGCACGTTTTATAGCACCGAGTTACCAAATGCGTTTTCGTGCAATCAATGTACAACCAAGTCATAGTAACAACTCATCTATCTAGGTTTGAAGAATATAAGATATTATCATCTCATGATCACTCGTGATAGAATTCACGAAGTGATTCCAATGAGCGCGGGTTGAATCCAATACTCAGAACTTATGAGCACTCATGAGTGTTGTAGCCCTTTGTCCAACACCTTAGACCTCTACAAGCCAACCGATGACAGTCTTAATTCATATCTACTTCCAACAGATGACCGACTGTGGATGGTTTGAATAACTTAGTCATTCCGGAAGAATAACCTAGTTTATTCGGGAAGTCAAAACATGCAAAATGAAACACAATAATAATTGAATCCAATATGGTATCAAAACCTATGAACATAAATAAAACACCTTTTATTTATCACCATATGATTACACATTATTCATTGTATATTGTTTCAGCTATCAACTTTATTCTTGAATTTAAAACAATAGTTGTCCCATGCTCCAAGCATGTACACTATGTTTTCTAAACACTAGTAATGCCATACACCAAGTATGCATACTATGTTTGTCTATGATCTTTACTTTGTGAACTAGATCAATTGAACATAACTTCAATGATTCTCTTTTCACACTCCCAAATCCTTACTGCAAATGCAAGAATTCCAAACTCATGTCATTTACTGAAATCTGTTGTATTCTAAACTTATATGAGTTGATCCTCTTGTAATGATTATGCACAATGTCAGAAAGACTTGACAATAATCATTAAAGAGTATTCCAAAGGAGATCAGCTCCTTGGAAACATCCTTCTTGCATTAAGTTTCCTAATCTTAAACAGAGTGAAAATTCTAACTTTGAAACATTTCCAGATTCCATTTTGACTATCACTTCTGAAAAAGAGTTGCCTCCTTCCAGATTATGTCAATATCGTCCTTCCAGAATTATCACTATACTTCCAACTGTCCTTGAGCAACCAATCTTTGGTAAACCATAGATTGTCCTCGACAATTGTTTAATCCTTTTAGTCATATTCAGTTCTAAACCATTTCCCTTCTTAATGCCCCAAGCATTTGGAAAATTTTAGAAAGGATGAATATAGCACATGTAATCGATCCTATATCCGAAGCATATGGGAATCGATTCATGATGTCTCACATAAAGATTAAACTAGTCTTTTGCTATAACATTTCCATTTCAATTTGCCAAGCTCTCATAATTCAAATTATGAAAAGGGATGTCGTAATCATAATTGAATTTTAGAACAAAAATAATGGACCCATATACAGAATTTCCTTATGTTGAGCGATTCCAACATGAAATTCATATATTTCCTTGACTAAATGATTAAAATCTCACTAAGCTTATAGATTTGAGATGAAGTATAATTTCCTCTCCCTTAATTATAGCAAAACCACTCTTTCCCAATTGAAACTTTTGTTTTCTATAATTAACATTGCTAGCTTGCAATACTTATCATAATTATCCTGCTCCCACTATCATGATGATTATTAGCATAACACTTATGCTACCACTAGCTTCGACATGTACTCAGAAGTCAGATGACTTTCTTACCAAAGTTCAGATTTCTGATACTAGATTGTTTTGATAATACTTTATCAAAATTATACACCTTCCCTTAGAGAGCACACTTGTGTATCTAAACAATTATGAAGAGGGATGCCGTAATCATAATAGTTAGACCTTTTTGCCACTTCTCACAAGTCTAGGTTAGTGTGCCGGTAAACCACACACGCTCTACTAACGACTTTGAGAATGCAGATATCACAATTGCTATCTAGCTAAAATCTACTTAGTGAAAGTGTTTCCTCACCATCATTTTCATGAATCGGAGAGAAACCTTAGGACACTTAGATTTAATGGTGTATGTGTTCTTATCCATGTGAATTGTCAAAACCATAGACACAAGGCAAGGATAATGACAAATCCAAACTCATATGGACTGAACTCAATCATAATTTCTTGCCACCTGGCAGCTCAAGGGCCTGCCATTGCTTCCAAGTTGTTGTGCAACTAATTGAGAACTCTAAGAACTCATATGCAAAGCCAACTTTAATTGGAATGGGCACAAAATATGTCAACACGATAGGTTATAAACCTCAAGTCGTGTGCTAGTGAAGAACTTCAGATTTTATTCTTGATTAGTTCTTGAGACTTTCAAGACCTTTAAGACTCCCACTGTCCTCTTGACATATAAGACTCCCTTGTCAAACATCCAAGAGATGGTGTGGATTCTAATCAAGACAAACACTTCACACAATTGGGCTAAGTTGGTCTTTGTTTTATCCAAAACATCACAACTTACCAATTTCAAATGTACAAGAGTAGAAACTTCTACTCTTACATTTTACAAGTGTTTTAAACCTTCTTTAAGACATGTCACTCAAGTTACAATCTTGGATTATCACTCTAAGACTTGTATTGGAACGAAGTATGACTCATCTTCTTGATTTAACCATTTCAACAATTCAAGTTCCTCTTCTTAGTCATAAAAATGCACTAAGATTTCCTTAGAGAACTAACTTTGATATGGTTTCTTAATCATTAAGATGATCACAAAACTGATACTAAAGTACTCTCCCATCTTTTCAGATTTGAGAAACTTTTATCCTTCTGCCTAATTTGATTCTTCTTATTCGCTCTGTCATACATTAGAACCTTTTCCAATGTCTCAGAATTACACTTAAGTTTGTAAGTATAATCATATTTACTTAGCTTTAGTAAACTATGACGAATAGTCTTATCAATCTTTTGTGGTGGACTTAATCAGTGCACAAGAATGTGTACTCGATCCCTTAGTCCGTTACTTGACTCACACAACCATGTGAACAAGTAGTTAGTCTTAATTTTCCAATACATGAAAGTTCTCATTCATCATGCTATACAACTTGCATGATTCCAAGTTCCGGTCCAACTGAAACTTGGGTGATGAGAATCTTTCCTTATTTGGTAAATTTAGACATTACCACAAATGAAAGAATCAATTTCATATTTCCACTCTTGCTATTAAGGGAATGTTATAAGCAACAAAATTTTTCACATATGCCATTGTAAGGATATTTTAAAATAAATAAAATCAGAAATTGTCCTTTTATTTTAAAACTTTGCGGAAGAACTTATCCTTATAATCCATATGAAAACTTGTTGTTATCTATTCCTAAGCAACATCTCATAACTCCTAAGAAGTAGCTTAAGAATCCAATCTTCAAACTATGCGATAGAAATCCATCTACGCGATCAGATTCAACATTTTCTTTAAGTTTCTTTACTTTTCTTTTATTCTTAAAACATCACCATGTGACCCAGTCACATCATGTATCAAGAATCTCAGAATAGAAACTTAATAGAGTTAGATAGTGGACTTTACGTGAAGTAGAGTCAATCTTATTGACTTTAACATCCTTAGGTAAATTTGGCAGATTCGTAACCAATGCCCCTTCCTTTAGCAATATAAACATATGAACCCTTTGATAATGGTACACGGTACTATCACAGACTTAGTTTTTCTCTTTACCATTTGGTCAACCGAGTTAACTATGGCCGATCCCTTTCCATTGCGAAGAGAATGCTTTACTAGATATCCAATGTCATCATTGTCAATGTCCATAAAGTTTTAGGAAGTTGATCTTATCAAATAGAAAAGATCATTAAGGGTCTTGTCATAGTCTGTTTCATAGGTGTTCCAAAAGAACTCACTATGTGACTTAGAAAGTGATTTAACCTCGAACTTTCTCAAGACTTTGACACCCAACTCTCCCGGCTTGTCAATATGTGACTATATCTCCAAGATGTGATCACACCTAGACATTGCCTTGCCAATAGGGCTTGAGTGACCTTAAAATTTTCAAGAACTTGTGGGTTAGGGAGAATAATTTGAAGAGGTGAAGAAGTATGATATCCATGGGACATCATCTTCATTAGGAAAGTTTGTTTCAAGAGATTTGGGAAGATCATAAATGTCTAAAGTAGACATCTTTTGGGAGATATTCAAGATAGTTGATCTTAAGTCCTTAATATGACACCCAATATGAAATATTAAGGCTAGGACCCAACAATCTATTTTATAACTTAGAAGAGGTATGCCGTAATCCAAGCTATAAAATATTTGAAGGTAGGTCAATGACAATTCACCAATTTCCACCAAGATAAACGAAATGTATTATTAGGTTTTAATTGGTTTTTGAAACTCCTAGATCTTTTGAGATTCATTGAACTGTTCAATGGCATGTTTCAATCTCGAGTGTGCCCTTCAGGTTTTGTGACTGGGATGCCGAGGATCACAAAACAAGGTGTGAAGTAACCATGCAAATTACTTGGTACCCTTAAGTGTTTACCCCTCAATCGATGTGCCGGTTAACCACACATGCTCCATTGATACTATGATAAACATTAAGTTACCCTTCGCCTACCTTGTTAAATACGAGTTAGTGTGCCGGTTAACCACACACGCTCCACTAACCGACTTAAACAAAGTGAAAAGTGTAATTTCATGGATTAGCACCTTATTCACATTTTCCTAAGTAACTAAGATTGGGAATTATTAAGAGTTTAGTTACTTAGTATTTATCATTAATACTTTTAATGAAGGGAGAATTCTAGTCCTGTCAAATCCGTTCGGCTAACGACCCTCCACCAGTCAAGTAAGCGGTGGGTGAGAGTGGACACCCATTAAGTTGGCATTTTATAGGCAACAACCTTATACCCACCTCATAGACCGACTTCGTGAATAAGGCGTACTAGCGGTAAGACTGACTTTACTCTTATACATATATATATATATATATATATATATATATATATATATATATATATATATATTACTAACTTTTAATATTATAAAGTATAAGGGTTGAATTTTAACTCTTTAAAATTCTAAGGGCTAACTTGGAATTAAAGTATTCATGGGGAAAACTTTACAAATTCCAAAACTTGAGGGCAAGTTTTGAAACTATTCAAAACTAATTAATTCCATAACTTATGTGTTTAAAGTAGCTTTAATCCAAAAACTCTTCAAGTTCCATAACTTGAGGACAAGTTATGGAAGACTTTAAACTAATAAAAGAATTACTTTTCTTTATTTTATAACTTATGGAATTAATTAAGGTTACACTTTATTTATTTATTTATTAATGAAGTGACTCTTGAACCTCCATAACTTAAGGACAAGACTCTTCATCTTTTGTAACCATTTCCAACTTTTATGAGTTTTATGAAACTTAAATGTGACTTTTCATATAACTTGTCGACAATTTACAAAAACACATTTTAGAATCACCTCTTAGATTAATTTGGATTGAAAACAACTATTTCACTCAACTTTCTATTAATCTAAGCAACTCATAAGAACAAGAAAATTCAAATCAAACTTTTTCATGTAATTAGTCTAAACCTTAAACTAATACAAAACATGAATCTGTTGACAATTATCTTTGAAATTGGATTAGCATGAACATTACCACATCAAAAAAAAAGTTTATAAGTTCAAAAACATCTTAGGGAAATGTTCCTAGTCCAATTCCAGCCAAAAAAGTCGAGTTTATGCTGTCTGGGGGTCCAACTCGTCGAGTGCATGAACCAACTCGGCGAGTTGGATCGATTTGATCACTTTTTAGGCATGGACTCGCTGAGTCTGATGATCAGACAGCAACAACTTCGATTTTTTAAGCAGTTTTGCAAGTATAACAAGAAAACAAGCCTAGGCTCTAATACCACTGTAGGGTTTTGAGCATTCTAACACTCCTAAGTGTACATGCAACCCTAAATACCTTGGATCTATGTTTTCTCTATTATACATGCAAATAAGAACTTCCAAGGTATTATCCTAATCTAGCATACAAAACAATGAATGTAACAAGATAGAATACATACCTCTTTGATGTAGAAAGTCTTCATGAAGCTTGAGTGCCTAGTGCCCCAAGTGTGACACCTCAAATGGTTCACACAACACCAAATACACTTGGAATAACTTGAGAGAAATCTACACTTCATGAAAATCAGCTAGCCCTCTCTAGATGATACTAGTGACCGATTTTGTCAAGAATAAGATCTTTATATAGTGTTACAATTAGGGTAAACCCTACTTGTCATGGCTTTCCATTTCCTTGGATCCATGGGTTCAAATACACCATGGACCATCCTATGGGTTTTAGCCCAACTTGATTATCCATGGAGCATTAGCCCACTATACAAGTATGGACGATTTACACAATCAACCCATATATTTAATTAGTCTTCTTTTGATCACTTAATTAATCCTAGATTAATTCTTGATCAATACTAATTAAATAATCTTATTATTCTTATTATTAATATACTATAACTTATAATATATTAATAACAATAAGTGTCTTATTTCTCTCATTATAGTCTATCCAAGTGCATGATGCCATGCAACCCAAAATGGACCATGCCGTGTCGGGTCAAGTCTTACCAATTATAGTTATGGACATAGACATTAATCCAAAAATGTCAATATGAAGTGATCATAACAACTTGGAAGAGAGTTCAACAGTATGTCGTTTGCCAACTCTTCATCAAAATTCACGTTGAGCTTTATTAGCTTTTCTACGTATTGTTGAATTCTTTGGACATGGCTACTAACAAACTCACCCTCCTTCGTCTTTCAAGCAATGAGGGACTTTACCACCTTGTACTTTTCTTGACAAGATCGCTTATGGTATTTCTTCATAAGGTCCTTGTTCATCTCGTACGACTAGTAATCCTCATAGTGCCTTTGCAATTATCGAGTCCTTGTCGCGACCATGATGCACGCAACGTTTCTGGCATCATTATAGTGTTTCTTGTAGGTGACCATTTCTTCAAGAGTGGCCTTCTCTTCGTCGATCTCATCTAATGGTCTCTCGAGGACATATTTCTAGTCCTCAAAATGAAGGTCCATCTTGATGTTGCGCATCCAATCATTGTAGTTGGGTCCATCCAATTACACCTTCGAGCATATGTTCAACAGGGTGAAGTTGTTGTTGTTGGAAGAGGAGCTAGAAGCATCAGTTGGAATATAAATCTAAAAGAGAAGAAAGATAGTCTTAGTTACATAAGATTAATCTGTAATATAACATCCAAAATGAAGTATCAAGGCTAGGATCCAACTAAATGATTCACAACTTAAAAGGGATGCCATAAAGGTAAATTATATAAAGGTAGGTAAATGACGATTTACCAATTTCACTATCGAAAAACGAAATTTTAATGAATTTAGTTTTAAATGAAATTCCAAGATCATTTTAGAATCATTGAAATTTTCAATGGCGTGTTTAATCTCGATTATGCTCTTCCGTTTGTGACTAGGATATCGACTCGGTGAATAAGCATGCAAATTAACTTGGTACTCTCGATGTCATTTATCATCTCATTTTAATGTGCCGGTTAGCCACATGCGCTCCATTAATCAATGATAATTTTTGAGACACCCATTGCCACTCTTTATTCATCCCAATTAGTATGCCAACTAACCCCAAATGCTCCACTAACAACTTAAAAAGTGTAATGTGTAATTTCATAGGTTAGCATACAAGTTCATATTTTTCCCAAAGTAACTAAGATTTGGAATTTAACAAAAACACGTTTAGTTACTTTATAATTCGTTATACTTATTAATAAGGATTAGGTTATCGTATCATACCCGTTCGGGTAACGACTCTCCACCATACAAGGGAGCGGTGGGTAGATGTGGATACCTAATGACGGTCATTTTATAATCCGCTCCCTTAAACTTCCCTTATAGTATGGCTTCGTGAATGAGGCGTACTAGCAGTTCGACTGACTCATATTATACAAATAGTTATATTAAAATTTTGATATTACATATGGTATAAGGGTGTATTTTTAAACTTTTCAAAAATATTAGGATGCCAAATTACTTGAAAAAATATTCAGTTTTATACAATTAAAACATTTTTAAAGGTAATTATCATAATCAAATCATGAGATAATAATAAAACCGAATTTTGTGGATCTGACAGCCCACCACGTCGTGTTAAGCAATTACCACGCCGTGGTCGGACGAAATTCGTAGGTCACCATGCCGTGGTGGCGGAATAGAACGACGATTATGTTAGCTTCTCCTTGTTCAAGTTCATAAATTATATCAATTCAACAGAAAACTATACTTACACATTGATACCACTTATGAGATTTATGCAAAACATATAAATCCTACGTGTGCATGCCACTCTAATGCTTGATCTATATTTTCTCTAATTGAACATACAAATTTGAACAACAAAAATAGAACCCCTAGAACACTAGCATATTTTCGAAAATCACAAATGTCATGCCTCTAGTGGTTCACACCCAACACTAGCAAAGGATGATGATTGAGAAGGAGAGAGGGTTGAAAATTTGGCTAGGTCTTACACGAAGCAAGTGGCCAAAAATCCTAGGGTTTAAGTTGTATATATAGTGCAGTTAGGAAACCCTAGATAACCTTATTCCAAGATTATCTTAAACCGGGTCATTATCTACTTTCCTGATTATTTAGCAGGGATTATTCTAGAATCCCTTAGGCATGAAGAAACCGTCCATACCTAATGGAAGGTTCTAGATTGCCTCTTGCTGACCTATTGAGCAATTACACTTCAGTCCCTTCACTTTTATTAATTCCTTTAGTCCCAAACAGATAACATATACAAAAAACATGCTCAAATACTCATGCATGGCCCAATCAGCCTCAGGTCGGAATACTAGGCATGTGTACGATTGGCCTAGTCATTCCCTGGATGGAATACCCTTATATCATAAGCGATTTGGTCCAATCAACCATCGGGTTGGAATATCAAACATGTCGGGTTCAATCAACTATCGCGTTGGAATACCCCAGGCCTATTAACTGGTGCACAAAGCAGTCCAGGTTCACTATATATCCTACAATCATATCGGGTCCAATCAACCATCAAGATGGAATACCCTAGGCCCAATCAACCATCGGATCAGAATGCGAATATACAATGAGTCCAGTCATCCTCGGGATGGAATACCCTCAGGCCCAATCAACCATCGGGTTCGAATGCACCACGTCTGTTAGCTCACACACATTGAAGTAAAACCTTAACCATCAATCATCATATAACGAGTCAACAGACAATCGAGCACATCTATAATACAATAGCATTCATAATAGGATATTAAGTCTAAATGGCCGGCTTTGGTGCCTTCGACCCGTAAGTACAATGAGGAAAAATTATCTCCCAATGCCGAATCCCACGTAAAGAATCTATAACCACTGCCTTGCTAAAATTCCCGCGCTACAAATTACCAAAGTAATCATCCATCAATAATTGGATCTGGTCCACACTAAGTGCCAAAGTTAGGGTAAAACAGCTTTTTACCCTTTACTGAACATGACCCAAACCTATGCCCAAGCCAACAATCCAAAGGTCCAAAATCCAAATGAGCACCCAAGGCCTATACATGGCCCAATTTTCCAAATTGGGCCCAAACCTTTTACATGGGCCTTGCCCCAAAGCCCAACAACTATCATAGTCCAAAATAATAAGTGCATTCGGATGGACCATAATGTCCTAAACATCACAGCCCAAAAGAATGGCCCAAATCGAAGCCCAAAATGTCTAAAAAGACCACTGATTGAGTACGCGGAGCGTACTCAACTATACGCTAAGCGTACATGCTTTAGGGCTTGTACGCTGCACGTACAGGCTTGTACACTCAGTGTACTACACCCATCAACCATCTTTTGCATTCAACCCTTTATCCCTTACGACATTGCTCTAAAACGTAGATCTGACATCCCTGTGCTGGAGACCTCTGAAAAAATTTCCAATCATGACCACTTAACATTAAGAATTCCATACAAATGCATAAGAAACTATCGACTTACGATCCAAAATGTACCCTTGTTGCTTACAATCCCAATCGACTATCTGATACCTGTCCTACTAAAACCCAAAAACACAAACCCTTAATCACATCATAAAACATCCATAACACATCAATTTACATGAGCACTCTTCTGCTGACATACGGTCGCCATACCCCGCGACCAACAGACCCTAAGTTGGATAGCGATATACCAAACCAACACTCAACCATTCTACTCCCAAATGTAATTCCCAAGCCGATCATAATAGTCATTCCATTCTTGAGTCCCATGACTCGAATACACGGCCTCGATCGTAACCGTTGAGACCTCAAAACCAACAAGCTCGTCTAGGTCTGCACCAAACAATCCAACTCGATCTTACCACTGGGCCCAAAACAATTTCCAGACCCAAATTCATGCCAAAACAATCATAACCAAAGATCGACATATATATAGATACTGCCACAAATCATTGTATCCTAAACGCTAATCCTTCAGCCCTACAACCACTCGTGTACGCTAAACCTTCACAACGTTGGATCGTATATATAGTTGAATACCTGACTCTACAATAAGCCTTTAATCAGACAAGAACATGAAATGAAGCTAAATCAAGCATTCTCAGGCTATAGAATCTTTGTTATGTACAACTATGCACACACTAAGCAACTATAGTAATGATGTCAATTTCATATAAGGGAGACCCTAGGCTATCATGCATCATATAATCAAGCAATTCTCTTGTGCAATTCATGAAGATCCCTAGCCTATCACTAGCATTCTGTTCTAATATATCATAATATCAAATAACAGTATGGTAATTTGGGGTCACTTACTGGCTTCGGATGATCCTACACATCACACCCTTCTCGATTATTTGAACAAAAAAATTGGAAATTATTTATAAAATCTTTTCATTTCCTTAGTTTGAGACTGGATTCACACGAGTGTTCATCCAATTCACTAAAACCAAGGCTCTGATACCAACTTGACTAAGCCCATTGCAAACATGCCTGGTATTCTCGCCTGAGGCGGATTGGGCCAGGCATGAGTATTTGAGCATGTTTGTTGTATATGTTATATATTTTTGTGGTCGTATTTTGGGGTAACTCACTAAGCGTTGTGCTTATAGTTTTAGTTTATTGTCTCAGGTGGTTCAGATGGTCGTGAAAAGGCGAAGGCGTGACCATACACAACCTTGGTTTTACAACTAATTGGAGCATGGAGACTCTGATTTTATATAACGTTTGGAAACAATGGTTTTTGTAATACTTCTTATAATAATAAGAGTCGTTTTGAAAATTTTAAATTTGTTGAATTTTTGGGATGTTACAGGTTGTAACTTCCCTATTACGTGTATGGTTCCTATGCTTCCAGTAGTGTGGGCCCACACTACCTTCCACACCTACCCGTATTTGCCTCAAGAATCATCACAACAACCCTAACTATACACACTAGAAAACGCATAGACTCAATCCTCACTTCCTAGAGGAACGCTAAACATCGTGAAACTGGTCGGCTGAACCTACACACCTCATCCATGAAACTTTCACCAACCGTGCAGCACTGGTGTGTGCTAATCATACATAACAGTGGACCTTATAGACAGTCGAATATTTGATCCTACCCTAAGCCCTTCATTAAACAAGAATAGGAAATAAGGCCAAACAAAACATTCTCAGGCTATAGAATCTTAGGTATGTATAACTATGATGCATACACTAAGCAACTACATTAATGATTTTAATTTCATTTAAGGAAGAACCCTAGGCTAGCAGGCATCCTATAATAATGCATTTCTATCATGCAATTACTAAAGATCCCAAGCCTATTACTAGCATGTTGTTCTAATATATCACTATATCAAATAACAGTATGGTAATGTGGGGTGTACTTACTGGCTCCGACTGATCGTATACATGACATCCTCTTTGATTATTTTGAAAATCATTTTTAAAATCTTTTTCCTTAGTTTGAGACTGGATTCGCACGAGTTTTCCTCCAATTCACTCAAACCAAGGCTCTGATACCAACTTGTAACACCCTTAAAAAAGACAATAAATGTAAATTTTTTAAACCAACTCAAATTCACAAATCGTTTACAAACATAGTTTTCAAAATATTTTCAACATCAGACTCCCAAAATCATAAGTAAAAACATGAGGATGTGTATGGTCACGCCTTTGCATTCTCGCAGTCATCTGAAGTACCTCAAACATAGCAAAAAACTATAAGCCAATGCTTAGTGAGATCCGCCAAACTACCAACGCGCAAACAAATAACATATATGATAACAACATGTTCGGTCCAATCAACCATCGGGTTAGAATACCCTAGGCCTGACAACCATCAGATTGGAATGCCAATACACTATGGGTCCAGTCAACCATCGGGTTGGAATACCTCAGGCTCATAAACCATCGGGCTGGAATGCTAGTACACAACGGGATCTGTCATCCACAAGATGGAATACCCTCATGCCCACTTAACCATTAGGTTGGAATGCCCCCGGTCTGTTGGCTCACGAACAAATCAGTAAAGCCTCAACCACCAACCAAACATGTGCACATATAACAGATAATCATATAACAGTCTATAGACAGTCAGATAGATCTACAGATCACTAAGTATAACATCATCTAATATACAAGGATACTGATCTACTAGACCACTAGAGCACAATAGCAGGCATAAAAGGTTATCGAATCCAAAGGACCGGCCTTGGTGGCTTCGACCTGCAAGTATAGTGAGGAAAATTTTCCTCACAAACTGAAAAAAAGTTGATGAGGTTCCGACTCCGTATCTCAGCTCTCTAACCGACACCTATTCCTACAATAACCAATTTCCATCAAAATCCCAAAATACCTTGAAGGTCAAACTTGGTCAAAGTCAAGTGGTAAAACCAAATTGGTCAATTAAGTCAACCCAACCGAGTCAACCCAACTAAGTCAACTCGACCGAGACAACTCAGGGTACGTACGCTGAGTATACCCTGGAAGTACATTGGGCGTACACACGACCTCGCTGTTGACCACAATCTGGGGCGGTTGACCTCATACATAGGGCGTACTCCGAGTACGCGGGGCATACCCTCACAATTCTAAAGTCCATGAAGAGCTTAATAACTTAAGCTCTTACGTCCATAATTCTGATCCATGGCTAAAATCCTCCTAGGGGTCATAAAGTCTCCAACTTTATGACCTATCATCTCCAATAAGTTCTTAACACAAGGCCTTATTCTATTAAGACCTTCTAAATAATGCATGAATCAAAAACTAACAAATTGGAACCGATTTTCATGACTTTAGACCCCTCCAAGGGTCTAAAAGGATAATTTAATGGTCAAGAACATTCCATTTTCAAGATCTAACATTTTGGGACCAAAAATCTCCATAAAGACATCCGAATCTATATCTATATGCTAGATGGATAAAGTTGCAAGATTTATACCTTAGAATGGTTGCAAATGATGTAGAAATCGTAGATCCAAGTGTTCCACTCCTTAAAGATTAGCTTGGCTTCCTTCCTTCTTCTTTTAAGGCACCAAAAACACACTTCTATGATTGAAAAGCCTCCTTAAGTTGAAACTAGGGTTGCATAAATGTATGAAAGGGATGAAGACAATTAAGGTGAATGAAATGAGGCCATAAGAGTGCCTAAATACGAGACACACCCTAAAAATTAGGGTTTCGTTAACTGGAAAGTACACCCAGCGTACACTAATGTATGCCCAACGTAATAGGGTGTGCCCTAGTACACACCGCATCTGCAACGTACGCATGGCGTACTTCCAAGGCCAAATTACGAAAATGCCACTAGGGGTCCTTTTGCACATTTTCTTGAACTTAGGGACCAAAATGCAACAGAATAAAATTATAGGGTTCGAATTTGAAGTACCTTCTCATCGAGATGTTACAGTTGTGATGGGAGTTTGGATGCCACAAAGGATTTTAGATTGGCAATGGTTACACTCGTAGGAGCGGTTAGTTAGTGATGACTTGTTAGGAAGTCAAGTTTGTACTTTAGTTCTACTGGTCATAATTTCCAAATCTTAATTTGTTGAAATTCACGATCTTAATGTTTCAAGTGTTCATTTGGCATGTGTGGTGGTTTTCCTAGTCACGGAATAGGGGTAGATATGATAGTTGGTTGATATCATTGATCTTTAGATATGGTTTCTAGAAGTCAAAAAAAGAAGGGTTCTCGGTCTATATGCACAACTTAAGACTTTGGAACAATTATACCAATTTGTGCTTCAAAATGGTGGTAGGACGATGTCCAATGCTTCCCCAAGCATTCCCCAAGCTTATCCTACTATAAATTACAAGCATTAGGTCGAAATTTGGAGACCCAAAAATTCTAGAATTTACTCAAAACCCCCAAAATTGGCCATGAGAGGGTGAATTTGAGGTGCAAGACAAAGAAGATGAAGAAAAGAGAAGAAGTTCATACATTGGAGGTTGATTTTTGGAGCCAAATTGAGGAAGATGGAGTGTTTTTACGGGTTTTTTGAAGAGGGCAGAAGGGAGAATAGGAGTCGCAGGTCTTGTGAAGAGAATGAACAAAAGAAATTGATTTTAGCCTTAAAAATCGTCCAGCTCTGATTTGACGTTTACACAGCCCACATAAACGGAAGGGAAAAATTTACACGGCCGTGTAAATGATGCGTTTTAACTGTGATGTTTGGTCGTTTACACGGCCCTTGTAAACCATAATCATAAGTTTACACGTCCGTGTAAATCTCTGTAAAGGCCAAAAATTTTGGTTTTTTTTCATTTTTTGAAATTGCAACCCGCTACTCCACTATTGCTCGGAAAATGATATTTACCCTCTTTAAACATGAAACAAAATTTCGCAACTTGAAAACAAAGAAAATACGATGAAAAATTAAGAAATGACAAAAATACCCCCTGGTTTGCCTCCTGGTTAGCCGCCCCTTTTTAATGTTGTTGGCTCGACTTGGACCCCATCTATTTGTCAATCTTGGTACTTTGGATCCATTACTTCCTCCACTTCTTCGTTTTAGACTTGAAATCCTTCATAATAAGTCTTCAAACGGTGACCATTTAGCTTAAAGATCTTCCCGTTTTTTTCACTTGTGATATTTATTGGACCATGCTCAAAAACATTAGTTACAGCAAATGGTCCCACCGAACGGGACCTAAATTTACAAGGAATCAATTTAAAACGAAAATGGTAAAGTAGTACCTTTTGACCTTTTTGAAATACCTTGCATGTAATCATCTTCATCGTATGCTTTGGTCATTTCTTTGTAGAGAATCTCATTTTCATAGGCTTCATTACGGATCTCCTCAAGTTCTTGTATGTCCAACTTCCTCTTCTTTCCCGATTCACTTAGATCCATGTTGAACTGCTTGATCTCCCAATAGGCTCTATTCAACATTAGATAGCCAAATCATGGCTATGATCGGGTCCTGAACTCCATCAAAAGTTCGGGGCTTCATATATTCGAAGTTCCGATACTGAAAAATCGGACCAACACCAACCTTACAGCTGAAAACGACTGCAACGACAGCAGTCTCAGTAATGGCTGTGTATATGTCATCAAAGAAGTCCATCATCCAGGTCTACAAAATCCCAAAAAGCTCCGATATGGTCCTAAGTCAATGCTGGCCCACCCTGACTGCAAGCTCCAGATCCCGATCCAGCCTCAAATCACCTCGTCATCACCATACTGAAAATAAACCAGAGAGATATAATAACACACATATCATTAGGGGAACAAACTCCTAACAAATCCCGAGGTGTTGTGACTTCCCTATTATGGGTACGGTTCCTATGCTTTTAGTAATACAGGCCCATACTACCTTTCACACCTAGCCATATTGTCCCAAGGATCATCACAACAATCCTAACAATACAAACTAGCATACGCACACATGGAATCCTCACACCCTAGAGGAAGGCTAAACATCTCAAAACTGGTCGACTGAGCCCTTTTGTTTGGTTGTCAATCCAATAAATAATGGGATAAAATAACAACAATAAAATTCAATTCAGTGTTACTCCATAGACTAGAGATAGTATAGAGTAAGCAGGGTCGGTCCACAAGAATACGAGACTTCTTATTTAGCCATATTCTCACACATCATACAAAAAAAAACTTAAAATGGGGGATTGTGTTTGAACTCGAATTAAACTTCATAAATAAGCAAGATTGAGAACAAAACGTAGTAAAAGAAGTACATTTCCGATTTTGATTCCTATACATGTATTATGTTGAAAGATGTAATATGATTATAACTCATGTTGAATCTAGGTTGGTAATTTAGAGATTAATAAACTCTAATATCCAAAATGACAAAAGTATTTTATTCAAAATAATTTCTTCAAATAAAACTTCATTTAACTGATTCAATTCAAATAAGTTCTTGCATCAAATCATTAAATGACATTAAGTTCTTAAAATAATTAACAACAATGTTTAACCTTCCTCTTAAGCTTGGGAATATAAAAATTTAATCTTTGATTACACTAATTTTGATCTAATTACAACCAAATAAGTGTGTGTTACTAACATCAAATCATAAAACATATACGAATTTCACAATTTAATTAACTAGATTGATAAGAACCCTAATTCATTGATCAAGCGAAAAAGAGATCCAATCAAACACATAATTAAACATAAGTCGAGTTCAAATTACAACCTAACAACAAATACTTAGGAATCAAGAATTATAAATGATAAAGAAATCAACCACACATATCTAAGTTAAACTACAAATTCAACAACTTTAATCTTCAATTTGACTTACAAAATGCAAATTAATGTGTTTCCAAATGTTAATCCACTTCCAAAATACGACTTAACTTCCCCTAGAACTGGCTGTCTCCCTTTTACAAAGGATGAAACTGATTTAAAACTGATAACACGTTTATACGGCCCGTGTAAAATAACACTGACCATTTACACGGCCGTATAAACTCTAAAAGTAAAATGCTCAAATCTGCCAGGCCTTCAAAGTACATTGCTATTGACTCAAGACTTTCATTTACACGGCCGTGTAAATCTCTGTAAAGTCAAATACTTCATTTTCTTCTTAATTTCCTCCTCGATGCTCCAATGGTCCCGAAACTTCGTCCACATCTTTTATTCATCACCTCAACTAAGATCATTCCTTCAAAAGGCCCTCAAATATCACAAAAGTGTAAATGGAATTGCATCATGAAAAATCCCAAAAAATATGCAAAATGCATGAGTTTAAACCTAAATGCAATGCAATTTTATATATTAAAACTACAAAATGGATGCATGAAATGCACCTAACAAATCTCCCCAAGCTTGAACCTTTCTTTTCCACTAGAAAGAACAAGAAAATTTAAACTGTAGTGATGAGTTCAAAAACTCTTAGATCGATTAGATCTTTCACAAGTACGATAAGAGGAAGAAAATAGTTTAAGATCAATACGAGTATGAGCACTGAACAGAATCAAACTTATGCTTATGATTCAAAACTGAGTCACGCCTCAGTAGAGCTCGATGAAGAACTTCCGCTGTAGAGGCAAGCTAGGGTTTACAAACGATGTAAAATAAAACAATGAAAGCGATAACATCTAAGTTTGCATCCATGCAGCTTATATACTAAACCCTAATACAAAATAATGCACGGCTGGACAGGCCCGATACCGACATTCAAACTAGGCTATGGACCGAGCCCATGACACAACTCAATAGACCAAACAATCTCCCCCTTTGCGTCAAATGAGGCGACATATTATTTCTTCTGAGTAGGCCTCACAATCTTTATAACTTTAAACAGACGAGGAATAATGGCAAGAAGAGTTTGTCTAAACTGAATGTACCACCTCAGCATGTCAATGAATAGTTTCTTATCAGAAGCACTATTCTGGTCGCAGCTCTGAATGATCTCCAAGATATGCTCCAGACAAGTCGTCGAGAAGAGTTGTTTGTCGACAAAAGCGAACATACATTTTTGACCTTCGCCCGTGAGAAACACAACCGCGTGATACTTTGAATCTATCTTCTCCTTGATCATGGTGTTGGCATTGCCAGCTCTGCCCATGGTCTTGATCGTTGGTCGCTTGTGTATGGCAGAGGCAATCTCTTGGTCCATCTTCGCTACCTCATGTATGTAGCAAACAAGCATACGCTTGACATGATCGATTATAGGCTGATACTCCTGAGGATTCGATAGAAGAATGTTGTTGAGGAGTATCCAGTCATGGGGATTGAGGTTTGGTAGATCAGCAAGGGTAAAATGGTAGACTGAGCCTTCGGTTCCTCGAGTCACCCTGAATTTGACATTAATAAATTCCCCTGCTGAATAGGGTTTCATTACCTTGACTGTAGTTATCTTCTTTGAGCACCAAGTCATGTATTGAGGTTGAGCAAACTCCAAGTAAAACTCCAAAAGATCCCTATCTACCTTCGGGTCCGGAGATGGAATGGCAACAGTCGAGTTGAAGCAGTGGAAGATGAATGCCTTTCCATTGATTGGCATATCGAACCGTGCATCCTTAGAGTTATCAAGGCCAAAGGACATTGTTGGCTCGAGCCAGAGAACAGTTGGCTCATCGATTGCACACCGTTGAAGCGATTCTTTTGTCCATACAGGAAACATAGACTTTTTCTTTTCAAGGAGCTCCGCCTCCTTTCGCTTCTATTCTAGCTCAGCGCACTGCTTCTTGGTGATTTCTTCCGTTTGTTTTTCAGAAGTATTATCCTCCAGGACAGGTTTCTTTGGAATGTCGACATAGACATCATCTTCATTTTCTGTGTCGTCTTCGCCAATCTTCTTCTTCTTCTTATCTTTGTTATTGACCGAAGCTTCATTAACCTTCGGTTCAGCAGCCGGTTTTAAGCTAGAAGGAGGAGGTTGCTCCTTTGACTCTTTCTCTCCCCCTGGTTTCGGTTGGACCCCAGTCACCGGAACACCCTTGATACGATTGAGAACGTCCAGTGCCGGTCTGAGCTTGTCTGCTAAATGCCTTCTGACAGTGATAGTGATAAGTGGATCATTCGCATCAATAAGATGAAGGAGGATGGAGTGAAACTTTGCAGCAGAACTTCGGATAACCTCCATTTCTGACTTGAGGTCATTAATCTCCGCATTAGCAGTACGCAACTTGTGTGTTTGCAGTTTAAGTTGGGTTGTATGTCTGTCAAGCTCGTCCATAATCTGATTTTCCATAGCTAAGACCGCTTCCAGTTGAGTTAAGCATTCTTTGACACTAGCATGAAGCGATTCATTGGCTTTTTCAATTGCATGGCGTGCCGCTGCAATGTTGGAACACTCAGATTTAAGAGTCTTTTGGAGAGTATCTACTAAAGTGTTGACAGTTTCAACATTCTTGGCAACAGCAGCCTGCAAGGAGTCTAGAAACAGTTGAGCTTGTGAAACTAGTTTATCAACTTTTGCGGTCGCTTCCTTGCACTCCTTAGTAGAGGCTTCAACAGCAAGAGAAGCATGTTGACTTTGAGAAGTGGAGGCTTCAATAGCCTTGGCTGCAGCAGATAAAGAGGCACTATGTTCAGCAACGATCGAAGACAACAAGGCTTTTAATGAAGCGTCTGTATATGCTCCAGTGGAAGAGGAGGAGAGAAATTGATCAAGCTTGTCGTTTACTGCCTTGAGATGACGTTTGGTGACAGGCTCATCGTCATCATCCTCGCTCTGTACGCGATAAGGACTGAAATATGTGGAATCGAATTCCAAGTCCTCACCGCCTAAAATAGGGGTTGTTTCAGTAGATGGTCTTGTGGATAAGGGTTTTGAAGAAGGTGGAGGTTCGGTTGTGAAAGTAGGTTCGGTTGTAAAAGGAGGTTCGGTTACAGGTGGATTGGGAATAGTAAAGTCAGGTTTTTTAGTAGTGGTAGAAGTTGTATCTGTGAAAATGGCAGTGAGAATATGAATTGTAGTGAAGGGTTGAGAGGTGGTTACTGGAGAGATAGGAGGGATAGAAACTGGAATGGTAACAGGTGGAGGTGAAGGAGGAAAAGAACAAACCGGAATTTATGGAGTAGGGGAGCGAGGCGGAGTGTCCCCTTGGTCCGAAGCCTCTTCATCAAAACTTTTGCTCTCTGAATCTGAAGGTGGAGCGTTCTTCTACTTAGGATGAACATCTTCTGAATCCGAATCGCTGGAGGATTGAAGAATAAGTCCCCTAGCAGGCTTCTTCTGCTTTTTCGGTTGAGGTTGAGAAATAGCAGCCTTATCAGTTTTTCTCTTCTTGGGGGTCTGCCCCTTGGTTGGTTTTGGTGACCGGTCCCTCCTTCTGCGATTCCGGCTTCTTACCCCTATTGGCTTGCTTGTCAGCCTCTTCAATGGAATGAAGCATTGTGGGTGTATGTCACACCCCAAAACCAAGAACGGCGGAAACGTTCTGGGGCGAAGGACGTCATGTATAGTATCACAACACAGTAAATGTAAATAAGTAAACAACATCATCCATTACATTAAATATATAATTTTAATACAAGCGTGTTCTGTACAGTTATAGACACCAAAATAATGTAAGTCAAAATAATAAGATGAGTGTTGAATACGCTCCATCTTCTCAAAAGCTGTCCCCGGTACCTGTCTACTGATGACCTGAGAATACAAGTTATTTTGAAAGAGTTTATCAGCATTAAGCTGGTGAGTTCATAAGTATTTTAGTGTCAATGTTTGTTGTCAAAAACGTTTGAACCTGTCTCAATGTATAAGTTGTAAAAATGTAAGTAAATGTTTGAAAGTGTTTGTAAAAGTTTGAATCTCTCAGAAAATCCTATATTTTCTATTAAAGTAACCTTCTACCAAGGCTTAACTGTCTTGTATACTTGTTTGTTGTAAAAGTGTGTAATTTCCCAAGGGTAACTATCATTTAATAAAATATAGTTTGTACAATAATGCTTAAGTGAGGTTGTCACTATAATATGTAATGGGTAAATCATTGTAGTACTGTAGTTTTGTATAATAGGAACTACTGCTGTACTAACTACCTTAAACCGGATTTATATTAAGGTAAAATGTGATAAATTGCACCATGCTATCGACTGGTAACAACGACATAATGAATGGTCGTAATAAAGAAATGACGTTTGGCACCCGCAAACCTGCAGGTCCGGCTGTAGCTAGCAGCAAGGTGTAGGATAGTCAATCCAGTATAGGTCTATACGGAAACTCATGCTCTCCCTCCAAGAGAATTCTGGCTACAACTCGGGTCATGACATTTAAGGCATGCTCTGACACAGTGGATCACAATTGTTAACGTATTCATGTATATGTAATGTTTCTCGTTCTAGTATAATTGTATATGTTCTCCTTCTAGTATAGATGTATATGTTCATGTTTCTAGTATAGATGTATATGTTCATGTTTCTAGTATAGCTGTATATGTTCATGTTTCTAGTATAGCTGTATATGTACTCATAGTATAGTTGTATATGTTCATGTTTCTAGTATAGATGTATATGTACGATCCTGTGTTACCCCGATTGTAACTAACTAATGATGTGTCTAGTACGTATGTATATGGAAGTAATTTTATGTCTATATATGTATATTTGATATATAACAAATATTGAAACGACCTTCGGATAGTCACCCGAAATCCCACCAGACCACATCCAAATCGAGAAAAAGGAAATAGGGCGGATGGCCTTCCTAAGCCCTTTAAACATTATTTATACATCTATACATATATGGGCATGCAATTGATAATATAAAGGCATAAATAAGTTTTCATAAGACATTTGAAACATAAATATAATTTCAAGAAAAGATCGACTTGGAGTCAATCTATAAAACAATTTGAAGGCATAAGTCGAAAAACAATTTATGTATAAGGACATATGTTTGAATCACAGTTTGTAAATAAGTTTGGAAAGTAAAAGAGTTTGTAAAACATTTCAAAGTAAAGCAGTTTGATAAACAATTTGAACAGTGGTAAAAATCATCGTTTTCCTAGTTATTAATCACATGTGATTAAAGGCAATCACATGTGATTGAAGCAATAACTATAAGTGTTTGACTTGTATTCCCCCCCATAAAGTATGTAAAAAATTTAAAATCATTTCAAAGGTTGATTAAAGGGGTATGAACTCACTTGTGGTGAGCTGATTGAATTGCAGTGTCGGATACCGTGCTAGGTGGCAAACGGAGACTTGTTTACACGCACGAGCCTAGTTATCATATAATAAGCATATATATAACTAATTAGCCAAATAATAACTTAAAAAATAAGTTAAGACACTTAGGAACATGTAAAACACTTTGCATAAGTGTTAAAGGTCCTAATGGTTGCATCTAAGTTGCTACGGGACAAGGTAAAAGGGTTTGAAGCATCAAATGACCTTGTATAAGAGTTCACCACCCAACAAACCCCACCCTTGGAGTTTACGGCCGTAAACTCATGGGTTTATGGCCGTGAACTCCTCACTTGGTGGTTTTGGGTGTTTTAAGGTGCTAACTTGATCCTAGAATACTCCTAGCTTTGTTGGAATAATCCTTGAAGTAGTTTAAGGCCCTAGAATGCTCCTTAGGGGAGTTTACGGCCTAAAGACCATATCCCCTAGAGTTTACGGCCGTAAACTCCTATGGGGTGTTGGTTTTTAATTTATTTGAGGCACTTGCACATGTAGGATAGCTTCCATGTTTTTATCTAAGGCTAAAGGGGACAAGAGGCACACATTTGTGCCTTCACTTGGAGTATACGGCCCAAGTAATGTTCCTTGGCCGTAAACTCTCTTTAAGGGATGGTTTTGATGTCCTTCACTCCCCATTCAAGTGCTATGTGTTCAAGGGTAATTATCTTAAGGCCTTAGGGGTGTTTGTGGTGCATTTTACCCTTGGAAAAGGGGTTTACGGCCCAAGAGATATTCTTGGCCATAAACTCCTATAATCCCATGATTTTGAAGTGTTTTGGTGTCCAAAATAGCTACAAGCATTAGAGGGTAAATGCCTTAAGCCTTTAGGGTGATTTAGGGCTCACTTTTGGCCCTTGTAAATGGTGTTTACGGTCCAAGAACTCTTGGGCCGTAAACTCCTATTGCTTTGTGTTCTTGGATGATTTCAAGCCTCTAATGATCATACAATAAGTCCCAAATTAGTTGTCTATCAAGGAAATGGGACTAGGAAGCTTATAGGCCTCGTTTTGGAGTTTACTCCCCAAGAACGTTCTTGGGCGGTAAACTCCCGGATCTTATGTTTTAGACATGAAATCTATGTTATAAAGCAATAAACAAGTAATAAAACACATCTAGGAAAGTAGACTCACAATCTGGGATGAAAACCCGAAGATCCGTGAGAGAGAAAATGGCTTTTCTCTATTTGGAATTGTGAATAATGAATTAATTAAATTCAGAAATCTATTTATAGTCCAAAAATATTTTGGCAGAAAATATTTTTATTCTGGATATTGGACTGCAGCATTATGAAACTTGGAATGCTTAAATTTCACAAAACCAGGAGCATCCACTCTCCTGATATCTCCTTAAACACAAACCCTAATGTACACAAACTTGTTCAGAAAAGTATGAAAATCACTGAAACTGGACTAGCTTCTATTGAATAGATAATGTTCATACAAATGGAAATTTCGGGTTGTCACATCATCCCCCCGTTAGAAGGAATTTCGTCCCGAAATTAGTATTTAAGCAAATACGAAGTTACAAATAATTAAGCGAAAAGATGAGGGTATTTCAGTTTTATCTGATCCTCGCGTTCCCAAGTGAATTCCGGTCCTCGTTTGGCGTTCCAGCGAACCTTCACAATAGGGATACGGCTTTGCTTCGTCCGCTTGACCTCACGGTCCATGATCTCTACAGGTTCTTCCACGAAGTTGAGGCTCTCGTTGATCTCGATCTCGTCGAGTGGGATTACAAGAGTCTCGTCGTGCAGACACTTTTTCAAGTTAGATACGTGGAATGTAGAATGTACGTTACGAAGTGTGTCGGGTAGGTCGAGTTTATAAGCTACGGGGCCGACTCTGGCAAGAATCTCGAAAGGCCCTATGTACCTCGGATTAAGCTTCCCACGCTTGCAGAAGCGTATCAAGCCTTTCTAGGGTGAGACTTTGAGAAGGACTCGGTCTCCCACCTGAAATTCCAAAGGTTTTCTTCGTTTATCGGCGTAGCTCTTCTGTCGGTCTCTAGAGGCTTTCAATCGTTCACGGATCTGAACGATTTTCTCTGTCGTTTCCTGAATGATTTCCGGACCGGTGAGAGTACTGTCGTAAGCTTCCCCCCTAGCTAATTGGGTATCACCCACCTCGGCCCAGCATAGAGGGGATCTGCACTTTCGGCCGTAGAGAGCTTTGAATGGAGCAGCCTTGATGCCCGTGTGGTAACTGATATTATAGGAAAATTCGACAAAGGGTAAATGAGTATCCCATGCTTTCCCAAAATCAATCACACAGGCTCGCAACATATCTTCCAGTGTTTGGATGGTCCTCTCACTTTGTCCGTCGGTCTGTGGATGGTAGGCTGTGCTCATGTCCAGCCTTGTTCCTAGGGAATGTTGTAGTGATTGCCAAAATCTTGAGGTGAACCTACTATCTCTATCGGAGATAATGGACATAGGTACACCATGTAGCTGTACGATTTCCCTAATGTATGTTCTCGTAAGTTTCTCCATCTTGTCGGTTTCTTTGATAGGCAGGAAGTGTGCAGACTTGGTCAATCTATCAACGATGACCCATATGGTGTCAAGTCCACCCGTTGTCTTGGGCAACTTGGTTATGAAATCCATAGTGATCCGCTCCCACTTCCATTCCGGGATCTCTGGTTGTTGCAATAAACCAGAGGGCTTCTGGTACTCGACCTTAACCTTTGCGCAAGTAAGGCATTTACTCACGAAGGTAGCAATCTATGCTTTCATATTAGGCCACCAGTATAGCTTTTTAAGATCCATATACATCTTATCTGAACCTGGGTGGACAGAATACCGAGTGTTGTGCGCCTCGGGCATGACCAAGTCTCGGAAACCACTGTGTTTCGGGGTCCAGATCCGGTTCATGAAATATAATGCTCCGTCACCCTTGGCTTCTAAATTCTTGTCCATTCCCCTAAGGGATTCACTCGTCACATTTTCGGGCTTCATGGCTTCAAGTTGAGCCGCCTGAATTTTCTTAGACAAATGTGAATGGATGGTTATGGATAATGACTTGCCTTTGCGACCAGAATATTCCTTCCGACTTAGGGCGTCTGCTACTACGTTGGCTTTACCCGGATGATAACGAATATCGCATTCGTAATCACTGAGTAGCTCGACCCACCGTCGTTGTCTCATGTTGAGCTCCTTCTGATCGAAAATATGTTGTAAACTCTTGTGGTCGGTAAAGATAGTGCTCTTCGTTCCATACAAGTAATGTCTCCAGATCTTCAGAGCAAACAGTACTGCTCCTAGTTCAAGATCGTGGGTCGTGTAGTTAACCTCGTGTGTCTTCAACTGTCTCGAGGCGTAGGCGATGACCTTACCTCGCTGCATTAGAACACATCCGAGTCCTTGATTTGATGCATCGCAATAGACTACGAAGTCTTCTATTCCTTCGGGAAGGGATAGTATTGGCGTGGTGCACAAGTCTTGTTTGAGCGTTTGGAACGCTCTTTCTTGTTTCTCTTCCAAGTCAAAGGCCAAGCCTTTCTGGGTCAGGGTCGTAAGAGGTTTCGCTATTCGGGAGAAATTTTGAATGAACCTGCGGTAGTAGCCAACGAGACCTAGAAATTGACGAATTTCAATAGGCACCTTGGGTGCTGACCAATTCTCAATGGCTTTAATTTTGGATGGGTCCACGTGGATTCCCTCTTCGCTTACCATGTGTCCTAAGAATTCGACTCTTCGGATCCAAAATTCACATTTCGAGAACTTCACATAAAGTTTCTCCTTTCTTAAAGTCTCTAGAACTTGTCGCAGGTGATCGTCGTGCTCTTTCTTACTTCGGGAGTAGATCAGGATGTCGTCAATGAAAACGATGACGAACTGATCTAAGTAAGGTCGGCATACTCTATTTATCAGATCCATGAAGACTGCGGGCGCATTGGTCAATCCGAACGGCATCACCATGAACTCGTAGTGTCCGTAACGAGTTCGGAAGGCTGTCTTTGGCACATCCTCCTCTAGCACTCGTAACTGGTGATATCCGGATCTCAGATCAATCTTGGAAAAATAGTTCTCCCCTTGCAGTTGGTCGAATAGATCATCTATATGCGGCAGAGGATAACGATTCTTGATCGTCAATTTGTTGAGTTCTCTGTAGTCAATACACATACGGAATGATCCGTCTTTCTTCTTAAAGAACAAGATCGGTGCTCCCCAAGGTGAGAAAATTGGTCTTATAAAGCCCTTGCTGAGCAGTTCGTTAAGTTGACCGGAGAGTTCCTGCATCTCAGCTGGTGCTAAGCGGTAGGGCGACTTGGCTACTGGGGTAGCTCCTGGGACTTAGTTGAATCTGAACTCGACCTGTCGTTGCGGAGGTAGCCCGGATAGTTCTTCTGGGAAAATGTCGGGGAAGTCGCTCACTACAGGGATGTTCTTTAGTTCTTTCGTTTCTAGATTCGTGTCGACGACGTGAGCAAGGATTGCGTGGTATTCTTTGCGCATATATTTTTGTGCTTGAATACTTGATATAATACGAAGACTCACACCAGGTTTGTCGCCGTAGACTATAAGAGTTTCATCAGACGGTAGGTTTAGACGGACTGCTTTCTCGTAGCACATGATGTCGGTCCGATGACGACTTAACCAATCGATGCCGATAATAACGTCGAAACTTTTTATTGAGACCGGCATAAGGTCGATTGGGAATGAATGGTTATCCAAAGTTAAGGTACAACCTAAGTATATGCTATTTGTACTTTCAGTTTTCCCATTGGCCATTTCTACTGTGAATTGTTCATTAAGTGCCTTTGGTTGTTGCTTAAGCATGCGAGCAAATTTGTGGTTTACGAAGCTTCGCTCCGCTCCACTATCGAACATAATGCATGCATAGGAGTTATCAAGGAGGAACGTACCAGTCACCACGGTCGGGTCAGCAACTGCTTCCTCGTGGCCTATAGCTAGTACCCTCCCTGCTCCTCCAGCATTCCTCGCTTTGGGGCAGTCCCTTTTAATGTGGCCTATTTCGCCACATCCATAGCAAGTTGGGCTCGCGCCTGAGCCAGGAACTTGGGAGATCGGTTGTGCCGGGAACTTATAGAAACGGACGGTGTGTCCTTTTCTGTTGAAGTTAGAACACTGCATTTCACGGCAGGCGCCGTTGTGGTGGAAGTTGCATTTGTTGCACTTCGGAAAACTTCCAGCATACTGCTTCCCCGGAGCAGTAACAGCGGTAGGGGTTACCGCGGCATGCACTGCCATGATTTGCTGCCTCTTGGCAGCTCGCTGTTTCTTCTTCTCATCCCAGAATTTCCGCTTAGTGTCAGCGGGTTTGGAGGGTTCTGGGATGACTAGGGTTGTTGTGGTTGCAGGGATTTTGACTCCATGGTCAATGAGTCATTGTGCCAAACGCTTGGCACTGTCGAAGGTAGCAGGGTTTGATGCTAAGACATTCCCCTGGTACGGAGGCACTAGTCCCCATATATACCGTTCGATCTTTTTCCCCTCAGTGGGAACCATATTAGGGCAGAGGGCCACCAGTTCGCTAAATCTGGCAGTGTAAGCGATCACATTGGTGCCCTTCATGGTCAGGTTCCAGAGTTCATGTTCCAACTTCTGGACTTCGCCCCTCGGGCAGTATTCCTCAGTCATGAGGTCCTTCATCATTTCCCAGCCAATGTCGTTAGCCACGACGAGTGTTAGGGCTTTAACGTGGCCGTTCCACCACGTTAGGGCTTTCCCCTCAAAGGTGCATGCGGCATATTTAACTTTGCACGCAGCAGGGCATGAACAGATTTCGAAGACTAATTCAGTCTTCTCGAACCATTGCGAGAGGGCAATGACTCCGCCGGTGCCATAGAAAGGCTTTGGCTTGCAGTTTGTGAAATCCTTGTAGGAGCACTCTCTCTTGCGCACAGGGATTTCGATCGGAATATATTCAACAGGGGTTCCACCTCTGCTGGCATCGGATGAGTGATACTGAGCCATGGCAGTTGCCACTGCTGCAGGTACGACAGCATTCAGGGCTGCAGTATCGATGACCAAAGGCGGTGGAGGCAGTTGAGTTGCACGATTATTCCTATTCCTGGGAGATTTGCGAGGAGGCATCTTTCAGCTATAAGTTTATAAAGATAAGAAAAATGGTAAGAATCCATTTCTAAGCAACATGAGAGTGACACATGGACTAACTAACCATAGCCCAACAGTTGAATGAGTGTTTGAAATCAATACAAAGAGTATTAGTAGGAAAACACAGTGTACGGATTTTTCCCACAGATTAGATAGATTCCAATAATACTGGTATTACTGATGTAATAAGTTTAAGGAAAATCGACCTAACAGTAGGTCTTACATCATACCAAAAGGATAAGTTTGACAGTTCTTAGATTCCTAATTAGAGTACTGAAAGTTAGGAATATTTTACAGACAGTGCTACTTAGAGCACAGATGTTAAAGGCTATTCCTTAACCAAAAGACAGAGATGCACTAGACATCATCTAACGGCGATGGGAATTTCCCGGGCGAGCCCTGAGGTCGGACACTTGACGAAACACCTCTTGAAGGTGTCGATCCCGAGTCCTCTGACGAGCTCGAAGTTCCAAGATTTCAGCTCGTGAGGCAGCCAGCTGCTGCTGCAGGGTTTCATTGGTTCTCCGGGTCCGTTCCATGTCTTCTTCAAGACGGCGGATGCGGACTGTGTTGATACCCGAGTTGTCATCAATCTCCATGACCCGGTCGATGGCTGCTCGACCTTGCTCGACATTACGAGCTATTCTGTAGATAATGAAAGGCAGAGCTCGGTCAGCAGAGCCACCATCGCTGACGTTGTAGAAGCTTCGGTCTCCAAAGTATGGTAAGGGTTGACCCTGTTCATCACTCCAGCGATTCAAGTTGTTTGCCCACATGGGAGTAGGACCTGGAAAAGCTGGTCGAGGGTTGTTGTTCGGGGCTTGATCTACTAGCGGTAGGTTGTTGACTTCAGGCTTGGAGTCGGATCCATCAGAAAAGCCTTCTGCGAGGTGATCATCCAAAGGGATTGGATGCTCATCTTCGGGCTCTTCATCGTTCCACCCAGCATTGCCTTTATTTGGAAAGTACGGGTCGCCGTGATGGAATCCAGCCATTTAAATCTACGCGAGAAGAGAGGTATAAGAATATAGTATACGTATAACTAGTAGTACAAAATACACCTATAGTATTTTAAGTTTGAGTTCTACTGATCTTCTTGTGGTATTGTTGGTAAGTTTTTAGACTTGTTAACATATCACAACCATTCTAGGGCATATGCTAATCACTCCTCGGACCAGCATAGTTGATCAGGCTATGCCATTCCCAGGACTGACCATACATCCCCGAGCTCACTTGTGATATTTAACAATCGTAATACTTTTGTTCTTGTCATTGTGACACTGATTTTAGTATGAATGCAGACTAGTATACTTAATTAAATATTTTAATATTTAAAGTATAGACTCCTGGTCAGAGTGCTTTAATCCCTAATGGGTTTATAGTTTAGTATATCTTTTATGGGTTGATATACTTGATTCACTATAAACAATGCTCTGATACCAATCTGTCATACACCAAAACCAAGAACGGCGGAAACGTTCTGGGGCGGAGGACGTCATGTATAGTATCACAACACCGTAAATGTAAATAAGTAAACAACATCATCCATTGCATTAAATATATAATTTTAATACAAGCGTGTTATGTACAATTATAGACACCAAAATAATGTAAGTCAAAATAATAAGATGAGTCTTGAATACGCTCCATCTTCTCAAAAGCTGTCCCCGATACCTGTCTACTGATGACCTGAGAATACAAGTTATTTTGAAAGAGTTTATCAGCATTAAGCTGGTGAGTTCATAAGTATTTTAGTGTCAATGTTTGTTTTCAAAAATGTTTGAACCTGTCTCAATGTATAAGTTGTAAAAATGTAAGTAAATGTTTGAAAGTGTTTGTAAAAGTTTGAATCTCTCAGAAAATCCTATATTTTCTATTAAAGTAACCTTCTACCAAGGCTTAACTGTCTTGTATACTTGTTTGTTGTAAAAGTGTGTAATTTCCCAAGGGTAACTATCATTTAATAAAATATAGTTTGTACAATAATGCTTAAGTGAGGTTGTCACTATAATATGTAATGGGTAAATCATTGTAGTACTGTAGTTTTGTATAATAGGAACTACTGCTGTACTAACTACCTTAAACCGGATTTATATTAAGGTAAAATGTGATAAATTGCACCATGCTATCGACTGGTAACAACGACATAATGAATGGTCGTAATAAAGAAATGACGTTTGGCACCCGCAGACCTGCAGGTCCGGCTGTAGCTAGCAGCAAGGTGTAGGATAGTCAATCCAGTATAGATCTATACGCAAACTCACGCTCTCCCTCCAAGAGAATTCTGGCTACAACTCGGGTCATGACATTTAAGGCATGCTCTGACAGAGTGGGTCACAATTGTTAACGTATTCATGTATATGTAATGTTTCTCGTTCTAGTATAATTGTATATGTTCTCCTTCTAGTATAGATGTATATGTTCATGTTTCTAGTATAGCTGTATATGTTCATGTTTCTAGTATAGCTATATATGTTCATGTTTCTAGTATAGCTGTATATGTACTCATAGAATAGTTGTATATGTTCATGTTTCTAGTATAGCTATATATGTACGATCCTGTGTTACCCCGATGGTAACTATCTAATGATGTGTCTAGTACGTAGGTATATGGAAGTACTTTTATGTCTATATATGTATATTTGATATATAACTAATATTGAAACGACCTTCGGATAGTCACCCGAAATCCCACCAGACCACATCCAAATCGAGAAAAAGGAAATAGGGCGGATGGCCTTCCTAAGCCCTTTAAACATTATTTATACATCTATACATATATGGGAATGCAATTGATAATATAAAGGAATAAATAAGTTTTCATAAGACATTTGAAACATAAATATAATTTCAAGAAAAGATCGACTTGGTGTCAATCTATAAAACAATTTGAAGGCATAAGTTAAAAAACAGTTGAAGTATAAGGACATATGTTTGAATCACAGTTTTTAAATAAGTTTGGAAAGTAGAAGAGTTTGTAAAACATTTCAAAGTAAAGCAGTTTGATAAACAGTTTGAACAGTGGTAAAAATCATTGTTTTCCTAGTTATTAATCAAATGTGATTAAATGCAATAACATGTGATTGAAGCAATAACTATAAGTGTTTGACTTGTATTCCCCCCCCCCCCCATAAAGTATATAAAACATTTGAAATCATTTCAAAGGTTGATTAAAGGGGTATGAACTCACTTGTGGTGAGCTGATTGAATTGCAGTGTCGGATACCGTGCTAGGTGGCAAACGGAGACTTGTTTACACGCACGAGCCTAGTTATCATATAATAAGCATATATATAACTAATTAGCCAAATAATAACTTAACAAATAAGTTAAGACACTTAGGAACATGTAAAACACTTTGCATAAGTGTTAAAGGTCCTAATGGTTGCATCTAAGTTGCTACGGGACAAGGCAAAAGGGTTTGAAGCATCAAATGACCTTGTATAAGAGTTCACCACCCAACAAACCCCACCCTTGGAGTTTACGGCCGTAAACGCATGGGTTTATGGCCGTGAACTCCTCACTTGGTGGTTTTGGGTGCTTTAAGGTGCTACTTGATCCTAGAATACTCCTAGCTTTGTTGGAATAATCCTTGAAGTAGTTTAAGGCCCTAGAATGCTCCTTAGGGGAGTTTACGGCCTAAAAACCATATCCCCTAGAGTTTACGGCCGTAAACTCCTATGGGGTGTTGGTTTTTAATTTATTTGAGGCACTTGCACATGTAGGATAGCTTCCATGTTTTTATCTAAGGCTAAAGGGGACAAGAGGCACACATTTGTGCCTTCACTTGGAGTTTACGACCCAAGTAATGTTCCTTGGCCGTAAACTCCCTTTAAGGGATGGTTTTGATGTCCTTCACTCCCCATTCAAGTCCTATGTGTTCAAGGGTAATTATCTTAAGGCCTTAGGGGTGTTTGTGGTGCATTTTACCCTTGGAAAAGGGGTTTACGGCCCAATAGATATTCTTGGCTGTAGACTCCTATAATCCCATGATTTTGAAGTGTTTTGGTGTCCAAAATAGCTACAAGCATTAGAGGGTAAATGCCTTAAGCCTTTAGGGTGATTTAGGGCTCACTTTTGGCCCTTGTAAATGGTGTTTACGGTCCAAGAACTATTGGGCCGTAAACTCCTATTGCTTTGTGTTCTTGGATGATTTCAAGCCTCTAATGATCATACAATAAGTCCCTAATTAGTTGTCTATCAAGGAAATGGGACTAGGAAGCTTATAGGCCTCGTTTTGGAGTTTACTCCCCAAGAACGTTCTTGGGCGGTAAACTCCCGGATGTTGTGTTTTAGACATGAACTCTATGTTATAAAGCAATAAACAAGTAATAAAACACATCTAGGAAAGTAGACTCACAATCTGGGATGAAAACCCGAAGATCCGTGAGAGAGAAAATGGCTTTTCTCTATTTGGAATTGTGAATAATGAATTAATTAAATTCAGAAATCTATTTATAGTCCTGAAATATTTTGGCAGAAAATATTTTTATTCTGGATATTGGACTGCAACATTATGAAACTTGGAATGCTCAAATTTCACAAAACCAGGAGCATCCAGTCTCCTGATATCTCCTTAAACGCAAACCCTAATGTACACAAACTTGTTCAGAAAAGTATGAAAATCACTGAAACTGGACTAGCTTCTATTGAATAGATAATGTTCGTACAAATGGAAATTTCGGGTTGTCACAGTGTAAGTTCTCGTGGGCCAACAGATGGACGCTTCTTGTACTGTTGAAGAAGATTACTCGACGCTGAGATACAACCGAGCATGGATTCAGGAATAGGTCCGATGAATGAAAACTTTGTTGGATCAGTGACGATGATTTTCGTCGTATGAAAAGTGGCAATATAGGAGAGCAAGGAATCAGCCATTATTGGGACACGATGACGATCCATTCCCCATTTGGTGATGACAGACCAGAAACGCCCACATGAAATCTCAGAATGTCTGGATGAAGAAACCAGACTTTGAATCACCTGCTGCCAAATAATGAACCCATAATCGCGGTTAAGCCCATTGTACAACCCATATAGCACCGTCATGAAAGGATTTGCTAGCACCGTCAGGACCAGCGCTCCTCTCAGACAATCCCTTGAACAATAACATGAAGAGGCCATTCCATTGAGGAGGAAGGTAGGACTTCTTGAACTTGGTGACAGTTGTTAGGGTTTCGGTATACCCCATCTGATAGAACATTGTGAACAGTTGACCAGTGGTAATGGAATCAGGGTTTACCAAAGATGGATCTTGAGAAAGACCAATTAGGGCACATAATCGACTCTTGGAGATAGAGATCTTCTCATCATGAAGTTCAAACTGAATCCTTTCATTAGCCTTGTCGTAGAATGCAGTAGAGTAGACAAGAGACAAGAATGACATAGGAATAACTTCAACTTTTCTCAGTGTGTCAACGAGTGGTGAGTATTTGAGACACTCAACCACATACAACATATAGGGCTCATATACGAATGGAGTGAGATCAATGATTAGGTTCTGTTGGGGTTTGATAGTGAGTAGGGGTTGACGAACTAAGGTATCGTGAACAGATGAGGATTCTGCCATTGAAGTAACTTGGAAGAGATGATGAACAGTCGTAGAGAATCATCGTGTTTCTTTTAGAGAATTTTGGAAGTGATAAAGGATGAGAGTGTACCGTTCCAATTCTTTTTATAGGTACAATGAGGAGAGAGAAAAATTCAGCTGAAATCTTGGAATATCACTGAAATAGCGCCTGAGTTGATGGGTTGGCAGTTGGCATGCCGAGGATGACGCAGGAGAGATAAAAGACGTTTCCCTTTTACACGCCCGTTCATAAAACTCACTTTTTCGAATCGCCAAACCGTTTGGATAGCTGCTGAGTCATCGTTTAGTTTATTCCAATCATTTCTCCTTATGATGCTTGAATCTCTATGCCTTTATTGCTTTAATGATAAATCTGAATCAGAACTAGAATTTGGAAAATTAAAAATTTTCGTGCATAGGGTGTAAAAGATAAAGAAATAAAATGATATTTTAGGGATTATATGTGATGTCGTAATCTGACATAAAACAATTGGTTCTAGGCAAAAATCGCTTCCTTGAAAGTCAAGAGAGACATTAAAGTGCTGGCTTGGTTTCCCATTGAATAACAATCAATAACTTTTTGAGAAGTTTTGAAAGGCTTCTTTTTAAAGGTTAAAGAGGGTGGCTTTCGCTTCAATTCATAACTTCACTACTTAACATAAGACTAAAATTGAATAAAGTACTTGTGATATCATTGTGATCTGTTGAACATGTAGGTATGATAAATTTTATAGTGACTGGATCATGTAGGGTTAGAAAAGCCTTGGTGAGAGGCAAGCTCATAAAGATCACGCAAAAGACAAAGAGATTTCATTGGATAACAAGTACGAGCTTGAATTGTTTAATTCACCGTCAATCCATTAGTGGTATTGAACTTTGGGTTTCACTTAGTACATAGTGGCACGAAACTAAGATCATGAACACAGACTTGGTATAACCATAACCCTCAGTGGTTAAAACTGAGAGTCTTAGGGGTTATATTGATGAAATGAATTATAATGGAGAAGGATGATAGAGATGGTGTAAGAAGCGAATGTACCTCTGCTTAAAAGAAAAGAAGGACCAAGCAGAAAACTCAAAACTCAATATGAGCAAAGTAAGGTAGCTCAAGATTAGAGTGAATATGATAGTCTGTATTGGGAAAACATGATCGGTATAAATCATGTTATTAAGGCTTCACTCAAAATCAGTCGATGCTTTGGTCAACATACAACAGCATGCTTCTAGCGACTCCTAACTATAAACCCATTAACATACCTTAGCTTTGCCATCGAGAATCACACCTGCAAAAAATTAAGCAGATTTAGGAACCCAAAGTTTCTTGGGTCCTTGTGAGCCTTTTACAGGACAGGGGATAGTAAGAGAAATATCAACCATATATGTACATTTAATCAAAGTTGTTTCATCTTTTCTTTTAATGGTGAAAACTTTAATTTTTGTTGATTTAGGAGGACTGGAGTTTTTGGCTGAGGAACTGGAATTTAGAGAATTAGATTTAGAAGAGACATTAGATCCTCGGTTTTGTTGATCAGACTTGCAGGCATGAGGACCGAAATTGCTATTTCGTTTTCCATGGGATGAGGGACCGAAACTCTCCTTTCGGTTGTTGTAGGATGAGGGACCGAAACCGCTCTTTCAGTTGTAGGTGGATGAGGGATCGAAACCACTCTTTCGGTTGTTGTATGATGAAGGACCGAAACCGCTCTTTCGGTTGTTGATGGATGATGGACCGAAACTGCTCTTTCGGTTGTATTCAGTCGAGGGACAGAAACTACCCTTTCGGTTCCAATCTGTTGAAGGACCGAAACCTTCCTTTCGGTTGGTATCGTAACTGTTCTTCTAGTTTCTTGAGTTTTCTTCTAGTTTAGACTTCCTTTTAGTCCTTACAAAATCAAGATTCTGAGAGTTCCAAAATCGCTTTCTTTCGGAGATATTCTTCTTATATCTCATATTTCTTTGATGTTTTCGTTCAGCTACCTGTTTTGGATTTCTATGAATGTTAGCCTTTCTTTTAGAAGCATGAGCACAACATTCACTCTTTGTTGAAGAAGTATCACTCGTGGTTTGCATTGGTTCGCCAAAAGAGGGTTTAGTTCCACTTGAGCTCGGCACATCGTACTTTGTAGGCTCATTTAGTGGTTCAGGTATGTATCTACCTTTCACTCTCCATGAGGTTTTCTGAGAAAGACCCTTCGTCTCGTTAGCGTTGTCCATTGGGGCTGACCAGAAGAATTCATCATATCCACCAGCATTGTCTTCTTCCACCATACCAGTTAACTCTATAGTTTTTTGTGGAGAGACTCCCGGCACAGTGTAGACTTGATTTGGGGTATTCTGAACCTGTTGGTACACAACAGCTTTAGCTTTAAGAACCTTGGACTTGTCGGTAGAGGAACGAGCAAACTCAACCGAGTTTTCAGAAATTAGGTTCTTATGGGACTTGGGTTCGTTTTTGGTTAATTCAGAACAGTCTACCAAATCTTCTACATAAATTTAACTCGTATCATCATCCTCATTAAGTTCAGATATATTTTCAGCATCAATTTTGATTTCTGAACTTAAATTGGCATTCAAGGAGTCAAATTTTGGTATAGTTTCGGCTCTCAGTTTCAATCTATCATTTTCATCTAACAGATTTTTGAGCATGTCCTTGTGGTCGTTGGACTTTATGTAGGATTCAATTTTTTCCAGACCTATTTTATATGCTAGAGACACTTCATCAGAAGATAGGACACTTTCACAGTTGTATGCTTCGGAATCGATTTCATCCTCCTTTAATTCAAGGAAAGGTAAGATCATACGATGTATTTTCTTCCCTATTTCACAATCAAGATGCAACTGAGTGATGTTAAAATAGAGTCTCTTAGCAACTAAACAAAAAACATTTGTCTGTTATGAAGTGTAAGATTGTCTCGCTGCAAATAAATAGAATCAACTTCAGATCTAACTAACTCCTTTTCCTTCTGCTCGATCCACATTCTTCATTCCTCACTCTTTGAAGAAATCCTGCAGATTTGATCAGTTAGGTTAGAATTCGTGACACGGGTTTGGGTGAGACTGCTACTTATGCTTGAGAATTTTTACTTTAAATTATTTAACTCCTTTTCATAATTATTAGCAGGTATTTTTAGAGAAGCAAGAATATTTTGTACCTTTTTTGATCAACTCACCACATTCGTTGATCTAAGTAATAACAGGCTTGGCATCAAAACATCTGTCGTCTCGCTCACTTTCTTCTTCAACTCCCCCATCAGTTGTGTATCCTCTCATTTGGGAAACTCCCTCGGTCACTGCAAAGCATCTCCCAGTTGCCTGTTCTGCTTTTGCCATCATAGCTTTTCCGTGAGTAGGCTTCCTAACTTCATCATCCTCAGAATCTGTGGACCAGACCTCCACACCACCAAACTCATCACTGTTATTTGAATCCTGCACAATTAAAGCATTCATGGTAGAGTTATTAATAGTAGACTTTCTTTTCTTTGTTTCCTCCAATCTTCTCAGGAGGCTCGTTTCCTCATCTTCTTCGTTTGCCTTTTCTTCTTTTTTTCTCAGCATGCAGTCTTTAGGAAAATGATTTTTGCCTCCACAGTAATGATAGTCGAATCCTGAGTCTCCTCTAACTTTAGCTTCCTTCTTTGACTCTTCGGACTTTGACCCCATCTTCGGTTCCTCCTTGATCCTTTCGGCGCTATAACTTCCCTGCCAGTTTCGGTTCTTGTTGGCTGGGAATTTCTTCTTCATGAATTTTCTCAGATTTGACACCATCATGGCGTATTCGTCGCCGGTTAGATCAAAATCTTCAAGATCTAATTCCTCTTCTTCTTCAACTGAACTTTTTCCTTTGGAGACAAGAGCTAAAGAACCTATACCCGAAACCACATTCGTTTCCTTTGATAAGGCATTCTCATGGGATTTTAAAATACCCACTAGTTTTACCAGAGAGTAAGACTTGAACTGTTCATGAGCTTTGACAGTTGACACAACCGCCATCCATTCAGGTTTGAGGCCATTCATGAAGATGAACTTTTGTTCTATTACCTTTCTTTCAATTCCATGCTTTATCATCTTACTCAAAAGATGATTGAAACGATCGAAAGTTTGGACAAGTTTTTCATCAGGCTTTTGCTTAAAGTCACCAAATTCAGATAACAAGAGAGTTTGGATAGAGTGTTCCAGATCTTCATCTGTGGAATATAATTCCTTCAATCTATCCCAGATCTCCTTAGCTGTAGCATAAGAACTCACTAAACGAAACGTATCCGATTGCAGCGCAAACCTTATCATCCGTAGAGCTTTGATGTTGCACTGAAACTTCTCTTTTTCATCCTGAGGAATGTATTTGACGTTATTCACAAGTTGATTGTATTCTTTCTGTGTTTTAACAATCTTTGATGTTCTTGAGTGATCGAATGGGCCTGAAGTGATTGCTTCCCAGATTAAATACCCATTGTCCTCCGATCCAATCATGTAGTCTTCAAAGTGATGCTTCCATACTTCATAGTCTTGCGTATACAAGATCGATATTCTTGTTGTAGACCCTATGCTTTTAGAGATATTGATCGGATTGGTTTGTGAACCGTCCATAGATATTGTGAATACTTTTGATCGATAAACTGTAAAAGACCAGACTTGTAATTTTTCATTAGGGTCAGATTCACAATTAATGAGATACGCCAATAAAGAGTGACAGCTCAATAAATATCAATCAATGCGAAATTAAAACCCTATGAACTTCTTCGACAGAAGAGGTGTGTATGGATTACACAGTCTCCTGTTCTGATACCAATTGATGAGTTCAAAAACTCTTAGATCAATTAGATCTTTCACAAGTACGATAAGAGTAATAAAACAGTTTAAGATCAATACGAGTATGAACATTGAACATAATCAAACTTATGCTTATGATTTAAAACTGAGTCACGCCTCAGCAGAGCTCGATGAAGAACTTCCACTGTAGAGGCGTGCTAGGGTTTACAAACGATGTAAAATAAAACAATGAAAGCGATAACATCTAAGTCTGCATGCATGCACCTTATATACTAAACCCTAATAAAAAATAATACATGGCTGGACAGACCCAATACCGGCATTCAAACTAGGCTATGGACCTAGCCCATGACGCAATTCAATAGACCCAATATGTAGAAAATAAAATAAAAGACAAGAAAAGAAAATCAAAGTTAAAACTTTTTGAAACTTGATGCAAGAAATTAAAACAAACATGAATCAAAGATATATCCAAACCGATTAACGTTGTTTTGTACCATAGTTGAGAATGTAGCTGTCGTGCTTCGAGTCAACTTGGCTTTAGTCTCAAAATATTGTATAACAATAGAAATAAGACTTTAGCCACTCCCTATTGCAACTCAACAGAATCAAAGATGACATCACTTATTCCCTTTTAATATCATTAAGTCTATTAATGGAAGAAATTATGGTCTTACTCTCGTGAAATATTATGCGGCAAAACATGCTCAATCATCTTTGTTTCACAAATTATAATAATGACCGACACCATCTATTTTTTGATCAACAACAATCTTTTTCTAAAAAAAATCTTTTCTAAAAATTCCCTAATATTTACCCAAATTGGTTACAAGTTTCAAACCACTTACTCCAGTCAAAGTAATTAACATTCAGTCCCAATGTGATAAGTTCAAATCCAAGTCTAAGGGAAATTTTTGGCAGCAAAATATTTTTCCTAAGCATATTATTCAATAAAGATATAAACAAAAATATATACAAACTTCCTAAATACAATTGCCTAAAAATAAAGCTCATGGATTTATTTGAAATCCGTGTAACGGGCTTCCAACCAATACATCCAGATCAAATGACCATAGTGTCATAAATTTAAAAGGATACCTCGGGTTTACTTGCCTGAACCTCAAAGGCCACATATTAGCTTTATTTGGTTATTAAGTTCATGACTTTCTATGAAATCCGTGTAGCATACTTTCAACCCAATAAGTACCAAACAATTTTGCTTTAGGCGATTAAGTGTAGAACACCCCTCGGAGTTTACTTATTCGAGTTCCAAAGGTCACAGATTAACTTAATAACAACATTTTTTATTTAATTTTATTTTATTTTTTATATTTTTAGACTTCACTAACTAAGATAACATAAAACACTCTACTTAATTTATTTATTTGGTCTATTTCTTTATATTTTCATCCTTGACTTTTTCTATGGTGTCACATCTCACCGTCTATTACCGTGAGGGTCTTCTAGAAATTTTTTGGGGGACTAAAGTTAACATGCAAAGACCCTTAAGTATAATTGGAAATTGTATCCCCAAGCAAGGTATATAAAAAGGAATCAGTACAAAGGACTTTTTAGAGCGCTGGAAGGCTCGGGACATTGAAATTTTATATTCTTTTATGAATTTCTGAATTTGGTATTTTAAGTTCAATTGAGCAAATAGTACTCATAAGACTAGTCATACGTCCCAAAGAATTGACTCATACCTGCTGTTATGCTCCAATGTTGACAATCTTCTCACTTTCTGTTTTGCACGAGTAGCTTCGGGAGGTGTGTTCGTGTGCGATTAACATGGTTTAAGATTTTTTAATAAAAAGAGCAAGCTAATTTCAAGGCACATGACTTACTTACCGGCTCAACTGTTTTGAAAAGATTCGGTTGCTTGGGATTGGATCAATTTTTTTTATAAATCCAATGTATGCAATGCAAAATTTTAGATGCAAACAAAATGCACATAAAATAATAAAAACTAGAATAGAAAATAAAATATTTTTTGCTTTTGAAAAGTTTTCTATGCAGAAAAATGAACAAGAAAAAAAAAATAATGCAATATGTACAAAATTACATGCAACCTACATGCAACGGGGTTTGTGAAAATTTTGATGTATAGGGGATGGATTTCATGGGCCTTCTCATTTGGCAATGCTTATATTTTGCTCGCGGTTGACTATGTTTCTAAATGGGTTGAGGCCAAAGCCACAAGATCGGACAATGCCAAAACGGCTATCGAGTTTTTAAAGTCTAATGTTTTTGTGACATTTGGTGTGCCTAGGGCTTTGATTAGTGATCGAGGGACACATTTTTGTAACAAGATGATGAGGCTTTATTGAAGATGTACAACGTGACCCACCGTGTTTCAACAGCCAATCACCCTCAAACGAACAGTCAACTGGAGGTTTCGAATCGTGAAGTGAAGAGTATACTTGAGAAAACAGGGAATCCCTCAAGAAAAGACTGGAGTTCAAGGTTTGATGATGCCTTGTGGGCCTATCGGACCGCATACAAGACCTCGATAGGAATGTCCTCGTGCATTTTGTACGGTCAAACAATGCAACTTGAACATTGATAAGGCGGGAAGGCATAGGAAGCTTCAACTCCAAGAGATGGAGGAGTTGAGAAATGACTCCTATGAAAACTCAAGAATTTACAAGGAAAGAACAAAGCTTTTCCATGACAAGTCCATTACCCATAAACATTTCGAGCCGGGACATAGGGTTTTGCTTTATCATTCACGATTGAAATTATTTCCTGGAAAGTTGAGATCAAGATGGATAGGTCCGTTTGTTGTGCTAAAAGTCTTTGAGCATGGAGCGGTTGAAATTCAAAGTGAAGAAACGGGGAAAATCTTTAAAGTCAATGGGCATCGATTGAAGCCTTTGTATGAAGGTTTTAATGAAAATGTCTTAGATGTCATCCAATTGGATGCCCCGGTGTACTGAAATCAAGAGGGAAGCACGTCTCGCTAAAGACATTAAAGAGGGGCATTTTTAGATAACCAAAACTTTTCGTCTTTTCTAGTTCTAAATAAATGTCGTAGATGGTTCATTTTTGCATTTAACATCTCTTATTCTTCCTTCTTGAGGTGAAAGAATGTTGGATTTAAGGGCCCGGTGTTTTGGAATATCTCAGTCCAATTCATGCGGTCCATGTGTACTCGACGTGCGGTCCGCATGTTTATTAACAAGGACCGCGTGTTACCTCCTAAAATGTCCGCGTCCATTATCGGAAAACAGAAGAGATTCAGTCTAATTCATGAGGTCCGCGTGTACTCGAGGTGCTATCCACGTGTTTATTAAAACGGACCGCGTGTTACCTCCTAAACTGTCCGCGTCTATTATCGAAGAACAGAATGCATGAGGTGAACTCATGCGGACTGTGTGTACTCGCAGTCGCGTCCGTGTGAGTTGTTGACTGACGTTGACCGCGTTTTGATCAGGTTTGACCGCAACTTAATCCCCCAAAAACCCCAAGCCGACCCTTCTTCATTCCCACTTCTTCTTCTTCCTTTCCCCAACCTCCATTAGAACACCCCCATCTCCACCACCAAAACTCAGTTTCCCGTCAAACCACCGGTCGGAATTTTGCAAGACCACCGCCATTCTTCACCAAATTTAGAGCTCTAGAAACCCCACTAAAAAACCGGTCCGATCTGTTGCTATATTTCGGGGAGCCACCACCACTCCATCGCCACTTTCCTGCCGATTTCCAGCTAACTCCGGCCACTTCTCGCGATTCTGACACCACCAGTGTAATCCTCTTGGAAAAGGCTACAAACCCCACCAAAAATATTTCCCAAAGATTGCCAGAAAATTTCGCCGAAATTTCAAGTCACTGCTGGATTCGTTGGGTTTTCGCGGAGAATTGCTTCTCGGGGGATATCGAACAAAGCTTAAAGCTTCGGGTGGAGAGTTGCAAGATTTTAAAATCCGGAATTTCCTCGCGCAAATTTTGAACTTTCAACAAAAATGGGTACTTTCTTTCCTTTGTTTTAATTGATCAAGATACATGCCCGTTCATGTGCTATTGCATCAAATGAATTTAGGAATTAATTCTTGCCTTGATTGTTGAATTGCTTTAGAAATCCGTAGGGAGTTAGTTGGTGATTTGGATTGACATATTATTTGTTGAAATTGTGGTTCGTGTAGTGGTTATTTTTCGTGCAGGAAGTCGATGTCCACATCTAGGAAGTGCCCGACTGTCGCCCGAGGCAAGGCCCCAGCTAGAAATCATAGCCATGCTCCTGATATCCCATGATTTCGGGATGCCAAGGCAGCCGTAAACAACACAAAGAGCTTTCCTACGAAAGTTACATCCACCAAATTCGTGGGCAAGCCCACGCTTATATCACTAGAGGTTCTTGAAGGGGTCACCCAATTGTTCCGTAACATTGGGTAGGAAAGCCTTCTCAACCTCATGGCGCACACTTATGAGCTCCCCAATTAAGAGTTTCTTGCCGATAGCAGGTACGATAGCGATAAAAAGAAAGCCGCATTCCAACTTCTAGGGGACCGCAGGTACATCGATTTTGCAACGATAAACGACATCTTGGGCTTGCCTTCTTCAAACACATCCATAATTTTAGACGTCCTACCTGCTGAGTTCTATCACGAGACCTTTTGGACGGAAATCACTGGGGGTATCTTCTCGTGTGCCAGTCGGGATAAAGCAACCTCTATCATCTACCCATGCCTCCGTATTGCCCATTGCATCTTGATGTGTACTGTTTTTGCCAGCAAAAAAGCCGGCTATCTCACCAAAAATGAGCTCTTCTTCCTTTGGTGTATGACGAGGCGTGATAGGCCACGAATCTCGGACTTTGCCTCATTCTTTTTCCACAAATGCGCACACATGAGATCCAAGATGTCCGGTGATATTTGTATTGGGGGATTTGTCACACTTTTGGTTCGCGGTCTTAACATCAAGCTCCCTGACGAATTCCAGCCTGTTGACAACAAAAAACTTTTGGATGAGTGTGCCCTCATAAACATGCACAACATCCGTCGCAGGAACAGGAGCAACTTCACATGGTATTGTCCTCAAGGGGTTGGGTATCTCATTCTTCCGGACCCTCGAGTCACCAACTTCACCTTCCACAATCGCACTCAGTGGAGACTCGCGAGGACCATCACTCAGCCAGTCAATGAGGATGTGCTCCAGGATCAAGATAATGACAAGATGCCAATGGATGACGAGCCCGGTGATGAGCCCACCCATGGTCCACAACACGCCCAGCCTCAAGCCCCTCTAGGGTACTACCCGCCCCCCCCCCCCCCCCCCCCAATTTTTCCAAGCGGTTCGAGGCGCTTTGTGTCTCAAATCAAATCATGTCCCACCAAATGCACCATATGTGGGGGTGGCACCAATCCCAAAACCACTTTGAGAACGTCTCACTTCCACCTCCCTATCCATACCCTCCACCCACCCAATCTTATCCCCTCCACCTTACGCTTACCCCTACCCCCAATAGCCGTATGTAACAACCCGATATTTCAACTCTTTGTAATGACCTAAAAAGTCAAGTATTGTAACCACTTTTGAGTTAATAAAATTAACTTTGATAATAAAATGTCCAAAAAGTATTATTTAAATTCCCTCTATGTTTAAAAGTCATTAAACCATGATCGTATGTAAAAAGAACACCCAAATCCGGCTTCGTATATTGAAGTTTAAAATTTTCCAAGTTCGGCTTAGCAGCAGACAGCTAAAAACTCGAATCGGAGATCGAGCGACTTTTAGCCGGAATGACCTAAACGAGAATCGAAGGTCTCGTCAATGGTATTTCAGCGGTAAAAAGTTTGGCAACAACCGACGCCAGATAAAGAAGTTATGAATTTTTAAAGAAATTTCTTAATCACGTCATTTTAATAAATAAATAATAAAAATAATTTCATAATTTGCCAACGGAATCTAAACAAAAAATGTAGATCTTAGTCTCACCTACGCGTGGATATAAAGAACATCGAAAACGGAGTTTGTATGAAGAAGATATGATTTTTGAAGTTTATTAAATAAATTATATATAAATTTATATCAAAATCCGGTAATATCCGAAGGAGGAGTCGGCGTCCTCATCCGGGTTACGCGCTGCGTACCCTCGTACGCCCCGCGTACCCGAAGGCCTTGGCCTCGGTCCGTCCACGTCGCTCCTATGCGAAGCTATCGACCCGTCTCCCCGTCCGACCCGCCGTCCCATCCGAAGCCGAGGCAGTCGAGGACTCGCTCATGCATGACGTACGCGTACGCCCGGCGTACCGAGGCTTCTTAGACCCCCTATAAAAGTGATGCGAGGGTCTCCAGAAAAATTGCTCATTTCTTCTCACTTCTCTTGCGTTTTGCCTCGTTTTCCGTGCCCATTCAAACCCGAAGCCCTGGTCATTTTTGCTCAAGTCCCGAAGGTCGATTTTACTCCCGAGATTCCCGAGAATCCCGAGAAAAATCCGCTTCCCGAGACGAAACTCTGCCCGGTTTTCCATCTCGCTATCTTCAAACTTCCAAGTGAGTTCATACCCCTATAAACACTCTTTAAATACATTTTTAAATGCTTTCTATACTCTTTAAGGGGGGGGGGGGGGGAATACAAGTAAACATACGGTTATTATTGTGTATTTCATAGAATTTCACTTTACTCGTTTTTATCAAATGAATCACTTGTGATTTAGTACTACTATGTGAAAACTCTTGTCATACTTCGCATGCACTAGATTCATACAAAGTATTTAGAAATTCCAAAGTATTCTTCGTTGCTAAACCGTTTTATACATTCTAAAAGCTTATGATTTATGCTTTGTCAAATATTGTGAAAAAGGATAAACTTTGCATACAAAACTACTACTTTAATACAGACTTAGTTGAGAATCCATGAGACGTGTACATCTTCAAACACTGCCTTTTTGATAAAAGGTATCGCTACAAGTCCTGTCTATAACCAGAGTCTCCCGTACGGAGAACGTGTCAAATATGTATAGATCTATACGGGAAGTCATGATCCCACGCCCTGACTGTTAGCTACAGTCCGTCTTTTGGGGTGACAGTTGTCATAACGTTACAACGCCTGAAGAACGTCGCTACGGGCATATTATGTTTAGTATGGTTATAAAACTCATCGGATATACAATTATTATGGTATTATGCTTTTATGAACGAGTAGCTATTAAAACTATTCTTCATCTAACAAGTGTGATCTTCGTATAGCTTTATTATATAAAACTATGCCACAACTTTTAAGCACGTCGGTTGCTTGCGATTTTCGGTCTTAGAGACTACCAGTTATGTTAGGAAAATAAGGGTTTTTCCTGTATACAAAACAAACAACTAATAGGAAAATAAGGGATTTTCTTATAACACGAACATTCATATGCATTTCATACTTTTATAAGAAAATAAGGGTTTTTCTTGGAATGCACAACAAATCATATCTCAACTATTAGGGAAAATATGGGATTTTCAGGATCTAATACATTCATTTTCAACCCAACGAATCATAACTCTTTTCATTTGAAAATATTGCATTTTCTGGAAAACATACATGAACTTTCGAATGGCGTATATTTTCTCAAAACACTACTTATGAACTCACCAACTTAATTGTTGACACTTTTTTCTTTGAAATAACTTGTATTCTTAGGAAACCGCTAAGCAGGTTTGGAAATCAACTTTTGAGGATTAACGTGCTGATGTTAATTACTTCTTTTGAAAGATATTTATGTATTTATCTTTTGAACATGTAACGAATACAATTATGTAAACATTTTGGAAACCTTAATATGTATGGTGGTGTGTACTTTCCTTTCTATGAACTGTTATGATAATGAATATGACGTCCTACGCCCCCGAACGTTTCCGCCGTTCTGGTTTAGGGGTGTGACACCGTATCCTCCTCTCGATCGCCCGATTTAGGTACTTTCGCCTCGCCCCAAGCGTTGAGGACAATGCTTATTTCTAAGCTTGGGGTGGGGTATTCCTTTTTCTTTTTAATTTAGCATGCATTTTAACTAGGTTGCATAGCATTTTAGTATAAATTGCATTCATAAAAAAAAGAGATTTTATTTTCTTCTTTTTTTCATCTTTTATTTGTCCATGGCATTTAGCTTAGGGCATTAGCATTCATGCATTTTTGCTTTCTATTTATTCTCACATCTCTTGGATGCCATGGAACAGGTTCATAGTTGTTGTGTCATTATTGGTCCAGGATCTAGTTGCTCTCTCACCCATCGAACCAGGACCACTAGCTGCAGCTTGGGATTTCATACTTGGGATCAAATGCTGGTAGCTTAAAAGGGTAAGTGATCATGGCCAGGTAGTTTTCATGAAGAATTATGCATACAATACTAACGACTGTAGGATATACTATAGCACTGGATGTCTTTGCCTTGCGGTCACTACTGTCGAGAGGATCACACTTGATCATGTTAGAACCGTTAGGATGAAGCACTGGTGCTTGTCCCCAAGTAGAATCCATATCCGACCTCTTTACATCACCATATCTTTTTGTGATCTCCTTTGGATTTTAGAGAATCTTTTAGTCCACAATTGGACATTTTCATCATTTTTGAAAAAATTACAAGTTTAAAAAGGAGCTTACATTACAACTTTATGCTCCACACATGGTCATTTTCACACTTAGACCATTCGGATTATATTACTACCCTTTCGGTCCCACTTACACATTTTCGGGAACCAAATTTTGAGTCAAAGGGTTTTCTTGTTAAAAATTTCAATTTTTAATACATTACCTTCAAGTATGGTGTAAATATAACAAAAACGAAAATGGCATGCAAATTTTCAGCTGCAACTATCTTAGATAGGTGGCCGGTTCAATTATTGAACAAATTTTCCAACGTCTCGGTCACCCCACGTTTGATATTCATTTGTATAGGCATGTTTTATTGTATATAGATCGAGTTGTTTTTCGCAAATTGGTGATGTTAGGGAGACTGTCGAGTCGGATACTACGGGAAGTTTTGGCCAACACTAAGTGAGTCAATTCCAACAACGATGCCCGAGCGATTAAACCTAGTTACACATGAGAGAAGTCGACAGACGTGAGATCAGAGTGTGCACTTAATGAAGAGCTCCACCCGAGCCCATCCAATTGCTTTCTCCCTACTACAGATGTTATTCATTGTATGCATGTTCCATTGAGGCTGCGACTAATCATCCCTCATTACTCACCTAGAGTGGTTGTCCTGGCTGTGGTTTGTGGTCCCATTGTCATCGGATGAAAAAGTTGTGAGATAGGAGCGAGATCAATTCTAACCATGTTGACTAACGTTGAATAGGTTCCATGGCTATATCCATTCTTTTTATTTTTAGGGTAGTTCGTCCCAAGTTCATTTTAGTCTTGTCCTACTTGACGACAAGTAAGGTTCAAAGTTGGGGTGATTTAATAGTTTCGTTTTATTACTTCTTTTCATAGTTTATTTTTAGTTAAAACCATATCATTGTAGTCAATCTTCATGCATATTTTCTCTTTTTGTCATTTTTCTCCTTTACCGAGTGCATTCTAGTCTTTTGAGATTAATTGCAGGATTTACCGAAGACTATTTGTTATTGGACGCTTAGAAGGATGCGGGACTTATGGAGGCAGGTGATTTGCTTGTGGACATGAAGTGGTGCGATTGGGCTTGGTGCTTGCGTAAAAGAAGAAAGCAATTTGGATTTAATTTGTGAGAAAGGATGATGACGAGGCGACGCAGAATCGAACTACAAGAAAATTTAAGGAGTATTGGGTCAATCATTAGAAGGCTTTGGAATGGAAAATGGGGAAGATGACTCTGGTACAGATTCAGAGCCAGAGGTTATTAATCCACCGGCCCCACAACCTCCTGTCCATGTAAGGAACTTCCAAGGACCCACTCCTGTGTGGGGAAGTCACCTCCACCACTATAGCCGACAACAAAGCTTACGCCCTCCCTACGACATGTGCCGAGACTTTTATGACGTCATAGGCGGAGGATCGGCAAACCGGGCACTTCCGGTCATGGTTGGAAAACTAGACAACCAATGCTATCAATCCAGAGTTCAAGCCAACCGGATCCGCGAGATCAATGTAGAAGTGTAGGTCCACACTTCTGACATCCGTAGGCTGGGTGGAATTCAGGACCATGCCCAACTCCAATCTGAGGCATTTCAGGCACAGATGATTGCAGCCCTAGCCGAGTTAAGGGAGGAACAAGCCGCTTTTGATAGGCGTCTAATGGAATCGAAGCAATCAGATGCGGAGTCTAGCTCCAAGCGCAACTTGCGTCGCAAATAGTGCTTGCCAGGATTTCAAATTTTGTTATAAATTAGGACTTCGGATAAGAATATAATTTTCTTTAAAACTTTTTGTAATCGGAGACCTTTAGAAAGGTCAAAAAGTTTTGTCTAAACTCGAATGTAACACAACTATGTGTTTAATATATATATAGGATATATCTCTTTCTTGTTTTAATTATGTGTAGTCCGTTCAATTCATAAATACATCTATTCAAACGTTATTTATGAATCAAGCTCAAAACCCTGTGTTGGCCAAACCAAATTCTTAATCTATTAAAGGGAGTTAACTCAATGTCATTCAACTCGCAACCACCGAAACTTATAATATCTCATTTTCCTTTTTGGCAACGCAATGCCTCCTCGTAGATCAGCACGTACAAACGCAACCCCACCACCACCTCCACCACTACCATATGATCCGGCAATGGTCCAGGCTGCTATCACAGCAACAGTAGCAGCAGCCCTCTCTCAAATAAACTCCAATGCAAATGGAGGTACAGGAAGCAGCACGAATCATCCCATTCGTGGTACCGGCCAGGGCCATGTAAGGGAATGTACTTACAAGGAGTTCTCCAACTCAAAACCAAAGACTTTTAATGAGTGGAGGAGTCATTGCACTAATGCAATGGTTCGAAAAGACTGAAACAGTCTTCGAGATCTGCTCGTGCCAAGAAACAAGCAAGGTTAAGTTCGTTGCTTGCACTTTCATAGATCGAGCCCTCACTTGGTGGAAAAGCCATGTGAATTCAGTGACGCTCACTGTCGCTAACTCCATGAGTTGGGAAGAACTGAAGGTTCTACTACTGGAAGAATACTGCCCAAGGGGCGAAGTGCAAAAGCTTGAGCAGGAGCTCTGGAATTTGAAAATGGCTGGATCTGATCTAGTCGCCTACACAACTAGGTTCAACGATCTCGCTGCTTTGTGCCCTACCATGGTTAACCCAGAATCAAAGAAGGTCGAAAGGTACATTTGGGGGTTGTTACCCCAGATTCAACGGCATGTCCTAGCTTCCAACCCTATCACCTACAACAACGCTAAACGCCTGGCTCAACGCCTCATCGACCACAGAGTGAAACAGAGTACCATTGCAGCAACCGCAAATCCACCTAGGGAGGCTCAGGGCCAGAGTAAGCCTTGGAACAAGAGGAGGGAACAAACCCTCCAGGAGAACCCCAAGAAACAACAAGTGGTAGCGACCCACGCTATTACTATACCTACCAACTCTGCCCCCACAAGTTCATACAATGGAAAACTACCGAAATGTAACCAGTGCAACTTCCACCACCACGGTCTCTGTCGTGACCTTCAATGCACCAGGTGCAATAAGAAGGGTCATACAGCCCGCTATTGCAAGGAGCCAACCCAACAATCTGCCCCACTGCTAATACCGGAATAAGTCGCGCCTGCTTTGAGTGCGGAGGCACAGGGCACTACCGCAGGGACTGCCCGAAGGCAAACAACAGGAATACCGGCGGAAGGGGCCGAGTTTTCGCAATGGGACAAGATGAGGCCATTGCGGACCCTACTGTTGTTATGGGTACGTTTCTTCTCGATAACTCGTATGCATGCATTTTGTTTGATAGTGGAGCGGAAAGGAGTTTTGTGAGTCACGACTTTAAAAGCATGCTAAAACCAATACCACAATCATTAAGTGAACCATTCATAGTAGAAATGGCCAACGGGAAAACCGAAGGCACTATGGAGATATATTTAAACTGCATCCTAACTCTAAACGATAATCTCTTTCAAATCAACCTCATGCCAGTCTCGATTAAGAGTTTCGATGTCATCATTGGCATGGATTGGCTGAGTTTACGTTGTGTGGACATTTTATGTTACGATAAGGCCGTTCGCCTTAATCTGCCAACCGGCGAAACCTTCCTTGTCTTGGGTGACAAACCTAGTACCACTCTTAGTATCATCTCCAGTATCCAAGCTCAGAAGTACGTACGCAAGGAGTGTCACGCGTTTTTAGCACATGTTGTAGATGTGAAACGCGAAGTCCAGGATGTCAAGGAGGTGCCCGACGTATGCGATTTTCCCGACGTGTTTCCCGAGGACCTTCCAGGAATACCACCCACAAGGCAAGTCGAATTCAGAATCGATCTGGTTCCTGGAGCTACCCCAATAGCCAAAGCACCCTATCGATTAGCCCCGGCAGAGATGCAGGAGCTATCCAGCCAACTGAATGAACTACATGGAAAAGGATTCATCAGAGCGAGCTTCTCGCCATGGGGAGCACCCGTGTTGTTCGTGAAAAAGAAAGATGGATTGTTCAGGATGTGCATCGACTACCGAGAACTCAACAAACTTACCATCAAGAACCGATACCCCCTACCCCGAATCGATGAATTATTTGATCAGCTCCAAGGAGCCAACTATTTCTCCAAGATCGATCTAAGGTCGGGATATCACCAGCTGCGAGTCCTAGGGAGTGATGTTCCCAAGACGGCCTTCCGAACGAGATACGGACATTATGAGTTCGTAGTGATGCCGTTCGGACTAACCAATGCCCCGGCCGTATTCATGGATCTAATGAATCGGGTATGTCGTCCATTCTTGGATAAATTTGTGACAGTATTCATAGACGATATACTCATCTATTCAAAGAATAAAGAGGAACATAGTCAACACCTGAGACAAGTCTTAGAGACGTTACGAACTAAGAGACTTTATGCAAAATTCTCAAAATGTGAATTTTGGATTAGAAAGGTGGACTTCCTCGGTCTCGTGGTCAACAAGCAAGGAATCCACGTGGACCCCTCAAAGATCAAGGCTATCGAAAACTGGTCTGCGCCAACCACACCAACCGAAATTCGCCAGTTTCTAGGTCTTGCTGGATATTATCGAAGGTTCATCCAGAATTTCTCCAACATTGCAAAGCCTCTTACCGCTTTAACGCAGAAAAGTGTGACCTACAACTGGGGAGAAAAGCAAGATGCTGCATTTCAGACTTTGAAACAAGCCCTCTGCAGTGCACCTATCCTTTCTCTTCCGGAAGGGACCGAAGATTTTGTGGTGTATTGCGACGCTTCGAAGCAAGGGCTGGGCTGTATGCTAATGCAGAGGGGAAAGGTTATTGCATATGCCTCAGGACAACTGAAAACGCATGCAGTCAATTACACCACTCATGACTTAGAACTTGGAGCTGTGGTCTTCGCTCTTAAAATCTGGAGGCACTACCTTTACGGTACCAAGTGCACTGTCTTTACAGACCACAAGAGTCTCCAACACATCTTCGACCAGAAGGAGTTAAACATGAGACAACGACGTTGGGTCGAATTGCTCAACGACTACGAATGTGAGATTCGCTATCATCCGGGAAAGGCAAACGTCATAGCCGATGCCCTTAGTTGAAAGGAGTAGTCTGGCCGAAGAGTGAAGTCATTAGCCTTGTCGATCCATTCGCAGCTGTCAGCGCAAGTCAAGGAAGCTCAAATAGAGACCTTGAAACCCGAAAACGTGACAGGTCAGACCCTTAGGGGAATGGACAAGAACTTAGAAATCAAGAGTGACGGAGCACGCTACCTCATGAACCGGATCTGGACACCCGAGTTTGGTGGGTTCAGAGAGGTAGTTATGAGCGAGGCACACAGGACCCCATACTCCGTACACCCAGGGTCAGACAAGATGTATCTAGATCTCAAACAACTCTACTGGTGGCCAAACATGAAAGCGGGGATTGCTACTTATGTGAGCAAGTGTTTAACCTGCGCCAAAATAAAAATAGAACACCAGAAACCCTCAGGTATACTCCAACAACCTGAAATACCTGAGTGGAAATGGGAGCAGATTTCCATGGACTTCATAACCAAACTGCCCAAAACTCACAGTAGCCAAGATACTATTTGGATAATCGTCGACAGATTAACCAAGTCAGCCCATTTCTTACTGATCAAGGAAACTGATAGGATGGAAAAACTATCAAGAACCTACATCCAGGAGATCGTACGAATTCATGGAGTACCGATGTCCATCATCTCAGATAGAGACAGCAGGTTCACTTCCAGATTCTGGCAATCATTGCAAAAATCCATGGGAACAAGGTTGGACATGAGTACAGCATACCACCCACAAACTGACGGACAGAGTGAGAGGACGATCCAAACCTTAGAAGACATGTTGCGAGCATGTGTAATCGACTTTGGTAAGGCATGGGATGTTCACTTACCTTTGGTCGAGTTCTCTTATAACAATAGTTACCATACTAGTATCAAGACCGCTCCATTCGAAGCCCTTTACGGCCGTAAGTACAGGTCACCTCTGTGCTGGACGGAAGTGGGCGACACACAATTGGCAAAAAGCCTAGTCCCTAATAGCACCCTCACTGGTCCGGAGATCATCAGGGAAACGACTGAAAAGATCGTACAAATACGAGAACGACTAAAGTCCTCAAGGGACAGGCAAAAGAGCTATGCCGACAAGAGACGTAAACCCTTGGAATTTCAGATTGGCGACCGTGTACTACTAAAGGTCTCACCATGGAAGGGCATGATACGCTTTGGAAAGCGTGGAAAGCTAAATCCAAGATACATTGGACCCTTCGAAATCATTTCGAGAGTTGGTCCAGTGTCCTACAAACTCCAACTTCCAATCGAGCTTAACAAGGTACATCCAGTATTCCACGTATCGAACCTGAAAAAGTGCTTGTCCGACGAAACACTTGTAATTCCACTCGATGAAATCGAGCTAAATGAAAATCTTAACTTTGTGGAAGAACCCGTCGAAATCATGGATAAGGAAGTTAAACGAACTAAACAGAGTCGCATTCCAATAGTAAAGGTTCGATGGAATGCTAAGAGAGGACCCGAGTTCACATGGGAACGGGAAGACCAAATGCAACAGAAGTATCCACACCTCTTCCTCAGTCCCTAAGACTTCTATTTGTATTAAAATTTCGGGACGAAATTCCCTCTAACGGGGGATGATGTAACAACCCGATATTTCAACTCTTTGTAATGACCTAAAAAGTCAAGTATTGTAACCACTTTTGAGTTAATAAAATTAAATTTGATAATAAAATGTCCAAAAAGTTCTATTTAAATTCCCTCTATGTTTAAAAGTCATTAAACCATGATCGTACGTAAAAAGAATGCCCAAATCCGGCTTCGTATATTGAAGTTAAAAATTTTCCAAGTTCGGCTTAGCAGCAGACAGCTAAAAACTCGAATCGGAGATCGAGTGACTTTTGGCCGGAATGACCTAAACGAGAATCGAAGGTCTTGTCAAGGGTATTTCAGTGGTAAAAAGTCTGGCAACAACCGACGCTAGATAAAGAAGTTATGAATTTTTAAAGAAAGTCCTTAATCACGTCATTTTAATAAATAAATATTAAAAATAATTTCATAATTCGCCAACGGAATCTAAACGAAAGTTGTAGATCTTAGTCTCACCTACGCGTGGATATAAAGAACATCGAAAACGGAGTTCGTATGAAGAAGATATGATTTTTGAAGTTTGTTAAATAAATTATATATAAATTTATATCAAAATCCGGTAATATCCGAAGGAGGAGTCAGCATCCTCATCCGGGTTACGCGCTGCGTACCCTCGTACGCCCCGCGTACCCGAAGGCCTTGGTCTCGGTCCGTCCACGTCGCTCCTATGCGAAGCTACCGACCTGTCGCCCCGTCCGACCCGTCGCCCCGTCCGACCCGCCGTCCCATCCGACCCGCCGTCCCATTCGAAGCCGAGGCAGTCGAGGACTCGCTCATGCATGACGTACGCGTACGCGCTGCGTACCGAGGCTTCTCAAACCCCTATAAAAGGGATGCGAGGGTCTCCGGAAAAATTGCTCATTTCTTCTCATTTCTCTTGCGTTTTGCCTCGTTTTCCGTGCCCGTTCAAACCCGAAGCCCTGGTCATTTTTGCTCAAGTCCCGAAGGTCGATTTTACTCCCGAGATTCCCGAGAATCCCGAGCAAAATCCGCTTCCCGAGACGAAACTCTGCCCGATTTTCCATCTCGCTATCTTCAAACTTCCAAGTGAGTTCATACCCCTATAAACACTCTTTAAATACATTTTTAAATGCTTTCTATACTCTTTAAGGGGGGGGGGGGAGGGGGAATACAAGTAAACATATGGTTATTATTGTGTATTTCATAGAATTTCACTTTACTCGTTTTTATCAAATGAATCACTTGTGATTTAATACTACTATGTGAAAACTCTTGTCATACTTCGCATCCACTAGATTCATACAAAGTATTTAGAAATTCCAAAGTATTCTTCGTTGCTAAACCGTTTTATACATTCTAAAAGCTTATGATTTATGTTTTGTCAAACATTGTGAAAAAGGATAAACTTTGCATACAAAACTACTACTTTAATACAGACTTAGTTGAGAATCCATGAGACGTGTACATCTTCAAACACTGCCTTTTTGATAAAAGGTATCACTACAAGTCCTGTCTATAACCAGAGTCTCCCGTACGGAGAACGTGTCAAATATGTATAGATCTATACGGGAAGTCATGATCCCACGCCCTGACTGTTAGCTACAGTCCGTCTTTTGGGGTGACAGTTGTCATAACGTTACAACGCCTGAAGAACGTCGCTACAGGCATATTATGTTTAGTATGGTTATAAAACTCATCGGATATACAATTATTATGGTATTATGCTTTTATGAACGAGTAGCTATTAAAACTATTCTTCATCTAACAAGTGTGATCTTCGTATAGCTTTATTATATAAAACTATGCCACAACTTTTAAGCACGTCGGTTGCTTGCGATTTTCGGTCTTAGAGACTGCCAGTTATGTTAGGAAAATAAGGGTTTTTTCTGTATACAAAACAAACAACTAATAGGAAAATAAGGGATTTTCTTATAACACGAACATTCATATGCATTTCATACTTTTATAAGAAAATAAGGGTTTTTCTTGGAATGCACAACAAATCATATCTCAACTATTAGGGAAAATATGGGATTTTCTGGATGTAATACATTCATTTTCAACCCAACGAATCATAACTCTTTTCATTTGAAAATATTGCGTTTTCTGGAAAACATACATGAACTTTCGAATGGCGTATATTTTCTCAAAACACTACTTATGAACTCACCAACTTAATTGTTGACACTTTTTCTTTGAAATAACTTGTATTCTTAGGAAACCGCTAAGCAGGTTTGGAAATCAACTTTTGAGGATTAACGTGCTGATGTTAATTACTTCTTTTGAAAGATATTTATGTATTTATCTTTTGAACATGTAACGAATACAATTATGTAAACATTTTGGAAACCTTAATATGTATGGTGGTGTGTACTTTCCTTTCTATGAACTGTTATGATAATGAATATGACGTCCTACGCCCCCGAACGTTTCTGCCGTTCTGGTTTGGGGGTGTGACACCGTATCCTCCTCTCGATCGCCCGATTTAGGTACTTTCGCCTCGCCCCAAGCGTTGAGGACAATGCTTATTTCTAAGCTTGGGGTGGGGTATTCCTTTTTCTTTTTAATTTAGCATGCATTTTAACTAGGTTGCATAGCATTTTAGTATAAATTGCATTCATAAAAAAAAGAGATTTTATTTTCTTCTTTTTTTTCATCTTTTATTTGTCCATGGCATTTAGCTTAGGGCATTAGCATTCATGCATTTTTGTTTTCTGTTTATTCTCACATCTCTTGGATGCCATGGAACAGGTTCATAGTTATTTTGTCATTATTGGTCCAGGATCTAGTTGCTCTCTCACCCATCGAACCAGGACCACTAGCTGCAGCTTGGGATTTCATACTTGGGATCAAATGCTGGTAGCTTAAAAGGGTAATTGATCATGGCCAGGTAGTTTTCATGAAGAATTATGCATACAATACTAATGACTGTAGGATATACTATAGTACTAGATGACTTTGCCTTGCGGTCACTACTGTCGAGAGGATCACACTTGATCATGTTAGAACCGTTAGGATGAAGCACTGGTGCTTGTCCCCAAGTAGAATCCATATCCGACCTCTTTACATCACCATATCTTTTTGCGATCTCCTTTGGATTTTAGAGAATCTTTTAGTCCACAATTGGACATTTTCATCATTTTTGAAAAAATTACAAGTTTAAAAAGGAGCTTACATTACAACTTTATGCTCCACACATGGTCATTTTCACACTTAGAATCCATATCCCACTTACACATTTTCGGGAACCAAATTTTTAGTCAAAGGGTTTTCTTGTTAAAAATTTCAATTTTTAATACATTACCTTCAAGTATGGTGTAAATATAACAAAAACGAAAATGGCATGCAAATTTTTAGCTGCAACTATCTTAGATAGGTGGCCGGTTCAATTATTGAACAAATTTTCCAACGTCTCGGTCACCCCACGTTTGATATTCATTTGTATAGGCATGTTTTATTGTATATAGATCGAGTTGTTTTTCGCATATTGGTGATGATAGGGAGACTGTCGAGTCGGATACTACGGGAGGTTTTGGCCAACACTAAGTGAGTCAATTCCAACAACGATGCCCGAGCGATTAAACCTAGTTACACATGAGAGAATTCGGCAGACGTGAGATCAGAGTGTGTACTTAAAGAAGATCTCCACCCGAGCCCATCCAATTGCTTTCTCCCTACTACAGATGTTATTCATTGTATGCATGTTCCATTGAGGCTGCGACTAATCATCCCTCATTACTCACCTAGAGGAGTTGTCCTGGCTGTGGTTTGTGGTCCCATTGTCATCGGATGAAAAAGTTGTGAGATAGGAGCGAGATCAATTCTGACCATGTTGACTAACGTTGAATAGGTTCCATGGCTATATCCATTCTTTTTATTTTTAGGGTAGTTCGTCCCAAGTTCATTTTAGTCTTGTCCTACTTGACGACAAGTAAGGTTCAAACTTGGGGTGATTTAATAGTTTCGTTTTTATTACTTCTTTTCATAGTTTATTTTTAGTTAAAACCATATCATTGTAGTCAATCTTCATGCATATTTTCTCTTTTTGTCATTTTTCTCCTTTACCGAGTGCGTTCTAGTCTTTTGAGATTAATTGCAGGATTTACCGAAGACTATTTGTTATTGGAGGCTCAGAAGGGTACGGGACTTATGGAGGCAGGTGATTTGCTTGTGGACATGAAGTGGTGCGATTGGGCTTGGTGCTTGCGTAAAAGAAGAAATCAATTTGGATTTAATTTGTGAGAAAGGATGATGACGAGGCGACGCACAATCGAACTACAAGAAAATTTAAGGAGTATTGGGTCAATCATTAGAAGGCTTTGGAATGGAAAATGGGCTATAAAGAGTTATGATTGTGGGGTAAAGTTGAAGAATTGAAGATTGGGCTAGAATACATGATTAATGGACCAAGTCTCACATTCAGCGTGACCCACGCGGTCCACGTGGATTCATACGCAGTCCGCGTGAATTGTTCTGAGTTGATTCCGGGTTTGACTTGTTGACTCTATTTGTGGAAGTTTGGTGGGTGACATTTGGCACCTTTTTGAATCTCGAAATCAGCTCCCTTTTGCTGGAGATTGGAGCCATTTTTGGGGGACATCACTTGAAGAACATAATCCATATTCTCTCTAAGGATCCTTGGAAGATTTGAAGAATTTTTGGAAGATTAGTGTAATTTCCTTTCATCTTGCATATAATACAATGTTTGGTACCACTAAACTTTATTGTTTTTCAGTTTGGCCATGATTGGCTAAACTTTCATTTGGTTGATTAGGGTTTAACCCATGGATGATTATTTGCTTTGAAGACTTATCATTACATTGTCTTTGAAGTTTGTGGGAATGTTTTCTAGTTAAACATCTTGTTGTGTTTATTTATCTTTGATCATCAGTTTGGATGAATGATTGCTTGTATTTGTTGACCAATTTCTTGGTTAACTAATGGACCTTCAAATTAGTAAGCAACAAATGGTTTATATGTTTGTTTTCATTTCATTTAGACCATGGAAATGTTTCCTCAATAATGATAATGTAAGCATTTGATTATCTTTTGGAATTGGTAACTCTTACAACTTAAAGCTAATTGATTTTCACAAGATTTTATGCTTCATTGATTTTGTGACTTAAATTAAGGAAATGTGTTAAGAGCTCCTTTAACCATTTTAGTTTCTAAGAAGAGTTGACTCAATTTCTGCTTATGAATTGTTATATCCAAGTTAAACCAATTCACAAGTGTTATTCCATTAAGTATAATGATAAATCAATCATATCATCCATGAGGTGTATCCCAAAATCAACCAATTCCACTTCTTTGAAATTAATCCAATCTTTTACTTGTTTACTTGTCATATTTTTATTCTAGCTAGCTTTCATTTTTGTCAAACAATCGAAAGAACTAAACATCCCACCCTTTTTTTACTTTTAATTATATTTTGCAAGTATTTTACAAAGAGATTGACATAGAGATTTAAATTGAACCAATCTCCGTGGATACGATCCCTTTACCACTATACACTATTTTAGTGTAAAAGATTTAGGGTCATTAATTTTGTTAGCCTCGACAACCACCACGAGTTTCTGGGGGTTTTGAGGTGAGAACGGCTTTATGCAAAGTTCTCGGAGTACAAGTTTTGGTTATGAGAGGTCCAGTACCCTGGACACCTCATTAACCATGATGGGATTTTGGTAGACCCGGCCAAGATCAAGTTCATGATGTTGTGGGAGGTTCCGAGATTTCCCTCAGATATCAGGAGTTTCTTTGGTTTGGCAGGGAACTATCAGAGATTCATTCAGGATTTCTCCAAGATTGCGGTACCCTCACTCATCTGACAAGGACGGGTATGGATTTATGATGGGGCCCTGAGCAACAGTTGGCGTTTGAGAATATTTGGCAAAGGTTATGTGAGGCCCCGGTTTGGACCCTCCTAGAGGGAGTTGAGGACTTTGTGGTATTCTATGATACATCCATCACCGATTTGGGGTCAGTCCTCATGCAGAAAGGACGGGTGATTGCTTATGCTTTCTAGCAGCTGAAACCGCACGAGACACGATATCCCACTCATGATCTGGAGTTGGTGGCAGTGGTTTTTGCCCTCAATATTTGGATACACTATCTTTATAGGGTGCATTGTACTATCTATATTGATCACAAGAGTTTGAGGCATATCATAAACCAGCCATACATGAACATTAGGCAACACAGGGGGCTGGACATAGTCAAGGATTATGACTACGAGATCCTTTACCATATGGGTAAACTGAATGTGGTGGCGGGTGCACTATGCCACAAGTCGGCTAAATCATCGGAAAAGGAGCTGTGTATGAGGATATAAGTGCATTCCCCACTTTTGGGATTGATCATGGAGTCTCAGGTCGAGGCTGTTTGGAAAGAGGATTTAAAGAAAGAGAGAATAATGGGTGAGATAGACAGATTTGTCACGGATAATCGAAGGTTGTTAATCCAGTGTGGTCGGGTCTGGGTTCCGATTTTTGGTGGGGTCATAAATATTATGTTAGAGGTGGCTCATAAGTATCGTTTTTCTACTCATCAAGGGGCCACCAAGTTGTATCAGGATTTGAGATTAAGCTATTGGTAGTCGTGTATGAATAGAGAGATAGCCTGGTATGTTGAGAGATGCGTGACCTGCAGGATGGTCAATGCTAAGCATTATAGGATGCATAGTAAGCTGCAACCTCTGGAGGATCCCATGTGGAAATAGGACCAGATTTCGATGGATTTCATCACCAGGTTGCCAAAGACGACAAAGTTTTGATGGTATATGGGTCATCGTGGATCGATTGACCAAGATTGCCCACTTTTTGGCAATTTTGGAGAGTTCTTCGGCTGAGAAGTTGGTCGATGTGTATGTTCTCGACATCGTTGCTTTCCATGGGGTTCTGTTTTCCATTGTTTTAGACTGTGATGTTTGTTTCACCTCCTGTTTTTGGCAGAAGTTCCATGAGGAACTAGGTATGAGGTTGCACTTCAACATTGCTTATAATCCGGAGACTGGAGACCAGAGTGAGTGGATGATACAGACCCTTGAGGATATGTTGCGAGTCTATGTTATTGCTTTTGGTAGGAGTTGGGACTCCTACCTACCTCTTGCGGAGTTTTCCTACAACGACAGTTATCACTCCAGCATTGGTGCTCCGCCCTTCGAGCTCTTGTGTGGGCACAGATGTCATACCCCAGTTTGTTGGGGTGAGGTTGGTCAGAGGGTTATAGGATGAACTGAGGTGGTTCTTTAGACCATAGAGCTTATTCACCAGATCAAGCAGAAACTACAGACCACTCAGATTTGGTAGAAAAGCTATGCCGACCGGCACCGATTCGAGTTGGTGTTTCAGGACGGTGACATGGTATTGCTGAAGTTCTCACATTGGAAAGGTGTGATACACTTCACGAAGAGGGGAAAGCTAGGTCCTCGATATATTGGGACTTTCTTGGATTGCCAGGGTTGGCAAGGTTGCTTACAAATTGGAGCAACCTAAGGAGCTCAACCAGATTCACAACACTTTCCAAGTTTCACAACTGTGAAAGTGCATATTAGACAAGGATACAGTGGTTTCCTTGGATGATATTCAGTTGGATGTGTACCTGAACTACGTCGAGAAGCCAGTAGCTATTCTGGAAAGTAGGATGAAGGTATTGTGCAATATGGGGGTACCTTTGGTAAAGGTACAATGGCAGCATCAAAGAGGCTCCGAGTGGACATGGGAGCCGGAGGCTGAGATGCAGGAGCATTATCCAAAGTTGTTCACCGCAACAGACTTTAAGGACGAATTCTAGTTGAAGTGGGGGAGAATTGTAACATCCTGATCTTTAGGCACTTCTAAATTTATCACTATAATTTTAATTCAGGTCATTTTGGTCCCTAATTCCTATAAATTATGTTTTGAAAACCGAGTGGTAATTTCGTAATTAAGTCAGGAGGAGTACGCCATGTGTGCATGTGTGTACGCTAAGCATACTACGGCGCACCCTAGTACGCTGGGCGTACACCTATGAACACGGGGCGTACTAACTTCAAGAGGAAAACCCTAATTTTTAGGGTTTTAGTGGTATTTAAGCAACATTAAGCCTTATTTTCGCTCACCTCTCCAGCCTCCATTTCCTTTGAGATGTTTGTACAAAACCTAGCCCTTTGAGTGTGTATTTTGAGCTTAACCGTAGGTGTTCTTGGTGTGTTGAAGGTGGAAAGAAGATACATTGAAGGGCCTTGGTGTGGAAGCAAGCTTGTGGATTCGAGATCTTTGCCTTCTTGAGAAGCTCTAGAAGTTATAAAGTTCATTGTTTGATAACTTGTTAGCTAGATCTCATTTTGGGTTGTTTTATGTCACTTTTTGGTCTCAAGGGTCCCATCTTTTGCATGATTAGTTCATATCATCTTGAGTTGTCCTTTCAGACTCTAGAAGGGGTCCTGATCCATAAAAATGAGGTCCCAATTGTTACGATTGATTCATACATCGTATAAAGGGTCTTAACGGATTAAGACCTTGTGTTAATCACTTTCTGGGCTTGTAAAGTCATAAAGTTGGAAACATTATGACTCTAGAGTGCATTTGGACCGTAGATCTGAAATATGCACTTAAGTGCCTAATCCATTAAGAACTTATTGGATTTTGGAGCTTACGAGGGTACACCCACGTAGATAGGAGTACGCCCCGCGTACTTGGTCAACCACCTTGATGGCGGTCTTCTGCGAGGCTTAGTGTACACTAAGAATACCTCTAGGCTACGCCCCGTGTACTCGCTTGGGTCAGCCTTGCTGAGTTAACTCGGTTGGGTTGACTCAGTTGACTTAGTGGGTTTGATCAGTTGACTTTGACCAAGTTTGACCTCGAGGGTAGTTTGGGATTTTGATGGAATTAGTCACTTGGTGGAATAGGTGTCGGTTAGAGAGAGCTGAGATTTGGAGTTGGACCTTATCAGTTCTGTTCAGTTTTGAGGTGAGTTTTCCTCGCTCTACTTCTAGTCGAAGACACCAAGGTCGTCCATTGGTTTGATAACCTGATTTTCGTTGATATGGTGAGTATGGAATAGATATGCATGATAGTTTGTATATGATAGTCTACTATATCAGTAGCATTACCTATGATATTATATGTATGATTATATGTATATATTAGTATCTGTTATATGTTGATATATTTTGTGGGTTGGGTTGAGGTTGTACTGCTCCGTGCGGTAGCCAACAAACCTTGGAACAATCCAAATATGAGTTGAGGGCCGGGTAGGGCATGTCAGATTCATACTGAGGGATCATGACCATTCCAGATATGAGCTGAGGGTCAGACAGGTCATGCCAGACTCATACTCAGTGTTTGGTGGTATTCAATCTGAGGACGGATCTGTTCGGTGAGCAAGCCAGACATAAGTCGTGTAACAAACCGTTATTTCAAACCTATGTAATAGTGTAGGTCAATTTGTACTTCTTTGTAAATTAATAAAGAGAAATTTTGGCATACTATGTATATTTACATAATTGACCCTCAAAAACAAATTATTAAATAATCTCAATTGGGTTGAACCAAGTGATAGAGATTGTAACAAGCATTCCAAAACAATAAAGAACATTAAAATCCGAGTTATAACAAAGAAGTTATGACTAATCGAAAATCCGCGACAAAACCGGCAAAACACTATTCAGTGTAAAAACTGAATTTTTAATAAAAGGCTTTCTATCCTTAACAATCTAAATTAAAGTTATAGTTTATGTTAAACGGAGAACTTTCATAAAAAGAACGCCAAAATCTGACTTCGTATGAGGAAGTTATGATTTTTCTAAGTTTCAGTATAGCAGTGGATAGCTAAAAAATCGAAATAAAGACCGAGTGGTTTTTAGCTGACACAACCTAAACGAGAATTGAAGGTCTCGTCATTAGTAGTACAACGGTAAAAAGACAGACAAAAACGGACGTCGTATGAAGAAGTTATGATTTATAACGGATTCCCGTCCCGCTCTGTTTAAAATAAAAATATTAAAAATAAATTCAAAATTAGCCAACGAAGTCTAAATGAAAATCGTAGAGCATAATTTTACCTACGCATGCATATAAAGAACGTCAAAAACAGAGTTTGTATGCAAAAGTTATGAATTTTACAAGTTTTGGCACAAAAATAAAGAAAAATAGCAAAAATCAGGAATTTTTGCATGAACAATAACGCCACGTCACCCCTCGCATGCAAGGCCTCCACGTGTCGGCTGCTGAGTGGACCGATGTCTCGCGTGTCACCTCCTGATTCGACCAAGTCCGAGGTCCAGTAAGAACCGGACAGCCTCGCATGAGACACACCGGACATCACCCTCGCACGCCCCTCGCACGCCCTCGCACCCGCTCCTTCGCACATGCCTTCTTCCCATTGGACCGAGGGTTGGTCCAATCCGAGCCAGCCAGCAGCGAGCCTCCAGTCCGAAGAACTCCCTTCGCCTCGCCACCTGTCAGACGCGTGTCACCCTCACGCAGCTTAGGGTCCGAACCATTGGCCTATATAAGGCATGTGAGGGTTCCAAATATTTTTCACTTATTCACCCTAAATTTCACCCTCTTTCACAGTTTCCACTCCCTTAAGCTCATATACAGCCCCTAAAGCCCCGGTATCAAGACTCGAGCCCGAAGTAAGCCATGAAGCCCCGAAATTCTCGAGAATTCATCCTCTCTCCTGTCAAAACTCTGCCCGATTTAAGCCGATTTTTCGACAAACAAACTAATTTCCGGGAAACGAAACACTGCCCGTATTACCACCTATCAAGTGAGTTCATACCCCCGTATTTTCTTAATTTCTACTGTTTTAAGGGGGGAAATACAAGTATAACACAACAACTTTGTGTAATAAATAAATGATTTCAAATCACGATAAAATGATTTTAAAGCATCAAAAACACTTCAAATATTGAACTCTTTTATAAACTTATATTTTTCCCAAATATACATATTTGTACATATATATTAATATAAATAAGATTTAAAAGGCTTAGGACTAATAATTCATTCTAGGTCCTTTTCGTTGTTTGGATGTGGTCTTATAGTACTGGTTATTTGTCCGAAGGTCGTTTAAATTTTACTTATATATAAAATTGTATATGTATCTAAAAATAAAAGTTATTTCATCAATTTAATTACCCTTTGTAACATGATGAGAAAATGATTACATGCAAAAATAGTTATTTACCAATTCATAAAGTACATATAAATTATAATAGGTATAATTTATGATACATAGAGCAATAATTTATGATTTAATTATACATGAATACACGGTTTTACATGAAACAAGGGTTTTAATTCAAAACAAATCAAGGGTTTACACTTATCAAATACATGTTTGGGATAATAATTCAAGAACATACTGTCAATCATTTATTTCAGAATGATTGGGTTTTCATAACTAATATACATGTAACGTTTGTATGCTTTTTATGAGACATTCAATTCAGGTTGTTTAATTCATTTTAGACAACCAAAGTAAAGCCCTGACATTATAACCAGAATCTCCAGTCCGGGGATCAAAATAAGTTGTGTGTAGATCTATATCGGGATTCACAACCCCGCACTCAGGCTGCTAGCTACAGTCAGACATACACGCCAATAAGTGGAAATTGTTATCAACAGTTTAAGCGCTCACAAGGCATTTGTTTCAGGCGTTCATGTCTAAGTATGGTTATAATAACTCATTAAAAAGATATTAACAAAACGTTAGTGTATAAACAAGTAAACGTAAGTACATCTTCAAAGTACCAGTTTACAAAATACAAAGTACAATGGTATACTACAGTTTTCAATAACAGCTGGTGAAGCCAGGCACACTCTCAGATACAAGTTTTACAAATACATTGGTTTACAAATAGGACGGTTTTATGGGAATAAAGCTACTTTACACATACCACAGAAGATATGGGATTTTCTAGAACAGTTTTCATATTTAATACAAAGACACCCATTCAAACATAAAGACTTATGTACTCACTCAACTTATTGTTGATACTCTCTTTTCAAATTACTTGTATTATCAGGGAAATAATAACAGGTACTCCCCGAGCTTTTTGAAAAGATGGAGCCATTAAGAGTCTTATCTTCTTCTTTTGAATAACTATTTTGGTTTCAATATATACAATGTTTGAACACATGTAAATATTATACTTTTAAATACAATGTTTAAACCCGGGTAGTTATGTAATCATATCTAGAATTAATATAGCCTGATCAACTATATTGATTTCAGACATGACCAACATGTGTTTAGGAGTGATAGTAGTGTTGTGACATGTCTAAAACTTACCAACTACAAAAGAAACTCTAAGAACAGAACATAAAATACTATAAGAATATTACAAACATTCATATGCTTTAGTTTTTTTTTCAGGCATTTCTCATAACCTTATTCTCGTACAGACACAATGGCAGGACATCATCTACCCGGGGACCATTATTTTCCAAATCATGGAAATCAAGGATGGATAGTGGAGGATCCGGAGGAGGATCCAGAAGAAGACTCAGATGAAGAACGATTTGAGGACAGCGAATCAAGCGGTACAGATACAGTGCCACAAGTCTGCAACCCGGGGTTACGTCCCCCGAGGCAAGAGGAAGCAATACCCATACTCGAGTGGGGCGAATACATAAACCATTTGAGTCGACAAGATGGCCAACGCCCTCCCTACGGAATGGCACAGGGTTTTTATAACGTCTCGGAAGGAGGAACAGCCGACAGAGCTCTTCCAGTTATAGTGAACCGAATTGCCCGACAATTCGATCAATCAAGGATGTCAATCAATCATATCTTAGAAGTGAATGCGGCTGCGTAGGGTAACACGACCGATATCCTTCGTCTTGACGAGATGCAAGATGATACACAACACCTTCAAAGGAAACTTAATGCTGTTGAGATCAGAGGACTGAGGGAGCATCAAGCTGCCCAAGAAAGGCGTTGGAAATCGCAAGACGAAGCGGAACCCAGTAACCGTCGTAGCAACCGCCGCAAGTAGTGTTACACTACTTTCTAGTTTAATGTACTGAATGTATAGACTACATTCAAGATATGTATAAATCAAGTATCAATAAAATAATAAGCACTTTACTTAAACAAGAGTTATTACAATTTACATAAACATTCCATTCCAATGTTTTGGCATTATCGATATGTTCCAGTGTTATTTTTCATACTTTTCAAATATGACCGCAAAATTTTGTATTTTCGGTAGGCCGGTTTGATGTCGATACTTTTGCAATATTGTGGTTTATTAAAGACCAACTTTAGGGTTAAGTATCCAAATTATATATACTTAATATACCAATACAATCGACATGTATTTTCATACTCTTTGAAGAATAACCACTTCATTTTAATCTATCCAGTTGCAAGTTGTACTTGCAATGGACATCCATTTTCAATTCTTTACAAGATTCTTGTTGAATTAAGTGTTTAAGTTCAGAGATATCAAATTCATATTCATTCTTGATATCTCACTATCTTTTTATTTATTGACTTTTATAGAAAAAGATCCCTCCTCGTAGGAATCCAAGACGTAACAATGAAACGGAAGCACCGACGCCACCTCCACCACCACCCCCTCAATTCGATGATGCCATGTTCCAAGCAGCAGTCACGACAGTTATATGGGCTGCCTTATTGTTGGAATAGTGTCTAACACTGCAACTATATTAGGCAAGTATTTGACCCGATTGTCCTTGGTCCTTTTGGGTTGCCTTCACCGTAGCAACTTGACAGGATGATTTATTAAGAGAGAATAAATATTATTAATATATTATGGGAATAATATAAAGAATAATAATATTGTTATTTGATTAATATAAGTCTTAAATTAATTGGTATTAATTTGGTGACTTAAAGAGATTAATTAAATAAGAGGGTATAAACTGTCAAATGTTTGATAGTTAAACTTTAGACTATAAATCCATATTGGATAGGGGTGAACGGATTTTAGAAGCTAGAGATAGCTTAAAATCGTCCAAGTCTATCTAAGGAATGGATTTGGATTGCTTTAAGAGAAGATTATCCAATTAGGGTTTAAGTTGTAACCCTTAAGGAGTCTACAAGTATAAATAGACCCTATGGCGAAGGGAAATCGGCACTTGATCTAAAGTAGAGAACCCCTGGCCAAATTCCTCCCCTCTCCTCTCTCTCAAATCATCCTCCTTGCTATTTGGTGTTTGTAAGCCATTAGAGGAGTGACAATTGTCAGTCTACAGCTCCAAGACAACAAGATCAAACAAGAGATTCAAAGGTATGATTCTAGATTTGTTTTGTATTGTTCTTATACCTAATTAGTCATTAGAAGTATTGGATTCAAAGCATGTTTAATTAGAAAGCCTAGATCCAAGCATTAGGGTTTTGCATGCGCAGATAGGAAAGTTCTTAAAGCTAAAAACCATTAGTGGTATCAGAGCTTAGCTTGGTTTTCATTAAATTGTTGCTTATTTGATTGAAACTTAACTACAAAATTCGATTTTTGTGTTTCTGAGTCATGGACTCGGCGAGTTCCATAGTGGACTCGGCGAGTTCCATAGTGGACTCGGCGAGTTGGCCTGACTCGGCGAGTCAATTGGTGCACTCGGCGAGTCCAAGCGTCAGGAATGGCCAGATTCGGGATTTCTTCATGATTATCTTATGGAAACTTACCTTAATCGTGTTAGATCAAACCTAATCCGATTTTTTGATATATATGACTAGAATCTTGATCTAATTAAAGATATTTATCAACTAATAAAATATTTAATTTCCTTATATGATAATTGATTAATTATTTTGATTTATTTGGTAATTATCTTACAAGAAATCTTGAATAAATCAAATATAGATAATTAGGAAATTAATTGTTAATTAAAATTATTTGTTATTTGATCCTCGATGTTTTAAATGTTTAAAACATGTCCTCAAGTTTTGAAATTTATATTTTGTGATTAAAAGTTTTAATTTAGACAATTTAAATTTCAAACCCTAGATTTTAAAAAGTTTAAAATACAACCTTATACTAATATAATATTACAAGAATAATATGTATATATATGTATAACTAAAATGCTAGTCTTACCGTTTGTAGGCCTCATTTACGAAGCCGATCTATAAGGTGGGTATAAGGTTGCGGCCTATAAAATGGCGCTTAATGGGTGTACACTCACACCCACCGCTCGCTTGATCGGTGGAGGGTCGCTAGCCGAACGGGTAGGATAGGGCAACCTCACCCTCTTAATAAAAGTATAATAAGTAATACAAAGTAACTACACATTTTTTAAATTTCCCAATCTTAGTTACTTTAGGAAAAGTGAATTGATGCAATCCCATGAAATTACACTTTGCACCCTTGCTAAGAAGTTAGTGGAGCGTGTGTCGTTTACCGGCACACTAATTGGTTCTAAGCAAAGGTGGCAAAGGGTGATTCATTGTTTATCATAGTTCGATGGAGCGTGTGTGGTTTACCGGCACATCGAATAGGTGATCTTTACAATGAAGGCACCATGTGAATTTGCATGGTAATTCACACCCGCTTTGTGATCCTCGGTATCCTAGTCACAAACAAGAGGGGCATATCGAGATTTAAACATGCCATTGAATAGTTTCAATGAATCTCATCCGAACCTAGGAATTCTCAATACATTTAGGACTTATAGTTAGGTTTTTATGGTGGAGAATTAGTGAATCGTCATTCACTTACCTTCATATTATTTGCATGTTAGATTACGGCATCCCTTTTCTAATATGTAAATATTGTTGTTGGATCCTAGCCCTAATTTTTCTTATTGGGTGATAATTAGGGATTCATATTCTAATCTATCTTTGTCCTTTCTATTTGTAGATGTCGAACGCAAACAACACTGCTGCTAGTTCTTTCACATTGGTGAGCCTTTGCCAAAAGATCACTTTCGATGGAACGAACTTTAGTGAATGGATAAGATACACTCGCACCATTGCTCGCTATGAGGATAAGGAGTATGTCCCCGATGAGAAGCTCGAGAAAATTAACCCTAAAATTGCTACTCCGGCTGAAATGACCGCTTTCGAAACTCATGAGCGTGATGCAACGAAGGTACATTGCATCATGATAGCCACCATGAACTCCGAATTCCAAAAGTCCTACGAGGACATGTACCCGTACGAGATGCATCAAGACTTATTGGAGAGATACCACCAAAACGCGAGACAAGAGCGTTATGAGATTTTCACTAACATGATTTCCGCAAAGATGGGTCATGGAGAGTCTCTTACCATGCACCTGCAAAAGATGCAAAGGTATGTCAACCGCCTTCGCAAGTTAAATGTTGACTTTGGGGAAGACTTGGCGATCAACATGGTGCTTCACTCTTTGCCTCCGATGTACAATCAATATAGGATGACCTACCACATGAACAAAGAGGAAGTCACCCTAAGCAAACTCCAAGGTCTCTTGAGGGTTGCTGAGAGCAACTTCAAAGACAAGTTTGTTGCACCAACTCCCAATCCACCCGCTGCTCTTGTCTTGGCTATTGGTCAAGGAAAGGGAAATAAGAGGAAGGCTTCGTCTAAGAACTATCACAAGGTTAAAGCCCGAGATGGTGCCTCTTCTAGTGGGACCAAAGTTGATCCTGCTAAGCCCTGCCCTAACCCAAAGGATGCAGAGTGCCACCACTTCCATAAGATAGGACATTGGAAGAGAAGCTCCCCAGAGTACCTGCAAGCCATTAAGGAAGGAAAGATCAAGCTGTCTTTCGCAGGTATATACACAATTAAATCTAACGATTCTAATCATGCTATTTCTTGGGTTCTTGATACCGCTTGTGGTTATCACATTTGTTCTAATGTGAAGGGACTAAGAAGAAGTAGGGATGTGGAGCAAGGAAGGATCAATCTAATCATGGGAAACAGAAGATCGTCGCCTGTGACCAAGATTGGAGTGTATTCTTTAGTGCTTAGGATTAATTTATGTTTAGATTTGAACAATTGTTGCTATTCGCCAGAAATGGCTAGAAACATCATTTCATTTCATGGTTTATTTAGACAAGGTTTTAGATTTTCTTTTAATAATGAGAATGGTTCTATTTTGGCTTATCTAAATGGTGTCTTTTACTTTGAAGCTATACCATGTACTGGAATTTATGAAACTGTTATGATTGTTGATAACTTAGGAAATGATGTTTTAAACATAGATTCTTCCACTAGTATGGATAAAGCATCCTTATGGCATTGTCGTCTTGGACATGTCAACGAGAAACGCATAGCCCAACTCCATAAGGATGGAGTGTTGGAGTCATTCGACTTTAGGGAAGATGACACGTGCGAGTCTTGTTTGCTTGGAAAGATGACTAAATCACCTTTCACGAGCACGTGTGAAAGGGGTGAGGGTCTATTGGACCTAATACATACCGATGTATGTGGATCGTTTAGATCAACCACGAAGGATGGGAACCGCTTCTACGTGACTTTTACCGATGACTATAGTAGATATGGGTATATCTATTTAATCAAGCAAAAGTCAGAAACCTTTGAAAAGTTCAAAGAGTTCAAGAATGAAGTGGAGAATCAATTGGGCAGGAAAATCAAGATGCTTCGATCCGATCAAGGAGGAGAGTACCTAAGTCTTGAATTCCACGATTATCTCAAGGAGTGTGGAATAGTTTCACAATTGACGCCTCCTAGGACACCGCAGTTGAATGGTGTGGCAGAAAGGCGTAAATGAACCTTATTGGATATGGTTCGCTCTATGATGAGTCGTGCTTCACTATCAATCTCTTTTTGGGGGTATGCCTTAGAGACTGCTGCCCATATCCTTAACCGAGTCCCTACTAAGAAGGTTACCAAAACACCTCACGAGATGTGGACAGAGAAAGCTCCCTCGTTAGCACATATCAAGGTTTGGGGTTGCGAGGCTTTCGTAAGACGAGATACTCACGAAAAGCTCGAACCTCGAAGTGAGCGATGTATTTTCATCGGCTACCCGCAGAAATCCTTTGGATATCTCTTCTATAGACCGAAGGACAATGTTGTATTTGTTGCGAGAAGAGGAGTTTTCCGAGAGCGAGAACTCATAAGCCAAGGAGACAGTGGGAGGCAAATCGAACTTGAATAGATTCAAGAGTCGATAGATGAAGAAACCTCTACCGCTGGCACTCAACCCGAGGAGGAAACTTCGGTTGAACCGATTGACGAGTCCTTACCTCTTAGACGTTCCGATAGAGTTAGAGTTCAACCCCAGTTCTATGGTTTTCATATTACTACTGAAGGGGACACGTATAATAGTGATGGTACACTAATAAATCTTGATGAACCTAATAGCTATAAGGAAGCCATGGCAGACCCGGAGTCTGCAAAATGGAAAAAGGTAATGGATAGCGAGATCCAATCCATGTATGATAACCAAGTTTGGAATTTGGTTGATAATGTGCCCGGACGTAAGACCGTTGGGTGCAAGTGGATCTTCAAGAAGAAGACCAACATGGATGGAAACATACACACATATAAAGCGCGATTGGTCGCGAAGGGTTTACTCAAACTCCCGGAGTTGACTATGATGACACCTTCTCACCAGTTGCGAAGATAAAATCTATTAGAGTGATGCTAGTGATTGCCACATTTCATGATTATGAGATTTGGCAAATGCATGTCAAGATCGCTTTCCTTAACGGAAAGTTGGCTGAGGATGTTTACATGGCTCAGCCAGAGGGGTTTGTGGATCCGAAGCATCTGAATAGAGTGTGTAAGCTTGAGAAGTCCATTTATGGACTTAAGCAAGCATCTTGCAGATGGAATCTTTGCTTCAATGAGAAAGTCAAAGAGTTTGGATTTGTACGAAGAGAAGATGAATCTTGTGTATATGTGAAAGCCAATGGGAGTATAGTAAGCTTCCTCGTTCTATATGTCGATGACATATTACTCATAGGAAACGACATCCCGACTCTACAGGAAGTTAAATCCTGGCTCAGGAAGTGCTTCGCTATGAAGGACCTCGGAGAGGCTTCTTACATTTTGGGAATAAGGATAGTAAGAGAAAGACGTAAGAGACTAATTGGACTTAGTCAGAACACTTACTTAGAGAAGATACTAAAATGTTTTAGTATGGAAAACTCGAAGAAGCGAGAATTACCGATACAAAGTAATCCAAGTTGAGTAAGACTCAAAGTCCGAGTACCGATGCTGAAATAGCAGAAATGAGCCGAGTACCATACGCTTCCGCAGTTGGCTCAATCATGTATGCTATGACTTGTACTTGCCCTGATGTAGCCTTTGCTTTGAGCATGGTTAGTAGATATCAAGGGAACCCTGGCAGAGCCCATTAGATTGCGGTGAAGAATATCCTTAAGTACCTTCAGAGGACGAAGGAATGGTTTTTAGTCCTCGGAGGGAGTGATGACTTGAAGGTGCGATGGTATAGTGACGCCAGCTTTCAGACCGACAGGGACAACTACCGTTCGCAGTCGGGCTGGGTCTTTACCCTGAATGGAGGAGCAGTGACATGGAAAAGTTACAAGCAAGAAACCATAGCTGATTCAACGTGCGAATAAGAGTACATTGCATCGAGCGAAGCGTCGAAGGAGGCAATATGGCTGAAGAACTTCATCGGTGATCTTGGAGTTGTACCTGCCATAAAGGAGCCCATGGAGATTTTCTGTGATAATGAAGGAGCGGTTGCCTTGACCAAGGAACCTAGAGATCATGGTAGATCAAGACATATCGACAGAAAATATCACTTTATTAGACATTGTGTAGAAGAAGGACAACTCGTAGTGAAGAGGATATCATCAGAAGATAACCCAGCAGATCCGCTTACGAAGGGACTGATTAGGGTTAAGCACTTGCAGCATGCTAGGAGTATTGGGCTGAAGGATGATGTTAGCATAGATTAGATAGTAGTAGAAACGTGTAATAGATAAATGTGATTAACATTTCATGATTAAATAAAGGAGTTTTATTTATGAGTAATGTTACTGTCTTATGTTAATTGTTTAACTATTGTTTCATTTTGCATGTTTTGACTTCCAGAATAAATGAGTTTAATTATTCAAATTGTCTACAATCGTTCATATGTTGGAAGTAGATATGAATGAAGATTGTCGTGAATTGGTGCGTAGATTGTCTAAATGGTATTAGACATAGCAAAGGGTTGCTACGACGTTCATGAGTGCTTATGAACTGGCTTTCAGCATTGAAACAAACCTGCGCTTGCTGGAATCACCTTATGGAATATGATATAAAAGGGTGATCGCAAGACGATAATATCATATAGTCTTAAAACCTAGATATATGGTTTGTTATTTGTTAACTGATTGTACATTGATAATGCGAAAACGCATCAGTAACTCGGTGTCATAAAACGCATTGTTGTGTATAGTTGATTAATGAATAAGTAAATGCATAATTTGAAGTTTATTTGTAACTTTTATCCCAAGAGGGTGAAAGCGATATCTCGGCTGCTCGATGATTTGATTTGACTTATGTGCCGGGCCCGGTCAGAACTGAATTGATGTGTTCGATTAAGTTCTATGTCAAATAAATCAGAGCTCGAGAAACCTAAATGCTTGACAACTCATTCCATAGAATTGTCAGCATGATATCTAACAGAGGACTGTACGATCCCTTATCTAAAGGACAAGATTGATTAGATCAGAGTTTGACAGCATCTTTGAGAGCTACGATTGCAAATCGAATTATGCTTCTGCATATAGTTACTAGACTTATCCAAGTGGGAGACTGTTGGAATAATGTCTAAGGCTGCATCTATATTAGGCAAGTATTTGACCCGATTGTGCTTGGTCCTTTTGGGTTGCCTTCACCATAGCAACTTGATAGGATGATTTATTAAGAGAGAATAAATATTATTAATATATTATGGGAATAATATAAAGAATAATAATATTGTTATTTGATTAATATAAGTCATAAATTAATTGGTATTAATTTGGTGACCTAAAGAGATTAATTACATAAGAGGGTATCAACTGTCAATTGTTTGATAGTTAAACTTTAGACTGTAAATCCATATTGGATAGAGGTGGACGGATTCTAGAAGCTAGATATAGCTTAAAATCGTCCAAGTCTATCTAAGCAATGGATTTGGATTGCTTTAAGAGAAGATTATCCAATTAGGGTTTAACTTGTAACCCTTAAGGAGTCTACACGTATAAATAGACCCTATGGCAAAGGGAAATCGACACTTGATCTAAAGTAGAGAACCCCTGGATGAATTTCTCCCCTCTCCTCTCTCTCAAATCATCCTCCTTGCTATTTGGTGTTTGTAAGCCATTAGAGGAGTGACAATTGTGACTCTAGAGGTCCAAGACAACAAGATCAAACAAGAGATTCAAAGGTATGATTCTAGATCTGTTTTGTATTGTTCTTATACCTAATTAGTCATTAGAAGTCTTGGATTCAAAGCATGTTTAATTAGAAAGCCTAGATCCAAGCATTAGGGTTTTGCATGCGCACATAGGAAAGTTATTATGGCTAAAAACCATCACTTATCTCATATCAATACTCCAAGTGCTAGTGGGTCGGGAGCTAGTCCACGTCCTTCTAACCTTTCAAAGGGTCATGAGCACTCGAGAGAGTGCACTTATAAAGACTTCTCGAATGCCAAACCCAGGACCTTTAATGGAACTGGAGGAGTGATGGTTTTAAGGCAGTGGATTGAGAAGATAGAAGCAGTCTTTGAAATTTTCTCCTGTCCAGAGGGTAGCAAAGTTAAATTTGCTGCCTTTACTTTCTTAGATAGGGCCCTAAGATGGTGGAATGGCCATGTTAAGTCACTAACTTTGATAGTGGCTAATACTATAAGCTGGGAGAACCTAAAAACCATGTTGATGCGGGAATACTGCCCGCGTGGGGAAATTCAGAAACTGGAACACCAACTCTAGGGTATTACTATGGCTGTGCCGACATAACGACTTATGCAAATCGATTCTGTGACTTGGCAATTCTGTTTCTAGAGATGGTTGCTCCATAGAGCAAAAAGATTGAAAGGTATATTTGGGGACTGTCGCCCCAGATACAAGCAAGTGTCATTGCATCTAAACCTGTCACCTTTGACAGTGCCAAGGAACTGGCACAGTCACTTATTGACCATGGAAACTGTCAAAACTCTATGGTTACTACCCCAGAACAACCTAGGGAGAACAACAACAACAGCAAGAAGAAGGGTTGGAACAAAAGAAAACGAAAATCTCCTCTGGAACCTTTAAAGAAGCAACAAACAGTGGCAGTTCATGCTACTACTGTGCCTGCTACCATACCTACTACTGCGCCTGCTGTTCCCTCTAACAACCCAGCACCAACTAAATCCTATGCCGGTAGCCTCCCTAAATGAAACAAGTGCAATTTTCACCACACTGGAAATTGCCCTGAAATGCAGTGTCGTAACTGCAACAGGAAAGGGCATACTGCCCGATTCTGTAGAACACCGCCTCAACCCCTTAACCAAGTACCTGCCGCCGGAGTAAGTCGAGCATGCTACCAATGCGGTGATGTGGGGCATTTCAAGAGGAATTGTCCACAAGCTGGAAATGTCATTGGGGCTGGGAGAATTCTAGCACTAGGTCACGAAGAAGCGGTGGCAGACCCTGCAGTGGTCACGGGTACGTTCCTTCTCAACAATACTTATGCATGCATTCTTTTTGATTGTGGTGCTGAGAGGAGCTTCGTGAGCCAAAACTTTAAACATCTACTAAATCAAAACTCCCAACCACTAAATGAAACCTTCATAGTAGAAACGGCTAACGGGAAATCCGAATCCACCAATGATATATACATAGGATGTACCCTTACCTTAAATGACTTGTCTTTCCTGATAGACCTTATGCCGGTCTCTATCAAAAGTTTTGACATCATAAAAGGTAGGGATTGGTTGTGCCCCAACCATGCCGACATCCTATGCTATGAAAGAGCTATTCGTTTAAACTTGAAAACTAACGAAACTCTTACTATCTATGGCGAAAAACCCGAAATGATCCTTACGATCATTTCTTGCCTCAAGGCACAGAAATAACTTCGCAGGGAGTATTGTGCATTCCTAGCTCATGTGGTAGACAAAAGCAAGAAGTGAAAGATATCGCAAGCATTCCTGAGGTCTGCAACTTTCCCAATTTATTTCCCGATGATCTTCTAGGGGTGCCTCCCGAATGACAAGTCGAATTCCGAATCGACTTAATCCATGGAGCTACCCCCGTAGTCAAATCCCCCTATCGTCTTGCACCTTCTAAAATGCAGGAATTATCCAGCCAACTTAACGAACTCCTAAGCAAAGGTTTCATAAGACCAAGCTTCTCACCTTGGGGAGCACCAATTTTGTTCGTAAAGAAGAAGGATGGATCATTTCGCATGTGTATAGACTATCGCGAGCTGAATAAGCTTACCATCAAGAATCGATACCCTCTGCCTCGCATTGACGATCTGTTCGACCAACTTCAAGGGGCGAACTACTTCTCGAAGATAGACATAAGATCCGGGTATCACCAGTTACGAATTTGGAGGAAGACGTTCCCAAAACCGCGTTCAAAACTCGTTATGGTCATTACGAGTTTATAGTGATGCCATTCGGATTGACGAATCCACCTGCAGTGTTCATGGACCTAATGAACATAGTGTGTCATCCATTCTTGGACAAATTCGTTATAGTCTTCATTGACAATATCCTTATCTACTCAAAGAGAAAAGAAAAACATGGCCAACGTCTTCGTCAAATATTACAAACTTTTAGATCGGAGAAGCTGTATGAGAAGTTTTCAAAGTGTGAATTTTGGATCAGGAAGGTAGATTTCCTAGGTCACGTGGTCGGTTCAGAAGGAATACATGTCGACCATTCCAAAATAAAGGCAATTGAAAATTGGTCAGCACCCAAAACACCTACAGAAATCCGTTAATTCTTAGGTCTTCCTAGCTATTATCGTAGATTCTTTCAAAATTTCTCTCGAATAGCTAAGCCTGTTACTACTCTAACCCAAAAGGGTGTAACTTTTAGCTGGGGAGAAAAGCAAGAAACAACGTTTCAAATGTTGAAGCGAGCCTTGTGTAGTGCACCGATCCTGTCTGTCCCTGAAGGGACAGAGGATTTCGTAGTGTATTGTGATGCTTCTAATCAAGGGCTTGGATGTGTTCTTATGCAAAGAGGAAAGGTTTTATCATGTGCCTCAACACAGCTAAAGACACATGAAGTCAATTATACAACACATGACCTTGAACTAGGAGCAATGGTGTTTGCTCTGAAGATCTGGAGACATACTTATATGGCACGAAATGCACAATATTCACGGACCATAAAAGTCTCCAACACATCTTCGATCAGAAAGAGCTGAATATGAGACAACGACAATGGGTGAAGCTACTGAACGATTACGAGTGTAAAATTCTTTATCACCCTAGTAAAGCAAACGTAGTAGCTAACGCTCTTAGTAGAAAAGAATACTCGGGACGCCAGGTAAAGTCGTTGACCATGACAATCCATTCGCATCTTTCCACGCAGATTAAGGAAGCTTAACTTGAAGCCTTGAAACCCGAAAACGTAGCAGGTGAAACCATGAGAGGAATGGATAAGAACTTCGAAGTCAGGGATGATGGAGTCTATTATTTCATGAACCGGATCTGGACACCAAAGATCGGTGGTTACAGAGATGTGGTTATGAATGAATCACACAAAACCCAATACTCCATCTACCCAGGTTTAGACAAGATGTATCTGGACCTTAAGAAGCTATATTGGTGGCCTAACATGAAGGCCGAAATCGCTACCTTTGTGGGCAAGTGCCTCACTTGTGCCAAAATTACCAGAAACCTTCAGGCTTATTACAACAACCTGAAATCCCTGAATGGAAGTGGGAGCGGATTACAATGGATTCATAACCAAGTTACCCAATACATCAATTGGTTATGATACTATTTGGGTATTTGTCGATAGAATAACCAAATCCGCACACTTCTTACCAATCAAGGAGACGGACAAGGTGAAAAAGCTAACAAGAACATACCTCAAGGAGATTGTTAGACGACATGGTGTGCCAATATCTATTATTTCAGACCGAGATAGTAGATTCACCTCTCGTTTATGGCAGTCTTTACAAAACTCTTTGGGAACTAGGCTCGACATGAGTACAGCCTACCATTCGCAAACAGATGGACAAAGTGAGAGGACGATTCAAATGTTAGAAGATATGTTACGAGCTTGCGTGATAGACTTTGGAAAGGCATGGGATATTCATTTACCCCTTGTTGACTTCTCTTATAACAACAGTTATCACACTAGCATAAGAGCTGCTGCATTCGAAGCCCTTTATGGCCGCAAGTGCAGATACCCTCTATGCTGGGCTGAAGTGGGTGACACATAGCTAGCTAGAGGTCAAACTCCTGACAGTGCTCTCAGTGGTCCAGAAATTATTCGAGAAACTACCGAAAAGATCGTACAATTTCGGGAGTGACTTAAAGTTTCCAGAGATAGACAGAAAGGCTATTCTGACAAGAGGAGAAAAACCTTGGAATTCTAGGTCAGTGACTGCGTTTTGTTAAAGGTCTCACCCTGGAAATTAGCCGACGAAGTCTAAACGAATGTTGTAGAGTATAATTTTACCTACGCGTGCATATAAAGAATGTCAAAAACGGAATTCGTATGCAACAGTTATGAATTTTACAAATTTTGGCACAAAAATAAAGAAAAATAGCAAAAATCGGGAATTTTTGCAAGAACAGTAACGCCACGTCACCCCTCGCATGCGAGGCCTCCACGTGTCGGTTGCTGAGTGGACCGATGTCTTGCGTGTCACCTCCTGATTCGACCAAGTTTGAGGTCCAGTAAGAACCGGACAGCCTCGCATGAGACACACCGGACATCACCCTCGCATGCCCCTCGCACCCGCTCTTTCGCACGTGCCTTCTTGCCATTGGACCGAGGGTTGGTCCAATCCGAGCCAGCCAGCAACGAACCTCCAGTCCGAAGAACTCCCTTCGCCTCGCCACCTGTCCAACACGTGTCACCCTCGCGCAGCTTAGGGTCCGAACCTTCGGCCTATATAAGGCATGCAAGGGTTCCGAATATTTTTTACTTTTTCACCCTAAATTTCACCCTCTTTCACATTTTCCACTCCCTTAAGCTCATATACAACCCCTAAAGCCCCGATATCAAGACTCGAGCCCGAAGTAAGCCGTGAAGCCCCGAAATTCTCAAGAATTCATCCTCTCTCCTGTCAAAACTTTGCCCGATTTAAGCAGGTTTTTCGCCAAACAAACTAATTTCTGGGAAACGAAACGTTGCCCGTATTACCACCTATCAAGTGAGTTCATACCCCCGTATTTTCATAATTTCTACTATTTTAAGGGGCGAAATACAAGTATAACACAACAACTTTGTGCAATAAATAAATGATTTCAAATCACGATAAAATGATTTTAAAACATCAAAAACATTTCAAATATTGAACTCTTTTATAAACTTATATTTTTCCCAAATATACATATTTGTACATATATATTAATATAAATAAGATTTAAAAGGCTTAGGATTAATAATTCATTCTAGCCCCTTTTCCTTGTTTGGATATGGACTTATAGTACCGGTTATTTGTCCGAAGGTCGTTTAAATTTTACTTATATATAAAATTGTATATGTATCTAAAAAAAAGTTATTTCATCAATTTAATTACCCTTTGTAACATGATGAGCAAAGGGTTAAATGCAAAAATAGTTATTTACCAATTCATAAAGTACATATAAGTTTTAATAGGTATAATTTATGATACATAGAGCAATAATTTATTATTTAATTATACATGAATACACGATTTTACATGAAACAAGGGTTTTAATTCAAAACAAGTCAAGGGTTTACACTTATCAAATACATGTTCGGGATACTAATTCAAGAACACACTGTCAATCATTTATTTCAGAATGATTGGGTTTTCATATTTAATATACATGTAATGTTTATATGCTTTTTATGAGACATTCAATTCAGGTTGTTTAATTCATTTTAGACAACCAAAGTAAAGCCTTGACATTATAACCAAAATCTCCAGTCCGGGGATCGAAACAAGTTGTGTGTAGATCTATTTCGAGATTGACAACCCCGCACTCAGGCTGCTAGCTACAATCAGGCATACACGCCAATAAGTGGAAATTGTTATCAACAGTTTAAGTGCTCACAGGGTGTTTGTTTTAGGTGTTCATGTCTAAGTATGGTTATAATAACTCATTAAAAAGATATTAACAACACGTTAGTGTATAAACAAGTAAACGTAAAGAGATTTATATGGAGAGAAAGGATTAAATATGATTTATTAATATATTATGAGAATAATATATTAAAGGAGAAATCATATTGTTTAATTAATATTAGTCAAGAATTAATAAGAATTAAGTTTGTTACTAAAAGAGATTAATTAAACTTAAGGGACTGGAATTGTAATTATAAGATAATTGCAATTTGGGCTATGGATTGACTTATATTAAGGAGTGGACGAGTTCTATGGGGAAACCCATTAGAAATCGTCCAAGGCCTTTAAGGAAAGGAATCCATGGGTTGCCTAGGGCTTAAGCATCCAAATTAGGGTTTCCTTGTTAGATAACCCTAATAGCCTCACTATATATAGAGCCCTTATGCCCCAAAAACGTTGATAAGCTTCTTTCTAAGGTTTCCACACGTTTTGGGTAGCCTCCTTCTCTTCTCTTCTTCATCCTCTTGCTCTTGGTGTTTGTGAACCATTAGAGGAGTGACATTTGTGACTCTAAGCTTTCTAAAGTCAATACAAGAAGGATTTGAGATTGTTATTGCTACATAACAATCAAGGTATGATATAAACCCTAATTATATGTTATATTGATTATCATATGCTAGATCTAGGGTTTATAGTCTTGGATAAATTGCATGTACAATAGAGAAACCTAGATCCAAGCATTAGGGTTTGTATGAGCACATAGAATGTTCTTTTTACTAAAACCCATCAGTGGTATCAGAGCCAGGCTGGTTTCTATTATACTGATGCCTTGTATGTTTGTTTAAGTTGAAAATTTCGATTTTTGTGAAACTGTCTGATGAACTCGGCGAGTCCCATTGTGGACTCGGCGAGTAAGCCCCTACTCGTCGAGTCCATATGGGTACTCGGCGAGTTCGAGCGTCAGAAAGAAGGGATTTCAGGATTTCTTCCTGTTTTTCTCATGGATACTTGCCTTATCTGTTTTAGATCATTAAAATCTTATTTTAATCATTTTTATGAGTATATCCTTGATTAAACAAAAGATAATTACCAATTGATTAGATAATAACTTCCTTATATGATTAAAGTAGATTATTTGTATTAATTGGGTAACTTATTTTGCAAGAAATTGAAATTAGGTCAAATATAGATAATGACAACATTAATTGTTTAATTTATATTATTTGTTATTTGATCCTTGTGTTATGAGAAGTTTCAATTTTCCCCTTTAGGTTTTATAGTTTAAATTTGAACTCAAAAGTTTAGTTTTGATATTTAAATAGTTGAAACCCTAAATGTTTTTAAAATGTTTCAAAACTTGCCCTCAAGTTTTGGAATTTAAAAGTTTATTAAAAACGTTTAATTTAGGAATGTTAAATTCTAAAACCCTAGTATTGTTTTGAAAAGTTCAAATCACACCCTGATGGTTTTATGAATTAATTAAGGTGTATAATTAAAAGAGATTTAATAAATCCATAAAAGTTTAGGTTTACAATTTAATTGAGTTAAAAGTATAATTGTTAAATTTGACCTCCTAGTATTTTAAAAGTGTAAAATACAACCTATACTATATATAACATTAAAAGTCTAACATTATATATACGTATGAGTAAAAGTTAGTCTTACCGTTAGTAGGCCTCATTCACGAAGCTGGTCTATAAGGGGTGTTTAAGGAAATTGCCTATAAAATGGCGATTGAATGGGTATCCACTCTTACCCACCGCACTCTTGACTAGTGGAGGGTCGTTAGCCGAACGGGTAGGATAGGACAAAAACCTTCCATTATAAGTATAATGAAGTACAAAAGTAACTAAATGTTTTACAAATTCCCAATCTTAGTTACATAGGCAAAAGTGAATTGATGCAATTCCATGAAATTACACTTTTGCCCTTACGAAGACGTTAGTGGAGCGTGTGTGGTTAACCGACACACTAAATGGTTCTAAGAAAAGGTAGCAAAGGGTGACTCAATGTTTCTCATAGTTCGGTGGAGCGTGTGTGGTTTACCGGCACATCGAATAGATGACTGTAACATGTGAGGGCACCATGTAAGTTTCCATGTGTATTCACACCCACTTTGTGATCCTCGGCATCCCTGTCACAAACTAGAGGGTCATATCGAGATTTAAACATGCCATTGAAACGTTCAATGAATCTCAAAGGATCTAGGAGTTTTCATTGATTTAAAACTTCAATTTCTTTTTCGTTTTTCATGGTGGAAATTAGTGAATCGTCATTCACTTACCTTCAAATATTATGCAACTAGATTACGACATCCCTTTTCTAGGTTGTAGCATATTGTGTTGGGTCCTAGCCTTAGTATCTCATTTGGGTGATTTACTAAGGACTCAATCAATCAACTAACTTAAATTCGTTTTCTCCCGTTTAGTAGATGTCAAAGTTCGACAACTATGGTCTTCCTAAATGCCATGGAACAAGCTTTCCGCATGAATATGATATTCCACGATTCGATCGAGGAACAAGAGATCATGCTTCACTTCCTCCACCTCCTCCAATTATTCACCCTAACCAACAAGTTCGAAGGCTTGAAAAGTTCACACTCACTCAAGCCCTTTTGGCAAGTAAACATAATGTAGGAAAGTCAGTGTGTGCACACATCCTAGGGTTGAAGTCACACATTGATAGGTTTAGAATGTTGGGATCCGTTGTCTGTGAGGAGATGGCTGTTGATTGGGTTCTTCAGTCACTCCGTAACTCATATAGTGAGTTCGTAAGAGAGTACTATATGATGAACTGCGACGTGACCCTTATAGATCTCACCTATATGCTTATTGCTGCCGAATCAGCAATGGTTTGGCGCAATTGAAAAGCAAAGTTGATTGGTGAATCTGCCTTCAAGACTTCTGTGGATATAGACAATGGCAATGAAAGACATGCTATGATCGAAAAGTTTGATCATAAGAGAAAGGCAATGTTTGAAGTAGTTCCATGTTTCGTTCCAAAAGAGTCAATTTGCTTTTATTGCCAAGAGAAGGGGCACTGGAGACGAAGCTGCCCTATTTACCTAAGAGATCTAAGAGATGGGAGAGTCAAAACGTATGGCTTTGCTTTAGGTAAAATCCATTGACTAACTCTTTTAAGCTCCTATTCTAGATTCTTAATACATAATGTGATAAGATTACAATTGATGTTTTGTAGGATCGAAGAACAGAGAGGAAGCTTAAGGGAAGAAGTGAGCAGAATTTAACGGTAAAGAAATGGATTTCGATCGGATTACTTGAAGATTAGATTCTTGAGCTACTACTTAGAGTTAGAATTGGAAATATGTATGAGCATAGTTTTTCAAAGAATTGCATTGTAAAGGCAAATTTTTCCGCAATAAAATAAATTTTGATTATATATCCTTACAACGACATGCATGAAAAATTGATGTTTGAATGTTTCTATTATTAGCAATAATGGATTTGATTCTTAATTATGGAAATGTCGAAAATTTACCAAATAAGGAGAGTTTCTCATCGCCCAAGTTTCAGTTGGACAGAAATTTGGAATCACGCAACTTGGTTGCATGATGAATGAGAAATTTCTTATTTGGAAATTAGACTAATTCGTTGACAAAGTGTCAAGTGAAGAACTAGGAGATCGAGTACACAAAGTTGCGTGTTGATCAAGTCCACCATAAGAGTAACAAAGATATTCGTCATAATTTACTAAAGGATTAGTAAATATGATTATACTTATAAGATTAAGTGTAATTCTGAATTGATTGAAAAAGTTTAAATAAATAGCAGAACGAATAAGAAGAATCAAGTAGGCAGAAAGATAAAAGTTTCTCCATTATAAGAAGAAGGGAGAGTACCTTTTATGCTTTATGATAAGTCTTAATGATTAAGAACCATATCTCAATTGATCCTCTAAGTGAGTCTTAGTACAATTGTATGTGTAAGAAGAGGAATCAAGAATTGAAGAAATGGTTAAATCGAGAAGTCAATCATACTTCATTCCAAAACAAGTCTTAGAGTTAAGATTGTGACATTGAGTGAAAAATATTAAGAAGTTTTATAGCATTCATCAAATGTAGAAAGTTGTGATGTCTTGGATAAGACAAAGACCAACTAGGACAACTTTATGAAGTGTTTTGATAAAAACTACACTAACTCTTGAATATTTGTTTGTCAACAAATGTTTATTGGCAAAAGAATCTTATATGTCAAGGAGTCAGTGGGAGTCTTAATGGTCTTGAAAGGTTTCAAGAACAAATCAAAATAAACCTTATCGATCATCACTAGCACACAAGTTGAGGTTTACAACCTATCGTGTTGACACTATTTTGTTTCTGTGCCATTCCAATTGAGTTAATTATGCATGTGAGTTCTATGAGTTCTCACTTGAACGCATAAAAGGCAGGCACCTTGATCGATGGAAAGTACATTGATAGGAAAGGGTGAGCCGTATAACTACTTCGAAGAAATGGTGGGCAACTGTGTTACCATAAGGCAAGAAATCAAGATTAAGAAAGTTCGGTCCATACGAGTTTCAATTTGTTGTAAACTTTGGTTTTGACGACTTCACATGGATAGGAACACATACACCATTAAAATCTAAGTGTCATAAGATTCCCTCCTTCATGAAAATGACTGTGAGGAAATGCTTTCACTAAGAGAGATTTTAAAAAGATAGTGACTGTGAAAATTGAATTCTCGAATTCGATTATGGTTACGGTATCCCTTTCCATGATTCGAATTGTGAGATTTGGCAATTAGTCTGAATTGTTTAGACACACGTATGAGCTATCTAAGGGAAAGGTGTATAAGCTTAGATAAAGGATTATCAAAGCATTAGGTATTAGAAACATGAACTTAAGAAATTCAATAAGTGTTGTTTTTCTGAAAGTTAAGCTGTTTCTGAATAAATATCAAAGCTAGTGGGAGCATAAGTGTTATGTTCATAATAATCATCATGATAGTGGGAGCATAAATGTTATGATTGCATGATTATTAAGGCAAGTATTGCAAATTAGCAATATTAATTATAGAAAACAAGAGTTATACTTTGCAAAGTTGCAATGGTTGTAAAGTTGTTTTGCTATAATTAAGGGGGAGAATATTATGCTTCATTTCAAATTTAAAGGTTTAGGTTGTGAAATGTTAATTAATTTAGTCAAGGAAACATAGTGTTTTCTCAAATTTAGATTATGATTATGGCATTCCTCTTCATAGTTCGAAATTTGAGAATGTAGCACATAAAATATTATGGCAGAAGATTGATAAAGTATCGAATCTTCATGTAAGACATTATGCATCGTGTCCCATATGCTTCGGGTATAGGATTGATTGAAAATGCTATAATATTTGACCATCCTAAAATTTTCCAAATGTCTAGCGCATTTAGAGGGAAAATGGACAAGAATCGGTTTTGACTAAGATAATTAAACAACTATCAAAGGACGATCCAAAGTTCGCCGAGGATTGGTCGCTTGTGAGTAGTTGGAAGTATAGTATTATTATTTTAAATAGATAAGATTCTATTGAGAATGAGTTGTCATATGGAAAATATGGAAACGTTTGCATATTGGGAATTGAATATTAAAAATCTATGTATGGATTAGAAACTTTTATGTAAAAGGATGTTCAAAGGAATGTACTTTGAGTGAGAGACATCATATCTAAGGAATTATATTGTAACAATCTCTGATAGAGGACTTTGTAATTTCATTAGCAATAGTCATTGTGACTTTTGTGCTATGACATTACGAAAGGATCATTGCATAAAATGTTAGAATCTACATATTCCATAATTGGCAAGAATTTGATATTCTTTCACTTGTGAAAAGGATTGGGAGTTGTGAAATGAGTATGTTTGGAAATGTGTTCATTTGATCTATTTCACAAAGTAAGAGTCATAGGTAAACATTATGTGCATGCTAAGAGCATGGGACAAGTGTTGTAATAATTCATGTAAAAAGTTGATTACCCGAAACAACAAATAATGAGTAATCGATATGGTGATAAATAAAAGGTGTTTATGCTCGAAGGTTTGAGGCCATATGGGATTAGTATTATTCTTGTGTTTCACTTTGTATGTTTTGACTTCCTGAATAATTTAATTGGTTTAGAACAGTCAAATTATTCGAACGCGCCATAGTCGTTCATATGTTGGAAGTAGGTATGAATAAAGACTGTCATGAATTGGTGTGTGGATTGTCTAAAGAGTATTACACATAAGAAAATGTTTGCTGCAACGTTCATGAGTGCTTATGAATATGATTTGAGCATTGGATTAAACCCACACTCACTTGGATCACTCCATGAATTGTATCACGAGTGATTGGTGAGACGATAACATCTTATATTCTTGAAACCGAGATGTGTGAGTTGTATCTTGCAAATTGATTGCACATTGATGATATGTAAACGCACCAGTAACTTGGTGTCATAAAACATATTGTTGTGTGTGATTTGGTAAGTGAGTGCAAGCGAGAAATAGTATAGAGATAATGATTAGAAATCATGTCTTACGATATCTAGAATGGAGGAATATATGATCCCTTATCTAAAGGACACGCGTATCTAATAGGATCAGAGTTGACAGTGGCTTTGGAAAGCTACGATTGAAGATCAGGATCTGAAGTCATACACATAATAGTTATTAGACTTATCCAATTGGGAGACTGTTGGATTAGTGTCTAAGTCCATAAGTATTTTGGTATGTACTTGACCCGATGGTGCATGGTCCTTTTGGGTTGCCTTCACGAAAGAAACTTGATAGGATGAATTATGGAGAGAAAGGATTAAATATGATTTATTAACATATAATGAGAATAATATATTAAAGGAGAAATCATATTGTTTAATTGATATTAGTCAAGAATTAATAAGAATTAAGTTTGTGACTAAAAGAGATTAATTAAACTTAAGGGACTGGAATTGTAATTATAAGATAATTGCAATTTGGGCTATGGATTGCCTTATATTAAGGAGTGGACGAATTCTATGGGGAAGCCCATTAGAAATCGTCCAAGGCCTTTAAGGAAATGAATCCATGGGTTGCTTAGGGCTTAAGCATCCAAATTAGGCTTTCCTTGTTAGATAACCCTAATAGCCTCACTATATAAAGAGCCCTTATGCCCCAAAAACGTGGATAAGCTTCTTTCGAAGGTTTCCACACGTTTTGGGCAGCCTCCTTCTCTTCTCTTCTTCATCCTCTTGCTCTTGGTGTTTTTGAACCATTAGAGGAGTGACATTTGTGACTCTAAGATTTCTAAAGTCAATACAAGAAGGATTTGAGATTGTTATTGCTACATAACAATCATGGTATGATCCAAACCCTAATTATATGTTATATTGATTATCATATTCTAGATCTAGGGTTTATAGTCTTGGATAAATTGCATGTACAATAGAGAAACCTAGATCCAAACATTAGGGTCTGTATGAGCACATAGAATGTTCTTTTGACTAAAACCCATCAAGTACATCTTCAAAGTAGCAGTTTACAAAATACAAAGTACAATGGTATACTACAATTTCCAATAACAGCTGGTGAAGCCAGGCACACTCTCAGATACAAGTTTTACAAATACATTGGTTTAAAATAGGACGGTTTTATGGGAATAAAACTACTTTTCACATACCACAGAAAATATGGGATTTTCTAGAACAGTTTTCATATTTAAAATACAAAGACACCCATTCAAACATAAAGACTTATGTACTCACTCAACTAGTTGTTGATACTCTCTTTTCAAATTACTTGTATTATCAGGGAAATAATAACAGGTACTCCCCGAGCTTTTTGAGAAGATGGAGCCATTAAGAGTCTTATCTTCTTCTTTTGTATAACTATTTTGGTTTCAATATACAATGTTTGAACACATGTAAATATTATACTTTTAAATACAATGGTTGTTTGTGCTTTGATTACTATGATGCATGTGTTGTGATACTACAAATGAAGTCCTCCACCTCGGACGTTTCCGCCGTCTGGTTTGGGGGCGTGACAAGTCGTGGGCCCTGAGAGCAATCCAAACTTACGGTGTGGGCTCAGGGGTAATATAATCTTTTAGCTATGGACCCATTTCTTGATGTTATTGGATATGTGTTGGTAGTTTATGGGAAACCCACTAAGCTTTGGGCATATAGTTTTGGGTTATGTTTCAAGTACATGAGATGACCGCGGGAAGGCGAATGCATGATCATACACCTGCTCGTGTTTTGATTTATGATTTTGCGAAAACACTGATATTAAACATGTTTTGAAAACTATATTGTAAACAATGATGATTTTTGGATTGGTTCTAAAAGTTTAAATTTTTCATGATTTTTATGGGTGTTACATAATACCTAAGTAACAAGTTATTTCACCAAGGTCCAACATTTCAAATTGCAATGCCATTAGTCTCTTGTACGGTTTATAAACTCTAAAATCGTCCCTGTCATGAATAAATAATCTATATAGACTGCGATGTTGATAAATTCCCCGTTGGTCATGCTTTCATAAACAACACTTTCTTGTAAACGTCGTTGGTAACCCATTTTGTTTAAATTGTTGTTAAGATTTAGGTTCCACACCCTTCGGGATTTCCTTAGACCATATAAAGCTTTTTCCAACTTGTAGACTTTACTATCTTCTAGTATTTTCACAAAACCTTCAGCTTGACAAACATATACTTTTACCTTTAACGTACCATACAAAATATCATTTTTTATGTCCAATTGATAAATCTTTTATCCTTTCCCAGTTGCGAGAGTAACCAATAGTCTTATTGTCTTGAGATGAGCTACTAGTGTGAATACTTCATCAAAGTCAACACCTTGTTCTTGTAAATAGCTTTTAGCAACTAGAAGTTCTTTGTACCAAATAATCGAAACAATTGTATTCCTCCTGATTTTAGTAACCATTTTAACTCGATATGATAAACATTTTAGGTGGAGAAATCAATTTCTATTTGTTATTTTTCTTAATCGAGTCAATCTCAGCCTTCATAGCTATAATCAGTTCATTGTTCATTATGGATTCATTATAGTTTCTTGGTTCCTCTTGAAGTGTTATCATTAAATGATCGACATTCAACTCGAAGTCATTTAACATTCTGCGCAACACTGAAAACACGACTGGTGTGTCGAAGCTGGACATAACCTTCATTATTACTATGCTCATCTTCAGATTATGTAGGGCTAGTGTCTGTGTGTAATGGGCTATCACTATGACCCATTTGGGCCTGATCAATGGGTTTTATAGTTTTGATTGTAGATGGGTTTGGTCCTATTTTTTGAGCTCCTTCCGGTGTTCAAACATCACTCCACAGGACCAAGAATGTACGTTGTCTGCTTTTCGCTTCATTTTCGAGCACGTTATTCCATTGCCAAGTCTTTTTTCATCTTAGATTGCGTAGGCACTTACAATAATTTTCTTTTCTCGCTGATTGTATAGGCAGAATCTGATTGGTTTTCTAGGTTATAAAAAATACATGTAAGCGGAAAAAAACTTAAACCCTTAAGTTTACATGCAACCTAAGGTAAACCTATTATAAACGAAATATGAATATGATTAGGTTTATGTATCTTTTTTTTGTAGTAAACAAATCACTTCAATCTCATATGTTTTGTTGGTCTTGGAAAGCTAGCACCAAAAGGATGATTCCGCTAATGGCTTACACCCAAAAACAAAAACCCTAGAATGAGGAGGAGATGGAGATATGAGGTAAATTTCATTCCGATGCATTTAGGCGATGTAGTGAAAGAAAATTGGAAGCCAAGCATCCTATTTATAGTTTAAGTGACGTACAGGTAAATCAAGATTTGAATTGATTAAATAGTAGATTTAATCCTAATTCAATTACTTTCTGTTTATGCAACCAGGCGGCTTCCACAAACCCAAGGAAACCCTCCAAAACTATCTATATCATGGAGGGTTCTAGAATTACTTCTGTTTTTCAACTATTGAACAATTACAGTTCAGCCATTGCACCTTTACTTAATTCCAGATTATTTATGATTAATAACTAATCAATTCTAATTGATTTCACATTAATTATTAATCATATAAATTAGGAAATCAATTTTTTAATAATTAATCTCATATTAATTTATTAATGACATAATAAATCAACAAATCAACTATATGTTTCTAATTAATATACTAATCACATAATATATTTACAAATCTTTTTCCCATAAATTACAATTAGTTTATTAATTATATATTAATCTAATACATTATACTTCTCTCTCCTAGTATCATTTCTAGCTATTTCTGGTTATTAGGTCAAACGAAAAAAGGACACTGTTTTTAACTACAAGAGTATACCAATTTAGTTATGAGCTTAGACATGTTAATCCGATAGTCTCCCAATTGGATAAGTTTATAACTACATTTGTAAGTTTAACCTTGAACTAAAAAACAAAGAGGGCTTTCTAAAGCCACTACCAAACTCTAACGTTAATCAAACATTGGCCTTAAGATAAGTAATCAACTATTCCTTTGTTCTACAAGATATTGTATGAACAAAGTCATGGATTAGATGATCAACCACATGTTCATTTGTTTGTTTTCTGATTTCCGAATTTGTGATCAAATTTAAGATTACAAAATTGAACACCTTAATTCAATCTGCACTATGCCTGGTTCTTATAAATCAATAGAAATCACCGAGGGGCCCATAGATATCGCTTTTCCTGTTAGGGAAAGATGAATAAATTACCTTGAGTATATGGTCATACAATTTACCTATCAAATCACACATGGAATAACCCTTTATAACATCCAGTTACGAGATGTGTTTGAGCAAACCAATGCACAACTGATTTGTATACTATGAACTATATATCCTTAATTTTAAGAATACAAGATATCATTTTCTTAAAATTACTTGTGATTGAATCCATGAAGTAATTGTTGGATTAATGTCTAAGTCCATAACTATATTTGGTAAGACTTGACCCGACCCGGCATGGTCCATTTGGGTTGCATACCATCATGCACTTGAATGAGAGAAATAAGACACTTATGGTTATTAATATATTATAAGTTCTAGTATATTAATAATAAGAATAATAAGATTATTTAATTAGTATTGATCAAGAATTAATCTAGTGATCAAAAGAAGACTAATTAAATATATGGGTTGATTGTGTAAATCATCCATACTTGTATAGTGGGCTAATGCTCCATGGATAATCAAGTTGGGCTAAAACCCATAGGATGGTCCATGGATGCTCCATGGTGTATTTGTACCCATGGATCCAAGGAAATGGAAAGCCATGACAATTAAGAGTTTACCCTAATTGTGTAACTATATAAGCATCTTATTATTGAGGAAAAGTTGGCCACTAGAGATAGTGAAGAAAGGGCTAGCCGATTTTGAAGAGTGTAGAATTCTCTCAAATCATTCCAAGTGTTATGATGATTGTGATTCCATTTGAGGTGTCACACTTGGGGCACTAAGCACTCAAGCTTCATGAAGACTTACTACACCAAAAAGGTATGTATTCTATCCTACTATATCCATTGTTTTATATGCTAGATTAGGATAATACCTTGGAAGTTCTTATTTGCATGTATAATAGAGAAAACGTAGATCCAAGGTATTTAGGGTTGCATGTACACTTAGGAAGTGTTAGAATGCTCAAAACCCAACAGTGGTATCAGAGCCACGGGTTGTTTTCTGTTATATTGATGCAAATATTTTATTTTCAAAGTGGGAAAAAAAAACATGAAGTTTGTCAAATTTTAAAATAATTACTTGTTCTTGTGAAAAACTAATTATTTGTAAAATTTGAATAATTTGCTTTATGAGTTGAATTAGGTCAAATTTAATAAAAGATAAAATAATATGATTATTTTATTAGTTTTAAAAGTTTGATCTAAAGAGTTTTATTTTTTTTTGAAACCTCCATAAGTTATGGATATGAAAAGGTTTTTAAAAAAATTGATTCAAAGTTTTATGGAGTTACAAAAAATTTGGTGTTAATGTTTTAAAGGATTCCATAACTTAAGAATAAGTTATGGATCACCAAAAGTTTTTTGAATTATCTTGTTCTTATGAGTTGCTTAGATTAATAGAAAAGTTAATTGAAATAGTTGTTTTCAATCCATTTTAATCTAAGAGTTGAGTATAAAATGTGTTTGTGTAACTTGTCCTCAAGTTACATGAAGAGTCACATTAAAGACTCATAAAATTCATAAAGTTGGCAATGGTTACAAAATGAAGAGTCTTGTGTCATTGAATAATTTTTATGACTCCATAACTTGTCCTCAAGTTATGAAAGTTCAAGAGTCACTTCATTAAAAGAAAAAATATGTAACCATAATTAAATCCATAAGTTATAAAATAAAGAAAAAGTTAGTTCTTTTATTAGTTTAAAGTCTTCCATAACTTGTCCTCAAGTTATGGAACTTGAAGAGTTTTTGGATTAAAACTACTTTAAACACATAAGTTATGGAATTAATTAGTTTTGAATAGTTTCAAAACTTGCCCTCAAGTTTTGGAATTTGTAAAGTTTTCACTTATGAATACTTTAATTCCAAGTTAGCCCTTAGAATTTTAAAAGTTAAAATTCAACCCTTATACTTTATAATATTATAAGTTAATAATATATATATGTATAAGAGTAAAGTCAGTCTTACCGCTAGTACGCCTCATTCACGAAGCCGGTCTATAAGGTGGGTATAAGGTTGTTGCCTATAAAATGGCAACTTAATGGGTGTCCACTCTCACCCACCGCTTGCTTGACTGGTGGAGGGTCGTTAGCCGAACGGGTTTGACAGGACTAGAATTCTCCCTTCATTAAAAGTATTAATGATAATACTAAGTAACTAAACTCTTAATAATACCCAATCTTAGTTACTTAGGAAAAAAATGTGAATAAGGTGCTAATCCATGAAATTACACTTTACACTTTGTCTAAGTCGTTAGTGGAGCGTGTGTGGTTAACCGGCACACTAACTTGGACTTAACAAGGTAGGTAAAGGGTGACTTAATATTTATCATAGTATCGATGGAGCGTGTGTGGTTAACCGGCACATCGATTGAGGGGTAATTTATTAAGGGTACCAAGTGATTTGCATGGTTACTTCACACCTTGTTTTGTGATCCTCGGCATCCCAGTCACAAAACCTGAAGGGCACACTCGAGATTGAAACATGCCATTGAACAGTTCAATGAATCTCAAAGATCTAGGAGTTTCAAAAACCAATTAAAACCTAATAATTCATTTCGTTTATCTTGGTGGAAATTGGTGAATCGTCATTCACCTACCTTCAAATATTTTATAGCTTGGATTACGGCATACCTCTTCTAAGTTATAAAATAGTTTGTTGGGTCCTAGCCTTAATATTTCATATTGGGTGTCATATTAAGGACTTTAAATCAATTATCTTGAATATCTCCCAAAAGATGTCTGGTTTAGACACCTATGATCTTCCCAAATCTCTTGAAACAAGGTTTCCTAATGAAGATGATGTCCCATGGATATCATACTTCTTTCTCCTCCTCCAACTATTCTCCCTAACCCACAAGTTCTTGAAAAGTTTAAGGTCACTCAAGCCCTATTGGCAAGGCAAGGTCTAGGTGTGATCACATCTAGGAGATGTAGTCACATATTGACAAGCCGGGAGAGTTGGGTGTCAAAGTCTTGAGAAAGTTGGTGGTTCAATCACTTTCTAAGTCACATAGTGAGTTCCTTTGGGACACCTATGAAACAGACTATGACAAGACCCTTAATGATCTTATCTATTTGCTAAGATCAACTTCCTAAAACTTTATGGTCATTGACAATGATGACATTGGATATCCAGTAAAGCATTCTCTTCCCAATGGAAAGGGATCGGCTATAGTCAACTCGGTTGACCAAATGGTAAAGAGAAAAGCTAAGTCTGTGATAGTCCTGTGTACCATTATCAAAGGGTCCACATGTTTGTATTGCCAAAGAAAGGGCATTGGTTGCGAAGCTGCCAAATTTACCTAAGGATGTTAAAGTCAATAAGTTTGACTCTACTTCAGGTAAAATCCACTATCTAACTCTGTTAAGTTTCTATTCTGAGATTCTTGATACATGATGTGACCGGGTCGCATGGTGATGGTTTAAGAATCAAAGGAAAGTGAAGAAACTTAAAGGAAGAATATGCTGAATCTGATCGCATAGATGGATTTCTATCGCATAGTTTGAAAAATCGGATTCTTGAGCTACTTCTTAGGAGTTATGAGATATTGCTTAGGAATAGATAACAACAAGTTTTCATATGGATTGTAAGGATAGTTTTTCCGCAAAGTTTTAAAATAAAAGAATTTTTTTTTTGATTTTATTTTAAAATATCCTTACAATGGCATTTGAGGAAAAATTGTTGCTTATATAATTCCGTTAAGAGCAAGAGTGAAAATATGAAATTGATTCTTTCATTTGTGGTAATGTCTAAATTTACCAAATAAGGAAAGATTCTCATCATCCAAGGTTCAATTGGACCGGAACTTGGAATCATGCAAGTTGTCTAGCATGATGAATGAGAACTGTCAAGTTTTGGAAAATTAAGACTAATTACTTGTTCACATGGATGTGTGAGTCAAGTAAAGGACTTAGGGATCGAGTACACATTCTTGTGCACTGATTAAGTCCACCACTAAAGATCGTTAAGAAGAATCAAATTAGGCAGAAGGATAAAAGTTTCTCATATCTGAAAAGATGGGAGAGTACTTTAGTACCAGTTTTGAGATCATCTTAATGATTAAGAAACCATATCAAAATTAGTTCTCTAAGGAAATCTTAGTGCATTCTTATGACTAAGAAGAGGAACTTGAATTGTTGAAATGGTTAAATCAAGAAGATGAGTCATACTTCGTTCCAATACAAGTCTTAGAGTCATACTCCAAGATTGTCATTTGAGTGACATGTCTTAAAGAAGGTTTAAAACACTTGTCAAATGTAAGAGTAAAAGTTTTCTACTCTTGTACATTTGAAATTGGTAAGTTGTGATGTTTTGGATAAAACAAAGACCAACTTAGGCCAATTGTGTGAAGTGTTTGTCTTGATTAGAATCCACACTATCTCTTGGATATTTGACAAGGGAGTCTTATAGGTCAAGAGGCCAGTGGGAGTCTTAAAAGTCTTGAAAGTCTCAAGAACTAATCAAGAGTAAAACCTGAAGTTCTTCACTAGCACACGACTTGAGGTTTATAACCTATCGTGTTGACATAGTCTGTGCCCATTCCAGTTAAAGTTGGTTTTGCATATGAGTTCTTAGAGTTCTCAATTTGTTGCACAACAACTTGGAAGCAATGGCAGGCCCTTGAGCTGCCAGGTGGCAAGAAGTTAAGATTGAGTTCAATCCATATGAGTTTGGATTTGTCATTATCCTTGTCTTGTGACTATGGTTTTTGACAATTCACATGGATAAGAACACATACACCAGTAAATCTAAGTGTCATAAGGTTTCTCTCCAATTCATGAAAATGATGGTGAGGAAACACTTTCACTAAGTAGATTTTAGCTAGATAGCAATTGTGATATTTGCATTCTCAAAGTCGTTAGTGGAGCGCGTGTGGTTAACCGGCACACTAATTCGGACTTGTGAGAAGTGGCAAAAAGGTCTAAACATTATGATTACGGCATCCCTCTTCATAATTGTTTAGATACACAAGTGTGCTATCTAAGGGAAGGTGTATGATTTTGATAAAGACTTATCAAAACAATCTAGTATCAGAAATCTGAACTTTGGTAAGAAAGTCAGCTGATTTCTGAGTACATGTCAAAGCTAGTGGGAGCATAAGTGTTATGCTATTAATCATCATGTTAGTGGGAGCATGATAATTATGATAAGTATTGCAAGTTAGCAATGTTAATTATAGAAAACAAAAGTTTCAATTGGGAAAGAGTTGTTTTGCTATAATTAAGGGAGAGGAAACTATACTTCATATCAAATCTATAAGGTTTAGATTTGAGGTTTTAATCATTTAGTCAAGGAAATATATGAATTTCATGTTGGAATGGCTCAACATAAGGAAATTCTGTATATGGGTCCATTATTTGCGTTCTAAAATTCGATTATGATTACGGCATCCCTTTTCATAATCTGAATTATGAGAACTTGGCAAATTGAAATGGAAATATTATAGCAAAAGACTGGTTTAGTCTTTATGTAAGACATCATGAATCGTGTCCCATATGCTTCGGATATAGGATCGATTACATGTGCTATATTCATCCGTTCTAAAATTTTCCAAATGCCTGGGGCATTAAGAAGGGAAAAGGTTTAGAACTGGATATGACTAAAAGGATTAAACAATTGTCGAGGACAATCTAAGGTTTACCAAAGATTGGCTGCTCAAGGACAATTGGAAGTATAGTGATAATTCTGGAAGGACCATATTGACATAGTCTGTAAGGAGGCAACTCTTGTTCAGAAGTGATAGTCAAAATGGAATCTGGAAATGTTTCAAAGTTAGAATTTTCAATCTGTGTAAGATTAAGGAAACTTAATGCAAGAAGGATATTTCCAAGGAGTTGATCTCCTTTGGAATACTCTGTAATGATTGTTGCCAAGTCTTTGTGACTTTGTGCATAATCGTTACAAGAGGATCAATGCATATAAGTTTAGAATCTAACAGATTTCAGTAAATGGCATGAATTTGGAATTCTTGCATTTGCAGTAAGGATTTGGGGGTGTGAAAAGAGAATCATTGAAGTTATGTTCAATGGATCTAGTTCACAAAGTAAAGATCATAGACAAACATAGTATGCATACTTAGTGTGTGGCATGACTAGTGTTTAGAAAAACATAGTGTACATGCTTGGAGCATGGGACAACTGTTGTTTTAAATTCAAGATTAAAGTTGATAGCTGAAACAGTATACAATGAATAATGTGTAATCATATGGTGATAAATAAAAGGTGTTTTACTTATGTTCAAAGAGTTGATACCATATTGGATTCAATTATTATTGTGTTTCACTTTGCATGTTTTGACTTCCCGAATAAACTAGGTTATTCTTCCGGAATGACTAAGTTATTCAAACCATCCACAGTCGGTCATATTTTGGAAGTAGATATGAATTAAGACTGTCATGATGGGTTGTAGAGGTCTAAGGTGTTGGACAAGGCTACAACAATCATGAGTGCTCATAAGTTCTGAGTATTGGATTCAACCCGCGCTCATTGGAATCACTTCATGGATTTTATCACGAGTGATCATGAGACGATAATATCTTATATTCTTCAAACCTAGAGATATGAGTTGTTACTATGAGTTGATAGTACATTGAATTTCACGAAACCGCATTTGGTAACTCTATGCTATAAAACGTGCCTTTGTGTATGATTCAACAAGTAGTAGAACAAGCCATATGAGTCGAAGTTTATCCGTTCCTTTTACCTTCGGGATAAAAGCGATATCTGTGGGCCCCTCGATGATTTGATGATGACAAATGGAAGTGCTCGGCCGGGCCAGGACTGATTTGATTTGTTCAATTAGTCAGTTGTCATAAATCGGAAATCGGGAAACAACAAATGGACAGAGAGAATGATTATAATCCATGTCTCAGTCCATATGATATCTAGAATGGAGGAATATATGATCCCTTATCTAATGGACAAGTCACTGACAAAGGTCAGAGTTCATCGACAAGGTCAGAGTTCGACAGAAGCTTTTGAGAGCTACGATTGCCGGTTGGTTCCTGAAGTCATACGCAATAATAGTTTTAGACTTATCCAAGTGGGAGACTGTTGGATTAATGTCTAAGTCCATAACTATATTTGGTAAGACTTGACCCGACCCGGCATGGTCCATTTGGGTTGCATACCATCATGCACTTGAATGAGAGAAATAAGACACTTATGGTTATTAATATATTATAAGTTCTAGTATATTAATAATAAGAATAATAAGATTATTTAATTAGTATTGATCAAGAATTAATCTAGTGATCAAAAGAAGACTAATTAAATATATGGGTTGATTGTGTAAATCATCCATACTTGTATAGTGGGCTAATGCTCCATGGATAATCAAGTTGGGCTAAAACCCATAGGATGGTCCATGGATGCTCCATGGTGTATTTGTACCCATGGATCCAAGGAAATGGAAAGCCATGACAATTAAGAGTTTACCCTAATTGTGTAACTATATAAGCATCTTATTATTGAGGAAAAGTTGGCCACTAGAGATAGTGAAGAAAGGGCTAGCCGATTTTGAAGAGTGTAGAATTCTCTCAAATCATTCCAAGTGTTATGATGATTGTGATTCCATTTGAGGTGTCACACTTGGGGCACTAAGCACTCAAGCTTCATGAAGACTTACTACACCAAAAAGGTATGTATTCTATCCTACTATATCCATTGTTTTATATGCTAGATTAGGATAATACCTTGGAAGTTCTTATTTGCATGTATAATAGAGAAAACGTAGATCCAAGGTATTTAGGGTTGCATGTACACTTAGGAAGTGTTAGAATGCTCAAAACCCAACAGTAATCTCTAAGCGTGGGTTTTTCCAATACTTAAAATCCCTATTTTCAAGGTACTCATGAATATTGTAGCAATTCCAATTGGTATATCTTAACCTCAATCGACAATTTACAATCAATTCATGACAGTCTTAATTCACTAATTACTTGCAAAAGTATGAATGAAAGTGGAATTTTGAATAATATTATAAATTGCTCAGGGAAGTAAAACATGTAAAGTGAAACAGAATAATAAATTAATTGACCATGGTATCATATCCATTGATTATAAATAAATCTCTATTAATTTATCACCATAAAAACTATGGATTCATTCACTGTATAATGTTTCGAGTAATCAACTAACCACTTGAATTAAATAACATCACTCATGCCACGTTATAAATATGCATATCATAACTCTCGAAGGTCCTTCCTTTATGAATAGATCAACTAGACGTTAGTCTAATGATGCTCAGCACATGATTCCAAATTCTTATCACTATCTAAGATGTATTGAAATTTCATTTTTACATGCATTGTCTTTCTTTGATGTCAAGGTTCGTATGTCACAATGACTGAGCCTTCATTACAAAATGTTCTACTGGAACTTGTTACAAGAAACAATTCCATAATTATGAAGTCCCAAATTCAAGTTACACTCATTGAACACGTCTCTTTCATTAAGTTTCCAAATCACATGTATATTTTGCAAATGTTATGGAAACATTTCCATATTCCCATATGACCATCAAGGGTAACCAAGAATCATCTCAATCCAAAATGTTTCACTATGGTCCTTCCTAAATAATGCCATACATCTAAATGACCACAACCAACCAATCTTGAATAAAACCTTAGAATGTTCTTAAGAGTTGTTTAACAACCTTAGTCACACAAAACTCTAATCCTTTTTCACACAATGCTCTAGGCATTTGAGAAATTAGAATAAGTGAATTTTTTAGTATTTGTAATCGATCCTATATCTGAAAGAAACGAGACTCAACTCATTATGTCCTATACAAGGATTTAATATTTGTTTAATTCCTAGCTATTATATTTCTATGTATGGAAGCTCCTATGTTAAAACATTTTAACATGATATGCATATATTTCTTTGACTAACTTCTATTAAAAAATATGTTCTAAACCTTTAGACTTGAAATGAATTATGAGTTCCTTGTCCCTTAACTCCATTATAGTGAAACATTTTCCGAACATTGAAAATTGAATAAATAGAGACATTTTTCCTTACAAATAAAATTGTCAACATGGAATATGTAACGCCCGCAGATTTGGGCTAATCAATTTAGAGAAAATGAGCATAAAAAAATGACATGTTTGATATAATATAATTTAGAATAAATAATCATGACCAAGTTATAGTATACTTCACAAGGGTTTCGTACATGTAAAGAACGCTGAAATCCGAGTTATAACAAAGAAGTTATGACCCGTCGAAGTTTTTTGGCAAAATCGGCACGAGACCGGATCTTCAAGGCCCAACAAGGAGAGTAAATTCTTGAAGTTTGGAGGACGAGGAAAAGGTGAAGCAAGATGGTATGATAAGTGTGAGAAGTAACAATTAGGAAAATGTGGCGAAGATGTGACATGTTTCAAATGTGGAATGTATGGCCTTTACGCCAACGAGTGCACATTCAACAAGAATGTATGTTTCGGATGTAACAAAGAAGGGCATATTTCTAGAGACTCCCTAAAGAAAAACGAAGCAGCAAAGCCAAATGCACCGCCAAAACCTAGGGCATTTCACATGATCCTCGACGAAGCAGATAACAATGCGAGGAGTCAAGGGTGAGGACTCCATATCCGTGGATCAAGTTATGAAGTAGCAATGCGGATAGTATCGTATGATGAAGCCTGTTAGAGGCATAGTCTAGGGTGAACTTGAACACCTGTGTAGTCGTTTCAAGTTATAATATAAGACCTTGGTTTTGCTATCTGATGTGTTAAGTTGTTATGTGATTTTCTTGTATGGTGACTTGGAAAACTGCGAGACAATACGTGGGACGAGTATGAGTAGGTGTGAATGGTAGTAGAGGCCTATATTATCGGAAGCACATGACTTACACTTGGATCAGGGAAAGTCACAAGGTTACCAAGACACTATTAATTGATTTCGTTTTGTTCATGTTTGTCGTTACCATTATTTCGGTAATGACGAAGAAGATGATCGTTAATCCGACCCTAGTGGTCATATCAAATCGATTCCGACTAAGATGAGTATGTTACGTGGTTGAAAGAATCAAGATCGATGTAGCATCCGACTTAATTCAGAATATTGAAGTGAAAGATAAATGAAGCGATCAATAGAAGTATCACAACTGTTGTTAAGGTTAGAAACTTATACCAAGAAGTGCTACATGCTAGAATGTGATTATATCAGATTAGAACATGAAGGAAGGTATATTCCTTTCTGGAATTTGACTCTAAAAGACCTGAGTCTAAGAGTCGCATCATACGAAGAGAGGTCATTAGAACATGACCCAATAGTCTATGTTCGTAATCGAAGAACTTATACTAAGTTTGTTAAGAAGAAGGAGTATCCGATAAGGAATCGAGATTGTGATTCGAAGGTCATGATTGGAAGTTATGATTTTTCTAAGATTTAACACAACAGTGTAGAACCCGAAATTAGAATTTTAGATCGGTCGATTTTTAGCCAAAATAATCGAAGCAAGAAATGAAGATATCGTTAATAGGATTTAAACGATAAGAAAACGGTCGAGAACGAAGCTCGTATGCAAAAGATATGGACGAAGCTTAGTCACTACTCTTCGAGCGCGGCGAATTCGATATAGTTTTGTAAATCTGAGATAGAGTGAGAATTTGCTAACAGGATCTAAATGAAAGTTGTAGTACTCGTAAATACCAACGTGTGGACATAAAGAACGTCAATAATAGAGCTCGTATGCGAAAGATATGGACGAAACTTAGTCCTTACTCTTCGAGCGTGATAAATTCGATACAGTTTTGCAAATCGGAGATAGAATGAGAATTAGCCGACGAGGTCTAAATGAAAGTTGTAGTGATTGTAAATACCAACGTGTGGATATAAGGAATGTAGAAAACGGAGCTCGTACACGGAATATACAGACGATGCTTAGGGGCTACTCTACGATAAAATCCCTAGAAATAAAGGATGAACCCTTCATAATTTCTTCACACCATAACCTTTCTTTCTGTTTCTAACTTCTATCTAGCCTCCTTAAATCCTTCCCAAGTCTAGGGAACCTCCCTAGCACAAGAAGGAAGCCCCGGAGTGCCCGACGGCTCTGAGAAGAAAAGCTTCGGCTTGGAAACGCTGCTCCAGCGAAACCGATTTTTTTTTAATAAAAACCCGTTGTTTTGTCGAAGGAAATTGTTTTAAGAGTAACAAAGCACTGTCTGAGTTTGGAGTCACCACCTTACCAAGTCATTGCATATTTACTTTCATCTTACACATAAATATGAAATATTTTATATAAATTATGTGCTATGTGTGTATACTGTCTGAATACTTGGTGTCTATCCTGGTGGAAACGTTTTACACATGTTTTAAATGATCTAAACTGTATATGTATTTTATATATACGAAATGTGTTGGGGTAAAACATGGGTAGATTAAAGGTGAGATAAATGATGAGCGATGAAAGATGAGATAAATGATGAGCGATGAAAGATGAGATGAATGATGAGCGAGGATATATGTGTAATAAAATTGTTGGATTTTGAGCATTCTAACACTCCTAAGTGTACATGCAACCCTAATGACCTTGGATCTATGTTTTCTCTATTATAGAAGAAAATATGAATATCCAAGGTATTATACTAACTAGCATACAAAAACATTGATTCACATGAAATATAAAAAGTTAGAATACATACCTCTTAGATGTATAATGACTCCATGATGCTCGAGAGCCTAGTGCCCTAAGTGTGACTCCTCAGATGGTTCACACAACATCATATGCACTTAAAAAGACTTGAGAGAATATACACACTTCATGAAAATCGGCTAGCCCTTTCAATCACTCATAGTGGCCAATTTTTCTCAAGAATATGATCTTTATATAGTGTCACAATTAGGGTAAACCCTAATTGTCATGGCTTTCCATTTCCTTGGATCCATGGGTTCAAATACACCATGGAGCATCTTATGGGTTTTAGCCTAATTTGATAATCCATGGAGTCTTAGCCCAATATACAAGTATGGATGATTTACACAATCAACCCATATATTTAATTAGTCTTCTTTTGATCACTTAATTAATTCTAGATTAATTCTTGATCAATACTAATTAAATAATCTTATTAATATATGAGAACTTATAATATATTAATAAACCTTAAGTGTTATTTCTCTCATTTTAGTCTATCCAAATGCATGATGCCATGAAACCCTAATGGACCATGTCGGGTCGGGTCAAGTCTTACCAATTATAGTTATGGACTTAGACATTAATCCAACAGTCTCCCACTTGGATAAGTCTAAAACTATTATTGCAAGTATGACTTCAAGAACCAACTGGCAATCGTAGCTCTCAAAAGCTTTTGTCGAACTCTGACTTTGTCGATGATCTCTTACCTTTGTCAATGACTTGTCCATTAGATAAGGGATCTTATATTCCTCCATTCTAGATATCATATGGACTGATACATGGATTATAATCATTCTCATTGTCCATTTGTTGTTTCCCGATTTCCGATTTATGACGACTTACTAATTGAACAATTCAAATCAGTCCAGGCCGGGCCGAGCACTTACATTTGTTCTCACCAAATCATCGAGGGGCCCACAAATATCGCTTTTATCTCGAAGGTAAAAGGAATCGATACACTTCGACTCATATGGCTTGTTCTACTACTTGTTGAATCATACACAAAGGCACGTTTTATAACATCGAGTTACCAATGCGTTTTCATGCAATCAATGTATAACCAACTGATAGTAACAACTCATATCTCTAGGTTTGAAGAATATAAGATATTATCGTCTAATGATCACTCGTGATAAAATCCATGAAGTGATTCAAATGAGCTTGGGTTTAATCCAATACTCAGAGCTTATGAGCACTCATGAGTGTTGTAACACCTCTTGGCTATGTCCCATACCTTGGACATCTACCAACCCAATTCATGACAGTCTTGCCTTAATACTTACTTCCAACGTATTAACGACTATGGATGGTTTGAATAACTTAATCATTCACGAAGAAGGGCCTAGTTATTTTTTAAGTCAAAACATGCAAAATGAAACACAAGAATAGTTGAATCCAATATGGTCTCAAAACTTATGAATATAAATAAAACACCTTTTATTTATCACCATATGATTACACATTATTCATTGCATACTGTCTTAGCTATCAACTATATACTTGAATTAAAAACAATAGTTCTCCCAAGCTCCAAGCATGTACACTATTTTTTCTTTTTCCTAAACACTAGTCATGCCATACAACAAGTATGCAAACTAAGTTTGTCTATGATCATTAGTTTATGAAAGAGATAGATTGAACATAATTCCAATGATTCTCATTTCACACTCCCAATTCCTTACTGGAAATGCCAGAATTCCAAATTCATGCCACTTACTGAAATCTGTTAGATTCTAAACTTATATGCATTGATCCTCTTGTAATGATTATGCATTCCAAAGGAGATCAACTCCTAGGAAACATCCTTCTTGCATTATGTTTCCTAATATTACACAGATTTATTGAACAACATCAACCTATGGGATCATTTCCATATTCCCCTTTTGTCTATCACTTCTGAACAACAGTTGCCTTTTTTCAGAATATGTCAATATGATCTTTCCAACAATTAACACTATACTTCTAATTGTCCCTGAGCAATCAATCTTTGGTAAACCTTAGATTCTCCTCAACAATTGCTTAATCCTTTTAGTCATATCCAATTCTAGACCTTTTCCCTTCTTAATGCTCCAGGCATTTGGAAAATTTTAGAAAGGATGAATATTATAGCACATGCAATCTATCCTATATCCGAAGCATATGGGACACGATTCACGATGTCTCACATAAAGACATGATACTAGACCAGTCCTTTTGCTACAATATTTCTATTTGCCAAGTTCTCATAATTTCAGATTATGAAAAGGGATTCCATAATCACAATCGAATTTTAGAACACAAATAATAGACCTATTTATAGAATTTTCTTATGTTTAGCCATTCCAACATGAAATTCATATATATATATATATATATATATATATATATACATATATATATATATATATATATATATATATATATATATATATGTCACACCCCAAAACCGGAATGGCGGAAACGTTCTGGGGTGGATGACGTCATGTCAAGTATCACAACACATGCATATAGTAATCAAAGTACAACAAAACATTTCATTAATAGTAATAATTTTACATGGTTACATTACATAGTATCAAAGTAATACAAGCAACATATATAAAGTGCCGCAAGGTACTCAAGCCATCCTCATCAGCAGCTCCGGGGATGTACCTGTCTAATTGCTGACCTGAGATTACAAGTTATTTGAAAAGCGAGTATCAGAATTTTTACAAATGCTGGTGAGTTCATAAGTATTTAGTATCATTTAGTCAAATAACTTTAATAAGTAGTAGTTTAAGTGTTTTCGTTGCTTCAGTGTTCTTTCCATAAAAACCTATATTTTCTTTAAATAAAGCAGCCTTCTACCAAGACTGTTTCAGTGTATTGTGGTAAGAGGTAGTTTTCCCTTAATTGCTATTTTTATCAAAACAGTGAATTTGATTATTAATGAAAGCAGGAGACATCAGGGAATAATATATGCCTCAACAGTGAGGACTGCTGACTAAGGCAAAGAATAATAGACTCCAGGAGGGTATCGAATTAACGACACGCCTGGTTCAGTCTAACAAAGGGGAGACATAGACCCCAGAAGGTACCAAATGAAAGGTACAGCTGGTAAGGTCTAAAACAGCGAATATAGGCCGAAGACGATACCAATTGGAAGGTATCTTTCACAAGCTCAAAACCGAGACTACAGACCCCAGAAAGTATCAAATGAAAGATACAGCTAGCAATGCCAAAACAAAGACTATAGACCCCAGACAGTATCAAATGAAAGATACAGCTAGCAAGGTCGAAACAGAGAATATAGACCCCAGACAGTATCAAATGAAAGATACGGCTAGCAAGGTCGAAACAGAGACTATAGACCCCAGACAGTATCAAATGAAAGATACAGCTAGCAAGGTCGAAACAGAGACTATAGACCCCAGACAGTATCAAATGAAAGATACAGCTAGCAAGGTCGAAACAGAGAGACTCTGAAAAGTGACATCAGCATACAGTGTAAATTGCTGACGAAATACCGTTACCTTAAAGCCATGAATTATAAGGTAACCCAGGATACTCGTAACCATACTAACTAGAGTTCCAGACGCCCTACAAGCATCTATATAATGTGACATTTGTCACCCCTTGGCTTGGTGGGCCGTGGACTGTAGCTAGCAGTCAGGGTGCGGGGTTGTCAATCCCGTATAGGCCTATACACATAATGTCCGCTCTCCCTACAGGAGACTCTGGTTACCAACTAGACGACGGAGAAGGCCGCGTCCCGAAGATGCATCCTAAATAGAGGATAGTGTGTTTCTAGAGGGGAGTGGGTTTCTAATGTAAGTGATATACTAGAGGTAAAGACTTCCCAATAGTGGGTTTCTATCGAAAGTATAGACTTGAAGTAGAGACTCTTAACTGAAATATCTGAATAACCCGTATGCCTACACTTGTATACATAGTATATAACTAATGAATCAAATGACATTCGGATGGACATCCGATCCCACCAGAACACATCTCAACGAAGAAAAGGAAATAGGGCGGACAACCTTCCTAAGTCCTTCAACCATTATTTATATGCATTTACACGAGCACAGACATACATCTATCTATGCTTGAGTGGGTATCAAGTAAAAAGGATTCTCGTGAAGTAGGAGTGTTTAACAAGTGAAGTAAGAGCGGTCGCAAGTGAAGTATAAGTGTCGAATAAGTATAGGCGCATCGCGAAGTGGATATGACCACAAGTGAAGTAAGAGCGTATCAAGTATAAGTGAAGTAAGGTCGATCTCAAGTATAAGCGAAGTAGATTCGTATCACTAAGTAAGAGGGTGAATAAGTATAAGTGTCATCAGGTATAAGTGACTTCAGGCATAAGTGAAAGCATTACTGAGTAGGAGTATAAAATAAGTATAAGCGAAGTGGCAGTAACTTAAAGTAAATATATACTTGACAAGGAATCTTAATGAAAAGCCTTTACGAATAGAAAATTCCACACATTGTATTCTTTTGTAAAATATGTTTGAAAATCTTGGAAAATCTTTCACAAACCAATTTAGAATGAATTTAGTTTAAAAGGTATAAGTAAGAGTTTTAAAACCATTGAAAAGCGTTATAACGTCCTCCTCTGTAAAAACAGTGTACAGTGGCAAAATCTAGTGCATGCGGGTTACCAATCACATGTGATTGATATGATAACTGGCATGTTTAACTTGTAATCCCCCCCCTATAAAACATTTAAAAGCATTTAAAAGGTTCATTCAGGGGTATGAACTCACCTGGTGTAAGTAGGTCCGACGGAAGTGTCGTTTGGGCGTTCGGGGTCACGCAAGGACTTGAACGCACACAAGGACCTATTTTAACATATGATAACATATGTTCACATACAATTAGCATATAATATACTAATTAAACAATTATACACACTCAAAGGAGTGGAAAACACTCCCTGTTGAGTGTTTGGGGTCCCGGGTAGCGTTTAAGGGTGCTAAGGGTCTCCTATCAGCTATGGGACTTTGCTATACTCACATATCTAGTGTGTAAAGGGGTTTAAAGCATCAATATGGACCAAACAAGGAGTTTACGGTCCAACCTAAGGGAGTTTACGGCCGTAAACTCCCGAGGTCATAATCCTTGGGTTTTGATGCTTCTAGCTTGTTCCTTGATTTATTCTAAGCACTTTTCCCAAAAGGCATGAGTGGATTTGAGGTTCCTAAGGGCCTTATAATGGAGTTTACGGCCTAAGAACAACTCCTAAAGGAGTTTACGGCCGTAAACTCTAAATCATTGAGTTTTGTGATGTTTCAAGCCCCTAATGCCTTTCTAGTGATTTCTAATGAAGTGTGATGCTATTTTGGAGGATTAAAACCAACATTTGAGGGGGGTTTTAGGGGAGTTTACGGCCTAGATAATGCTTGGGCCGTAAACTCCAAGAAATCCCTCATTTTTCTTGTGTTTAAGCCCTTAATTCCATTCTAGCGTTTTATAGAAATAGCCTATGGTCATTTGGGGGGCAAAAACTACAAATTTTGGGCATGAAATAGGGTGTTTACGGCCTTGACCATGTCTGGGCCGTAAACTCCTTTCTTTAATTTTTGGAGTGTTTCAAGGGTCTAAACTCAAAGGAATAAGTCCCTAAATTATGTAATAAGCCCTAGGATGAGTTTGGTGCACATTTGGGACCATGACTTGTGGAGTTTACGGCCTAAGCATGTGCTTGGGCCGTAAACTCTTCTTTGAGTCCTAAATCCATGCATTTTAGTGTTTAAACACCCCTAGGCTATATCCCCTAATAGTTTCTAAGCTTATGGTCAAGTTTAAAGGCATATTTGGCACCTTTTTAGGGGTTTACGGCCCTAGAATGTTCTTGGGCCGTAAACTCCTTATCCTATGCCTTCTTGGATGGTTTTTGGGCTTTAAACATAAATCAATACGCTTAGAATAAGCTAGGGTAAGCGGACTTACAATATGGAAGCGTTTGCTTGCGAATTCGGGGCGAAAACGGGTCTAGAGAGAGAGTTTAGAGAGAGAGTGTAAAAAGTCTCCAATGGACTCCACTCATCCATATATAGGTTTCACAGTCAGGGCTCAGTGAAATTTTACCCGATACTGCCGTTAAACGGGGCTTTTGGTCGCACCCGATTTAGGGGTCGTAATATTAATACTTGACATTTTCCAATTGAATGAAAATGTGTGTCCTGTGTTTTTATTTCCTTTTATTACGACTTAACGGCATGTTAAAGGTAATCAAATGGAATTTTTATTAAATTGATGCCTTCTAATTAACAGAACTTTTATACAGTGGAATATTTCGTTAACGGTAACGGGGAAATGTAACGGGGCAACTTGGGTTGTCACATCATCCCCCCGTTAGAGGGAATTTCGTCCCGAAATTCAAGTCTAGACAAGCAAGTAGGCATGAATGGACAAGTAGAGATGAGGGAGTACTTCCTATACGGTTGTCCTCGCATTCCCAAGTGATCTCTAGTCTGTGTTTGTCATTTTCACAGACCTTCACATACGGGATGCGGATTCCGTCTGGTGTAGCTAGCGGGTTCCGACTGGTGTATCTATGAAGTCAGGGTTCTCGATGGATTTTATCAAGATGAGTGAGGCATGAAAAGTGTTGTCAGGAAATCACATATCAAGTCTAAGAAGTGGATCGATCGGGTGTGAATCTGATGGCATATCCGAAGGTAGTGGCAGCCTGGAAAGGGTTGGACCAAGCCTCCATGAGTATTATCGGATGGTCCTACGCTCTCGGAAGGGTAGAGCCTTTCAGTACTTAGAACACAGTGCACTTCTATGGCAAGATCATCACTGGCGTGATCGCCATTCCGAAGTTCCTAACGTTCTCTCTCGTACTGGTAGTGTAGTCCTTCGGGTTGGTTCTTAGGAATCTCAAGTGGTCTTCAGTTTCGTGTTTTCTGCCAACTGGCTGATAGAGGCTTCCTAGATCGTCAAGTGGGTTGAGCGATTATGGTTATCGGTTTGCTATAGAGTGTCTATCCCAAGCTTGTGCAAAATGGACCTGCACCAACGACGCTTGAGATGCGGAACCCTGAGAATCGGGGAGATAGGGCTTCACCAGACGAGTGTTGGACTATCTCCGGAGGTGGTTCTACTATCTCTGCTTGAGATAGTATTCGGGGAACACCTATTAGTCCAAGGAATCTCTAAGACTGTGGTTTATTCTAGCGTGGAAAGTGCGTGCTCCTGCGTAATCTCTCGACTAACACCAAGGCTGGTGTCGAGTCTATAATTCTTTCGGGATCCGGGTCATGAGATTTAACGCAACTACCTTCGCACTTGACCAAGTATTCTTGGCTGCGAAGGTTACCCTGTGGTTCTCGGTATCCTAGTGTTTACTTCGGAAAATATAATTCATCGTCTATAGGGCGACGACGATTTCCTCCTTGCGAGAGGGTGGAGGATGATAAGCACCACTTGTCTATAACTGGGTGGACAAGGTGCCTGAGTAGTTAGAGCATCAGTTGCAACTACTCTACCGAAGGTTCTAAGTTTTCTCGGCTTAAGTCAAATCTAGTGGATATAGGGTCTCTGCACTCGGAACTTTACCAGCTCAATCCGCAGTATTTCTCTTGATTTATGCTCCTATGTTATCGAATGGGGGTGAAAGTGTTTTGCGAAGAGGTTCATGGTGGAACTCATGCTTGGCTTAACCGTCAACACTTAATGGATGCCAGCAGTATACCTGGTTATAGTGGTCAGCCTCCGGAGTTCTATTCTCTGGGTTCACGAACCTGAAGTGCGAGATGCGGAGGATCTCCCGAGGAATCCAAGAGGTATGCTTCGGATGGTTGTCGTCTTCTGAAGTATCTACAATGTTGTTCACTTCGGTGTCTATCTGACTACTAGAGGCCGGTCCACAGCGAACGGTACCCTCTCCTGGGTACTTCGGGAGGTTTGAAATAGGAGAGACGGTTGACGAATCGCATTAGGTTTGATTGTTTGTGTTAGGTTCGGGTTCGGAGGAACCTTTATTTGCCAATATGGCTATGGAGAAAGATCACAGCACTATGAATGTACACATGGTTGCACGAAGTTAAACCATGCTCAATAGAGTCGTCGAAGTTGGCACACTTCGACATGATATAAAGTGAAGATCGATAGAGTCATGTGCCGGATAGGCACACAAGTTCTAGGCGTCTCGGGTTTCGTCCTATGTATCGCTACTGCGGATACTTGGACCGATTAGAGTCGACGCGGAACTATAAAGAGTTCTAAGTGCTTCCGAATAGAGTATCTTTTCATGAATGGATTCGCACGAGGCATTTCTATAATCGCCTCACATATACTAGTCATGTATATTTAAGGCGGGGAGGACTGTTGACTGAGCGACTCCGCCCTAAATCCACAACCAAACGAGGAACAGGAAATGAGGCGGCATTCGCTCACTCTAGGTCTGTCCATCTCAAATATACATGGCCGTAACGTATATGTTTAGCCATCATAGTTTTACCTAATGAATTTTAAATTTTATAACAGTGCTGCGACTTTCGCCTTACTGGAAAGAATTTATATTTGAATTAGTCTTTTATTGTTCTTAACTTAGTTATCCGAGATCGAGAGACGTACCAAAATCTAACGAGTTTCCTTGCTGCTTCTCCCTAAACAGTAGTGTCAGGCTCCTTCTGTGTCTTTGTCTTTCTCTTCGGTTGGGCAGTCCCTCTTAAAGTGTCCCATATTACCACATAGGTGGCAAACTATACGGGTCGCCACATTGGTGACTGGTGTAATGAACTCAACCGGGGTTCTGCAGACACGAGCAGTATGCCCAAGCATGTGGCACCTAGCACAATAGAGTTCCCGGCAGGCACCATGATGATGGTAGCTGCACTTGCTGCAGTGGGGAAGGCCTCCTAGGTATGGTCTTCTTGAGGCCGGGAAGGAAGGATTGACAGGGGTATCGACCGCCTCAGCTCGTTGCCCTTCGGAAGGTCTTGGAGCCGAGGTACTTCCCTCCTCTATCTTGAGTTTTCTCTTTAGTGGGTTCAGTGGGGGTTCTCGGGTGGCTAAGCGTGGAAGTGTTGGTTGCTTCCTTCCATTGCCAGGCTTGGAAATCCCGACAGGGCCCTTGCTAACATTGGCGTTGTTAGCATTCAGGTGAGCCATGACAGCTGCTACGGCTGCTGAGACTGCAACTTGGAACGTAGCTTCATCGAATAAGAGGGCAGGTTTCTTGCTTGCGGATTAGTTACGCTTCTTTGGTGGCATGGTTTTTCCTACACGGAAAGGAATACAAGGTAATGAGAGACGATGGTTAACCCTGGACATTTCTATCCTGAACGTATTAGGCATAAACTTTTCCCGTGCCTCGGGTACTGGCTGTCTGAGTGTCGACCTACATCCCTATGATGTAGTCCTGGTAATCAAGGTAAGAGTATGAGTGTCGGAAAAAGGCCATAAGATGCGAGTCGTTCCTACTAAGTTATCTTTATACTTGGAAAGGTTTCATTCTCCGGCCTGGAGAGGATTGAGAACGGTTCGGAACGAAATCGTGGAAAGAGAGGCTCATGAAAATTTATGGCTAAGCACACTCAAGAAAGGTGCGGGGGATCCGCCCTAATCGTGTATCTGGAAACGGAAAACGACGATTTACCTAACACATAGCGTGAGTAGTGTAGCCACTAACTCACTAAATTGCATTATTTTAAGGGTTTATTAGTGTGACGAATACGAGGAAAAGACAATTCCCGGGTTCCATGTACTAGCTCCCTCGGTCTGCCTCGTATCTTCGACTGGAATCGGCGTTGGCTTCCTTCGGGTAGTTTCCTAGGGTTCTCTTCTTGTATGGACTTATTGAATTTCTACTCCGCCTTCCTTCTGATTCCAACTGTGGGTGTCATCACTTCATGATGGATGACTAGGAATCCCCGAAGTTTAGGCGAATCTCTCACCACTGTCCTTAAGAGAATATGGGCACTTGGTGCATTCAATAGTCTCGACCCAGTTCATTTATTTCCGAACAGGAAATCTTCTCAATGAATCTCCTCGGGGTCGGAATCAACTCTTCAGTCAAGCACTGAAGTGGGTAGGGTTTTCTACAGGGTTCGCGCGAGAATGGAAATGTCTAGAGAATCCTAAGGGATTATTAACATTTCACTGTATGATCCATATCGAGTCCTGCTACGATTACACAGGGTATACAAATCATATATAGCTTAGACCTGATAGGGCTTCGAATATGTGATACTACTCGAGAACCACATCCCAACGAGGAAAATGAAAAAGAGCGAAACCACACATTCTCAGCCTATGGGGTCCTTATTATATATAACCTTGGGAGTACACCCTCTGTAGTTGTAGGTATATCGATAAGGATCTTTTTAGTTATTCACGCAAGGTTGCTTATGTAATCTAAAATACCCATATGGTATTTTAACTCTTGTTTGTTTTCTTATCTTCTGAATTTCATTCTGGGATTTGTGTAGATCTTTTAGCGTCCTAAAATACTCCCATAGTAATTTAACTTTATGTTTGGCTCTAGAATTCCTATTTGGTAAGTTTCAGATCTGCTGCACACCAATATCACTCCCGAGCACACGTTCATCGCATCTCGGATAAATGTAGTTGATCAGGTTACATTTATCCCAGCTTACGATTACATAACTGCCCAGGTCTGACTGTAGTGCTCAACATCCGAAGACTTTTATTATTGTTTTTCTTGTGATACTTTTGTTCGAGTGTTTAGATTTTGGATGTTATTATACTTTGGTAAATTATGGTTATATTTTAAAGTATAATTCTTGGTCAGAGTGTTTTATCCCATTGTATTTATAGGTTGTATATCTTTTATGAATTGATATACTTAGCTCACTATAAACAATGCTCTGATACCAATCTATCACACCCCAAAACCGGAACGGCGGAAACGTTCTGGGGTGGATGACGTCATGTCAAGTATCACAACACATGCATATAGTAATCAAAGTACAACAAAACATTTCATTAATAGTAATAATTTTACATGGTTACATTACATAGTATCAAAGTAATACAAGCAACATGTATAAAGTGCCGCAAGGTACTCAAGCCATCCTCAGCAGCAGCTCCGGGGATGTACCTGTCTAATTGCTGACCTGAGATTACAAGCTATTTGAAAAGCGAGTATCAGCATTTTTACAAATGCTGGTGAGTTCATAAGTATTTAGTGTCATTTAGTCAAATAACTTTAATAAGTAGTAGTTTAAGTGTTTTCGTTGCTTCAGTGTTCTTTCCAGAAAATCCTATATTTTCTTTAAATAAAGCAGCCTTCTACCAAGACTGTTTCAGTGTATTGTGGTAAGAGGTAGTTTTCCCTTAATTGCTATTTTTATCAAAACAGTGAATTTGATTATTAAAGAAAGCAGGAGACATCAGGGAATAATATATGCCTCAACAGTGAGGACTGCTGACTAAGGCAAAGAATAATAGACTCCAAGAGGGTATCGAATTAACGACACGCCTGGTTCAGTCTAACAAAGGGGAGACATAGACCCCAGAAGGTACCAAATGAAAGGTACAGCTGGTAAGGTCTAAAACAGCGAATATAGGCCGAAGACGATACCAATTGGAAGGTATCTTTCACAAGGTCAAAACCGAGACTACAGACCCCAGACAGTATCAAATTAAAGATACAGCTAGCAACGCCAAAACAAAGACTACCCCAGACAGTATCAAATGAAAGATACAACTAGCAAGGTCGAAACAGAGAATATAGACCCCAGACAGTATCAAATGAAAGATACGGCTAGCAAGGTCGAAACAAAGACTATAGACCCCAGACAGTATCAAATGAAAGATACAGCTAGCAAGGTCGAAACAGAGACTATAGACCCCAGACAGTATCAAAACAAAGATACAGCTAGCAAGGTCGAAACAGAGAGACTCTAAAAAGTGACATCAGCATACAGTGTAAATTGCTGACGAAATACCGTTACCTTAAAGCCATGAATTATAAGGTAACCCAGGATACTCGTAACCATACTGACTAGAGTTCCAGACGCCCTACAAGCATCTATATAATGTGACATTTGTCACCCCTTGGCTTGGTGGGCCGTGGACTGTAGCTAGCAGTCAGGGTGCGGGGTTGTCAATCCCGTATAGGCCTATACACATAATGTCCGCTCTCCCTACAGGAGACTCTGGTTACCAACTAGACGACGGAGAAGGCCGCGTCCCGAAGATGCATCCCAAATAGAGGATAGTGTGTTTCTAGAGGGGAGTGGGTTTCTAATGTAAGTGATATACTAGAGGTAAAGACTTCCCAATAGTGGGTTTCTATCGAAAGTATAGACTTGAAGTAGAGACTCTTAACTGAAATATCTGAATAACCCGTATGCCTACACTTGTATACATAGTATATAGCTAATGAATCAAATGACATTCGGATGGACATCCGATCCCACCAGACCACATCTCAACGAAGAAAAGGAAATAGGGCGGACAACCTTCCTAAGTCCTTCAACCATTATTTATATGCATTTACACGAGCACAAACATACATCTATCTATGCTTGAGTGGGTATCAAGTAAAAAGGATTCTCGTGAAGTAGGAGTGTTTAACAAGTGAAGTAAGAGCGGTCGCAAGTGAAGTATAAGTGTCGAATAAGTATAGGCGCATCGCGAAGTGGATATGACCACAAGTGAAGTAAGAGCGTATCAAGTATAAGTGAAGTAAGGTCGATCTCAAGTATAAGCGAAGTAGATTCGTATCACTAAGTAAGAGGGTGAATAAGTATAAGTGTCATCAGGTATAAGTGACTTCAGGCATAAGTGAAAGCATTACTGAGTAGGAGTATAAAATAAGTATAAGCAAAGTGGCAGTAACTTAAAGTAAATATATACATGACAAGGAATCTTAATGAAAAGCCTTTACGAATAGAAAATTCCACACATTGTATTCTTTTGTAAAATATGTTTGAAAATCTTGGAAAATCTTTCACAAACCAATTTAGAATGAATTTAGTTTAAAAGGTATAAGTAAGAGTTTTAAAACCATTGAAAAGCGTTATAACGTCCTCCTCAGTAAAAACAGTGTACAGTGGCAAAATCTAGTGCATGCGGGTTACCAATCACATGTGATTGATATGATAACTGGCATGTTTAACTTGTAATCCCCCCTATAAAACATTTAAAAGGTTCATTCAGGGGTATGAACTCACCGACGGAAGTGTCGTTTGGGCGTTCGGGGTCACGCAAGGACTTGAACACACACAAGGACCTATTTTAACATATGATAACATATGTTCACATACAATTAGCATATAATATACTAATTAAACAATTATACACACTCAAAGGAGTGGAAAACACTCCCGGTTGAGTGTTTGGGGTCCCGGGTAGCGTTTAAGGGTGCTAAGGGTCTCCTATCAGCTGTGGGACTTTGCTATACTCACATATCTAGTGTGTAAAGGGGTTTAAAGCATCAATATGGACCAAACAAGGAGTTTACGGTCCAACCTAAGGGATTTTACGGCCGTAAACTCCCAAGGTCATAATCCTTGGGTTTTGATGCTTCTAGCTTGTTCCTTGATTTATTCTAAGCACTTTTCCCAAAAGGCATGAGTGGATTTGAGGTTCCTAAGGGCCTTATAATGGAGTTTACGGCCTAAGAACAACTCCTAAAGGAGTTTACGGCCGTAAACTCTAAATCCTTGAGTTTTGTGATGTTTCAAGCCCCTAATGCCTTTCTACTGATTTCTAATGAAGTGTGATGCTATTTTGGAGGATTAAAACCAACATTTGAGGGGGGTTTTAGGGGAGTTTACGGCCTAGACAATGCTTGGGCCGTAAACTCCATGAAATCCCTCATTTTTCTTGTGTTTAAGCCCTTAATTCCATTCTAGCATTTTATAGAAATAGCCCTTAATTCCATTCTAGCATTTTATGGTCATTTGGGGGGCAAAAACCACAAATTTTGGGCATGAAATAGGGTGTTTACGGCCTTGACCATGTCTGGGCCGTAAACTCCTTTCTTTAATTCATTTTGGAGTGTTTCAAGGGTCTAAACTCAAAGGAATAAGTCCCTAAATTGTGTAATAAGCCCTAGGATGAGTTTGGTGCACATTTGGGACCATGACTTGTGGAGTTTACGGCCTAAGCATGTGCTTGGGCCGTAACCTCTTCTTTGAGTCCTAAATCCATGCATTTTAGTGATTAAACACCCCTAGGCTATATCCCCTAATAGTTTCTAAGCTTATGGTCAAGTTTAAAGGCATATTTGGCACCTTTTTAGGGGTTTACGGCCCTAGAATGTTCTTGGGCCGTAAACTCCTTATCCTATGCCTTCTTGGATGGTTTTTGGGCTTTAAACATAAATCAATACGCTTAGAATAAGCTAGGGTAAGCGGACTTACAATATGGAAGCGTTTGGTTGCGAATTCGGGGCGAAAACGGGTCTAAAGAGAGAGTTTAGAGAGAGAGTGTAAAAAGTCTCCAATGGACTCCACTCATCCTTATATAGGTTTCACAGTCAGGGCTCAGTGAAATTTTACCCGATACTGCCGTTAAACGGGGCTTTTGGTCACACCCGATTTAGGGGTCGTAATATTAATACTTGACATTTTCCAATTGAATGAAAATGTGTGTCCTGTGTTTTTATTTCCTTTTATTACGACTTAACGGCATGTTAAAGGTAATCAAATGGAATTTTTATTAAATTGATGCCCTCTAATTAACGGAACTTTTATACAGTGGAATATTCCGTTAACGGTAACGGGGAAATGTAACGGGGCAACTTGGGTTGTCACAATATATATCAATCTAAGCTTTTAGATTTGAGATGAAGTATAATTTCCTCTCTCTTAATTATAGCAAAACAACTTTTTCCCAAATGAAACCTTTTGTTTTCTATAATTAACATTGCTAACTGGCAACCTTTATCATAATTATCATGTTCCCACTAACATGATGATTACTAGCATAACACTTATGCTCCCACTAGCTTTGACATGTATCCAGAAAACAACTGGACTTCTAGAGGTCAATACTAGATTGCTTTGATAAGACTTTATCAAAATCATACACCTTATCTTAGATAGCTCACAGGTGTGTCTAAACAATTTCAGAAAAATGAAAAGGGATGTCGTAATCATAGTCTCAATTGTTTAGACCTTTGCTATCTACTTCAAATCTACTTGGTGGAAGTGTTTCCTCACCATCATTTTCATGAATCGGAGAGAAACCTTATGACCTTTAGATTTTATTGTATATGTGTTCCTTTCCATGTGAATTGTTTTGTCAAAACCATAATCACAAGACAAGATTAGTGACAATTCGAAATTCATATGGACTGACCTTATGCAATCTTAAATTCTTGTCACGTGGCTGCTCAAGGGCCTGCTATCGGTTCCAAGTTGATATCCAACCAATTGAGAACTCTAAGAACTCATGTGTAAATCCAACATTAACTAGAATACGCACAGAAATAGAAATATGTCAACACGATAGGTTATAAACCTCACGTCGTGTGCTAGTGTTAAACTATAGGTTTTTATTCTTGATTAGATCTTCAAATTCTTTTTAGGATCTTTAAGATTCTCATTGTCCTCTTGACTTATAAGACAATCTTGCCAAATATTCAAGAGATAGTGCGGATTCTTTATCAAGACAAACACTTCACACAAATGGCCTAAGTTGGTCTTTGTTTTATCCAAAATGGATAATGACTTAGGAGGGTAATAAGGTTTTTAGTTTCTCTGTATTAGGTCACTAAGGTTTTTTTTGTGCGTATTAGACCAATATGGTTGTTATTACCGTTTAGAAATAATCCTTTTACCGGTTTTAACCGGTAAAAGGACTATTTCTAAACGGTAATAACAACCATATTGGTCTAATATGCACAAAAAAAACTTAGTGACCTAATACGGAGAAACTGGAAATCTTATTACCCTCATAATTCATTAGCCCTAAGTATTTAGAAAAACATGCTTACTAATCAATTTGACTTATTTGTTTGACTGAGAATAGTTGCTTCCATTTAAAATTATCTCACAACCCCTCCAGAACTTCTAAGTCCAAAAACTCATATGATTGATGATCTTCATTACATAAATATGCAACATTTTTTCAATAACTTCTTTTTTGTCATTTAAATGTTTACATGAACACATCCATATGTACAAAAACAACCTCGCTTTGATACTTCCCATCAATGTCTACATTTGATAACGAATGGAAATGTAAAAGCAACAGGGACTTGCAGAGGATGTCTATTATCAATATTTTATAAAAAGAAAAACCACAACATGAACTAAGAAACTGAAGTTGCAAAATGAATAAAAAAATCTACATATAAACAAACACATACATACTATATACAACACATAAACGGAAGTTTATAAAGCATGAAACTTAATGACAGGAAAAGTAGAAAACTTAAAGAAGACTTTATAGAAAGAAAGATCACCCTTACTAGCCACAAATGGTTGAAAACATCAACAAGAAGATCAATATGACCATTGAATCAACATGTTGTCTTATCATGACTTCAGTAGATGAACTACTGAAACGTAAGAATTGCAATTGAACTCTATTAGCATTTGAAAAGGGAATTAGGGTTCCAGAGAAGACGACGAAGGGTTAAAAAAAATTTTGGACCATTTCTCGGTTTGTGTGCTTCGCCATATATAGGAGTAGCAGGTTATATGGGACAACGTGAGTTTTAAATGAAGTAGTTTACCGTTGATGGTCATATATTCTCTATGTCTTTAAAATTAGGGTTAAAGACTTAAGAGGGTAATAAGGTTTCCAATTTGTCCGTATTAGGTCACTAAGGTTTTTTTGTGCGTATTAGACCAATATGGTTGTTATTACCGTTTAGAAATAGTCCTTTTACCGGTTAAAAACCGTAAAAGGACTATTTCTAAACGGTAATAACAACCATATTGGTCTAATATACACAAAAAAAAACCTTAGTGACCTAATACAAACAAACTGAAAACCTTATTACCCTCCTAAGTTATTATCCCTATCCACAACATCACAACTTACCAATTTCAAATGTACAAGAGTAGGACACTTTTACTCTTACATTCGACAAGTGTGTTAAATCTTTCTTTAAGATATGTCACTCAACTTACAGTCTTGGAGTATGACTCTAAGATTTGTTTTGGAATGAAGTATGACTCATCTTCATGATTTGACCACTTCAACATTTCATAGCTCCTCTTCTTAGCTATCAGAATGCACTTAGAGGATGAATTGTGATAAGGTCTCTTAATCATTAAGATGATCATATAACATGATACTAAAGTGATCTCCCATCTTTTCAGATTTGAGAAACTTTTATCCTTCTGCCTAATTTGATTCTTCTTTTCCGCTCTGTCATACATTGGAACCTTTTCCAATGTCTCAGAATTACACTTATGCTTGTAAGTATAACCATATTTACTGAGCCATAGTAAACTATGACAAATAGTCTTATCGATCTTTTGCGGTGCACTTAACCAGTGTACAAGAATGTGTACTCGATCCCTTAGTCCTTTACTTGACTCACACATCAATGTAAACAAGTAGTTGTCATAATTATTTTTCCAATGCTTGAAAGTTCTCATTCATCATGCTATACATCTTGCTTGATTCCAAGTTTCTAACCGACTGAAACTTGGGTGATGAGAATCTTTCCTTATTTGGTAAATTTAGACACTACCACAAATGAAAGAATCAAATTCATATTTCCACTCTCGCTCTTAATGGAATCTTATAAGCGACAAATATTTTCACAAATGTCATTGTAAGGATATTTTAAAATAAATAAAATCAAAAATTTTCCTTTTATTTTAAAAACATTGCGGAAAAACTATCCTTACAGTGCAAAAGCACATGAAAACTTTGTTGTTATCTATTCCTAAGCAATATATCATAACTCCTAAGAAGTAGCTCAAGAATCCGATCTTCAAACTATGCGATAGAAATCCATCTACGCGATTCGATTCAGCATATTATTTCTTTAAGTTTCTTCACTTTTCTTTGATTCTTAAAACATCAACATGTGAGCCAGTCACATCATGTATCAAGAATCTCATAATAGAAACTTAGCAGAGTCAGATAATGGACTTTACCTGAAGTAGAGTCAAATTTATTAACTTTAACATCCTTAGGTAAATTTGGTTGCTTCACAACTAATGCCCCTTCCTTTGGCAATATAAACATATGGACCCTTTGGTAATGGTATGCAGGACTATCACAGACTTAGCTTTTCTCTTTACCATTTGGTCAACCGAGTTGACTATGGCCGATCCCTTTCCATTGAGTAGAGAAAGCTTTTTCTGGATTTCCAGTGTCATCATTGTCAATGTCCATAAAGTTTTATGAAGTTGATCTTAGCAAATAGATAAGATCATTAAGGTTCTTTTCATAGTCTGTTTCATATGAGTCCAAAAGGAACTCACTATGTGACATAGAAAGTAGTTGAGCCACCAACATTCTCAAGACTTTGACACCCAACACTCTCGGCTTGTCATTGTGTGACTACATCTCCAAAATGTGATCACACATAGACCTTTGCTTGCCAATAGGGATTGAGTGACCTTAAACTTTTCAAGAACTTGTGGGTTAAGGAGAATAATTGGAGGAGGTGAAAGAAGTATCATTTCCATGGGACATCATCTTCATTTAGGAAAGCTTGTTTCAAGAGATTTAGGAATATCATAAATGTCTAAACCAGACATCTTTTGGGAGATATTCAAGATAGTTGATTTAAAGTTCCAAATATAACACCCAATATGAAATATTAAGGCTAGGACCCAACACAACACTTTTATAACTTGGAAGAGGGATGCCGTAATCCAAAGTATAAAATATTTGAAGGTAGGTGAATGACGATTCACCAATTTCCACCAAGATAAATGAAATGTCTTATTAGGTTTTAATTGGTTTTGAAACTCCTAGATTCTTTTGAGATTCTTTGAAATTTTTAATGGCATGTTTCAATCTCGAGTGTGCCCTTCAGGTTTTATGACTGGGATGCCGAGGATCATAAAACAAGGTGTGAATAACCATGCAAATAGACTTGGTACCCTTAACATTTACCCCTCAATCAATGTGCTGGTTAACCACATGCGCGCCACTGATACTATGATAAACATGAAGTTACCCTTTGCTTACCTTGTTAAATCCAGGTTAGTGTACTGGTTTACCATACACACTCCACTAATGAATTAAGCAAAGTGCAAAGTGTAATTACATGGGTTAGAACCATATTCACATTTTCCTAAGTAACTAAGATTGGTAATTTATAAGAGTTTAGTTACTTACTATTTATCATTAATACTTTTAGTGAAGGGAGAATTATAGTCCTTGTCCTATCCGTTTGGCTAACGACCCTCCACCAGTCAAGGAAGCGGTGGGTGAGAGTTGACACCCATTAAGCTGCCATTTTATAGGCAGTAACCTTATACCCCTTATAGACCGGCTTCGTGAATGAGGCCGACTAATGGTAAGACTGACTTGCTCTTATACATATTAATATATATATATATATATATATATATATGTATATATATATATATATATATATATATTATTAACTTATAATATTATAAAGTAAAATGGTAAAATTTTTACTTTTAAAATTCTAAGGGCTTAACTTGGAATTAAAGTATTCATAAGAGAAAACTTTTCAAATTCCAAAACATGAGGGAAAGTTTTGAAAATATTCAAAACCAATTAATTCTATAACTTATGTGTTTAAATTAGTTTTAACTAAAAAACTCTTCAAGTTCCATAACTTGAGGACAAGTTATGGAGTCATGAAACCATTTAATGAGGACAGGACTCTTCATTTTGTAACCATTGCCAACTTTTATGAGTTTTAAGAAACTTTAATGTGACTTTTCATGTAACCTGATGACAAGTTACACAAACAAATTTTAGAATCAATTCTTAGATTAAAATGGATCAAAGACACATAATCAATCAACCATTTCTATTAATCTAAGCAACTTGTATAAACAAGATAATTAGAATCAAACTTTTTCATGTAATTAGTATAACACTTAACCTAATACAAAACACGAATCTATTGACAATTATCTTTGACATTGGATTAGTATGAACATTACCATATCAAAAATAAGTTTATAAGTCCAAAAACAACTTAGGGTAATGTTCCTAGTCCAATTCCAGCCAACACAGTCGAATATATGTTGTCTAGGGGGTCCAACTCATCGAGTGCATGAACAAACTCGACGAGTTGGATGCTTTTTGCCTTGGACTCGGTGAGTCCATCAGTGGACCCGACGAGTCTGTTGTGCAGACAGCACCAAAAATCGATTTTTAAGCAGTTTAAGCCAGTATAATAAGAAACCAAACCTGGCTCTGATACCACTATTGGGTTTTGAGCATTCTAACACTCCTACGTGTACATGCAACCCTAAATACATTGGATCTATGTTTTCTCTATTATACATGCAAATATGAATATCCAAGGTATTATACTAACTAGCATACAAAAACATTGATTCACATGAAATATATCAAGTTAGAATACATACCTCTTAGATGTAGAATAACTCCATAATGCTGAAGAGCCTAGTGCCCCAAGTGTGACACCTCAAATGGTTCACACAACATCATATGCACTTGGAAAGACTTGAGAGAATATACACATTTCATGAAAATCGTCTAGCCCTTTCTATCACTCATACTGGCCAATTTTTCTCAAGAATATGATCTTTATACAGTGTCACAATTAGGGTAAACCCTAATTGTCATGTCGTTCCATTTCCTTGAATCCATGGGTTCAAATACACCATGTGTGACAACCCAACACTTTTAAACCGTACAATCGATCCATATATCTATAAATCACTTGAATTTAGCATCTTTTAGCAGAATGTTTGGTACGCACGAGTGCTTTAGGCTTAGTATATGATACATATGGGCCTTAAGAAGGGTTAGGAAGGGTGTTGCATCAAAAAATCAAGCCAAACACACCAGGAGAGGTGTATGCAGCCGCACACTAGACTGTACAGCCAGCCAGCCGCACACCCAACCGCAAACCCCCTCCAGCCTCACTCCTGACCCTGTATATATAGTAGAGGACCCCCCTTCCATTAACGTTTGGCTGCACCTTCTCTCTCTCTCTACTCTCTCTCTCTAGAAGCATCATCCAAGAACACTTAGAAGGCCTCCAAAACGTGAAGAACATCATCTTTCAGCTTGTCATAGAGGTATAACACTTGAATCTAAGCTTAAAACTCATAGTGGTCTTTGTGTTCTTCACCCCTTGAAGGAGTGTGGCCGCACACCTTCATCAGGTGGCCGCACACACTCAAAACACCCTCCAAAGTGAGGATATGGCCTTTATAATCGATCTAAGACTTAGTTTGACACTTGAAACCCCTCAAAATCGACACATAGGACTTAAACAAGGAGTGTACGGCCGCACACTCCTGTGTACGGCCACACACTCACCCTCTGTATGGCCTCACACTCTAGTGTGCAGCCTCACACATAAGTCTAGCCGCATTCCCTAGCCGCACACTCACTTTTATGGCCATACACCCACTCTAGTACCCATATTTGGCCTTAAACATGTAAGAATCACTAAGTACGAAACATGGGACACTTAATCCTTAAGAATCCAAGTCTTTAGGGTGTTTTCCCATCAGTTTTAGTCATAAAACACCTTAGCTCTAACTCATATATGTGTCACCATATGATTAATAGGTACCACTTGTGTTCAGAGCATCCGTTGACATTCAGCACTCATATCGACCACACACTCGAACTCTACGATAAACGGTGAGTTCATACCCTCCTTAATTAACTTTTTAAATGTTTTAATACGCTTTTATGGGGAGGATACAAGTTGAATCAAACAACTTATGGTACTAATCATATGTGAATTATAACTTGTTACCAAAAGGATTTTCTATACTTTCAAATTACCTTGCCAAGTAAATTGTTTTAAAGGTTTACCAAACTCATTTTCATGTTTAATTGTTCTAAAACTATTTTTCAATGCTTTTAAACTCATTTTAATTTCAAAATCATATCTACACAAATATATTTATATAAGTAAGGATTGAAGGACTTAGAACTGATAGCTCACCTTATTTCCTGTTCTTGTTTAATTGTGGACTTAGGGTATTCTGTTATCTTTCCGACTGTCGTTGAATTCTTAGTTATATATCATATATATTTGTGTTGGATATAAAAGTCTTCACTTCAGTTCAACACCTTTGTGTATTAAGGGCATTCGACCAACATCTCTATTTAACTATAATAGGTATAGTTAAGGATTACCATTCATTAGTAATTGCTACTATGATACTCACTATGGTCAGTACAGTGACGAGTCTATACGCACTATACACTATACGACGAGGACACTATTTACTACATGAAAGGAATACTATATGCTATACGAGAAAATATATACTAAAATAGAATGTGATGCACTACTTCTCGATACGACACTTTGCTATGCGATCGTCGTGTAACCAGAGCTTCCTGGAGGGAGAGTGAACACTATGTGTATAGATCTATAAAGGACAGACTCTCCCACATCCTGAATGATAGCTACAGTCCGAGCCGATTAGGCCTAGGAATAACAAAACATCACTACACTACTTGTGAGCTGGAGGGTCAACTGTTATACTATTGTCACTCAGCATGGTTACATACGAGTTCACGTTCAGACCTTAATTAACACATTAAGAATTTAAAGTAAAACAGACCCCCCGAGGTGTATACACATTTAATACCACTTGGAGCTTGCACTTCTACTTCATTTAACCGTCAGTGATACTGCTGGGGCAAAAATCTATTTTCTAAATTATTTTATATTAAGGAAATTTAAAACTATATTGATAGGAGGAAACCTTTACATTTTCAAAGAATCAAACTGGCAAATAACCGAGTCTTGGTAGATACTACTTTTGCTAGAAAATTATAGGATTTTCGAGGGATCGTACCATTTTCAAAACTTGATAACAAATACTGTATCACTAAATTTTTAAACACTTCTATTCAATCAATAATACTAAATACTTATAAACTCACCAACTTTATGCTGATACTCGTTTTCAAAATAACTTGTATTCTCAAGTCATCAGTAGACAGGTACGGATGCGACTTTTGAGAAGATGGTGCATATACAAGACCTCTCTCTATTTTAATTGTACTTTTGGTGTCTATCGAACTGTACAGAACACGCTTGTATTAAAATTATTATCTTAATGCAATGAATGTTGTTACTTGTCTTTACTATTATGCACTGTTATGATACTGTACATGACGTCCTCCACCCGAGAACGTATTCCGCCGTTTTTGGTTTTGGGGTGTGACACCATGGAGCATCCATGGAGCATCCTATGGGTTTTAGCCCAATTTGATAATCCATGGAGTCTTAGCCCGCTATATAAGTATGGATGATTTACACAATCAACCCATATATTTAATTAGTCTTCTTTTGATCACTTAATTAATGCTAGATTAATTCTTGATCAATACTAATTAAATAATCTTATTAATATATTATAACTTATAATATATTAATAAACCTTAAGTGTTATTTCTCTTATTTTAGTCTATCCAAATGCATGATGCCATGCAACCCAAATGGACCATGTCGGGTCGGGTCAAGTCTTACCAATTACAGTTATGGACTTAGACATTAATCCAACAAAAATATGGTGCGAAGCGATGACCTAAGTAATGAGCCAAAGCGATGAGCCATAAAGATGAGCCAAAGCGATGAGCCAAAAACGATGAGCCAAACGATGACCCATGCCATGGCCCCGTCATCTAGCAGGATATGGATGAAAACCATGGACTATTGTAGATAGTCTTATGGAATACTAGATGGATCGCAACCTGTAGGTGTTGTGAACGATGTGTTCATCCGGTGTACTCTAGAAACCCATTGACATGTATTGCAAGCGGACTCTCGAAAAAGATATTGTCAATAAACGACAAAAACCCTGGCGACCATGCAGACTTAGTGCCGATTCCTTAGGATACTCCTTAGGAATGACCGAACGAGGAATAACTGAATCTTAGGGAAGATCCTTAAGAGCAAAGAAGATAATGGGGATCAGTAATTGGGTTGATTGCTTGATGTTTAACTTAATAATTATATTATTGTGGGTTGAAAACCCTATGTACTCACATTACACTGAGAGATTAAGGAGATATACATCACTAGTGATAATGAATGTAAGTTCTGTTTATGCTTATGTTACTATATTGTCGATGACATCCTAAATGTTTTGAAATGAACAAAATTACTTTTCTTTGGAAATGCTTTGATAACGTATTTATCATGTTTTACTGGGAACAAATTCCCCAACATTTTTATTAAAAGATGTACTCTAATTTATATGAAGCATAAACAAAATCTTTCTTTTTTGGCGGTGAAAATGGGGATGTCACAGAATACTAGCATAAAAATGATGCACCCACTAGCTTTGACATGTACCTAGAAATCAACTAGGCTTCTAGAAATCAATACCTTTTAACTTTTTTAAGGAAGAGAAAATTTATTTTATGCAACGCTTCGATAAGTCTCGAATTATAATTCTTAAGCTAATACACCTTAGTTAGATAATGTGTGTGTGTGTTTTTAAATCCTTTCAAGACTGATAGATATATCTCTCGAAAGTACAAACAATTCCATGCCATTCTTCACAATTTAAAATATGAAGAAGGATGTCGTAATGATATTGTGAATTTGAGAATGCAATTTACACAACAAATATCCATATAGATTAGATCTTCAAAATCTATAAGCAAAAGTATTTCCTCATAACCATACCCATGAATTAGAGCAAAACATTTTTCCATTTGGATGCACTACTTCTCTATACGACACTTCGCTATGCGATCGTCGTGTAACCAGAGCCTCCTGGAGGGAGAGCGAACACTATGTGTATAGATCTATATGGGACAGACACTCCCACATCCTGACTGCTAGCTACAGTCCGAGCTGATTAGGCCCAGGGATAACAAAACATCACTACACTACTTATGACCTGGAGGGTCAACTGTTATACTACTATCACTCAGCATGGTTACATATGAGTTCACATTCAGACCTTAATTAACACATTCAGAATTGAAAGTAAAACAGACTCCCCGAGGTGTATACACATTAATACCACCTGGAGCTTGCACTTCTACTGCATTCAGCCGACAGTGATACTGCTGGGGCAAAACTCTATTTTCTAAATTATTTTATATTAAGGAAATTTAAAACTATATTGATAGGAGGAAACCTTTACATTTTCAAAGAATCAAACTTTCAAATAACTGAGTCTTGGTAGAAGACTACTTTTGCTGGAAAATTATAGGATTTTCTAGGGATCGTACCATTTTCAAAACTTGATAACAAATACTATATCACTAAATTTTTAAAAAATTCTATTCAAGCAATGATACTAAATACTTATGAACTCACCAGCTTTTTGCTGATACTGGATTTCAAAATAACTTGTATTTTCAGGTCATCAGTAGACAGGTACAGATGTGACTTTTCAGAAATGGTGCATATACAAGACCTCTCTTTATTTTAATTATACTTTTGGTGTCTATCAAACTGTACAAAACACACTTGTATTAAAATTATTATCTTAATGCAATGAATGTTGTTACTTGTCTTTACTATTATGCATTGTTATGATACTATACATGACGTCCTCCACCCCAGAACGTATTCCGCCGTTTTCGGTTTTGGGGTGTGACAGATTGGTGTCAGAGCCAGGTTTATAGTGAATCAAGTGTATCAACCCATAAAAGATATACGAACTATAAACAGTTCGGGATTAAAACACCCTGACCAAGAACATATACTTTTTAGTAATAAAATATTTAACTAAGTATATATGAACGTTCACACAATACACAGAGTCAGTATCATACTAGAATAGAACAAAAGTATTATGATTGTTGAACAGCACAATTAGACATAGAGACATGTAGTCAAATCTGGGTGGATGTAGTCTGATCAACTACATTTTCCTAGGAGTGACTAACATGTGCTTAAGAATGATAGTGGTGTTGCAACAAGTCTAAGAACTTACCAACACTACCACGAGAACATTAGAACAAGAATACTATAGTAGTATTCTAAAATTCTGTAAATTACATATGCGAAAACTAAAAGGTCGTTACTAGTAGATCAACAGTTGGTAAGTAGATACACCACGATTACATGTGACTAAGGCACTATAGACTTAGAATCCGTGACCTTTGCTTCATTTACTGTTCTTGTTTGATTGTGGACTTAGAGTTAGGGTCACTTATTCGAAGGTCTATCCTGCTTTAGTTACATGTAATTGGTATGCACTATACAAGTATTGGGTCGACTAGTAATGATCATCTAATAAGTATCTTAGATTAGCACGTCTACTAACCTTTCTTTCCCCATTATCGCGTAGATAGCATGGCTGGTTTCCACCTTCCCGGTGATCCGTACTATCCAAAACAGGGCAATGGAGGATGGCTCGAGGAGGAGTCAGACGATGAGCACCCGATTCCTTTGGATGATCATCGTGCAAAAGGCATCTCGGATGGGTCGGACTCCGAACCCAAAGTCAACAACCTACCTCCTATGGCTTCAGTCCCAAACCCTAACCCTCGCCAGGCCTTCCAAGGCCCGACGCTTGCATGGGTGGAATGCATAGAGACGTGGAGTGAAGACAAAAATCAACCCATGCACATCCTGGTCCGAAGGGTTGCCCGCAATGAAATCCAATACAGGACAGCCCTCCAGCGTATCGCAGAGGTTGATACCAATGGAGGACTGCACTCCCTTCGCACCAGTCGTCTAGAGCATGCTAGGGAGAGGTTTGCAGCGGACCACGAGGCCTTGCGTCAGGCATTAGCTGAGACTCGGGTTGAAGTCATAGAGCTCCGGGTTCGCCAGAGGGTCTACGAGCGACACCTCCTTGACATGGAACGTCAACTGGCAGACCTTAGGGTTCGCCCGAGAAACATCCGCCGCCACCGTTAAAAGATGACTAGTACATCTTTTCTTTCTACTTAGAAATAGCCATTAACATCTACGCTTGGATGAAACACTTGTCTATATAATAATCCTATCTTTCATTATGCTACGTAGTCTTCTAACTTGTCAATTATTTTCCCCTCATATGGTTTGATGTAAGGCTTACTGTTAGGCCGTTTTTTCCGAACTCATTTACATCAGTAATACCAGTATTATTGGCAGTTATTTAGTCTGTTGGGAAATCTATAATCATATGTTTCCCCACTCTGTTGCTATAACCCTATCCGATAGTTGGACTATGATGTTTTAAATCGTGAAACATTTTTCATCAAGATCATAATTGTTTCTCATTATGATCATAATCTATATAATTTTTTAGTAAAAGATGCCTCCTCGCAAGCGTCCGAGTAGGGACAGACTTGCAACTCAAACTCCACCACCACCTCCTCCTCCGCAGTTTGATCCTGTGATGTTTCAGACAGCTGTAACCACAGCTATGACTGTAACTCTGTCCCAAATGAATTATGGCGATGCAAGTGGAGCCGGAATGGACACCAACTCTAGACATGTGAAATCCATGCACGTACACAGGGGTGCACCTATAAGGATTTCATGAGCTGCAAACCAACATTCTTCAATGGAACCGGAGGGATCATTGCACTTTCCCAATGGATCGAAAGAACTGAATCCGTCTTCGAGATGTGCTAGTGCCCTGAGGAAAGCAAGATTAAGTTCGTTGTTGCCACCTTTACTGAAAGGGCCCAGACATGGTGGAATGGCCATGTCAATTCACTCTCCTTGGTAACAACCAACACCATGGGTTGGGACACACTGAAGGACCTTCTGAGAAGGGAGTACTGCCCTATGGGCGAAGTTTAAAAACTTGAGGAGGAACTCTGGAACCTCAAGATGAAAGGGACCGACGTGGTGGCCTATATGGCCAAGTTCTGCGACCTAGTAACAATGTGTCCTAACATGATCCCCACTGAGGGCAAAAAGAATGAACGATACATCTGTGGTTTAGTACCCTAGTATCGAGGAAACGTTTTAGCATCACGCCCGACGACCTTCGATAGTGCCAAGGAGTTGGCCCAAAGGTTGATTGATCATGAAACTCGCTCCACTCCATCAACAATCCCGACGATTACCACTACACCGCCCAAAAGAACCGACAACAAGAGGAAGCGTTGGGAACGAAAGAAGGGCAAGTCAACTCAATCCACTTCCAAAAACTAACAGATCATGGCTGTCCGTGCTACCACTACTCCGATTGCCCCTGTACCAGCCAAATCATATACTGGAAATCTACCCAAGTGCAATAAGTGCTCTTTCCATCATAACGGCCCCTGCCGTGAGATGCACTGCACCAATTGCGACCAGAAGGGCCATACCGCCCCGTTTTGCAGAGCACCTCCCAAAACCATTTCTCAGGTCCCCAGCACGGGAGTAAGCTAGTCCTGCTATGGCTGTGGCGAAGTAGGGCATTTCAAAAGAAATTGTCTAAAAGCTGGGAATACTGGAGGAACAGGAATTCTACTTGCTATTGGCCACAATGAAGTAGTAGCAGACCCCACAATAGTCATGGGTACATTCCTACTTGATAACTCTTATGCTTGTATCCTATTCGATAGTGGGGCAGAAAGAAGCTTCGTAAATCAAAACTTTAAACACCTACTTAAACAATCCCCACAACCGTTAAAAGAAACCTTCGTCGTAGAAATGGCTAACAGGAAGACTGAGAGTTCTAATGAGATCTACACGGGTTGCACCCTCACGCTAAATAATCACTCATTCCCAATCAACCTCATACCAGTATCGATCAAAAGTTTTGATGTCATCGTGGGCATGGACTGGTTGAGTCTCCATCATGCCGATATCCGGTGTTTCGACAAAGCCATCCGTCTAAATCTACCGAATAGCGAAACCTTGATGATCTACGGAGACAAAACCAGTACGAGCCTTCGGATCATCTCAAGTATCCAAGCCCAGAAGTACTTGCGTAAGGAATATCATGCATTCCTTGCACATGTCGTCGATATGAGCCGGAAAACGAAAGATCTAAAAGATTTCCCCCTAGTATGCGACTTCCCCGACGTTTACCTCCCTGTAGCCAAATCGCCCTATCGTTTAGCGCCTACTGAGATGCAAGAACTGTCTGATCAACTTAACGAACTACTCAGTAAGGGCTTTATAAGAGCAAGCTTCTCACCCTGGGGAGCACTGATCTTGTTCGTAAAGAAGAAAGACAGATCGTTCCGTGTGTGCATCGATTATAGAGAACTCAACAAGCTAATGGTCAAAAATCGTTACCTGCTTCCTCGTATAGACGATTTATTTGACCAACTACAAGGGGCGAGTTGTTTTTCCAAGATAGATCTAAGGTCCGGGTATCATCAATTGCGAGAGCTCGAGGAGGATGTTCCAAAAACAGCTTTCCGAACTCGTTACGGACACTACGAGTTCGTAGTGATGCCCTTCGGACTGACCAACACACCCGCAATATTCATGGACTTAATGAATACGGTGTGCCATCCTTACTTGGATCAGTTCGTCATCGTCTTCATTGATGACATAGTCGTCTACTCTCGAAGTAAGGAGGAGCATAGCCATCATTTACGAGAAGTCCTGGAAACCTTACTATCCGAGAAGTTATACGCGAAGTTCTCTAAGTGCGAATTTTGGATCCGAAGAGTCGAATTCTTAGGACACGTGGTTAGCGAAGAAGGGATCCATGTGGACCCATCCAAGATTATGTTGGATTAGTGTCAAAGGCTATAACTATATTGGGTAAGCACTTGATCCGGTTATGCATGGTCCTTTTGGGTTGCCTTCACCATAGCAACTGGATAGGGTGATTTAGAAAGAAGAGATATTATTATTAATGTATTATAAGAATAATATGTTAAAAGAATAATGATATTATTTGATTAATATAAGTGATAAATTAATTAGGAATTAATTTGGTGACTTAAAGAGATTAATTGAATAAAGGGGCATAAACTGTCAAATGTGTGAAAGTTGTATTTTGAGCTGATAATCCTTATGGATATAGGGTTGGACGATTTTAGGGATATGGATCACCTAGAAATCGTCCAAGGCCTTATCTAGAAGAGGATTTGGATTGCTTTGAGGCTAAGTTATCCAATTAGTGTTTTAAGGTGAAACCCTAGGAGCTCACAGTATAAATAGACCCATAGGGTTGAGGAAATGGGCAACCCTTGTGATTGGAGTAACCCTAGAGCCGATTTCCCTCTTCCTCATCTCTCTCAAATCATCTTCTTGCTAGTTGGTGTTTGTAAGCCATTAGAGGAGTGACATTTGTGACTCTAAGCTCCAAGAAGAAGAAGGTTTTCAAGCAACTCAAGGTACTATTCTAGATCTGTTTTCATATGTTTTAATTGTTAGTTTACATTAGATCTAGCTATAAAAGTCTTGGATATGTTGCATGTTCAATTAGTGAAACCTAGATCCAAACTATAGGGTTGTATGTGCACATAGGGAAAGTTCTTATATATGTCCAAAACCCATCAGTGGTATCAGAGCCATGATTGGTTTAATTTGAATATGATGCTTAACTGTTTTACTTGTTGAAAATCGTTTTTTCTTGCCCTCTGTCGACCCAACTCGGCGAGTAAGTGTTTGGACTCGGCGAGTTGGCCCTACTCGGCGAGTCCAAAGCTTGACTCGGTGAGTCCGAGCGTCAGACAGAGGATAATTCAGGATTTTGTTCCTGTTTTGTCTTGGATTGATACCTAAATCGTTTTATTATGTAAAAATCCGAATTTTAACTTAATTAAATGATTATCCTTGACATAAATATAGATAATTTCAAATCTTTTAAATATTGATTATTTATATGATAAATATTGGACTATTTAAGATTATTTGGTAATTATATAATGACTAAAATTGGATTAAGTCAAATATAGATAATTATGAAATTAATTATTTAATTTGAATTATTTTTTATTTGATCCCTATTTTTTGAAAAGTTCAATTTCTATCCCGAAGTTTTTGAAATTTGAATTTTGTGATTAATAGTTTAATTTAGAAGAATATAAATTTCAACCCCTGGAGTTTTACAAGTTTAAAATTCAACCCTATACTACTATATTATTAAAAGCTTAATAAATATATAAGTAAAATTAAAATGCTAGTCTTACCGTTAGTAGGCCTCCTTCACGAAGTCGGTCTATAAGCTGGGTATAAGGTTGTTGCATATAAAATGGCGCTTAATGGGTGTACACTCACACCCACCGCTTGCTTGACCGGTGGAGGGTCGTTAGCCGAACGGGTAGAATAAGGCAACTCTCTCTCCTCATTAATAAATATAATGAACCTATAAAGTAACTAAACTATTTTATAAAATTCTCAATCTTAGTTACTTTAGGAAAAGTGAATTGATGCAATCCCATGAAATTGCAATTTGCACCCTTGCTAAGAAGTTAGTGGAGCGTGTGTGGTTTACCGGCACACTAATTGGTTCTAAGCAAAGGTGGCAAAGGCTGATTCATTGTTTATCATAGTTCGATGGAGCGTGTGTGGTTTACCGGTACATTGAATAGATGATTGTAACAATGAAGGCACCATGTAGATTTGCATGGTAATTCACACCCGCTTTGTGATCCTCGGTATCCCAGTCACAAACTAGAGGGGCATATCGAGATTTAAACATGTCGTTGAAGAGTTCAATGAATCTCTAAAATCTAGGAATTCTCAATAAAACTTAAGGTTATGTTTTCGTGGTGAAGAATTAGTGAAGCGTCATTCACTTACCTCCAAATTAGTTACATGATTGGATTACGACATCCCTTTTCGAATATGTAAAAAATGTTGTTGGGTCCTAGCCCTAATTTTTCATTTTAGGTGTTTAATTAGGGATCCAAATTCTAATCAAACTTTGTCCTTTCTATTTGTAGATGTCGAACGCAAACAACGCTGCTGCTAACTCATTCACGTTAATGAGTCTTCGCCAAAAGGTGACCTTCGATGGTATGAACTTTAGCGAATGGATAAGATACATTCACACCATTACACGCTACGAGGACAAAGAGTATGTCCTCGACGAAAAGCTCGAGAAGGTCAACCCGGAAATCGCTACTCCGGAAGAGATGGCTGTCTTTGAGACACACGAACGTGATACAACGAAAGTCCAATGCATCATGATAGCCACTATGAACCAAGAATTCCAAAATTCCTATGAGGACATGTATCCTTATGAAATGCATTAAGACTTGATGGAGAGGTACCGCCAAAGCGCGAGGAAAAAGCACTACGAGATCATCACTAACATGATCACCGCTAAGATGGGAAATGGAGAATCGTTGACTGTGCACTTGCAAAAAGATGTAACGATATGTTGATCGTCTTCGCAAGTTAAATGTTAACTTTGGGGAGGATTTGGCCATCGAAATTGTTCTTCATTCCTTGCCTTCATGCTACAACCAATTTAGGATGACATACCACATGAACAAAGAAGAGGTCACCCTAAGCAAACTCCAAGGACTCCTAAGGACTGCTGAGAGCAACCTAAAGGACAAGTCTATTGCATAAACTCCCGCACCAACCACTGCTCATGTTTTGGCTATAGGGCAGGGAAAGGGCAAGAAGAGGAAGGCTCCTTCAAAGAGCCACCGCAAGGGAAAGTCCCAAGATGGTTCCTCTTTTAGTGGGGCCAAAGTTGACCCCGCTAAGCCCAACCCTAACCCAAAGGAGGCAGAGTGCCATCATTGCCACAAGATAGGGCATTGGAAGAGAAGCTGCTCGGAATATCTGCAAAGCCATCAAGGATGGAAAGATCAAGCTATCTTTTGCAGGTATATACACAATTAAATCTAGTAATTCATCTCACAATATTTCTTGGGTTCTTGATACATGATGTGGCGCAAGGAAGAATAAATCTAATCATGGGAAACAGAAGATCGTTTCCTGTCATCATGATTGGAGTATATTCTTTAGTGCTTAGTAATGGATTAGGTCTAGATTTAAACAATTGTTGCTACTCGCCAGATATGGCAAGAAACATCATTTCATTTCATGGTTTGTTTAGACAAGGATTTAGATATTCGTTTAATAATATGAATGGTTCTATTTATGCTTATCTAAATGGTGTTTTATACTTTGAAGCAATGCGTTGTAATGGAATTTATGAAACTGTTATGGTTGTAGATAACCTAGGAAATGATGTGTTGTGTATAGACTCTTCCAATAGTATGGATAAAGCATCTTTGTGGCATTGTCGTCTTGGACATGTCAACAAGAAACGCATAGCCCAACTCCAAAAGGATGAAGGGTTGGAGTCATTCAACCTTAGGGAAGAAGACACGTGCGAATCTTGTTTACATGGAAAGATGACCAAGTCACCCTTCACTGGCACTTGTGAGAGGGGTGAGGGTTTATTTGATTTCAAACATACCGATGTATGTGATCCCTTTAGATCCACCACAAAGGATGGAAACCGCTTCTACGTAACTTTCACCGAAGATTATAGTAGATATGGGTATATTTACTTAATCAAGCACAAGTCTGAAACATTTGAAAAGTTCAAAGAGTTCAAGAATGAAGTGGAGAATCAACTGGGCAGGAAAATCAAGGTGTTTCGATCCGATCGAGGAGGAGAGTACCTAAGTTTTGAATTCCACGACTATCTCAATGAATGTGGAATAGTTTCACAATTGACGCCACCTAGGACACCCCAGTTAAATGGTGTGGCAGAAAGGCACAATCGAACCCTGTTGGACATGGTTCATTCTATGATGAGTCGTGCTTCACTACCTATCTCATTTTGGGGTTATGCCTTACAGACTGCCGCCCATATCCTTATCCGAGTCCCTACAATGAAGGTTGCCAAAACACCTCATGAGATGTCGACAGGGAAAGCTCCCTCGTTGGCACATATCAAAGTCTGGGGTTGTGAAGTTTTCATCAAACGAGAAACTCATGACAAGCTCGAACATCGTAGTGAGCGATGTACTTTCATCGGCTACCCGCAGAAATCCTTTGGATATCTCTTCTATAGATCGAGTGACAATGTTGTCTTCGTTGCGAGGAGAGGGGTTTTCCAAGAACTCATAAGCCAAGGAGACAGTGGGAGGCAGATCAATCTTGAAGAGATTCAAGAGTCGAGTGATGAAGGAACCTCTACCGCTGGCGCTCAACCCGAGGAGGAAACTCCGGTTGAACCAATTGACGAGTCATTACCTCTTAGACGTTCCGAAAGATTTAGATTTCAACCCCAGTTGTATGGTTTTCATATTACTACCGAAGGAGACACGTATATTAGTGATAGTACACTAATAAATCTAGATGAACCTAATTGCTATAAGGAAGCCATGGCAGGACCAGAGTCTGCAAAATGAAAAGAGGCGATGGACAGCGAGATTCAGTCCATGTATGACAACCAAGTTTGGAAATTGGTTGACAATGTTCTCGGACGTAAGATGCTTGGGTGTAATGGATCTTCAATAAGAAGACCGACGTGGATGGAATGTGCACACATATAAGGCGCGATTGGTGGCGAAGGGCTTTACTCAAACTCCCGGAGTTGACTATGATGAGACCTTCTCACCAGTTGGGAAGATAAAATATATTAGGGTGATGCTAGCTATTGCCGCATTTCATGATTATGAGATACGTAAAATGGATGTCAAAACCGCTTTCCTTAATGGGAAGTTGGCTGAGGATGTTTACATGGCTCAGCCAGAGGGTTTTGTCGATCCGAAGCATCCAAATAGAGTGCGCAAGATTGAGAAGTCCATTTATGGACTTAAGCAAGCGTCTCGCAGATGGAATCTTTGCTTTGATGAGAAAGTCAAAGAGTTTGGATTTGTACGAAGCAAAGATGAATCATGTGTATACGTCAAAGCCAGTGGGAGCATAGTTAGCTTTCTCGTTTTGTATGTCGATGACATACTGTTCATAGGAAACGACGTCCCGGCTCTGCAGGAGGTAAAGTCCTGGCTCGGGAAGTGCTACGCTACGAAGGACCTCGGAGAGGCTTCCTATACTATGGGAATAAGGATAGTGAGAGAAAGAAGTAAGAGACTAATAGGACTTAGTCAGAATACTTACTTAGATAAGGTACTAAAACGTTTTAGTATGGAAAACTCGAAGAAGGGAGAACTACCGATACAGAGTAATACCAAGTTGAATAAGACTCAAAGTCCGAGTACCGAAGCCGAGATAGCTAAGATGAGTCGAGTACCTTAAGCTTCCGTAGTTGGCTCGATCATGTATTCTATGACTTGTACTCGTCCTGATGTGGCCCTTGCTTTGAGCATGGTTAGTAGATATCAAGGGAATCCTGGTAGAGCGCATTGGATTGCAGTCAAGAACATCCTTAAGTACCTTCAGAGGACCAAGGAATGGTTTCTAGTCCTCGGAGGGAGTGATGACTTAAAGGTGCAAGGGTATAGTAACGCCAGTTTCCAGACCGACAGGGACAACTACCGTTCGCAGTCAAGATGGGTCTTTACCCTTAATAGAGGAGCAGTAACTTGGAAAAGTTCCAAACAGGAAACTGTAGCTGATTCAATGTGTGAATCAGAGTACAGTGAAGCAAGCGAAGCGTCAAAGGAGGCAATATGGTTGAAGAACTTCATTGGCGATCTTGGAGTTGTGCCTGCTATAAAGGAGCCCATGGAAATTTTATGTGATAATGAAGGAGCGGTTGCCTTGACCAAGGAACCGAGGGATCTTGGTAGATCTCGACATATCTACATAAAATATCACTTTATTAGACATCGAGTAGAAGAAGGACAACTCGTGGTTAAGAGGATATCATCAAAAGATAACCCAGCAGATCCGCTTACGAAGGGACTGAGAAGGGTTAGGCACTTGCAACATGCTAGGAGTATTGGGCTGAAGGATGATATTAGTTTAGATTAGATAGTATTAGAAACGTATAATAGATAAATGTAATTGACATTTGATGATTAAATAAAGGAGTATTATTTATAAGTAATGTTACTGTCTTATGTTAATTGTTTAGCTATTGTTTCACTTTGCATGTTTTGACTTCCAGAATAATTGAGTTTATTAAGAATAATCGAATTATTCAAACTGTCCACAATCGTTCATATGTTGGAAGTCGGTATGAATGAAGATTGTTATGAATTGCTTTGTAGATTGTCTAAATGGTATTAGACATAGCAAATGTTTGCTATAACGTTCATGAGTGCTTATGAACAAGTTTTGAGCATTGGAATAAACCCGCGCTTGGAGGAATCACTTTGGAGAGATCGCAAGACGATGATATCATATGGTCTTAAAACCTAGATATATTGTTTATTATTTACTAATTGGTTGTACATTGATAATGTGAAACCGCATCAGTAAACTGATGTCATAAAACGCATTGTTGTGTATAGTTGATTAGTCGATAAGTAAATGCATATAAGTCGAATTTTATCTGTTACTTTTGTCCTAAGAGGGTAAAAGCGATATCACGGCCGCTCGATGATTTGATTTGACTTATGTGTCGGGCCCGGCCGGGACTGAATTGATGCGTTCAATTAAGTTCTATGTCAAATAAATCTGAGATCGAGAAAATAGTTGTTGGACAATGAGTATGCCAATGTTTCATGAAATCGTCTGTATGATATCAAAACAGAAGACTGTACGATCCCTTATCTAAACAACAGGTTACTGATAAGATCAGAGTTGACAGTGTCTTTGAGAGCTACGATTGCTAATCGGATTGTGTTTTCGTTTATAGTTACTGGACTTAACCAAGTGGGAGACTGTTCTATTTGTTTCTAAGGCTGTAACTATATTTGGTAAGTACTTGATCTGGTTGTGCATGGTCCTTTTGGGTTGCCTTCACCATAGCAACTTCATAGGGTGATTTAGAGAGAAGAGATATTATTATTAATGTATTATAAGAATAATATGTTAAAAGATTAATGATATTATTTGATTAATATAAGTCATAAATTAATTAGGAATTAATTTGGTGACTTAAAAAGATTAATTGAATAAAGGGGCATTGTAACGCCCGTAGATCCGGGCTAGTCAATTAGATGCAATAGGGGTCGAAAGCGACTTTTCGACAAAAGATTATTTAGCATAAATAATCTTAACCAAGTTGTAGAATATGTCACATGGTTTCCGTACAGATAAAGAACGCCGAAATCCAAGTTATAACGAAGAAGTTATGACCCGTCGAAGTTTCGCGTCGGAACCGGCACGGCACCGGGAAGCGTAAATAGTAAATTTATGATAGAACAAGACTTAGCCTTAGCGATCTAAACAAATGTCTTAGAATGTGTTAAACTAAGAACATCAATAAAAATAACGCCCAAATCTAACTTCGTATGATGAAGTTATGATTTTTCGAAGTTTCGGATTAGCAGTGTACAGCCCGAAATTCGAATACTAGATAGAGTGATTTTTAGCCCACACGACCTAAACGAGAATCGAAGATCTCGATAAGAGTAGAGTAATGAGAAAAAGATGGGCAAAAACGGACGTCGGATGAAGAAGTTATGACACTTTAATGGACCAATCGTGTCCCGGCTGTTAATAATATAAAATTTAATATCGAGCCAAAATAAGCTGCCGGAGTCTAAATAAAAGTTGTAGAGTATGTTCCCACCTTCACGTGGATATAAATAACGTCGAAAATGGAGCTCATATGCGAAAGATATGATTTTTAGAAGTCGAGAAGGAAAATTACGAAACTGAGATGACGTGGCAACAGCTGGACCCTCCATCGCTGATCAGACCTCGCTTCGGATCATGCCACGAAGCCTTCGCATTACGCCCCGCGTCCGAGGCCAAGTACGCCCCGCGTACTTTGGTTCTTATCCGTCCAATGGGTGCAAGACAGCTGGGTCCGAGCTGGTGGTCTTATCCGAGGAGTATGCCCAGCGTATCATCGGTACGCCCAGCGTAATGACCGAAGCCTGGCACTATAAATAAAGGTGCGAAGTGCTCCGGATTTCACACACATTTCTCATATCTTTCTCTCACTAGTTTCTCTCTCTAGATCATCTAAACCCCCCTAAGCCCTAGTTAAACCCCTTAGCTCCCGAGGGAAGCCCCGAGGCTCCCGGAGTCCCGAGAAAAAGAGCCTTTCGGTTTCGAAACGATACTCCAATTAAGTTCCAGTTTTTGATAAAATTCGCTGTAAGTGTGCTACGCTTACACAATTTTCAATATAGCTTTCAAATAATTATAGGAATGTTATTAGGTCCTTAAAATAATTATGCGGGCTATTATTATGAGTGATATTGAGTAATTATAGTCAGACTAATTAATTTGTCGCGGTTTTCGTTAGACTAAACCCTAGTTGTATTGGTACTAGGTTTTATCGAAAGAAAATCATTTTGAGAGTATCGAAGCGCTGTCCGAGTGCTGACTCGTCACCTTTCAAGTGAGTGCATAGTACCTTTCATCTTACACATAGATATAAAGTATTTTATATAAACTACGTGCTATGTGTGCATATTATCTGAATACTTACTGTCTATGCTGGTTGAACGTTTTATACATGTTTTAAAGGATTCAAACTGTATACGTATTTTATATATACGAATATGTTGGGTATGAGATGGGTAGATGAATGATGAGAGATAATAGATGATGTGAGTATACATTGGCAGCCATAGACTTAGTGCCTAAGGGAGGAACACCGGTAGCTATGGACTTAGTACCTATTAGACGTTGGTAGCTATGGACTTAGTACCTGTTAGGAATTGGTAGCTATGGACTTAGTACCTATTAGTTAGATGCTGGTAGCTATGGACTTAGTACCTTTTAGGAATTGGTAGCTATGGACTTAGTACCTATTGAGCACTGGTAGCTATCGATTTAGTACCCGATGAGTAGAATATAGCATCTATGGAATTAGTGCTTTACGAACGAACATTGGCAGCTATGGATTTAGTGCCAGTCCTATAACCCTGGAAGTAAGGGACTGCGGAATAAACGAATGCAGGATAGATGAATCTTAGGTTAAATCCTTAAGAGTAAAGAAGATAATGGGGATGGGTAATTAGGTTGATTGTTTGATTGTTTAAACATAATAATTATATTATTGTGGGTTGAAAACCCTATGTACTCACCAGGTTTCCCAACCTGACCCACTCAGTTTATAAATATCACAGGTGACGATATGAAGTGACATTACACTGAGAGATTTAAAGAGATGTAGATCACTAGTTTAAATAATTGTAAGTTCTGTTTATGCTTATGTTTCTGTATTAACGATGACATCCCAAACGTTTTAAAATGAAATAAATACGTTTCTTCAAAAATGTTTTATTAATGTATTTATCATGTTTTTCTGGGAACAAATTTCGCAACGTTTTTGTTAAAAGTACTCTGATTTTTATAAAGCATAAACAAAATCGGTCTTTTCTGGCCATGAAAATGGGGATGTCATATTTGGTATTAGAGCATTAGTTTAAGCGAACTAGGAATATGGATTTATTTCAAGAATTAAACTTAGAATGCTAAGCTATGATTGTGAGGTGTGAGCATTTGCCTATTTTAGGAATGGTGCCTAAATTGCTTTTATGTGCTAAATGTTTTGTGCATGATATGTTGTTAATTGTTCGGATCTATGGTCTGTTGCCGATCGGATCTGGAAATCTTATGTGTTTAGGATTCTAAATGTATGACTAAGATATTCGAACTAGCATGTAAACGTTTCGGAGTGATAAGGATGATTTAAACGTCAATCCTAAGTAAAGGTCTAGATTCACCTGATTCGGTGTATAGATCAAGATGGCAAGAACCCATAGCGGAAACTTAAATGCAAATGGGAACAGAACCCAACCCCCAGTGGTTTAGCAAATACCTGTTGTAGAAGAAGTTGCACCTGAGCCAGTCACATTGGCTAGACTTCAAGCCATGATTCGGGCTATGCTAGCTGAACAAAGGGAGGAAATGATACAGATGCTCCACGAAAATAGGGACGAACCTATCGTACATGATGAACCAACGGAGCCAGTTCTCGAGCAATCTGAGGAAGGGAACTACAGCCGCTAAGTGAGTCAAGTAGGGACTCAAGGTGAGCAATGTGATGGCCCAGAAGGGAGAAACAACAAGGATGGGTGGATGTACAAGAATTTCTTGGGTGCGAAACCACCAAGTCTCTCAGGAAGCCCAAAGCCTGTTGAGATTATGGATTGGATCTCCGAGATGGAAATGGTGTTTGAAAGCTACGACTGCAACGAGAAGCAGAAGACTGTCTTCGCTGTGAGACAATTGAAAACTGGAGTCTTGAGGTGGTAGAAGCTAATGGCAGATACGATGCCATGAGGAGAAGCCTTAAGGATGTCATGGGAAGAGTTCTTGGAACAGTTAAAAATGCAGTACTGCTCGGAGATGGATCTAATAGACCTAAACAACGAGTTTCAGAACCTGAAGAAAGGGAAGATGTGTGTTGATGAGTATGCCACCGTATTCACTGAGAGGATGAAGCTATTCCCCTACTTGGTACCTACTGAACTCTCCAAGATTGATAGGTTTGCTAACGGACTACCCACTGACTTTGGCCCAATGGTCAAAATGGCAACTACCTTGAAAACAGCTGTTAGGGCAGCTAAGAACGTAGAGGCCCAGATAAGTGAAAAGGGTCTAGAAAAAGATAAGGCAGGAGAGAAGCGGAAGTTGGAAAGATATTCAAGGTCTAACAAAGAAAGCAAATTCTTAAAGCTTGGACGAGGAGATGGAGGTGAAGCGAGATGGTGTGATAAATGCAAGAACAAGCATGGTGGGAAGTGCAACGAAGAAGTTACATGTTACAAGTGTGGGAGGACTGGTCACTATTCCAAGGACTGCACACATAATGATAAAGTATGCTATGGATGTGGAGGCAAGGGGCACATGTCCAAAGACTGCCCAAGGAAAAATAAAGCAGCAAGACCAGAAACGCCACCAAGGCCAAGGGCATTTCACATGATCCTCGACGAAGCAGAGGACCTTGCGAGGAATCAAGGATGAGGACTTTATACCCGAAGATCAAGTTATGCAATAGCCATGGTATCGTATGATGTAGCCCATTAGTGGCATAGTCCAGGGTGAACTTGAAAACCTATGTAATAGTTTCAAGAAATAATAAAATCTTCGTTTTGTTATCTGGTGTGTTAAATTGTTATGTGATTTTCTTGTATGGTGACTTGGAAAACTGCGAGACGATACTTGGGACGAGTATGAGTAGGTGTGAATGGTAGTAGAGGCCTATACTACCAGAAGCACAGGACTCACACTTGGATCAGGGAAAGTCACAAGGTTACCAAGAAGCTAGTAATTGATTTCGTTTTATTCAAGTATGTCGTTACCATTGTTTCGGTAATGACTAAGAAGATTGTTGATATTCCGACCCTAGTGGTCATATCGAATCGAGTCCAACTACGATGAGTATGTTGCGTGGTTCAGAGAACCGAATTCGATGTAGCGTCCGACATAAACCAAACGATTGAAATCAAAGCGAACAATAGAAGTATCGCACTCGTTGTTAAAGAAGTTTGTAGTTTGATTATATCACATTAGAACATGAAGGAAGGCATAGCTTCTTTTAAAATTTGACACTAAGAGACCTGAGTCTAAACGTGCATCACATGATGATAAGTCATAATTTGGAGTCTAACCTGTGGTAGAGAGCAGGTGCACGATCGAGTATTGCTTGCAGTTAATGAGTCTAAGAGATAGACTTGAAAGAATATAGAAGTTATAAATTATTACCTAGGATGAATAGATGACCTATGGAGTCATTATACAAGCCCTGTTTCGTTGATGATTCCGGGACGTAATCATCCTAAGGGGGAGATAATTGTAACGCCCGTTGATTCGGGCTAGTCAATTAGTGGCAATAGGGGTCGAAAACAACTTTTCGACAAAAGATTATTTAGCATAAATAATCTTAACCAAGTTTTAGAATATGTCACAAGGTTTCCGTACATATAAAGAACGCCGAAATCCGAGTTATAACGAAGAAGTTATGACCCGTCGAAGTTTCGCGTTGGAACCGGCACGACACCGGGAAGCGTAAATAGTGAATTTACGATAAAACGAGACTTAGACTTAGCGATCTAAACAAAAGTCGTAGAATGTGTTAAACTAAGAATATCGATAAAAAGAACGCGCAAATCTGACTTCTTATGAAGAAGTTATGAATTTTCGAAGTTTCGGATTAACAGTGTACAACCCGAAATTTGAATATTAGATCGAGTGATTTTTAGCCGACATGACCTTAACGAGAATCGAATATCTCGATAAGAGTAGCGTAACGAGAAAAAGATGGGCGAAAACAAACGTCAGATGAAGAAGTTATGAGAATTTAACGGACCAATCCTGTCCCAGCCTGTTAATAATATAAAATTTAAAATCGAGCCAAAATTAGCCGATGGAGTCTATACGAAAGTTGTAGAGTGCGTTCTCTCCTTCGCGTGGACATAAAGAACATCGAAAACGGAGCTCGTATGCGAAAGATATGATTTATAGAAGTCGTTAAGGAAAATTGCGAAACTGAGATGACGTGGCAATATCTGGACCCTCCATCGCTGATCAGACCTCGCTTCGGATCATGCCACGAAGTCTTCGCATTACGCCCCGCATCCGAGGCCAAGTACGCCCCGCATACTTCTGTTCTTATCCGTCCGATGGGTGCAAGACAGTTGGGTCTGAGCTGGTGGTCTTATCTGAGGAGTACGCCCAGTGTACCCTCGGTACGCCCAACGTAATGACCGAAGCCTGGCACTATAAATAGAGGTGCGAAGTGCTCCGGATTTCACACACATTTATCATATCTTTCTCTCACTAGTTTCTCTCTCTAGCTCATCTAAACCCTATAAGCCCTAGTTCAACCCCTTAGCTCCCGAGGGAAGCCCCTAGTTCGATTACGCATCCCTCATCTAAACCCTATAAGCCCTAGTTCGATTTCGAAATGCTACTCCAATTATGTTCTGGTTTTCGATAAAATTCGCTGTAAGTGTGCTACGCTTACGCAATTTTTAATATAGCTTTAAAATAATTATAGGAATGTTATTAGGTCCTTAAAATAATTATTTTGGCTATTATTGTGAGTTATATTGAGTAATAATAGTCAGACTAATTAATTTGTCGCGGTTATCGTTAGACTAAACCCTAGTGGTATTGGTATTAGGTTTTATCGAAGGAAAATCGTTTTGAGAGTATCAAAGCGTTGTTCGAGTGCTGAGTCATAACCTTTCAAGTGAGTGCATAGTCTCTTTCATCTTACACATAAATATGAAGTATTTTATATAAACTACGTGCTATGTGTGCATATTATCTGAATACTTGCTGTCTATGCTGGTTGAACGTTTTATGCATGTTTTAAAGGATTCAAACTGTATACGTATTTTATATATACGAATATGTTGGCTGTGAGATGGGTAGATGAATGATGAGAGATATAAGATGATGTGAGTATACGGGATGAACACCGATAGCTATGGACTTAGTACCTGTTAGATGTTGGTAGCTATGGACTTAGTACCTGTCAGGAATTGGTAGCTATGGACTTAGTACCTATTAGTTAGACGCTGGTAGCTATGCACTTAGTACCTGTTAAGAATTGGTAGCTATGGACTTAGTACCTATTGAACACTGGTAGCTATTGATTTAGTACCCGATGAGTAGAATATAGAATCTATGGAATAAGTGCTTTACGAACGAACATTGGCAGTTATGTATTTAGTGCCAGTCCTATAACCTTGGAAGTAAGGGACTTCGGAATAAACGAATGCAGGATAGATGACTCTTAGGTTAAATCCTTAAGAGTAAAGAAGATAATGGGGATGGGTAATTGGATTGATTTTTTGATTGTTTAAACATAATAATTATATTATTATGGGTTGAAAACCCTATGTACTCACCAGGTTTCCCAACCTGACCCACTCAGTTTATTTATATCACAGGTGACGATATTAAGTGACATTACACTGAGAGATTTAAAGAGATGTAGATCACTAGTGTAAATAATTGTAAGTTCTGTTTATGCTTATGTTTCTGTATTAACGATGACATCCCAAATGTTTTAAAATGAAATAAATACATTTCTTCGAAAATGTTTATTAACGTATTTATCATGTTTTTATGGGAACAAATTCCGCAAAGTTTTTGTTAACAGAAGTACTCTGATTTTTATAAAGCATAAACAAAATCGGTCTTTTCTGGCCGTGAAAATGGGGATGTCACATGGATAAACTGTCAAATGTGTGAAAGTTGTATTTTGAGCTAATAACCCTTATGGATATAGGGTTGGACGATTTTATGGATATGGATCACCTAGAAATCATCCAAGGCCTTATCTAGAAGAGGATTTGGATTGGTTTGAGGCTAAGTTATCCAATTAGGGTTTTAAGGTGAAACCCTAGGAGCTCACAGTATAAATAGACCCATAGGGTTGAAAGAAATGGGCAACCCTTGTGATTGGAGTAACCCTAGAGCCGATTTCCCTCTTCCTCATCTCTCTCAAATCATCTTCTTGCTAGTTGGTGTTTGTAAGCCATTAGAGGAGTGACATTTGTGACTCTAAGCTCCATGAAGAAGAAGGTTTTCAAGCAAGTAACTCAAGGTACTATTCTAGATCTGTTTTCATATGTTTTAATTGTTAGTTTACATGAGATCTAGCCATGAAAGTCTAGGATATGTTGCATGTTCAATTAGTGAAACCTAGATCCAAGCTATAGGGTTGTATGTGCACATAGGGAAAGTTCTTATGTCCAAAATCCATCAGATTAAAGCTATTCAGAACTGGTCAGCACCGAGGACACCTACAGAAATTCGTCAATTTCTAGGCCTCGCTGGCTTTTACCGCAGGTTCATTTAAAACTTCTCTCGGATCGCAAAACCCCTTACAACATTGACTCAGAAAAGCATAGCCTTTGACTGGGGAGAGAAACAAGAGAAGGCATTTCAAACCCTGAAACGAGCCTTATGCACCGCACCGATACTATCCCTACCCGAAGGGACAAATGATTTTGTGGTTTACTACGATGTGTCCAATCAGGGGCACGGCTATGTCCTGATGCAACGAGGTAAGGTCATCGCCTATGGCTCGAGATAGCTGAAGACACATGAAGTTAAATACACCACACACGACCTTGAATTAGGAGTGGTGGTGTTTGCCTTGAAGATCTGGAGACACTACCTGTACGGTACGAAGAGCACGATATACACCGATCACAAAAGCCTCCAACACATACTCAACCAGAAGGAGCTCAATATGAGACAACGACGATGGGTCGAGCTACTTAATGATTACGAATGTGAAATTCGTTATCTCCCGGGTAAAGCCAATGTAGTAGCAGATGCCCTATATCGGAAAGAATATTATGGTCGAAGGGTCAAATCACTGACAATGACCATCCATTCTCACTTATCCACACATGTCCGAGAAGCCCACATGGAAGCCCTAAAACCAGAGAAGGTGCTGAACGAATCCTTGAGGGGAATGGATAAGAATCTTGTGATCAGAGGAGACGGAGTTTAATGTTTCATGGACCGAATCTGGACCCCAAAGTTCCATGGTTACAGAGAGGTTGTCATGAACGAAGCTCACAAGACCAAGTATTCCGTTCACCCAGGTTCAGATAATATGTACCTTGATCTTAAGAAGTTATATTGGTGGCCAAACATGAAAGCCGAGATCGCTACCTTCGTAGGCAAGTATCTGACTTTTTCCAAGGTGAAGGTCGAATATCAGAAACCCTCAGGTCTACTCCAGCAGCCCGAGATACCTGAGTGGAAATGGGTGATGGTTTCTATGGATTTCATTACCAAATTACCTAAATCTCCGAGTGGGTACGATACTACTTGGTTAATTGTCGATCGATTGACGAAGTCCGCCCACTTCCTGCCAGTCAATGAAACTTTCAAGATGGAAAGACACACACGAATCTACATCCAAGAGATTCTTCGATTACATGGTGTTCCTATATCTATTATCTCCGATAGGTATAGTAGGATCACTTCGAGATTCTGGCAATCATTGCAAAGCGCCTTAGGAACGAGGTTGGACACGAGTACAACCTACCATCCGCAGACCGATGGACAAAGTGAGAGAACTATCCAAACGTTGGAAGATATGCTGCCAGCCTATGTGATCGACTTTGTTAAGGCGCGGGATACTCACTTACCCCTTGTCGAATTTTCCTACAACAACAGTTATCACACGAGCATCAAAGCAGCTCCATTCGAAGCCCTCTACGGCCGAAAGTGCAGGTCCCCTCTGTGCTGGGCTGAGGTGGGTGACACTCAGTTAGCTAAAGGATGAATTCCTGACACCACTATCGCAGGTCCTGTCACACCCCAAAACCGATGGCGGAAACGTTCTGGGGCGGAGGACATCATGTAATATCGCAACCAATGTACATAGTAAGCATAGAAAACACAAAACATTACATTACATAGAATAATTACATTTGTTTGAAATCAAAGTGATACATGTTTTATCTATACAATAGTTAGAACAAAAGCTAAGACGAGTATTCTGTATGCTCCGTCTTCTCCAAAAGATCACGGGGTACCTGTCTAATGTGGACCTGAGAATACAAGCAGTTTGAAAATCAACATAAAGCTGGTGAGTTCATAAGCGGTTTGTTTCTGAAATTGAACAAGTTTCCTTTGGTTTTCTGTAAAAGTGGTTATCCAAGAAAATCCCATATTTTCTTATAAGTAAAGTTTGTTTATCCATTTTAAAAGTTGTCCTTCACTCTCGTATCTAGGGGGAGTGTTATCAAGAACGTGCCTAAAGTTCTAAGTTTTAATGTTATTAGTCCTTCATTCTCGTATGTAGGGGGAGTGTTATCATGGACAATTCTAATATTCTAAGTTTAATGTTTTTAGTCCCTCACTCTCGTATCTAGGGGGAGTGTTACCAAGGACGGTTCAAATATTCTAAGTTTGATGTTATTAGTCCTGCACTCTCATATCTAGGGGGAGTGTTACCAAGGTCATTTCTAATATTCTAAGTTTAATGTTTTTAGCAATAATAATGATGGAAAATCATTTTTGAAAAATAAAATATAACACTTCATAACGAAATTCACAAACGGTTTGAAAGCTAACTCTACAAGTTAAAACGGTCGGTAAATATAGATTTCAGTGTTAAAAGTGATGGGTTGTGAGCATTCTAACACTTCCTAAGTGTACATGCAACCCTAATAAACCTTGGATCTATGTTTGTCTAAGATACATGCAAATAATTGTTTTTCCATGGTTCATATCCTAACTAGCATGGCGTGGGGAACATGAATCAAATAAAGCTAGTAGAAATACTTACCTTGTAGTTGTAGTTGATTGTTTGGAGTTTTAGAGCCTAGCACCAACAGTGTGGATGCCTCAAACGGAAATCACAAATCACCACAAACTTGGAACTTTGAGAGAATAGTCACTACTATCTTGAAATCGACCCTCACCTCAACAAGTGTCAACTAGTGTGATTTCAAGAACCAAAGCCTTCTTTATATAGTGTGGTGGATTAGGGTTACATCCATGTAAACCCTAATACCCATGTCTCTTCATTTCCATGAGATCCATGGGTTAAAGCTCCATGGAGTATCCATGGACTTTTCCATGCAAGCCTAGCCCATTCCAAATAAGCCTTAGCCCACACTATATAAATATAGAAGCCCATATTTAATTAGTAATATCTTTGATCTCTAAATTAATCCTAGATTAATTTTAGATCAATACTAATTAAATAATATGATCTTATATTAATATATTAGAACTTATAATATATTAATAAATCATAACTTGTACTATTCTCAATAGATTATCCATAAATTGTTCGGGTGAAGTGCAACCCAAATGGACCATGCCGGGTCGGGTCAAGTACATACCAAATATAGTGATGGACTTAGACACTATATCCAACAGTATCCCACTTGGATAAGTCTAATAACTATAGTTGCAAGTATGACTTCAGGAACCGATCAGCAATCGTAGCTCTTTAAACTCTGTTGAACTAGAACGCGCCATTTTAGATAAGTGATCATATAATCCTCTATTCTAGATATCAGCTAGACAAATACATGGAACATGGTCTTACTTATTGCCTAGCATTTGTTTGCCGATTTCTGATTTGTTTGACATACAACTTAACTGAACACATCAATTTAGTTCTGACCGGGCCCGATACATAGGTCAAAACAAAATCATCGAGGGGCCCAGATATCAGCTTCTATTCCAAGAAGGAACAGATAAACTTCGACTCATATTGTTGTTCTACCACTCATTGAATTATACACAAAGGCACGTTTTATAACATCGAGTTACCAATGCATTTTTGTACAATCAATGCATAACCAACTCGTAAGTAACAAATCATATCTCTAGGTTTGAAGACATATATGATATTACCGTCTCACGATCACTCGAGATAAAATTCCATGAAGTGATTCCAGTGAGCGTGGGTTGAGTCCAATGCTCAGAACTTATGAGCACTCATGATTGATGTAGCCATGTCCAACACCTTAGACCTCTGCATCCAATCATGACAGTCTTGATTCATACCTACTTCCGACATATGACCGACTGTGGAGGTTTGAATAATATGATATACCAAACATAATTATTCTGGAAGTCAAAACATGCAAAAGAAATATAGTAAACGATCGACAAGAGATAGCAACATTTTATTCATAAATAAAACACCGTTTATTCATTATCTAAAGTCAATTACACTTTACAAATTTCATAATTTATCTAACTACTAAAACTTATATCATCCTTCAGCCCTATGCTCCGAGCATGCTGGAGATGCTTAACCCTACTCAGTCCCTTCGTGAGGGGATCTGCTGGGTTCTCATCTGATGATACCCTCTTTGCCACGAGGATTCCTTCTTCTATTCGATGTCTGATGAAGTGATATTTTCTGTCAATGTGCCTGGATCTCCCAAGATCTCTTGGTTCCTTGGCTAAGGCAACCGCACTATTGCTGTCACAGAAAATTTCCATTGGCTCTTTTATAGCTGGTACAACTCCAAGCGATGAAGTTCTTTAGCCATATAGCCTCCATTGTTGCCTCGCATGCTGCTATATACTCAGATTCACAAGTGGAATCAGCCACTGTCTCTAGCTTGGAACTCTTCCAAGTGATTGCTCCTTCGTTTAAGGTAAAGACCCAGCCCGACTGAGAGCGGAAATTATCCCTATCAGTCTGGAAGCTAGCATGACTATACCCTACAACTCTCAAGTCATCACTCCCACCGAAGGTCAGGACCCAGTCCTTAGTCCTCCGCAGGTACTACAACATATTCTTTACCGCAGTCCAGTGTGCCTTGCCAGGGTTCCCCTGGTACCTACTAACCATGCTCAAAGCAAAGGCTACATCAGGTCGAGTACACGTCATAGCATACATGATCGATCCTACAGCTGAAGCATAAGGTAGTCGACTCATTTCTGCTATCTCAGCCTCAATACTAGGGCTTTGTGTCTTACTCAATCTGGCATTACTCTGAATGGGTAACTCACCTTTCTTGGAGTTATGCATGTTGAATCTTTTCAACACTTTGTCCACATAGGTGCTTTGACTAAGTCCAATTAGTCTTTTACTCCTGTTTCTCAAAATCCTTGTCCCTAGGATATAGGCAGCTTCACCAAGGTCCTTCATAGCGAAACACTTCCCAAGCCAGGACTTAACTTCCTGCAGGGTTGGGATGTCATTTCCTATGAGTAGTATGTCATCCACATACAATACCAAAAAGCTGACTATGCTCCTACTAGCCTTGATATAGACACAAGATTCATCTTCACTCCTTGAAAAGCCAAATTCATTGACTTTCTCATCAAAGCAAAGATTCCATCTGCGAGGTGCCTGTTTCAATCCATAAATGGAATTCTCGAGTTTACACACTCTATTGGGGTATTCTGTACTGACAAAACCCTCTGGCTGACCATGTAAACATCTTCAACCAACTTTCCATTAAGGAAAGCGGTTTTGACATCCATTTGCCATATTTCATAGTCATGAAATGCAGCAATGGCTAACAGAACCCTAATAGACTTTATCTTGGCCACTGGTGAAAACGTTTCATCATAATCAACTCCTGGAGTTTGAGAATAACCTTTTGCAACTAGTCGAGCCTTATAAGTGTGTATATTACCATCCATGTCGGTCTTCTTCTTGAAGATCCATTTGCACCCTACAGTCTTACGAGCTGGTACATTCTCAACCAATTTCCAAACTTGATTGTCATACATGGACTGTATCTCGCTATCCATAGCCTCTTTCCATTTAGCAGCCTCAGGGCCTGCCATGGCTTCTGTGTAGCTGTTAGGCTCATCCAGACCTACTAGTGTCTCATCACAAATAAGTGTCTCACCTTCTGACTCTTGAATTTCTTCAAGATCAATTTGCCTCCCACTATCTCCTTGGCTTATAAACTCTCTTTCTCGAAAGACTCCTCTTGTTGCTACAAAGACCACATTACCACTAGGTCTGTAGAAGAGGTAACCAAAGGATCTTATTGGGTACCCGATGAAAATACACCTCTCGCTTCGGGGTTCTAGCTTGTCATGAGTCTCGCGCCTCACAAAAGCCTCGCAACCCCAAATCCTGATGTGGTCTAGGTTGGGTACTTTACCAGTCCACATCTCATGAGGAGTTTTGGAAACTTTCTTTGTAGGGACTAGATTAAGAATATGGGGTGGCAGTCTCTAAGGTATATCCCCAGAATGAGATTGGTAGCGAAGCTCGACTCATCATGGAACGAACCATATCCAACAAGGTTCGATTACGCCTCTCAGCTACACCATTCAACTGTGGTGTCCTGGGAGGTGTCAATTGTGAGACAATCCCACATTCCCTAAGATAGTCGAGGAACTCTGAACTAAGATACTCACCACCTCGATCGGATCGAAGCATCTTAATGTTCCTGCCCAATTGATTCTCGACTTCCTGTTTAAATTCCTTAAACCTTTCGAAAGTCTCTGACTTATGCTTGATCAAGTAGACATATCCATATCTAGTGTAATCATCAGTAAAAGTCAAATAATAACGATTAGCATCCCTTGTGGCATGTTCGAATGGTCCACACACATCCGTGTGTACAAGGTCCAACAAACCTTCACCCCTCTCACAAGAACCTGTGAAGGGTGACTTTGTCATTTTCCCAAGTAAGCATGATTCGCAACTATCATCTGACTTTAGGTCAAATGACTCCAAGACTCCATCCTTTTGGAGTTGGCCTAAGGCATTTCTTGCTTATATGTCCAAGATGACAATGCCCTAATGATGCTTTCTCCAAGTTATTATTATTAACAGAATCAATACACAATACATTATTTCCTAAGTTATCAACCACAGATACTGTTTCATACACGCCATCACAAGGTAATGCTTTAAAATAAAGAACATTATTAAAGAAAGCATTAATCGAACCAACTTCATTATCAAATGAAAAGGTGAAACCTTGTTTATACAATGCATGAAAGGAAATAATATTTCTTGCCATTTCTGGTGAATAACAACACTTATTCAAATCTAAACTAAACCCACTACTTAGCGATAAAGTATAAACTCCAATCTTTGTGACAAATGAAGCTTTCCTGTTTCCCATGATCAAGTTTATTCTTCCTTGCTCCACATTATCACTTCTTCTTAGTCCCTTTAAATCAGAACATATATGAATACCACAACCGGTATCAAGGACCCAAGAATTAGAATGGGGTGAGTTATTAGATAAGATAGTGTAAATACCTGCATGGTTGGGTTTAACTTTCCCATCCTTCACATCTTACTTGTACTTTGGGTAGTTCCGCTTCCAATGTGCCTTTTCATGGCAATAGAAGCATTCAGCCTCTTTTGGGTCAGAAGAAGGAGTGATGAAACCTTTCTTGGTTCCACTTGAAGAAGAGCCATCAAGGGTCCTAACCTTGGTACCCTTCGAAGAACTCTTTCTCTTCTTCCCTCGTCCTTTCCCGATTGGCAAGACAGGGGCGGAGTTGGTAGGAGTAGGAGTAGTAACAACCGCCTTACCCTTAAGACCACTTTCTGCGGTCTTTAAGAGTCGTTGAAGTTTGCTGAGAGTGACCTCTTCCTTGTTCATGTGGTATGTCATGCGGAATTGATCATAACATGAAGGTAAGGAGTGCAAAATAATATCTATTGCTAGCTCCTCCGGGAAGTTCACATTAAGCTTCAGAAAACGGTCCACAAATCTTTGCATTTTCTGCATGTGGCCCGTGATGGGTTCACCATCCTTCATGCCAGTTGTTATCATGGAGGAGATGATTTCATACCTCTCTTGACGAGCACTTTGATGGTATCTTTCCATCAAGTCTTGGTGCATCTCATAGGGGTAGAAATCTTCATAGGATTTTTGGAGATCCGCGGTCATAGTGGCCATCATGATGCATGCCACTTTGGTGGCATCCCTTTCATGTGCCCTAAACTCAGCGATCTCATGAGGAGTAGCAACTGTCTCATCAATCTCCTTAAGCTCCTTATCGAGGAAAAATTCCTTGTCCTCGTAGCGAGTAATCATTCTGATGTTTCTGATCCATTCATTAAAGTTGGATCCATCAAAAGTGACTTTCCCACAAAAGTTCATAAGAGAAAAGGTGCCACTAGGATTAGAGCCAGAAGTAGCATTGTTTGCAGACATCTAGTAAGAGAAGAAAGAAAGAATTAGTTTAGATATAGAGATAGTCCTTAATAAAACACCCAAATGTAATATTAAGGCTAGGACCCAATCACAATATATTATACATAGAAGAGGTATGCCGTAATCTAAGTAATAACATATTTGAAAGGTAGGTGAATGACGATTCACCAATTTCCACCAAAGTCGAAATATTAAAATATTTAATTTGGTTCTTAGAAACTCCTAGATTCGTTTGAGATTCAATGAACTTTTCAAAGGCATGTTTCAATCTCGAGTGCGCCCTCCAAGTTTTGTGACTGGGATGCCGAGGATCACAAAACGAGGTGTGAAGTAACCATGCAAATTACTTGGTACCCTTAATAAATTACCCCTCAATGGATGTGCCGGTTAACCACACACGCTCCATCGATACTATGATAAATATTAAGTCACCCTTTACCTACCTTGTTAAGTCCAAGTTAGTGTGTCGGTTAACCACACACGCTCCACTAACGACTTAGACAAAGTGTAAAGTGTAATTTCATGGATTAGCACCTTATTCTCATTTTTCCTAAAGTAACTAAGATTGGGAATTTAATAAAACATTTAGTTACTTTATAATATTCATTATACTTTTAATGAGAATTTATAAGTCCTTGTCTTACCCGTTCGGCTAACGACCCTCCACCAGTCAAGCAAGCGGTGGGTGAGAGTGGACACCCATTAAGTTGCCATTTTATAGGCAACAACCTTATACCCACCTTATATATATATATATATATATATATATATATATATATATATATATATATATATATATATATATATATTACTAACTTATAATATTATAAGTATAAGGGTTGAATTTTAACTTTTAAAATTCTAAGGGTTTGAACTAAAGTTTTTAATATGACTTTACTTGTTCCAAAACTTGAGGGCAAGTTTTGTAAACTTTCAAAACTTTTCATTTCTTGTAACTTATGAGTTTAATAGAGTAATAAAAATGAAGACTCTTCATTTTTCTAACTCTTGTGTTCTTTTAATGGTTTTTAATTCAAGTGACTTTTGGTTTTCCATAACTTGAGGACAAGTTATGGACTCCATTAAAACACATTATGATCAAGAATTAAACTACCACATAGGTTACAAATAATTCCTATGATCATCTAAACATCATAAGATCAAGAACATGAATATGAACACTTTCATGAATCAAAAATTACACATAAAACTTTGTAATTTTGATAACAAGTTGTGGTAAATGGATTAGCAAAGACATTACACAATCTAAAACAAGTTTTGAAGTACCAAAACAGTTTAGGGTAATGTTTCTAGTCCATTTCCAGCAACTAAAGTCGAAAATCTGCACTCTGTGGCTTTTACTCGCCGAGTGCATGAACATACTCGGCGAGTAGGTTGAAGATACACATGAACTCGGCGAGTCCCCCCATGGACTAGGCGAGTTCATCAGGCAGAAAGCAAGTTTTTCGACTTTTTCAACTATTTTGCATCAAGTATCAAACAAACAAGCCTAGGCTCTGATACCACTGATGGGTTTTGAGCATTCTAACACTTCCTAAGTGTACATGCAACCCTAATAAACCTTGGATCTATGTTTGTCTAAGATACATGCAAATAATTGTTTTTCCATGGTTCATATCCTAACTAGCATGGCATGGGGAACATGAATCAAATAAAGCTAGTAGAAATACTTACCTTGTAGTTGTAGTTGATTGTTTGGAGTTTTAGAGCCTAGCACCAACAGTGTGGATGCCTCAAATGGAAATCACAAATCACCACAAACTTGGAACTTTGAGAGAATAGTCACTACTATCTTGAAATCGGCCCTCACCTCAACAAGTGTCAACTAGTGTGATTTCAAGAACCAAAGCCTTCTTTATATAGTGTGGTGGATTAGGGTTACATCCATGTAAACCCTAATACCCATGTCTCTTCATTTCCATGAGATCCATGGGTTAAAGCTCCATGGAGTATCCATGGACTTTTCCATGCAAGCCTAGCCCATTCCAAATAAGCCTTAGCCCACACTATATAAATATAGAAGCCCATATTTAATTAGTAATATCTTTGATCTCTAAATTAATCTTAGATTAATTATAGATCAATACTAATTAAATAATATGATCTTATATTAATATATTAGAACTTATAATATATTAATAAATCATAACTTGTACTATTCTCAACAGATTATCCATAAATTGTTCGGGTGAAGTGCAACCCAAATGGACCATGCCGGGTCGGGTCAAGTACATACCAAATATAGTGATGGACTTAGACACTATATCCAACAGTCTCCCATTTGGATAAGTCTAATAACTATAGTTGCAAGTATGTCTTCAGGAACCGATCAGCAATCGTAGCTCTTTAAACTCTGTTGAACTAGAACGCGCCATTTTAGATAAGTGATCATATAATCCTCTGTTCTAGATATCAGCTAGACAAATACATGGAACATGGTCTTACTTATTGCCTAGCATTTGTTTGCCGATTTCCGATTTGTTTGACATACAACTTAACTAAACACATCAATTTAGTTCTGACCGGGCCCGATACATAGGTCAAAACAAAATCATCGAGGGGCCCAGATATCAGCTTCTATTCCAAGAAGGAATAGATAAACTTCGACTCATATTGTTGTTCTACCACTCATTGAATTATACACAAAGGCACGTTTTATAACATCGAGTTACCAATGCGTTTTCGTACAATCAATGCATAACCAACTCGTAAGTAACAAATCATATCTCTAGGTTTGAAGACTTATATGATATTACCGTCTCACGATCACTCGAGATAAAATTACATGAAGTGAATCCAGTGAGCGTGGGTTGAGTCCAATGCTCAGAACTTATGAGCACTCATGATTGTTGTAGCCATGTCCAACACCTTAGACCTCTGCAACCAATCATGACAGTCTTGATTCATACCTACTTCTGACATATGACCGACTGTGGAGGTTTGAATAATATGATATACCAAACATAATTATTCTGGAAGTCAAAACATGCAAAAGAAATATAGTAAACGATCGACAAGAGATAGCAACACTTTACTCATAAATAAAACACATTTTATTCATCATCTAATGTTAATTACAGTTTACAAATTTCATAATTTATCTAACTACTAAAATTTATATCATCCTTCAGCCCTATGCTCCAAGCATGCTGGAGATGCTTAACCGTACTCAGTCCCTTCGTGAGGGGATTTGCTGGGTTCTCATCTGATGATACATTCTTTGCCACGAGGATTCCTTCTTCTATTCGATGTCTGATGAAGTGATATTTTCTGTCAATGTGCCTGGATCTCCCATGATCTCTTGGTTCCTTGGCTAAGGCAACCGCACTATTACTGTCACAGAAAATTTCCATTGGCTCTTTTATAGTTGGTACAACTCCAAGGTCTCCGATGAAGTTCTTTAGCCATATAGCCTCCTTTGCTGCCTCGCTTGCTGCTATATACTCTGATTCACAAGTGGAATCAGCCACTGTCTCCTTCTTGGAACTCTTCCAAGTGATTGCTCCTCCGTTTAAGGTAAAGACGCAGCCCGACTGAGAGCGGAAATTATCCCTATCAGTTTGGAAGCTAGCATCACTATACCCTACAACCCTCAAGTCATCACTCCCACCGAGGGTAAGGACCCAGTCCTTAGTCCTCCACAAGTACTTGAGGATATTCTTTACCGCAGTCCAGTATGCCTTGCCAGGGTTCCCCTGGTACCTACTAACCATGCTCAAAGCAAAGGCTACATCAGGTCGAGTACACGTCATAGCATACATGATCGATCCTACAGCTGAAGCATAAGGTAGTCGACTCATTTCTGCTATCTCAGCCTCAGTACTAGGGCTTTGTGTCTTACTCAATCTGGCATTACTCTGAATGGGTAACTCACCTTTCTTGGAGTTATGCATGTTGAATCTTTTCAACACTTTGTCCACATAGGTGCTTTGACTAAGTCCAATTAGTCTTTTACTCCTGTTTCTCAAAATCCTTTTCCCTAGGATATAGGCAGCTTCACTAAGGTCCTTCATAGCGAAACACTTCCCAAGCCAAGACTTAACTTCCTGCAGGGTTGGGATGTCATTCCCTGTGAGTAGTATGTCATCCACATACAGTACCAAAAAGCTGACTATGCTCCCACTAGCCTTGATATAGACACAAGATTCATCTTCACTCCTTGAAAAGCCAAATTCCTTGGCTTTCTCATCAAAGCAAAGATTCCATCTGTGAGGTGCCTGTTTCAATCCATAAATGGATTTCTCGAGTTTACACACTCTATTGGGGTACTCTTACTGACAAAACCCTCTGGCTGAACCATGTAAACATCTTTAGCTAACTTTCCATTAAGGAAATCGGTTTTGACATCCATTTGCCATATTTCATAGTCATGAAATGCAGCAATGGATAACAGAACCCTAATAGACTTTATCTTGGCCACTAGTGAAAACGTTTCATCATAATCAACTCCCGGAGTTTGAGAATAACCTTTTGCAACTAGTCGAGCCTTATAAGTGTGTATATTACCATCCATGTCGGTCTTCTTCTTGAAGATCCATTTGCACCCTACAGTCTTACGACCTGGTACATTCTCAACCAAGTTCCAAACTTGATTGTCATACATGGACTGTATCTCGCTATCCATAGCCTCTTTCCATTTAGCAGCCTCAGGGCCTGCCATGGCTTCTGTGTAGCTGTTAGGCTCATCCAGACCTACTAGTGTCTCATCACTAATAAGTGTCTCACCTTCCGCAGTAATATGGAAACCATAGTAATGCTCAGGTGCATTCCTAACTCTCGTGGAACGCCTCAGAGGTACAGATTCATCAATTGGCTCAACAGGAATTTCCTCCTCAAGTTGAGGGCTAGTGTTTGAAGTTCCTTCACCACTTGACTCTTGAATTTCTTCAAGATCAATTTGCCTCCCACTATCTCCTTGGCTTATAAACTCTCTTTCTCGAAAGACTCCTCTTCTTGCTACAAAGACCACATTACCACTAGGTCTGTAGAAGAGGTAACCAAAGGATCTTAGTGGGTACCCGATGAAAATACACCTATCGCTTCGGGGTTCTAGCTTGTCATGAGTCTCGCGCCTCACAAAAGCCTCGCAACCCCAAATCTTGATGTGGTCTAGGTTGGGTACTTTACCAGTCCACATCTCGTGAGGAGTTTTGGAAACTTTCTTTGTAGGGACTAGATTAAGAATATGGGGCGGCAGTCTCTAAGGCATATCCCCAGAATGAGATTGGTAGCGATGCTCGACTCATCATGGAACGAACCATATCCAACAAGGTTCGATTACGCCTCTCAGCTACACCATTCAACTGTGGTGTCCTGGGAGGTGTCAATTGTGAGACAATCCCACATTCCCTAAGATAGTCGAGGAACTCTGAACTAAGATACTCACCACCTCGATCGGATCGAAGCATCTTAATGTTCCTGCCCAATTGATTCTCGACTTCCTGTTTAAATTCCTTAAACCTTTCGAAAGTCTCTGACTTATGCTTGATCAAGTAGACATATCCATATCTAGTGTAATCATCAGTAAAAGTCAAATAATAACGATTAGCATCCCTTGTGGCATGTTTGAATGGTCCACACACATCCGTGTGTACAAGGTCCAACAAACCTTCACTCCTCTCACAAGAACCTGTGAAGGGTGACTTTGTCATTTTCCCAAGTAAGCATGATTCGCAACTATCATCTGACTTTAGGTCAAACGACTCCAAGACTCCATCCTTTTGGAGTTGGCCTATGCATTTCTTGCTTATATGTCCAAGATGACAATGCCCTAATGATGCTATCTCCAAGTTATTATTATTAACAGAATCAATACACAATACATTATTTCCTAAGTTATCAACCACAGATACTGTTTCATACACGCCATCACAAGGTAATGCTTTAAAATAAAGAACATTATTAAAGAAAGCATTAATCGAACCAACTTCATTATCAAATGAAAAGGTGAAACCTTTTTTATACAATGCATGAAAGCAAATAATATTTCTATGAGCTTGGATAGTTATCTTACCAATTTGGAGCTTGAATTGGATGGTTTTTGGATCAAGAACTTGGATTTGAGGAGAGAGAGTAGTGAGAGAGTGAAAAAGCTTCAAATGAGGCTCACTCTACTTTATATATGGTTTGAGTTTGAGGCTCGGTGGAAATCTACCCGACACTGACATTAGACGGGGCTTTTGGTCGTACTCGATTTAATTGTTGTAACCCGACGTGGTCGCAACTAAAAATTTTCCAAATAATAATTTGGGTCTTTTCAATGTGTTTGTAACGGGTTTGGATACTTACGAGGTCATAATAAAAGTCTTAAATTAACGACCTAATCCAAAAGTCAACGGAAAATGGGAAATACTAACGGTTTTATTAACAGAAACAAAATATCGTGACAGAATAAATTTCGGGTTGTCACATTATCCCCCCGTTAGAGGGAATTTCATCCCCAAATTTAAAATTAAGATACAACTCATGGATTCGGTGAGAAATATGGATACTTCTGCTTCATCGGATTTTCGCGGTCTCAAGTGAATTCGGGTCCTCGCATGGCATTCCGGCAAACCTTCGCTATTGGGATACGGCTTTGTTTCGTACGTTTAATCTCTCGATCTATGAATTCGATTGGTTCCTCCATGAGGTTCAGACATTCATTGGTTTCGATCCCATCAAAGGGATTACTAGGGTTTCATCGGATAGGCACTACTTAAGAATGGAGACAGGGAGTACCGGATGGATGCTGCTAAGTTCTGAAAGTAGTCGGAATTAGTAAGCTATGGGATCGATCCTAACGAGGATTGCGAAAGGTCTTACATTCCTCGGGTCAAGTTTTACATGCTATCCAAAGTGTATCATGTCTTTTCGGGGTAAAACTTTCAACAAGACATGGTCTCCAACAAAAGAGTACACCTTTCTGTGTCGGAGTGGTTAGGGGTTTGGCAATCTTGGAAAAGTTTTGAGTGAATCTACGATAGTAGTCGACGAGACCCAAGAATTGATAGATTTCTATGGGTGTCTTCAGTGCCGACTAATTCTCTATCGCCTGAATCTTGGATGGGTCCACGTGTATGTCTTCCTCGCTTACCACGTGACCAAGGAAAGTGGTTAGACCGAAGGGCATCACTACGAACTCGTAGTGACCATATCGAGTCCTGAATGCTGTCTTGGAAACATCATTCTCGTGAACTCGAAATTGACTGGGTAACTCCTGCATTTCTGTTGGAGCCTATCGATACAGAGATTTGGCTACAGGGTTTGCTCCAGGAATCAGATCGATGCGAAACTCTACTTAGCTTCGGGAGGAATTTCCAAGAGCTCTTCGGAAAAGACATCAGGAAAATTGCAGACTTCGGCGATGCTCTCGAGGTCTTTAACTTCCTGTTTCTCGTTTGCCACAAGGGCTAGGAATGCATGGCACTCCTTTCACATAAGCTTTTGGGATCTGACGTATGAAATCAGGCGCAGGTTGGAATTAAGTTTATCGCTATAGATTATGAGAGTCTGACCAGAGGGGAGATTAAGACGGATGACTTTTTCGTAACAAGGATATCTGCATGGTTGGGACTGAACCAATCCATGCCAATGATAACATCAAATTTATTTATTGAAAAACTGGTATAAGATCGATGGGAAAAGAATGATCACCGAGGGTAAGGGTACAACCTATGAATATATCGCTAATGTCCTCTTTCCCATTGTTAGTCATCTCGACGGTAGACATTTCAGTTACTAATGGAGGACTAAGATTAAGATGACGTTTGAATGAATATATAACAGATTCTCTTTCAACAATATAATAGAAAAGGATTGCAGGTATAAGGGCTGTCGAGGAGGAATATGCCTGTGGCAACGGTGGGATCGGCGACTGCCTCATTTTGTCCCATAGCTAGGACTCTTCCAGTGTTGCCAGTTGTTGCTGCCTTGGGGTAGTTCCGCTTGAAATGCCCAACTTCGCTGCAACCGTAGCAGCCCGGACTAATACCTGCTCCGGAAGCTTGATTGGTCGCTTGGATTGGTGTCTTGCAGTTTTTCGTTGTGTGACCCTTTTTGCCACAGTTGTTGCAAAACACCTCTCAACATGGGCTGGAAGTGAGTTGATGATAGTTGCACTTGTTGCACATAGGAAGGGTACCAGCATACCTACTGGTAGGAACTTGAGCTGTGGATCCGACGGCAGAGACTGCAGCAGGGGCAGTAGCAGCACAGATTGCCACCGTTTGCTACTTCTTCGAGGACTCCTGAGAAGGCTGAATCTTCTTCTTTTTCCAAGATTTTATTTTCTCACCACTCCTTTCTATCGGTTCAGGAGTGGTGGCTGCTTCCTCTAGGTCATCACTATGGTCGATCAGGGTTTGCGCTAGGCATTTGGCGCTGTCGTAGGTGTCTGGTTTTGCAGCCAAGACATTACCTTTGGTTGGCTGGGTCAACCCCCAAATAAATCTGTCAATCTTTTTACTCTCCAGGGTAACCATTCCCAGACAGAGTAGTGCCAAGTCATCGAATCTGGAAGTGTAAGCGGCGATATCGGAACCCTTCATCTTCAGGTTCCATAGTTCATGCTCTAGCTTCTGCATTTCGCCCCGAGGGCAGTATTCTGCAAGCAGAAGCTCCTTCATGGCCTCCCAACCAATAGCATTGGCTACAGGTAGGGTTAAGGATTTCACTCGGCCATTCCAGCAAGTCAAGGCTTTATCGGTGAACGTGTAAGCGTCGAGCTTCACCTTATCCGATTCAGAGCAGGCACAGATTTCGAAAATAGATTCGATTTTCTCGAATGATCGGGTTAGAGCAATGACACCTCCAGTGCCATCGAAAGATGTGGGTTTCGCGTTCATAAAGTCCTTACAAGAACACTCCTTCCGGTGTCCCTGGCCACCGTCCTGGTTTTGAGATTGGGTACCACCTCCTGGACCACCGGGGCCACCGGGGTTCATTCGAGACATGGCGGCTGCCACTGCGGCAGTAACAGCTGCCTGGAACATTACAGGATCAAATTGGGGAGGAGGTGGTGGTGGAGGGTTGTTGTTCTTTGAGCTGGGTCTCTTTCTTGGAGGCATCTTGATCTAAAAAGATCAGGAAAGAGAGGATAGTAAGTCCTCTGAATTGAATCAAGAGATATCAAAACAAGAGATATCTCATTAAGACAGATAAAGGATTCCATTAAGCAATAAAGCAGGAAAGAGTTATCAAAGCAGATAAACTATCGCTAAAGGAATGATTAAGGAGCAACGCTGGAATGAGGATTTCTATAACGAAGTTGGCTCTAGAGATACTCCCATAATATTTCATCTTTCGCTGCAACGACGGCTCGTTGTTTGGGTATTGGGTAAGTTTTAGGCATGCTGGACACCACAGTCACTCCCAAGCACATGTTGGCCGAGTCTCGAATGAATATAATCAGACTATATTGACCCTAGACACGACTACATAACTGCCCAGGTTTAACTACAGTGTACAACACCCATTTACTTATGTTTTGTTCTACTCGAGGTTACGGGTTACGGAGATTATGTTGGGTTTTGAGTATTCTAACACTCCTAAGTGTACATGCAACCCTAAATACCTTGGATCTATGTTTTCTCTATTATACATGCAAATAAGAACTTCCAAGGTATTATCCTAATCTAGCATACAAAACAATGACTATAGCAAGATATAATACATACCTCTTTGGTGTAGAATGTCTTCATGAAGCTTGAGTGCCTAGTGCCCCTAGTGTGACACCTCAAATGGAATCACAAGCATCAAACACTTAGAATAGCTTGAGAGAATTCTACACTTCATGAAATCGGCTAGCCCACTCTAGAAATAATACTAGTGGCCGATTTTTCCTCAATAATAAGATACTTATATAGTTAGGGTTACACCATGTAAACCCTAATTGACATGGCCTTTCATTTCCATGATCCATGGGTACAAATACACCATGGAGCATCCATGGACCATCCTATGGGTTTTAGCCCAACTTGATTATCCATGGAGCATTAGCCCACTATACAAGTATGGATGATTTACACAATCAACCCATATATTTAGTTAGTCTTCTTTTGATCACTTAATTAATCCTAGATTAATTCTTGATCAATACTAATTAAACGATCTTATCATTCTTATTATTAATATACTAGAACTTATAATATATTAATAACCATAAGTGTCTTATTTCTCTCATCCAAGTGCATGATGGTATGCAACCTAAATGGACCATGCCGGGTCGGGTCAAGTCTTACCAATTATAGTTATGGACTTAGACATTAATCCAACAGTCTCCCACTTGGATAAGTCTAAAACTATTATTGCGTATGACTTCAGGAACCAAATATCACAATTGCTATCTAGCTAAAATCTACTTAGTGAAAGTGTTTCCTCACCATCATTTTCATGAATCGGAGAGAAACCTTATGACACTTAGATTTACTGGTGTATGTGTTCTTATCCATGTGAATGGTCAAAATCATAGTCACAAGACAAAGATAATGACTAATCCAAACTCATATGGACCGAACTCAATCTTAATTTCTTGCCACCTGGCAGCTCAAGGGCCTACCATTGCTTCCAAGTTGTTGTGCAACCAATTGAGAACTCTAAGAACTCATATGCAAAGCCAACTTTAACTGGAATGGGCACAGAACAAGTCAACACGATAGGTTATAAACCTCAAGTCGTGTGCTAGTGAAGAACTTCAGGTTTTATTCTTGATTAGTTCTTGAGACTTTCAAGACCTTTAAGACTCCCACTGTCCTCTTGACATATAAGACTCCCTTGTCAAACATCCAAGAGACAGTGTGGATTCTAATCAAGACAAACACTTCACACAATTGGCCTTAGTTGGTCTTTGTTTTATCCAAAACATCACAACTTACCAATTTCAAATGTACAAGAGTAGAAAACTTTTACTCTTACATTTGACAAGTGTTTTAAACCTTCTTTTGAGACATGTCACTAAAGTTACAATCTTGGAGTATGACTCTAAGACTTGTATTGGAACGAAGTATGACTCATCTTCTTGATTTAACCACCTCAACAATTCAAGTTCCTCTTCTTAGTCATAAGAATGCACTAAGATTTCCTTAGAGAACTAATTGTGATATGGTTTCTTAATCATTAAGATGATCACAAAACTGATACTAAAGTACTCTCCCATCTTTTCAGATTTGAGAAACTTTTATCCTTCTGCCTAATTTGATTCTTCTTATCGATCTTTTGTGGTGGACTTAATCAGTGCACAAGAATGTGTACTCGATCCCTTAGTCCTTTACTTGACTCACACATCCATGTGAACAAGTAATTAGTCTTAATTTTTCCAATACTTGAAAGTTCTCATTCGTCATACTATACAACTTGCATGATTCCAAGTTCCGGTCCAATTGAAACTTGGGTGATGGGAATCTTTCCTTATTTGGTAAATTTAGACATTACCACAAATGAAAGAATCAATTTCATATTTCCACTCTTGCTATTAATGGAATCATATAAGCAACAATTTTCCTCAAATGCCATTGTAAGGATATTTTAAAATAAATAAAATCAAAAATTTATCTTTCATTTAAAACTTTGCGGAAAAACTTATCCTTACAATCCATATGAAAACTTGTTGTTATCTATTCCTAAGCAATATCTCATAACTCCTAAGAAGTTGCTCAAGAATCCGATCTTCAAACTATGCGATAGAAATCCATCTACGCCATCAGATTCAGCATATTCTTTCTTTAAGTTTCTTCACTTTTCTTTGATTCTTAAAACATCACCATGTGACCCAGTCACATCGTGCATCAAGAATCTCAGAATAGAAAGTTAACGGAGTTAGATAGTGGACTTTACCTGAAGTAGAGTCAAACTTATTGACTTTAACATCCTTAGGTAAATTTGGCAGCTTCGCAACCAATGCCCCTTCCTTTGGCAATATAAACATATGGACCCTTTGACAATGGTACACGAGACTATCACAGACTTAGCTTTTCTCTTTACCATTTGGTCAACCGAGTTGACTATGGCCGATCCCTTTCCATTGGGAAGAGAATGCTTTACTAGATATCCAATGTCATCATTGTCAATGTCCATAAAGTTTTAGGAAGTTGATCTTAGCAAATAGAGAAGATCATTAAGGGTCTGGTCATAGTCTGTTTCATAGGTGTTCCAAAAGAACTCACTATGTGACTTAGAAAGTAGTTGAACCACCAACTTTCTCAAGACTTTGACACCCAACTCTCCCGGCTTGTCAATATGTGAGTACATCTCCAAGATGTGACCACACCTAGACCTTGCCTTGCCAATAGGACCTGAGTGACCTTAAACTTTTCAAGAACTTGTGGGTTAGGGAGAATAATTTGAAGAGGTGAAGAAGTATGATATCCATGGGACATCATCTTCATTAGGAAAGCTTGTTTCAAGAGATTTGGAAGATCATAAATGTCTAAACCAGACATCTTTTGGGAGATATTCAACATAGTTGATCTTAAGTCCTTAATATGACACCCAATATGAAATATTAAGGCTAGGACCCAACAAACTATTTTATAACTTAGAAGAGGTATGCCGTAATCCAAGCTATAAAATATTTGAAGGTAGGTGAATGACGATTCACCAATTTCCACCAAGATAAACGAAATGTATAATTAGGTTTTAATTGGTTTTGAAACTCCTAGATCTTTGAGATTCATTGAACTTTTCAAAGGCATGTTTCAATCTCGAGTGTGCCCTTCAGGTTTTGTGACTGGGATGCCGAGGATCACAAAACAAGGTGTGAAGTAACCATGCAAATCACTTGGTACCCTTAATAAATTACCCCTCAATCGATGTGTCGGTTAACCACACACGCTCCATCGATACTATGATAAATATTAAGTCACCCTAACTAAATAATCTTATCATTCTTATTATTAATATACTAGAACTTATAATATATTAATAACCATAAGTGTCTTATTTCTCTCATCCAAGTGCATGATGGTATGCAACCCAAATGGACCATGCCGGGTCGGGTCAAGTCTTACCAATTATAGTTATGGACTTAGACATTAATCCAACAGATTAGGTATACTTGTATACTTTTGAAAAATACTTATATTTTAAAGTATACTTTTAGTTCAGAGCACTTCGGCCCCTTAGTGTTTATAGTCTTATACCATGTAAGGTTTGGTATACTAGTTCACTATAAACAAGGGCTCTGACACCAATCTGTCACACCCCGAAACCGATGGCGAAAACGTTCCGAGGCGGAGGACATCATGTAGTATCGCAACCAATGTACATAGTAAGCGTAGTAAACACAAAACATTACATTACATTTGTTTGAAATCAAAGTGATACACATTTTATCTATACAATAGTTAGAACGAAAGCTAAGCCGAGTCTTCTATATGATCCGTTTTCTCCAAAAGATCGTGGGGTACCTGTCTAATGTGGACCTGAGAATACAAGCAGTTTGAAAACCAGCATAAAGCTGGTGAGTTCATAAGCGGTTTGATTCTGAAATTGAACAAGTTTCCTTTGGTTTTATGTAGAAGTCGTTATCAAAGAAAATCCCATATTTTCTTATAAGTAAAGTTCGTTTATCCATTTGTTACACAGTTTAGTTAAGAATAGTTTCTTATCTGGTTACCACACGATCTAGTTATAAACGAGTTCTGTTATCCCATGAAAAACCCTTATTTTCCTTAAAAGTTTGTGGTTGGTTATCAGTCCTAAATGTAATGTACAAGTATCTACCATACTTAATGTGTTTGTGTAAAGTTTCCTGAAAGTCTGTTATCCTTGAAAAGTACATTAGTCTTAACACGTATCTAAAACTAATAAGTAAGTAGAAAATTTTTCATAATCTTGATTGCGAGTTCCATAACCATACTACAGACTAGATAAGGCTCGGAACAGGGCCAATATCTTTTGATGACTTTTGTCACCCTTGAACCTTTCGGTTTGGCTGTAGCTAGCAGCCAGGTTCGGGGTAGTCAATCCCGTATAGATCTATACACTCAAGTCACGCTCTTCCTCCAGGAGATTCTGGTTATAGGGGTGGTACTACGCTCTCGTATCTAGGGGGAGTGTTACCAAGGACGTATCTCCAATCTTAAAATTAGTGAGTTTTAAAAGTTGTCCTTCACTCTCGTATCTAGGGGGAGTGTTATCAAGGACGGGCCAAAAGTTCTAAGTTATAATGTTATTAGTCCTTCACTCTCGTATCCAGGGGGAGTGTTATCAAGGACGGTTCTAATATTCTATGTTTAATGTTTTTAGTCCCTCACTCTCGTATCTAGGGGAGTGTTACCATGGACAGTTCTAATATTCTAAGTTTAATGTTATTAGTCCTTAACTCTCGTATCTAGGGGGAGTGTTACCAAGGTCGTTTCTAATATTCTAAGTTTAATGTTTTTAGCAATAATAATTATGGAAAAACATTTGTGAAAAATAAAAGATAACACTTTATAATGAAATTCACACACGGTTTGAAAGCTAACTCTGCAATTTAAAACGGTCGGTTAATACGGATTTCAGTGTTAAAAGCATACGAAATATGAAACATTTCAAATGAAATAATAAGTTTGAGTACAAGATTTCCTTGTACTTTTGCTTATATTCCCCCTCCCCCCTGAAAGCATTGAAAAACACGGAAAAGGTGTAGGGGTATGAACTCATTGGTCGAGAAATGTGTCGGTTTTGATGCTAAACATCAGTTCGGGGCTTTAAAATGCGCGAGGTTCCTATGTAATATGAAGAGATACACATTTGTATCCAATTAGACCCTGAACCACTAATCAAATATGAATAAACACTTCGAGACGCGAAAACAGTTCATTACTAGTGTCTGGAGTGACCCGGGTGGCATCTATGGATGTGTATGGCTTGAATATGGAGTTTCCTCTTCAAGAGTAAACACCTAATGGAGTTTTCAGCCCAATGAACAACTCCCCATGAGTTTACGGCCGTAAACTCATGTTGGGGGTGTTCTTGGGTGCTTAATGGCCTTATAGCTCTTGAGGGATGGTGCTAAGTTTAGTTTTAAGGCTATGGAAGGGGACTAGATCAACTTATGGACCATTTGAGGAGTTTATGGCCGTAAACTCTCAAGTACTCATTCCTTATGTGCTTTGATGGTCCTAAGTTAATCACATGTGATTCGAACTCATTTTACAAGTCATAGGATGAAGTTAAGGCACCATTTGACTCATTTATTGGAGTTTACGGCCCAGGAACCCATCCTTGGGGGGTTTATAGCCGTGAAATCCTAAGGGAGTGATTTTTATCAAGGTTAAGGTCCCTAACGCATCTGTGGTTGCTTCTAGACTTTATTCTGAGGCTTAGGAGGTGGTTAAGGGGCATTTTAACACCTTAAAAGATGTTTACGGACTATGAAAGGGTGTTTACGGTCCAACCATGTGCTTAGGCCGTAAAATCATGTTTACCACTTAAATGATGACTTTTTGGTGTTCCAAGTCCGGTCTTGTAAGCCCCTAAATCATATTTAAGCTCCAATTGTGGTTTGGAATGGTTTTAAGGCTCAAAAACCCCATTTGTATGTGTTTGCGGCCTAAGGCTGTTCCAGGGCCGTAAACACATGTTTATGGTCCTATTCCGTGATCTAAACACGAATTTGAAGGCTAAAGACGTTAATCTACGAGCTAGGATAGTTATCTTACAGATTTGGAGCTTGAATTGGATGGTTTTTGGATCAAGAACTTGGATTTGAGGAGAGAGAGTAGAGAGAGAGTGAAAAAGCTTCAAATGAGGCTCACTCTACTTTATACATGGTTTGAGTTTGTGGCTCGGTGGAAATCTACCCGATACTGACATTAGACGGGGCTTTTGATCGTACCCGACTTAATTGTTGTAACCCGATGTGGTCACACCTAAAATTTTTCCAAATCATAATTTGGAGTGTTTCCATGTGTTTCTAACGGGTTTGGATACTTACGAGGTCATAATAAAAGTTTTAAATTAATGACCTAATCCAAAAGTCAACGGAAAATTGGAAATACTAACGGTTTTATTAACTGAAACGGAATATCATGACGGAATAAATTTCGGTTTGTCACATGTCTAGAAATCATTCGAGAAACGACCGAGAAAATCGTTCAGATTCGTGAAAGATTGAAAGCCACTAGAGACTGACAGAAAAGTTACGCAGACAAATAAAGAAAACCCTTGGAGTTTCAGGTGGGAGACTGAGTCCTTCTGAAAGTGTCACCCTTGAAAGGCATGATCACTTTGGGAAGCGTGGAAAGCTAAATCCAAGATACATAGGGCCTTTCAAGATCCTCGCTAGAATTGGCCCTGTAGCTTACAAACTCAGTCTACCTTGCGAGATTAGTAACACACATCCTACATTCCACGTCTCAAACTTGAAAAAGTGTCTATCCGACGAGACTCTTGTAATCCCACTCAACGAGATCAAGATCAACGAGAGCCTCAACTTCGTGGAAGAACCGGTAGAGATTATGGATCGAGAGGTCAAAAGAACGAAACAAAGCTGCATCCCTATAGTAAAGGTTTGCTGGAACACCAAACGAGGACTAGAGTTCACTTGGGAGCGCGAGGATCAATTAAAACTTAAATATCCCCATCTTTTTAGTTAGTTATTTGTACTAACTTAGCTGCTTGGACTCTAATTTCGGGACGAAATTCCCTCTAACGGGGGGAGGATGTGACAACCTGACACTTTTACACCGTACAATCGATCATTATATCTATAAATCACTTGAATTTAGCATCTTTTAGCAGAATGTTGGGTACGCACGAGTGCTTTAGGCTTAGTATATAATAGATATGGGCCTTAAGAAGAGTTAGGAAGGGTGTTACATCACCAAATCAAGCCAAACACACCAAGAGAGGTGTGTGCGGCCGCACACTAGAGTGTACGGCCAGCCAGCCTCACACCCAACCGCAAACCCCCTCCAGCCTCACACCTGACCCTATATATAGTAGAGGACCCCCCTTCTATTCACTTTTGGCTGCACCTTCTCTCTCTCTACTTTCTCTCTCTAGAAACATCATCCAAGAACACTTAGAAGACCTCCAAAACGTGAAGACCATCATCTTTCAGCTTGTCATAGAGGTAAAACACTTGAATCTAAGCTTAAAACTCATAGTGGTGCGGCCGCACACCTTCATCAGGTGGCCGCACACACTCAAAACACCCTCCAAAGTGAGGATATGTCCTCTATAATTGATCTAAGACTTAGTTTGACACTTGGAACCCATCAAAATCGACACATAGGACTCAAACAAGGAGTTTACGGCCGCACACTCCTGTGTACAGCCGCACACTTTAGTGTGCAGCCTCACACATAAGTCTGGCCGCATTCCCTAGCCGCACACTCACTTTTATGGCCATACACCCACTCTAGTACCCATATTTTCCCAGAAACATGTAAGAATCACTAAGTACGAAACATGGGACACTTAATCCTAAAGAATCCAAGTCTTTAGGGTGTTTTCCCATCAATTTTAGTCATAAAACACCCTAGATCTAACTCATATATGTGTCACCATATGACTAATAGGTACCACTTGTGTTTAGAGCATCTGTTGACATTCAACACTCATATCGTTCACACACTCGAACTCTACGATAAACGGTGAGTTCATACCCTCCTTAATTAACTTTTTAAATCTTTTATACGCTTTTATGGGGGGATACAAGTTGAATCGAACAAGTTATGGTACTAATCATATGTGAACTATAACTTGTTACCAAAAGGATTTTCTATACTTTCAAGTTAACTTGCCAACTAAATTGTTTTAAAGGTTTATCAAACTCATTTTCATGTTTAATTGTTCTAAAACTATTTTTCAATGCTTTTAAACTCATTTTAATTTCCAAATCATATCTACACTAATATATTTATATAAGTAAGGATTGAAGGACTTAGAACTGATAGCTCACCTTATTTCATGTTCTTGTTTGATTGTGGACTTAGGGTATTCTGTTATTTGCCCAACTGTCGTTGAATTCTTAGTTATATATCACATATATTTGTGTTGGATATAAAAGTCTTCACTTCAGTTCAACACCTTTGTGTGTCAAGGGCATTCGATCAACATCTCTATTTAACTATAATAGGTATAGTTAAGGATTACCACTCATTACTAATTGCTACAATGATACTCACTATGGTCAGTACAGTTACGAGTCTATACACACTATACACTGTACGACGAGGACACTATATACTACATGAATGGAATACTATATGCTATACGAGAAAATATATAATAAAATATAATGTGGTGAACTACTTCTTGATACGACACTTCGCTATGCGATTGTCGTGTAACCGGAGCCTCCTGGAGGGAGAGCAAACACTATGTGTATAGATCTATACGGGACGGACACTCCCACATCCCGACTGCTAGCTACAGTCCGAGCCGATTAGCCCCACGGATAACAAAACATCACTACACTACTTGTGACCTGGAGGGTCAACTATTATAATACTGTCACTCAGCATGGTTACATACGAGTTCACATCTAGACCTTAATTAACACATTAAGAATTAAAAGTAAAACAGACTCCCTGAGGTGTATACACATTTCATACTACCTGGAGCTTGCACTTCTACTGCATTCAGCCAGCAATGATACTACTGGGGCAAAACTCTATTTTCTAAATTATTTTATATTAAGGAAATTTAAAACTATATTGATTGGAGGAAACCTTTACATTTTCAAAGAATCAAACTTGCAAATAACCGAGTCTTGGTAGAAGACTACTTTTGCTGGAAAATTATAGGATTTTCTAGGGATCGTACCATTCTCAAAACTTGATAACAAATACTGTATAACTAAATTTTTAAACACTTCTATTCAAGAATTGATACTAAATATGTATGAACTCACCAGCTTTATGCTGATACTCGTTTTCAAAATAACTTGTATTCTCAGGTCATCAGTAGACAGGTACATGAAGAGAATTGTTATCGAGATTTACGAAAGAAAATATGATTTGAGTTATTGAAAAGTTAGAACATGAAGTGTAAATATTAATCGGATCTTATATTGATGAAGACTGATTACAGAATAAGCAGAAAGGATATTTGCGTTTCTGAAAGTTATCCTCTAATTCTATCCTCAGTCCCTATTTATAGGGAACGTGAGTTTACAAAAAATATACTAAGTCTAAAACATTACACTTCGCACAAATATGACTTAGTAAAATAACATAAAGATGCAAAACTATACAAACACAATATTCGACTTTTACAATTTTGCTTCTACAATCTCCCCCTTTGTAAACAGTCGAAGGTATTCAGTCCATAAGCTTTTGAACAGCAGAGTGAATTGTCTTTCACACTTCTCCATACCAGGAAATCACCTTCTTGAGATCCTTCTTGTCTCATTCATTGTTCTTCTTGCAATTGTTCATACAAACAATAAAGTGTGTATATTGCGAAGAAGTATATATTTCCACCTCTGAGACTTTAAACAAGAATTTCTTGGGCTTCCCCTTTGTATCTCTTCCTGAAAACACCATGACGAAAGGTTTCAGGCATATTTACCCAACAACATATTTTGCTAATGCTGACTGGGATAAGGTTTCTTCCCAAGGAACATTCACTTCTTGTCACACCCCAAAACCAAGAACGGCGGAAACGTTCTGGGGCGGAGGACGTCATGTATAGTATCACAACACAGTAAATGTAAATAAGCAAACAACATCATCCATTGCATTAAATATATAATTTTAATACAAGTGTGTTCTGTACAGTTATAGACACCAAAATAATGTAAAACGAAATAATATGAGATGAGTCTTGAATACACTCCATCTTCTCAAAAGTTGGCCTCGGTACCTGTCTACTGATGACCTGAGAATACAAGTTATTTTGAAAGAGTTTATTAGCATTAAGCTGGTGAGTTCATAAGTATTTTAGTGTCAATGTTTGTTGTCAAAACGTTTGAACCTATCTCAATGTATAAGTTTGTAAAAATGTAAGTAAGTGTTTGAAAGTGTTTGTAAAAGTTTGAATCTCTCAGAAAGTCCTATATTTTCTATTAAAGTAACCTTCTACCAAGGCTTAACTGTTGTGTATACTCGTTCGTTGTAAAAGTATGTGATTTCCCAAGTGTAACTATCATTTAATAAAATATAGTATGTACATTAATGCTTAAGTGAGGTTATCACTAAAATATGTAATGGGTAAATCATTGTAGTACTGTAGTTTTGTATAATGAGAACTACTGTTGTACTAATTACTACTACCTTAACCCGGATTTATATTAAGGTATAATGTGATAAATTGCACCATGCTATCGACTGGTAACAACGACATAATAAATGGTCGTAATAAAGAAATGACGTTTGGCACCCGCAGACCTGCAGGTCCGGCTGTAGCTAGCAGCAAGGTGTAGGATAGTCAATCCAGTATAGATCTATACGCAAACTCACGCTCTCCCTCCAAGAGAATTCTGGCTACAACTCGGGCCTTGACATTTAAGGCATGCTCCGACACAGTGGATGACAATTGTTAACGTATTCATGTATATGTAATGTTTCTCGTTCTAGTATAGCTGTATATGTACTTGTTTCTAGTATAGCTGTATATGTACTTGTTTCTAGTATAGCTGTATATGTACTTGTTTCTAGTATAGCTGTATATGTACTTGTTTCTAGTATATGTTCCTGTGTTACCCCGATGGTAACTAACTATTGATGTACTGATAAGTATAAATATGGAAGTACTTTTATGTCTCTACATGTATATATGATATATAAGTAATATGGAAACGACCTTCGGATGGTCACCCGAAATCCCACCAGACCACATCCAAATCGAGAAAAAGGAAATAGGGCGGATGGCCTTCCTAAGCCCTTTAAACATTATTTATATATCTATACATATATGGGCATGCAACTGAATATAAAAAAGCATAAACAAGTTTTCATAAGACATTTGAAGCATAAATATAATTTCAAGGGAAGATCGACTTGATGTCGATCTATAAAACAATTTGAAGGCATAAGTTGATACAACAGTTTAAGTATAAGAAGCATTTGTTTGAATCACAGTCTATAAGTAAGTTTGGATAGTAAAAGAGTTTGTAAAACATTTCAAAGTAAAGCAGTTTGATAAATAGTTTGAACAGTGGTAAAAATCGTTGTTTTCCTAGTTATTAATCACATGTGATTGAAGCAATAACTATAAGTATTTGACTTGTATTCCCCCCCATAAAGTATTTAAAACATTTAAAATCATTTCAAAGGTTGATTCAAGGGGTATGAACTCACTTGTGGTGAGCTGTTTGAATTGTAGTGTCGGATACCGTGCTAGGTGGCAAACGGAGACTTGTTTACACGCACGAGCCTAGTTATCATATAATAAGCATATATATAACTAATTAGACAAATAATAACTAAATAAATAAGTTAAAACACATAGGAACATGTAAACACTTTTTATAAGTGTTTAAGGTCCAAATGGTTGCATCTAAGTTGCTACGGGACAAGGCAAAAGGGTTTGAAACATCAAATGGCCTTGCATAAGAATTCACCACCCAACAAACCCCACCCTTTGGAGTTTACGGCCGTAAACTCATGGGTTTACGGCCGTGAACTCCTCACACGATGGTTTTGGGTGTTTTAAAGTGTTATTTTGATCCTAGTACACTCCTAGCTTTGTTGGAATAACACATGAAGTAGTTTAAGGCCTTAGAATGCTCCATAGGAGAGTTTACGGCCTAAAGTCCATATCCCCTAGAGTTTACGGCCGTAAACTCCTATGGGGTGATGGCTTTTAATTGTTTTGAGGCACTTACACATCAAGGATGGCTTCCATGATTTTATCTAAGGCTAATAGGGACAAGAGGCACGCATTTGTGCCATCACTTGGAGTTTACGGCCCAAGATATGTTCCTTGGCCATAAACTCCTTTTAAGGAGTGATTATGATGTCTTTTGTTCTCCATTCAAGTCCCATGTGTTCAATGGTAATTGTCTTAAGGCCTAAGGTGTGCTTGGAATGCTTTTTACCCTAGAAAAAGGGGTTTACGACCCAAGAGAGGTTCTTGGCCGTAAACTCCTATAAACTTTTGATTTTGAAGGGTTTTGATGTCTAAAATAGGCACAAGCATTTGAGGGTTAAAGTCCTTAAGCATTAGGGGTGGTTTAGGGCACTAAATGCCCTTGAAAAGGGGTTTACGGCCCAAGAAAGTTCCTTGGCCGTAAACTCCAAGCTCTTGTGTTTCTTGGTTGCTTTTTAGTCCCAAATGTTTATACACTAACCCCAAAACAAGTTGTCTAACAAGGAATCGGGACTAGGAAGCCTTTAGGCTCCGTTTTGGAGTTTACTCCCCAAGAACGTTCTTGGGCGGTAAACTCCCGGATCTTGTAATCTAAACATGTTATTGATGTTATAAAGCATCTAACAAGTATTGAAACACATTTAGTAAAGTAGACTCACAATATGGGATGAAAACCCGAAGATCCGTCAGAAAGAATATGGCTTTTCTCTATTTGGAATTGTGAATAATGAATTAATTTAATTCAGAAAACTATTTATAGTCCTGGAATATTTTGGCAGAAAATATTTTTATTCCTGATATGGGACTGTAACAGTATGAAACTTGAAATGCCCAAATTTCACAAAACCAGGAGCATCCACTCTCCTGATATCACCTTGGAGATAAACCCTAATGTATACAAACTGTCTCGGAAAAGTACGAAAATCACTGAAACTGGACTAGCTTCTATTGGATAGATAATGCTCGTACAAATAGAAATTTCGGGTTGTCACATCATCCCCCTGTTAGAGGGAATTTTGTCCCTAAATTAGAATTTAAGCAAATAAGAGTTACAAACAATTAAGCGAAAAGATGAGGGTATTTCAACTTCATCTGATCCTCGCGTTCCCAAGTGAATTCCGGTCCTCGCTTGGCGTTCCAGCGAACCTTCACGATAGGGATACGGCTTTGTTTCGTCTGCTTGACCTCACGGTCCATGATCTCTACAGGTTCTTCCACGAAGTTGAGGCTCTCGTTGATCTCGATCTCGTCGAGTGGGATTACGAGAGTCTCGTCGGACAGACACTTTTTCAAGTTAGATACGTGGAATGTAGAATGTACGTGACGAAGTGTGTCGGGTAGGTCGAGTTTGTAAGCTACTGGGCCGACTCTGGCAAGAATCTCGAAAGGCCCTATGTACCTCGGATTTAGCTTCCCACGCTTGTCGAAGCGTATCAAGCCTTTCCAGGGTGAGACTTTGAGAAGGACTCGGTCTCCCACCTGAAATTCCAAAGGTTTTCTTCGTTTATCGACGTAGCTCTTCTGTCTGTCTCTAGAGGCTTTCAATCGTTCACGGATCTGAACGATTTTCTCTGTCGTTTCCCGAATGATTTCCGGACCGGTGAGAGTACTCTCGGAAGCTTGCCCTCTTGCTAATTGGGTATCAACCACCTCAGCCCAGCACAGAGGGGATCTGCACTTTCGGCCGTAAAGAGATTCGAATGGAGCAGCCTTGATGCTCGTGTGATAACTATTATGATAGGAAAATTCGACAAGGGGTAAATGAGTATCCCATGCCTTCCCAAAATCAATCACACAGGCTCGCAACATATCTTCCAGTGTTTGGATGGTCCTCTCACTCTGTCCGTCGGTCTGTGGATGGTAGGCTGTGCTCATGTCTAGCCTCGTTCCTAGGGAATGTTGTAGTGATTGCCAAAATCTTGAGGTGAACCTACTATCTCTATCGGAGATAATGGACATAGGTACACCATGCAACCGTACAATTTCCCTAATGTATGTTCTCGTAAGTTTCTCCATCTTGTCGGTTTCTTTGATAGGCAGGAAGTGTGCAGACTTGGTCAATCTATCAACGATGACCCATATGGTGTCAAGTCCACCCGTCGTCTTGGGTAACATGGTTATGAAATCCATAGTGATCTGCTCCCGCTTCCATTCTGTAATCTCTGGTTGTTGCAGTAAACCAGAGGGCTTCTGGTACTCGACCTTAACCTTTGCACAAGTAAGGCATTTACATACGAAGGTAGCAATCTCTGCTTTCATATTAGGCCACCAGTATAGCTTTTTAAGATCCAGATACATCTTATCTGAACCTGGGTAGACGGAATACCGAGTGTTGTGCGCCTCGGTCATGACCAAGTCTCGGAAACCACCGTGTTTCGATGTCCAGATCCGGGTCATGAAATATAAAGCTCCGTCACCCTTGGCTTCAAAGTTCTTGTCCATTCCCCTAAGGGATTCACTCGACACATTTTCAGGTTTCATGGCCTCTAGTTGAGCCGCCTGAATTTGCTTAGTCAGGTGTGAATGGATGGTTATTGATAACGACTTGACCTTGCGACCAGAATATTCCTTCCGACTTAGGGCGTCTACTACTACGTTGGCTTTACCCGGATGATAACGAATATCGCATTCGTAATCACTGAGTAGCTCGACCCATCGTCGTTGTCTCATGTTAAGCTCCTTCTGATCGAAAATATGTTGTAAACTCTTGTGGTCGGTAAAGATAGTGCTCTTCGTTCCATACAAGTAATGTCTCCAGATCTTCAGAGCAAGCACTACTGCTCCTAGTTCAAGATCGTGGGTCGTGTAGTTAACCTCGTGTGTCTTCAACTGTCTCGAGGCGTAGGCGATGACCTTACCTCGCTGCATCAGAACACATCCGAGTCCTTAATTGGATGCATCGTAATAGACTACGAAGTCTTCTATTCCTTCGGGAAGGGATAGTATTGGTGCGGTGCACAAAGCTCCCTTGAGCGTTTGGAACGCTCTTTCTTGTTTCTCTTCCCAGTCAAAGGCCACGCCTTTTTGGGTCAGGGTTGTAAGAGGCTTCGCTATTCGGGAGAAGTTCTGAATGAACCTGCGGTAGTAGCCAGCGAGACCTAGAAATTGACGAATTTCTGTAGGCGTCTTCGGTGCTGACCAGTTCTCAATGGCTTTTATTTTGGATGGGTCCACGTGGATTCCCTCTTCGCTTACCACGTGTCCTAAGAATTCGACTCTTCTGATCCAAAATTCACATTTCGAGAACTTCGCATAAAGTTTCTCTTTTCGTAATGTCTCTAGAACTTGTCGTAGGTGATCGCCATGCTCTTTCTTACTTCTGGAGTAGATCAGGATGTCGTCAATGAAAACGATGACGAACTGATCCAAGTAAGGTCGGCACACTCTATTCATCAGATCCATGAAGACTGTGGGCGCATTGGTCAATCCGAATGGCATCACCACGAACTCGTAGTGTCCGTAACGAGTTCGGAAGGATGTCTTCGGTACATCCTCCTCTAGCACTCGTAACTGGTGATATCCGGATCTCAGATCAATCTTGGAAAAATAGTTCGCCCCTTGCAGTTGGTCGAATAGATCATCTATGCGTGGCAGAGGGTAACGATTTTTGATCGTCAATTTGTTGAGTTCTCTGTAGTCAATACACATACGGAATGATCCGTCTTTATTCTTAATGAACAAGACCGGTGCTCCCCAAGGTGAGAAACTTGGTCTTATGAAGCCCTTGCTGAGCAGTTCGTTAAGTTGACGAGAGAGTTCCTGCATCTCGGCTGGTGCTAAACGGTAGGGCGACTTGGTTACTGGGGTAGCTCCTGGGACTAAGTCGATTCTGAATTCAACTTGTCGTTGCGGAGGTAACCTGGGTAGTTCTTCTGGGAAAATGTCGGGGATGTCGCTCACTACTGGGATGTTCTTTAGTTCTTTCGTTTCTAGGCTCGTGTCGACGACGTGAGCAAGGAATGCATTGTATTCTTTGCGCAGATACTTCTGTGCTTGAATACTAAATATAATGCGAAGACTCACACCAGGTTTGTCGCCGTAGACTATAAGGGTTTCGTTAGACGGGAGGTTTAGACGGACTGCTTTCTCGTAGCACATGATGTCGGCGCGATAAAGACTTAACCAATCCATGCCGATAATAAGGTCGAAACTTTTTATTGAGACCGGCATAAGGTCGATTGGGAATGAATGGTTATCTAAGGTTAGGAGACAACCTAAGTATATGCTATTAGTACTTTCAGTTTTCCCATTTGCCATTTCTACTGTGAATTGTTCATTAAGTGCGTGTGGTTGTTGCTTAAGCATGCGAGCAAATTTGTGGTTTACGAAGCTTCGCTCCGCTCCACTATCGAACAGAATGCATGCATAGGAGTTATCAAGGAGGAACGTACCAGTTACCACTGTCGGGTCAGCAACTGCTTCCCCGTGGCCTATAGCTAGTACCCTCCCTGCTCCTCCAGTATTCCTCACTTTGGGGCAGTCTCTCTTAAAGTGGCCTGTTTCGCCACATCCATAGCAAGTTGGGCTCGCGCCTGAGCCAGGAACTTGGGAGATCGGTTGTGCCGGGAACTTACAGAATCGGACGGTGTGTCCTTTTCTGTTGCAGTTAGAATACTGCATTTCACGGCAGGCGCCGTTTGTGGTGGTAGTTGCATTTGTTGCACTTGGGCAAACTTCCAACATACCGACTCGCCGGAGCAGTATCTGCAGTAGGGGTTACTGCGGCATGCACTGCCACGATTTGTTGTTTCTTTGCAGCTCGCTGCTTCTTCTTCTCATCCCAAAACTTCTGCTTGGTGCCAGCGGGTTTTGAGGGTTCTGGGATGGCTAGGGTGGTTGTGGTTGCAGGGGTCTTGACTCCATGGTCAATGAGTCTTTGTGCCAAACACTTGGCACTGTCGATGTTAGCGGGGTTCGATGCTAAGACATTCCCCTGGTACGGAGGCATTAGCCCCCATACGTACCGTTCGATCTTTTTCCCTTCAGTGGGAACCATATTGGGGCATAGGGCCACCAGTTCGCTAAATCGGGCAGTATAAGCGATCACATTGGTGCCCTTCATTGTCAGATTCCAGAGTTCATGCTCTAACTTCTGGACTTCGCCCCTCGGGCAGTATTCCTCAGTCATGAGGTCCTTCATCGTTGCCCAGCCCATGTCGTTAGCCACGACAAGAGTTAGGGCTTTGACGTGGCCGTTCCACCATGTTAGGGCTTTACCCTCAAAGGTGCATGCGGCATATTTTACTTTGCACGCAGCAGGGCATGAACAGATTTCGAAGACTGACTCAGTCTTCTCGAACCATTGCGAGAGAGCAATGACTCCGCCGGTGCCATAGAACGGCTTCGGCTTGCAGTTTGTGAAATCCTTGTAGGAGCACTCTCTCAAGCGCACATGGATTTCAATCGTAATAGATTCCACAGGGGTTCCACCTCGGCTGGCATCTGATGAGTGATACTGAGCCATGGCAGTTGCCACTGCTGCAGCTACGGCAGCATTCAGGGCTGCAGTATCGATGACCGGAGGCGGTGGAGGCGGTGGAGGTGCAGGATTATTCCTATTCCTGGGAGATTTGCGAGGAGGCATCTTTCAGCTATAAGTTTATAAAGATAAGAAAGATGGTAAGGATCAATTTGTAAGTAACGTGAGAGTGACCCATGGACTAACTAACCATAGCCCAACAGTTGAATGAGTGTTTGAAATCACAACAAGGAATATTAGTAGGAATACACAAGTGTACAAATTTCCCACAGATTAGATAGATTTCAATTGTACGGGTATTACTGATGTAATAAGTTCAAGGAAAATCGACCTAACAGTAGGTCTTACATCATACCAAAAGGACAAGACTGACAGTCCTAGATTCCTAATTAGAGTACTGAAAGTTAGGAATATTTTACATACAAGTGCTATTCAGAGCACAAATGTTAAAGGCTATCCTTAAATCAAAAGACAGAGATGTACTAGACATCATATAATGGCGATGGGAATTCCTCGGGCGAGCCCTGAGGTCGGACACTTGGCGAAACACCTCTTGAAGGTGTCGATCTTGAGCTCTTTGACGAGCTCGAAGTTCTAAGACTTCAGCACGGGAGGCAGCCAGCTGTTGCTGCAGAGTTTCGTTGGTTCTCCGGGTCCGTTCCATGTCTTCTTCAAGACGGAGGATGCGGACTGTATTGACACCTGAATTGGCATCAATCTCCATGACCCGGTCGACGGCTGCTCGACCTTGCTCGACATTACGAGCTATTCTGCGGATGATTACCGACAGAGCTCTGTCAGCAGAGCCACCATCGCTGACGTTGTAAAAGGTTCGGTCCCCAAAGTATGGCAAGGGTTGACCTTGTTCATCACTCCATCGATTCAAGTTGTTTGCCCACATGGGAGTAGGACCTGGAAACACTGGTCGAGGGTTGTTGTTTGGGGCTTGACCTATAAGCGGTAGGTTGTTGACTTCAGGCTCGGAGTCGGATCCATCAGAAAAGCCTTCTGCGAGGTGATCATCCAAAGGAGTTGGATGCTCATCTTCGGGCTCTTCATCGATCCACCCGGCATTGCCTTCATTTGGAAAGTATGGTTCGCCATGTTGGAATCCAGCCATTTAGATCTACGCGAGGACAGAGGTATGAGAATATAGTATACGTGTAACTAGTAGTACTAAAATATACCTATTGTATTCTAAGTTTAAGTTTTACTGATCTTCTTGTGGTATTGTTGGTAAGTTTTTAGACTTGTTAACATATCACAACCATTCCAGGGCATATGCTAATCACTCCTAGGACCAGCATAGTTGATCAGGCTATGCCATTCCCAGGACTGACCATACATCCCCGAGCTCACTTGTAATATTTAACAATCGTAATACTTTTGTTCTTGTCATTGTGACATTGATTTTAGTATGAATGCAGACTAGTATACTTAATTAAATATTTTAATATTTAAAGTATAGACTCTTGGTCAGAGTGTTTTAATCCCTTTTGGGTTTATAGTTTAGTATATCTTTTATGGGTTGATATACTTGATTCACTATAAACAATGCTCTGATACCAATCTGTCACACCCCAAAACCAAGAACGGCGGAAACGTTCTGGGGCGGAGGACGTCATGTATAGTATCACAACACAGTAAATGTAAATAAGCAAACAACATCATCCATTGCATTAAATATATAATTTTAATACAAGTGTGTTCTGTACAGTTATAGACACCAAAATAATGTAAAACGAAATAATATGAGATGAGTCTTGAATGCACTCCATCTTCTCACAAATTGGCCTCGGTACTTGTCTACTGATGACCTGTGAATACAAGTTATTTTGAAAGAGGTTATCAGCATTAAGATGGTGAGTTCATAAGTATTTTAGTGTCAATGTTTGTTGTCAAAATGTTTGAACCTGTCTCAATGTATAAGTTTGTAAAAATGTAAGTAAGTGTTTGAAAGTGTTTGTAAAAGTTTGAATCTCTCAGAAAATCCTATATTTTCTATAAAAGTAACCTTCTACCAAGGCTTAACTGTTTTGTATACTTGTTCGTTGTAAAAGTATGTGATTTCCCAAGTGTAACTATCATTTAATAAAATATAGTATGTACATTAATGCTTAAGTGAGGTTATCACTAAAATATGTAATGGGTAAATCATTGTAGTACTGTAGTTTTGTATAATAAGAACTACTGCTGTACTAATTACTACTACCTTAAACCGGATACATATTAAGGTATAATGTGATAAATTGCACCATGCTATCGACTGGTAACAACGACATAATAAATGGTCGTAATAAAGAAATGACGTTTGGCACCCGCAGACCTGCAGGTCCGGCTGTAGCTAGCAGCAAGGTGTAGGATAGTCAATCCAGTATAGATCTATACGCAAACTCACGCTCTCCCTCCAAGAGAATTCTAGCTACAACTCGGGCCATGACATTTAAGGCATGCTCCGACACATTGGATCACAATTGTTAACGTATTCATGTATATGTAATGTTTCTCGTTCTAGTATAGCTGTATATGTAGTTGTTTCTAGTATAGTTGTATATGTACTTGTTTCTAGTATAGCTGTATATGTACTTGTTTCTAGTATAGCTGTATATGTACTTGTTTCTAGTATAGCTGTATATGTACTTGTTTCTAGTATATGTTCCTGTGTTACCCCGATGGTAACTAACTATTGATGTACTGATAAGTATAAATATGGAAGTACTTTTATGTCTATACATGTATATATGATACATAAGTAATATGGAAACGACCTTCGGATGGTCACCCGAAATCCCACCAGACCACATCCAAATCGAGAAAAAGGAAATAGGGCGGATGGCCTTCCTAAGCCCTTTAAACATTATTTATATATCTATACATATATGGGCATGCAATTGAATATATAAAAGCATAAACAAGTTTTCATAAGACATTTGAAGCATAAATATAATTTCAAGGGAAGATCGACTTGATGTCGATCTATAAAACAATTTGAAGGCATAAGTTGATACAACAGTTTAAGTATAAGAAGCATTTGTTTGAATCACAATCTATAAGTAAGTTTGGATAGTAAAAGAGTTTGTAAAACATTTCAAAGTAAAGCAGTTTGATAAATAGTTTGAACAGTGGTAAAAATCGTTGTTTTCCTAGTTATTAATCACATGTGATTAAATGCAATCACATGTGATTGAAGCAATAACTATAAGTATTTGACTTGTATTCCCCCCCATAAAGTATTTAAAACATTTAAAATCATTTCAAAGGTTGATTCAACGGGTATGAACTCACTTGTGGTGAGCTATTTGAATTGCAGTGTCGGATACCGTGCTAGGTGGCAAACGGAGACTTGTTTACACGCACGAGCCTAGTTATCATATAATAAGCATATATATAACTAATTAGACAAATAATAACTTAATAAATAAGTTAAAACACTTAGGAACATGTAAACACTTTTTATAAGTGTTTAAGGTCCAAATGGTTGCATCTAAGTTGCTACGGGACAAGGCAAAAGGGTTTGAAACATCAAATGGCCTTGCATAAGAGTTCACCACCCAACAAACCCCACCCTTTGGAGTTTACGGCCGTAAACTCATGGGTTTATGGCCGTGAACTCCTCACATGGTGGTTTTGGGTGTTTTAAAGTGTTATCTTGATCCTAGTACACTCCTAGCTTTGTTGGAATAACACATGAAGTAGTTTAAGGACTTAGAATGCTCCATAGGGGAGTTTACGGCCTAAAGTCCATATCCCCTAGAGTTTACGGCCATAAACTTCTATGGGGTGATGGCTTTTAATTGTTTTGAGGCACTTACACATCAAGGATGGCTTCCATGATTTTATCTAAGGCTAATGGGGACAAGAGGCACACATTTGTGCCATCACTTGGAGTTTACGGCCCAAGATATGTTCCTTGGCCGTAAACTCCTTTTAAGGAGTGATTATGATGTCTTTTGTTCTCCATTCAAGTCCCATGTGTTCAATGGTAATTGTCTTAAGGCCTAAGGTGTGCTTGGAATGCTTTTTACCCTAGAAAAAGGGGTTTACGGCCCAAGAGAGGTTCTTGGCCATAAACTCCTATAAACTTATGATTCTGAAGGGTTTTGATGTCTAAAATAGGCACAAGCATTTGAGGGTTAAAGTCCTTAAGCATTAGGGGTGGTTTAGGGCACTAAATGCCCTTGAAAAGGGGTTTACGGCCCAAGAAAGTTCCTTGGCCGTAAACTCCAAGATCTTGTGTTTCTTGGTTGCTTTTTAGTCCCAAATGTTTATACACTAACCCCTAAACAAGTTGTCTAACAAGGAATCGGGACTAGGAAGCCTTTAGGCTCCGTTTTGGAGTTTACTCCCCAAGAACGTTCTTGGGCGGTAAACTCCCGGATCTTGTAATCTAAACATGTTATTGATGTTATAAAGCATCTAACAAGTATTGGAACACATTTAGTAAAGTAGACTCACAATATGGGATGAAAACCCGAAGATCCGTCAGAGAGAATATGGCTTTTCTCTATTTGGAATTGTGAATAACGAATTAATTTAATTCAGAAAACTATTTATAGTCCTGGAATATTTTGGCAGAAAATATTTTTATTCCTGATATGGGACTGTAACAGTATGAAACTTGAAATGCCCAAATTTCACAAAACCAGGAGCATCCACTCTCCTGATATCACCTTAAACATAAACCCTAATGTATACAAACTGTCTCAGAAAAGTATGAAAATCACTGAAACTGGACTAGCTTCTATTGGATAGATAATGCTCGTATAAATGGAAATTTCGGGTTGTCACACTTCTCTTCCCAACACATTCACCAATTCTTCATCAGTAAGAGCCAAACAATCGAAGTAATTGTCGATGTATGTCTTAACATGTGTGAAGCCTATCTTGAACACTTTAGTCTCAGAGCCTTTGAGCTTATTCTCTTCCATATGCTTCAAAATCAGAGCCACTTGAATCAAATCGTTGCCGTTCATCAGAGGAAAAGCAGCTACAGTGAAGTCATATTCCTTGTTGTCTGCTTGAATAACAAAGTAACGGAAATTTTGAAGCATGTCTTCAAACATCGTATCTTTCTTAATTGTTAGCACCTTTTTAATCTTCATTAAAGACCAAACTTCATCCGGATTCTTCCCCAATACAACATGAAATCTGATTTTCATGTGTATATAATCATCAGGATTATCAAACTTCTCGCTAATCTTGTACTGAGCAGTAATGAAGAGCATTTCGTTGATTGGAAAATCTAGCTGACAATTGTCTGAATTCGCAATATCATAACTTCTTTTTGGCTTCTTCTCGAATTCATACATTTCCCTCCCCACAACTTTTGACTCTATGGTTTCGTAAGAGTACAGCTTCGCAGGATCTCCTTTGTTCATCACTTGCCCTTTGCCTCATGATGCTTTGTACTTGCCTCATCCTTTCCAACTCTGCCTCAGCCTCAGATTTCTTCTCCTCCTTTGATTTTTCGTACAATATCCCTTTTCCTTTTCACACAACACTTGTTTGAGTTTTTGAACTCGAACCTCCTTCTTTCTCCCCAATCGAAATTCCTTTGGCAACCGGTCTTGTGGTTATTGTAGTTAAGGAAATAGGCTTAGTAATTATTGGAAGAGTAGATTTAAGCTGGGTAGATATAACTTTTCCAACTGCCTTCGCATCCTCCTCTTTACTTGAATTCTTCTCTCACCCTTGCACCCCTGTGAAAGCAGGTGGGGCACTTTTCGGTAGTAAAGAGGTAAAATTGGCGATTGGTGCTAGCGCTTTCTGAATTGCTTGTTCCAAAGTATTAACCTTTAGATACAAGAACTCAGGAGTGAGACTTTGTGGAGATGAAGATTGCGAAACCACGGTTTGCAGTTCAGTCACCAAATTGATCAACTGATCAAACTTCTCCTGGGTTTCTTTTTGATTAGCTTCAAGGATAGGGACAACAACAACCTTGTGTACTTCTGAGCAACCACATCAATCTTCTTTTGAATTTCGACATGTTGAGAAGTAATATCCCTGAGCTCCTTCACAAGTTCGGTTTTCAACTCTTCAAGCTTAAAGTTGACAACCTCCCGAACTTTCTTCACATCATGCACAAAGAGATCATGACGTTCTTTTGCAACAGTTTTCAAATCATGGACCACCAAAGAGAAATTACTCCCTTGAGCTTTAATGCGAAGATCATTATTTTTATCAGACTAATCAACCTTCTCCATTATACTCTTCTCAGCACCCATAAGCAATATATCAACCTCCATTGCTGAGATAGAAGACATCCTGCCAGAATCAGCTTGCGACTGAATAATGGCATTCAACTTATGATTCAGGATTTTAAACTACTTCCCTGTCATAAGCATATGATTAGGAATATCCTCTTCCTCTGAATCAAAATGAATGTCTTCAAGTACTCCTCCAAAGGTTCCTCTTTCAGTTTCATTATGAGATAAAGGTTGCGAAGGTTGAGGAGTTTCTGGTGTTTGTGAGGGAAAAAGGGTTGTAAATGGGTTTTGTAGAGGATGATCAAAATTTGATGAGGTTGTGGATAGATTTGCAGATGGAAATGAAACAACTGGTAAAGAAATGGGTAAGGTGATTGGTAAAGTGGTTTCAACACTCGTGATAGGTGCCCCCGTATCAGATACGTTGACAACTGTATCAGAAATAGGTACCTCCTCAGAAACTGATTTGGTAGTGACTATTTCGAGTGGTTCTATGAGTGGTGTTGTGGTAGATATTTGCGAAGTAGGGGTAATGGAAATGATTGGGAAGGAAACATTTACCGTAGAAGACACCGGTGGAGTTTCTGGAACTATCTCTTAATCAGATGATTCATTGCGAATAATAAGCTTTCACTTTTTCAACAATGTTTGTTGCATCTGTTTCGTAACATCTTGAGCACATTGTCTCTTAGATCCTGTAGAGACCGGAGGTGGAATATTGCGAACGGTAACTCCTTTACTGCTCACCTCAGTCTTGCGAATCTTTTTCAATACCTTAGACTTGGAAGGTATTGTTTCTTTCTTCGATTTAGATGAAGTCTCTTCAATATGAACATCTTCATCCTGAGCTTGTTGCGAAGATGGACCTTTCGCATCCTTCTTTGTGGGATTCTTCTTCTTTGATGGTGCGGCAACATCTAATAACACTCCAGTAGGCACCGATTGATCAATTTTTTTCAAATATCTCACCAAGACCTTGTGAGTTTGAGAGACTTTGCGAAGCATCGCATCTGGAATGCGAGCAACATGAGTAAAAATTTCCTCATCATCTTCCACTACCTTCGGAAATTGATATAGAGAAAATTCAGCAACTTCTACATCCTCCATGACTGGAATCCCTTCTGTTTCATATACCTTCTCCAGAATTAAGCTCCAATACCTCGCACATGAAGTCCCTTTTTCAGAATTTGTGTTTTCGAGACTCTTAACAAATTCCTTCCATAACTGGGTTGCATAATCGACGTTGATATCATAGTACAAGCCCATAACCATGGCATATACTTCCATTCGTCCCCTATCCAAACCAATTGTGCGTCCTGTTAGGCATCTGAGAAAAATACCAAACAAAAAATTCCATATGCACGACAACCCAGACTTTCAAAAGTCACTTATCTTCTCAAGCTCTAGTTGATGGCCCATCTCATTGAACATGTGAATGATTTGAGGGTTAACAGGTTTGAAAAATGGAGGATTGTTCGGAATCTGCAAGAATTCAACAAACATCTTCTTGGAAAGTTTTACCCGTTTGTTGTTTATCAAGTTGAAGGTTATCACATCAGTAGTATGGTTGTATGATGTCGTTGAAGCTGCCAAGGATAACCATGTCATCGAAACAGAGAATGAACTAAACATGGTAGTGGATAGAGGTGATCGTTTCAGGGCAACGATGAGCATCTTCAATCCTTTGGGATAAGAAGAGACATTTGGATCATTTTGATAATCGGTGCTTTGGATTTTCATCAGGCATTGAGAAAGAACTTCATCAGTGTTGGATTGAGTGGCAGCCATTGTTAGGGTTTGAAAGAGATGAAGTTGAACAAGTTTGAATCTTTGGAGGTTTCTGAGAGTTCTGTTCGCGTAACCGTATATAGTGTTCTGGATCCCCCTTTTATAGTTTACCCAAATTGATTTGAAATTAAAGCGGGATGCATTTAATGTTATCCGATGTGGCACCTTGAAAATCGGATCATGACTACAAAATATAACCATGCTTCAAAAAGTAACTGTCACATCTCCTTGAAAACCGGATAGAATACCAACCATCTTGAGTACACATCCTGTCAAGTTTCCCGTTATTGAATCTGAACCGTTAAAACCCTTCGCATGGAGGCAAGGCTCTTTCACTTTTGGGATGTAAAGTGAAGTCATATGCTAGATTTGCGAAATCATCAGCCTGAGTTGGTTTTACTCAGAACCTCAAGGATTTTGTGTGTGCATTGTGTCAACTGAATAAGATGAGAAACCAAAAAAAATTTGGAATTCTGTGATGTCAAAAATTCAATTTGACATGAATGTAGTGAAACCTCAGGCAAAGGTTGCTTTGTTAATCATCAAGAGAGATAATCAACAGCTTGTGTAGTTTCCCGTGAATTACAATCAAATACTTTTAGATAAGTATCGAAGGGCTTCTTTTAAAAGAGATTTTTGGGTTGGTTTCAAATTTCATTACATATCAGCGTTAACATAAGGTGAGAAATTGTAAATGAAATTACTTGTTTGACCAGTGTAGTCAGTGACAAGTTGGCTTTTGAAAATATTTATCATGACTAGGATTTGCGAACAAAACTCACACGGAAATCATATTCATAAAAAAATTTGAACTGGATCTTGTTGGGTAACAAACATCGTGGGTTGCGAATGTTTGATCAAGACCACACATATGCGAATTGAATCTGATTTAGAGTTTCGAAATTTTGGTATTGAAACAAAAGTTTCGTTAAAATCTGGAACAATGTTGCCCGTCAATTCCTTATGGTTTATGATTTTTGGGTATCACTTCCATCACGGTCTCAGGATGTTAGATCATAAACACAGACTTGTGATTTATCTAGGTTTTGATTGGTTTTGATCAAAGACCTCAAGGACAAATCTCTTCAAAAATTTTGATTGAAAGAATTGTTTGGTATAAAAAGATTGGTTAAGAATCGAAGTGTACCTCTGTTATAATGGACAAAACAGAAAACTCTTAACTTATTTGAGAAGAGTAAGGTAGCTCTTTTGACTTATGCGAATATAAGCCTTTTTAGGAAGAAATGTTCACGTGATAATTTCATTAAGGCTTTCTTTTCTCACACATAGAGTCTTGTTGAGGCTTTTGGTCTACATACAACAGCATGCTTCTAGGGACATCCTAACTAGTTTTTTTTTTTTAAATTTATACCTTCCCGTAGAAACACATAATCATGACCTCTTCGCATTAAGCCCTGTACTAAACTCACAGCACACAATGTTTAAAGAACAAAGAAAACAAAAAATATTTTTGTGATTTTTGAATTTTTCAAAATTAAAAACATATCAAAATAAAATCTTTTTGGATTTTTAATTTTTCAAAAACAAAAATGAATAAACATAAAATCTTTTTGGATTTTTGATTTTTCAAAAATTAAAAACTACAAAATGAATCGCAAACCTAACCTTAGTTGATATAATCGCAAATGCGAAAAGATGTGGATGCGAAGCCATGCGAAGCCTCTGGATGAACAGTAACATCTGAACAAGTTTGACTCATAACTGCTGAACGAGACTTTCATGCTTGACTTTTTAGAATTGAATTCACATCAATCTTCCCGAAACCTACTAAAATTCTAACAAATGATTTTTCATCAAGAGGTTTTGTAAAAATATCAGCAAGTTGTTCAGTTGTTTTAACAAAATGAATTTCAATATTCCCATCTTCCACATGATCTTTGATAAAATGATATCGAAGAGAAATGTGTTTTGTCTTTGAATGTTGTACTAGATTATGACAAATGTGAATTGCACTTTGCGAATCACAATACAAGGGAATCTTTTTCATGTTTATTGCATAGTCACGAAGTTGACTCTGAATCCAAATAATTTGCGATGTGCAAGCAGCAGCAACAATGTATTCAGCCTCAGCAGTTGACATAGCCACACAAGTTTGTTTCTTCGATTGCCAACTCACCAACTTCCCATCCAATAGTTGACATCCACCACTCGTACTTTTCCTATCCAAAGTACATCCTCCTAGATCAAAATCTGAAAAAGCTTGAATGAAAAACCCCGTTTTCGAAGGATACGAAAGTCCCAACGAAACTGTTCCCTTAAGATAGCGAAAAGTATTTTTCACTGCAGTCAAATGAGGTTCTCTGGGATTAGCTTGATATCTAGTACAGTTGCAAACCGAAAACATAATATCAGGTCTCCTTGCAGTTAAGTACAATAAAGACCCTATAATGCTTCGATAAAGTGTTAAATCAATAGCAGGTGCATCTAACGAAGGAGTTAATCTTGTTCCTACTGCCATTGGTACTCTTAGTTTCGTGCTATTGGTCATTCCAAACTTTTCAAGCAAGTTCTTCGTGTATTTTTCTTGATTGATTAAGATTCCATCCATGTTCTGTCATATATTCAAACGAAGAAAATTATTAATTTTTCCCATCATGCTCATTTCAAACTGACTTTTCATTATACTTTCAAATTCTATTGACAATGCTGGGTCAGTCGATCCAAAAATAATATCATCAACATAAATTCGAACAAGCATTAGATGATTCCCAACTTTCTTGCGAAATAATGTGGGGTCTACTGATCCTTGTTTAAATTTAGATTGTTTCAAGAAATTTGTAAGTGTTGCGTACCAGGCTCTTGGTGCTTGTTTTAATCCATATATAGCCTTATCTAGGATGTAAACATGATCTGGATGTTCATCATTTATAAACCCTGGTGGTTGTTCAACATACACAGTTTCTTCTTGTTCTCCATTTAAGAATGCACACTTAACATCCATCTGATAAACATCAAAGTCTTTGTGAGCTGCATAAGCTAAAAATATGCGAACTGCTTCAAGTCTTGCAACAGGAGCAAATGTTTCATCATAGTCTATTCCTTTTTGTTGCGAATAACCTTTAACCACTAGTCTAGATTTATTACGAATAATATTACCATCTTTGTCGGTTTTATTTTTAAAAATCCATTTTAATCCGACAATCGAAACATCAAATTCAGCCAGTTCAGATTGCATAGCAACAACCCAATCTGAGTGTTCCATAGCATCCTTTACTATCTTTGTCTCTATTTTTGAAATAAAGGCATTAAACATACATAGTTCTTGGTTCACATTTAGTACCTCATTTTTCGCACCAATTTGAGCTCTTGTCAACACACCATCTTGTGGATTACCAATTACCTGATCTTTTTGATGATTTCTTGTCCATTTCTCAAGTGGTGGAAAATTAGGATCAAATTCCAATGGTGCATCTTCACACATTTCTTCATTTTTAGATCCTGCAACAGAAAAATTATCATTTAGTTCATGAAACTCATCATTTTCATCAAGATTAATTGTCTCTGTTTCATCATGCTCCCCCTCAACATGATATTCATCTTGATGCTCCCCTTCAAAATGATGTTCCTGTTGATTTTGTGAATGCTCCCCCTCAACTTGATGATTCATATTTTCATTCTCCCCCTCGAAATTTGGCTGACAATCTTCATTGTTAATCGTATGCTCCCCCTCCATACGAGCATCAAGCATACTTTCGCAATATATTGACCTTGTAGTAATTGCCGAATCATCAGTATGTTTTGAAGATTCTGATGTTTGATTATCAAGAGCATTATTTTCCGCTTCAAATGCCCTGTCAGGTATTCCGAAAATTAAGTCATAATCAAAATCATTTATTTCAGTATTATCAATTTGTGTATCTGAATTAACAAGAATAGATTTATTTTCAAATTTACTATCCGTTTGTTTAAGATAGTAATCATCAAATGTTAAATTGAAAGTTTCTTCAACTTTTCTGGTTCTTTTGTTGAGCACTCTGTATGCAACTGAATTGTGCGAATAGCCTAAGAATATGCCTTCATCAGCTTTAGCTTGGAACTTGGACAAATTATCTTTGAGATTCATGATAAAACACCTGCAACCAAAAACATGAAAGAATTTGACATTAGGTTTCCTATTATTGATTATTTCATATAGAGTAACATTGAATCTTCGATGAACGAATGATCGATTTTGAGTAAAACATGCAGTGGAAACTACTTCAGCCCAAAGATATTGAGGTAGATTCGCATATGTTAACATGGTTCTGGCTGCTTCGCATAGAGATCGATTTCTTCTTTCAATAACACCATTTTGTTGTGGAGTATATGGTGATGAGAAATTATGCGAAATGCCTTTGCTTGTGAGAAAAGAATCAAGAGTTTGATTTTTAAACTCAGAACCATTATAACTTTTAATTTTGCGAACATTATTTTTCAGACTAAGCTCAATCTTTTTGATAAAATCAATCATCGTATGAGTAACTTCAGATTTTAGCCTGAGAAAAAATACCCATGTGAATCGAGAAAAATCATCTACAATAACTAAAATGTAGCGTTTTTTATTGATTGTAGCAACAGTCGACGGTCCACATAAGTCAATGTGAAGAAGTTCCAATGGTTCTACGATTTTTGAATCGATCACAATCGGATGACCTTTTCTATGTTGTTTTCCTTGTTCGCAAGCTACACACAGAGAATCATTGTCAAATTTTAGTACAGGTAACCCTCGAACTAAATCTTCAGTGACAAGTTTGTTAATATTGCGAAAGTTCAAGTGTGACAATCTTTTATGCCAAAGCCAGATGACATCATTAGATGCTTTTGATAGTAAACACATAGCAGTTTTTCCCACAATTGGTTTGATGTCCAGTGTAAACATATCACCATATCTTTTGGATTTGAGAAGTACTTCATTTGATTTCACATTTGAAATGATACTTCCTTCTTCATTAAATATAACTTGGTTTCCAGTACCAACAACAAGTTGTGACACACTTATTAAATTATGTTGAAGTCCTTCAACATAAGCAACTCTGTTCAAAGTGAATTGTCCATTTGTGACTTTCCCATAGCCTTTCACTTGACACTTGTGATTATTCCCAAATTTGACTACTCCTGCATTTTCCAAGCTTCTATAATCTCGCAAGTTTTCCTATCTTCCAGTCATATGACGAGAGCAACCACTATCAATATACCATTTTGTATCATATTGCTCGTCACACATCACCTGCATTTATTGGAAAAATTTAGGAACCCAAGACTTGTTGGGTCCATCATTAGTAGAATGAAACAAATTCTTTGAATTTAAAAACCATGTTTTCACTTTGTTTGTGACAAAATCCATTATATCAACATCATCAGATCTAGATATTGAAATATAGTCGTTCAATAGTTTTGGATTTCCATTGATTTTAGTCGTGTCCTTCACAACATTCGCATTTTTGATAACTGGTTTCCATTTTTGAACCGGAACTTGCGAATGATGAGATGATGAACTAGCAGTGGAAGAGTTATTTGCGAACTTGTCTAATGCATTCTTGATTTGTTGCTCTGAAAACTTCCCACTTTGATATTTTCTTCCTTTCCCTTCAAACCAACGATTGATTGTACTTACATCAGATTTTCCTTTTTTATATGAAACTTTGGTCAGTTTTGAGACTGAAGGATTTGGAAATTTTGGTTGTTTTGGTGAAAATTTCACTTTTGCTTGAGTTGAATCTTTCAAACTTGATGAAATATTCGTGAATTTGCCAACATTTTGAAACTTTTGATTATTTACAATTTTTTGCGAATTCTCAAATTTTCTATTGTTGTCATATTTGCAAACATATGGAATTTTGTCAACAGAATTTATTGGTTTATGAAAACATGAATCCGTTTGTTTATTTTTGCTTTGAAATTTTGATGATGCTGTTTTTGAAATTTGTTCTTTTTCTACTCTTGGTTTGTCATTTGACACAACTTGCCAGAAAATTGCTTTTCTTGCTTTTCTTTTTGAAACATTATTTTCTGTTGAATAATTTCCAACCATCAATTTGAATTCATGAGAATTTAATTTCACTTCAGCCTTTGGTTTTTCAACTTTTTCAAAAACTTTGTTTGATTTTTCACCTTTAACCACCCATTTTTGTAATGATTTTTGATTTCGAAACACATAAGAATTTTGAGTTAAATTGTTTTTTTCTGTGTTTTGATTTGCAAAAAAACCTTCAGTGGTTGACCTTAGATTATCTTTTTCAATCATTTTGTTGAATTCAGGATGAATTTTCTCAAGATTTCCAGTAGTGACAAAAACTTGATTTGGAAAAATGGTTTATCAGTGCATACAAAATGTGGATATACCACAGTGTTGGTTTCCAAATAATGTGCGCCTTTGTCATTTAAAATTTTGTCAAATTCTTTTGTATTCTCAAACACTTGATCAACCACAACTCGTGGAGGTATTTCATGTGAATCTTTCACTTTTTCTTTGTTTTCTTCAGTATCATCAGATTTCCAGCTTTCAAGTTCCACATTATCAACCTTATAATGTTGCAAAGTTGAAGGTTTATCAATTTCATCCTCTACTATCGAATCAACTATAATATCTTTACCTTTGATCTTAGATGTGATATTAATGATTGACAATTGAGAACAATGAACCTCTTCTTCCTCTTCTATCTCATTGATTTCACTCACATTATCTAAATTGTCATCAACATCAGCATAATTGAATTGAGAGGCAAGAGTTGAAGTTTTTGTTTTCTTTAAGATTTTCACTTGTTCACTCTTTGTCAAACTTTCATTGACAATGTTAACCAACTCATCAGCATTCAGAAATTCATCAATTTTGACAATACCATATGGATATCTATCATCAGGTATCTTGTCAAATTGAGCAATTGTACTTTCGCAATCATAAGAAACAACATCAACTTTTTCACGTTCATACTCAAGAAAAGGTAAAAGTTTCCTATGTTGTTTTTTGCTAATGTCAGAAGAATGATGTAAAGCAGTTAATTTTGCAACAATCGTTTGGCAGAATTACAATATATGTTCCTTTGTGCTAGCAACAACCTAACATCATTTGTAAGATTATTTCTATCACAATCTACATTTTTTATCTGCATTTCAAGTGTATCTACTCTGCTCCTGTTTATTTCTAATTCTCTTCGTGTCTCACCTAGTTGCATATTTAATTTTTGAGCTTCAGTACTAGCAGATACAAAACATCTCCCTAAAATATCCTCTTCGCAATCTTCAAAACTTGCGAACATGGCTCCATGTGTGGGATGCGTCATTTCTTCATCATCAGATCTTGATGGCCAGATCTGATACGTTCCACTCTCTTCATCAGCAGATTCACCCTTCGCAACTAAAGACACTCCTTTTGTTTTAGCGTGCAACTCTTCAATCTTTTCAGAATAGTATGCTTCATCTTTAACTTTTTCTTTCTTTTCTTCTTTCTTTCGCAACATGGAATCGGCTGCGAAGTGATTCGCAGCATTGCAGTAGTGACAATAGATTCCTGAGTCACCTTTCAGCCTTTTCACTTCTTTCGCATCTTTTTGTTTCTCATCAGCTTTTTCCATTTTCTTCCTCTCCTCTCCTCCAGTTTTTATGACTCCATTCTTCGCATCACTAGCCTTTCCTTTTGGATTAAAAGGCTTTTTGAAAAACTTTTTAACTCTATTGTTTGAGTAGAATGCCACAGCTTCATCATCAGAGTTCATCAAAAATCCTTCATCATCTGAACCATCTTTTTCATTAACCTCAACTTTGATACCTTTGAAACAAGAGCCAAAGGACCTCCAATACTCAGTTTTGATTCTTCATACATTTCTGAAACATCACTTTCATGTGTTTTCAGCTGATTGTAGAGATCATTCAAATGTGTTGTATCATAACTCTGTTGATTCTTAATCATCATGCTTACACTTCGCCATTCCTTGCGAAGGCTCATAATGAAAGTTAAATTGAACTCCATGAAAGACCTAGTGATTCCATACCTATTGTAGTGAAACATAAGCTCATTCAGATGATCATAGTAATTTTCAAGAGTTTCAGCATCCTTTTGTCTGAATTCTTTCAGTTCAACTAGACATTGCTTCACAGAGTTGATCTTCGTCTTTTCGCTACCTTGATACTTCTCTTTTAAAGTGTTCCAGATCTCCTTTGATATTTTACAACTACGAATGTAATTATAAACCATACGAGGAAGAGCACCTCTTAGTTCCCTCATGCACCTCTTTTCATTATTCTTCAACCATTTTTGTTGATCAGCAACTTCAGCAGATGCAGTAGAAGGTCCAATTGGTTGAACATTAGCAGGAGCTTGCACTGTTCCATCGATACAATTCCAAAGTTCTTCATCAATTCCATTTAAGTAATCTTCCATTCTATCAGCCCACTGATCATAGTATTCTGGAATTAACATCGGAATTTTGGTTGAGGAACCAAGCAAGTGAGAGAAGGAAGTCATTGTATTCATGTTGAAGTTTGCAATTGATAATCATAGAAATTTTCAGAAAGCTTGAAAAACTTGATGAAATTGAAAATTGATCAATTAAATTGATCACAAATCACTGATCGATTACTCGACTAAACAATTCAAACACAGAATCAATTCAAATCTGAAGATCAAATTTGATTTTCAAAACCAAAATGCGCGGAAAATTTTGAGTAAAGTTGCAACTCAAAAAGCAAATGATTCTAACATGAAAATCAGATTGATGCAGTTTGAATCCTGCTCTGATACCAATTGAAGAGAATTGTTATCGAGATTTACGAAAGCAAATATGATTTGAGTGATTGAAAAGTTAGAACCTGAAGAGTAAATATTAATCAGATCTTATATTGATGAAGACTGATTACAGAATAAGCAGAAAGGATATTTGCGTTTCTGAAAGTTATCCTCTAATTCTATCCTCAGTCCCTATTTATAAGGAACATGAGTGTACAAAAAATATACTAAGTCTAAAACATTACACTTCGCACAAATATGACTTAATAAAATAACATAAAGATGCGAAACTATACAAACACAATATTCGACTTTTACAATTTTGCTTATATAGTATAGATGGGACTTTTCAGAAGATGGTGCATATACAAGACCTCTCTTTATTTTAATTATACTTTTGGTGTCTATCAAACTGTACAGAACATGCGTGTATTAAAATTATTATCTTAATGCAATGAATGTTGTTACTTGTCTTTACTATTTTGCTTTTCCACCCCAAAATGTATTCTGCCGTTTTCAGTTTTGGGGTGTGACACCATGGAGCATCCTATGGGTTTTAGCCCAACTTGATAATCCATGGAGTCTTAGCCCACTATACAAGTATGGATGATTTATACAATCAACCCATATATTTAATTAGTCTTCTTTTGATCACTTAATTAATTCTAGATTAATTCTTGATCAATACTAATTAAATAGTCTTATTAATATATTAAAAATTATAATATATTAATAAACCTTAAGTGTTATTTCTCTCATTTTAGTCTATCCAAATGCATGACGCCATACAACCCAAATGGACCATGTTGGGTCGGGTCAAGTCTTACCAATTATAGTTATGGACTTAGATATTAATCCAATAAAAATATGGTGCAAAGCGATGACCTAAGTAATGAGCCAAAGTGATGAGCCACAAAGATGAGCCAAAGCGATGAGCCAAAAACGATGAGCCAAAAGATGAGCCAAACGATGACCCAGGCGATGGCCTCGTCATCTAGTAGGGTATGGATGACAACCATGGACTATTCTAGATATTCTTGTGGAACACTAGCAGGATCGCAACCTGTAGGTGTTGTGAACGATGTGTTCACCCGATGTACTCTAAAAACCCATTGACAGGTATTGCGAGTGGACTCTAGAAAACGATATTGTCAATAAACGAGAAACACCCTGGCGACCATGCAGACTTAGTGCCGATTCCTTAGGATACTCCTTAGGAATGAACGACAAGGAATAGTTGAATCTTTGGGAAGATCCTTAAGAGTAAAGAAGATAATGGTGATCAGTAATTAGGTTGGTTGCTTGATGTTTAACTTAATAATGATCTTATTGTGGGTTGAAAACCCTATGTACTCACCAGGTTTCCCAACCTGACCCACTCAGTTTATTTATATAACAGGTTTTGATATGAAGTCACATTATACTGAGAGATTAAGGAGATATACATCACTAGTGATAATGAATGTAAGTTCTGTTTATGCTTATGTTACTATATTGTAAACGACATCACAAATGTTTTAAAATGAATAAAAATACTTTTTCTTCGGAAATGCTTTGATAACATATTTATCATGTTTTACTGGTAACAAATTCCCCAACATTTTTATTAAAAGATGTACTCTAATTTTTATGAAGCATAAACAAAATTTGTCTTTTTTGGCCGTGAAAATGGAGATGTCACAGAATACTAGAATAAAAATGATGCACCCACTAGCTTTGACATGTACCTAGAAATCAACTGGACTTCTAGAAATCAATACCTTTTAACTTTTTTAAGGAAGAGCAAATTTATTTTATGCAACGCTTCGATAAGTCTCTAATTATAATTCTTAAGCTAATACACCTTAGCTAGATAATGTGTGGTGTGTTTTTAAATCCTTACAAGACTGATAGATATATCTCTCGAAAGTACAAACAATTCCATGCCATTCTTCACAATTTGAAATATGTAGAAGGATGTCGTAATGATATTGTGAATTTGAGAATGCAATTTACACAACTAATATCCATATAGATTAGATCTTCAAAATCTATTAGCAAAAGTATTTCCTCATAACCATACTCATGAATTAGAGAGAAACATTTTTCCATTTAGATTTCAAGGTGTGTACATTCATGTCTATGTGAATCAATCAATTCCAATCTATAGTCATAAAACAACGTTTAGGAGAAACGAAAATGTATTCCAATTTTCCTTCATGGACTGAACTTCGCTATTTTTAATTTCTTGCCATGTAGTAGCTCAACGGCTAGCCTGTGCTTCGATGTTGTCAGTAGCTTATCCACATTGAGCAATATAATTTCACTTACCAACATGTTGTACCTTTTGTAGTTAAATGAATATCATAGAACTCATAAGCATTGCCAAGTCAACTGGAAGTGCACATAAATTAGAATATGTCAATTAAACACACCATGTTATAAAGCTCAAGTCTTGTGCTAGTGAACTAAAAGGATCATTGTTGGTTGACTCTTCTGTGTTCTCAACATCAATATGAATCCCACAGAACTCTTGACATATGAGTTTCTCTCCCAAGGAACATTCCTTGATGAGCTAAAACAAATATTCAAAATTTGAAGACAATTTTCGATAAGAAAACCCTCCGTAGAATAGGTCTAAGTTTATCGTATGTTTCTCGATCAATGAAAACATCAAAACTCCAATTATAAATGTGCTACTGTATGGAACTCCACATATTATGAGTTGTTATCATCCTTCTTAGGTTGGAACGAGTTTCAAGATACGAATTATAGTTACTAGAGCATGGATCTAAAATTTGATTGGAACAAAATATGACTCATCTATGATCGAACCATTTCCAACAGTGTTCGATTCCTATTCATAGTCTTTCAATTTCACTAAGATGTTCTTTGAGGATTAATTTTGATACGGTTCCAAAATTACTTAGATGATCTGCAAACATGATACTAAACTACTCTCTTTTTCCTTTTCAGATTGGAGAATCTTTTATCATCCTTTCTAATAGATTCTTCTATTTGTTTTTCCACTCTTTGAACCTTTTCAAAAGTTTTACAATTTTATTTAATCTTATAAACATAATCATGATTGCTAAAGTATTAGTAAATCATAACAAGTAGAGTTATCGTCCCTTGTCATGGTTATGAAGAATACATGTCCATATGTACTAGATCCATTAGTCCTTCACTTGCATCACATAAACATGCGAAAAACAAATTAGTCATAATTTTCCAATGAACAAGATTCTCATGCATCATGCAATTTCGAATTGTATGACTCCAAGTTTCTATCTAATTGAAACTTGGTGATGAGATTTCTTCTCACTTTGTCAAAAATGATAATGCCACAATCACGTTCTAGAAGAATCAATATCCACCATTAATCGCCATTATTAGAAACATAACCTACACTTTCATAAATGTCATTGCAAGGAAATACAAATAAGGCAATTTCATAAACAAAAACATCATTTTATTGCTAAAAAGAAAATTGTAACTTGTCCTTACAATGCATAAAACGAAAAACTATATTTCTTGATATCACCAAAGAGTAATAGAAATCTATTAAATTTACCAAACTCCTTAGTAGTAGCTCCAAATTATGACTATCGAACCATGTGACCAAAGTCCATTTCTTACGGTCAGATGTTGCTCACTTTGCTCAAGCTTCCTTCTTTCTTTTAGATTCTGCAAAATACCATCATAATGTGATTATCGCATTATGTATTAAGAGTCTAAGAATAGGAACATATGGAGTTAGATATTGGATGTACCTGAAGTAGAGTCACACAAATTAAAATTACTATCTCTAAGATCTTTTAGGTATTTTGGGCAGCTTTACTTCCAATGTCCCTAAATTGGCAATAAGAATAAACTGACTTATTGCGGTCAACATGTGGAACGATCTCAAAACAATCCTTTATCTTTACCATATGATCAATCATTTCACCTTGGTTGATTGCTTTCGGTCGAGAAGAGAAATCTTTTCTTCTTCACAAATTTTACCATTTTCATTTTCCATGGAAACCTTAGGATTACACGCTATAAGCATTTATGCTTTAGTTGTGTTCTTAAGCATTTATGCTTCAGTAACGATCAACATTTGGGTCAGATCAACTAGGGTCACATCAAGATTCCTCACGTGAAAGTTCATAATGAATTAACCATATAACTTTGTAAAAGAAAGATGAACCAAATCATTGGCTTGCTCCTTTGGGAATACGACACCCATTCTCTCCAATGTTTCAATGTACGATTTCATTTTCAGAACATGCGCACACACAAAATTTCCATGTTTATGTTTACATGAAAATAGGGCTTGAATCGTTTCATATCTTTCCACTCGAGGAAAACATGTTGTTGGGAGAGTCACAAGAGGAGGAGGTGGAAGAGTTGAAAAAAGAAAATGTCTAATTCCACCATTTCCTACAGAAAGGAAAACAATTTCATCTTGACTTGAATGTAGAAGACCATCTCCAGAAGATTGAGGAAAATCATTTCCAAAACAACGAAGAAGACCATTTCTATCTTCATAAGACATCTAAAGTTATGAGAAGAGAGAATTCTAGTTAGTTGATTTTAATCCTCAATTATTAACCTATAAACTAAATTAAGGCTAGGATCCATATTTTCATTTCATAATATGAAGAGGGATGTCATAGTCATATCACGTAACTATTTTAGGTAGGTAGAAACATTTTAGCAATTTTAATCACATGAAACTCCTAGATCTTTTGGGATTCATTGAATCATATCAATGGCATGTTTAATCTCATCTTATGCTCTTACCAATTGTGACTGGGATGTTGAGGATCACAATTAAGATGTGAATAACCATGCAAACCCGCTTAAACACCCTCAATCGATTTATAATCTCCCATTGATGTTCTGATTAACCACGCATGCTTCATCAACAATTATAAACATGATTTGTTTCATCACTTCATCTTTATAGTCCCAAATTAGTGTGTTGGTTAACCACACACTCTCCACTAACGACTCATAAAGAAATGATGTGTATTTTCATGGATTAGCATACACTTCACATTTTTCCAAAAGTAACTAGAGTCGGTATTTATATAAAAGGTTCTAGTAGTTTATAGCAGTATACATTTAATGAGGTTATGCCCTATCAAATCCATTTAGTTAACGACCCTCCACCATACAAGGGAGTGATGGTGAGAGTGGACACACATTCAATGATCAATTTATAGGTCGTTTCCTTATACCCCATTAATGTATGGTTTTGTGAATGAGACGTACTACCCATTTGACTGAATTTTCTTATCCGTATAGTATATTAAACATTTAATGATATATAGTATAAGGTGTATTTTAAAACTTTTCAAAAATACTAGGTTTAAAATGTAACAACGTAAAATTTTCAAAATAATTTTTCACTTTAAAACATTTATTCATTCATAAATAATGTCAAACACATTGTATCAATGTTATTATCACAAAACTCTTCCCCATAATATCTACAAAAACTCCAATGCGTGTGTGTACGAATCATGCCGGCGCCTTCCCGCGCTCATCACTAGTACCTGAAACACATAACACAACAACTGTAAGCATAAATGCTTAGTGACTTCCCCAAAATACTACATACAACACATACACCACTCAAGGCTATAATACGACCCTCTGGTCAATGTGTCTCAGCGGGACCCTCCAGTCCCATAGCTCGTTGGACCCTTAGGTCCGGTCATAGCTCATTGGACCCTCCGGTACGGTCTACATCATTATACAACATACAAATATCACATAGCACATAATCTCATACATAACACATAAGACCCTCTGGTCATCACATAGTACCACTCTAGGTAACATATAGTGAGAAGACTCACCTCGATGTGTCAGAAATATCTGACTCGGAAGAAGTATGATCTAGCCTCCGCCTAATCACACAAAGTAATACTCTCATAAATACAACTGTACTCAACCCTAAAAGTTAACAACGTCGACGGTCAACTTGACTCGACTTGGAGTGTGCACAAGGGTGACTCGGTGAGTCTACACGTGTCCACTAACTCTCTTAGACCCTCTCTTGGCACGTCGAGCACTTCCCTGGACTCGACGAGTTCCACCTGGCATGAATCGCAAGGCCACCCCGACTCAACTCGCCGAGTCTCAAGATCAACTCGGCGAGTACCGCCTTGAACCCCAATCCTCTAATCCCCTTCTGACTCACTGAGTTATCCCCCAACTCGGCAAGTCTACTCACAGAGCATTTCGTGTGAAGCCCTCACCCTACTCGTCGAGTCTCAAGAACAACTCGGCGAGTTCAAGCCATGCACCAACTCTATTGACCTCCTGGGGTCAAATTTGTTGCCCTAATCCACACATCTAGCCTTCCCAAACACGAAAGTCACGTAAAGCTCGAAACTTGATGCTCAAATATTAACATGATGGCATCAAATGGTGATTTAGTCCCAAAAATGGCAACCTATGTCCAATAACCCCAAAATGACTCATAAAGCTCCATGGGTTAAAGTCTCTAGACCTCTTTGAGTCCAGATCCAAAGCACAAACTCGACAGGGGACTAAATGCTCTACATATCCTTTTACTAAAGGGTTTAAAGCCCTAACTCTATGAATCAACACCCAAAATTGTAGAAGGTCCGAAGGAATACCTTAATACGAAGCCTTTGATCTCTGAAGACACTAGATTTGCACTTCCTTCAGCCTTCTCTTGCCTTGGTCACGTTCTCCTTCAGATTTCACCAACAAAAGATCAACAATGGCCTCTCTTCTCCTCACAAGCGATCTAGGACTCTCTCTTGGGTGTGGTGGCCACAATGAACGGCCGTCAGGGCCTTTAAATAGGTCTCAAACCCTGGAAATTAGGGTTTCACTAAACAGCGTGGACTCGCCGAGTCCACTCATGAACTCGCCGAGTCCACTCATGAACTCGCCGAGTCCAGCTGTGAACTCGTGTACAAATCCACGACCATACTCGGCGAGTCTAGACGCCAACTCGCCGAGTTCCCCAACAAAACCCAAAAATAAAGGAACAAAATATCATACCTGGGAATCGGGGTGTTACAATTCTCCCCCACTAGAATCAGACTTCACCCTCGAAGTTTCACTCTGCAAACAACTCAGGATATTGCTCCTGCATCTCACGCTCCGGTTCCCAAGTCAACTCTGACCCTTTCCGATGCTACCACTGGACCTGCACCAGCGGTACTTCCTTGTTGCTCAGTACCTTGATCTTCCGATCCCTGATCGCCACCGGTCTCTCGGCATAATTCAGGCTCGTATCCACCTGAATATCTTCTAATGGCACCACTACCGACTCATCGGCTCTACACTTTCACAACTGCGACACATGGAAAGTGTCATGAATCTGACCCAACTCTGCTCACAACTCCTAACGATAGGCAAATCTGCCTACTCTCGCGATCACCCTGAAAGGTCCAATATATCGGGGTCCCAACTTGCCCCTCTTCCTGAATTGGACCACTCCTTTCCATGGAGAGACCTTCAGGAGCACGAAGTCGCCGAGCTGAAACTCAAGCTCGGATCGGCGTCTGTGCACATAACTCTTCTGCCGACTCTGAGCGGTCAACAACCTCTGTTTGACCTGCTAGATCTGCTATGTCGTCTGAAGCACAATCTCGGTGTTGCCCATCACACATTGCCCTAATTCTCCCCAGCAAATGGGGGTTCGACACCTCCTCCCATACAACAGCTCAAAGGACGGTATGCCAATGCTCGAATGATGGTTGTTGTTATAAGAAAACGCCGCCAAGGGCAAATACGTGTCCCAACTCCCTCCGAAATCCAACACACATGCCCGAAGCAGATCCTCGAGCGTCTGAATCGTCCGCTCACTCTGCCCGTCCGTCTGTGGGAGGTATGCGGTACTGAAATGAAGTCTCGTACCCAACTCCTCGTGAAACTTCTTCCAGAATCTGGAAGTGAAACGTACATCTCGATCTGAGACAATCGAGATCGGCACTTCATGTCGCGATAACACCTCTCTCACGTACATCTCTACCAACTTATCCGCGGAAGAGCTCTCACTGATGGATAGGAAGTGAGCACTCTTCATCAATCTGTTCACAATCACCCAAATTGCATCGACACCCCTCGCGGTTCTTGCCAACTTGGTGATGAAATCCATGGTAATCTGTTCCCATTTCCATTCAGGGAATCTCCAATGGCTGCAACTTACCATGTGGACGCTGGTGCTTGGCCTTCACCCTGTGACAGGTCAAGCAGCTCTCTACAAACCATGTGACATCCCTCTTCATACAGGGCCACCAATAATCCTTCTTCAGGTCCAAAAACATCTTAGTGGCCCCGGGATGGGTCGAGAATTTCGATCGATGAGCCTCTTCCGTCAGAATGGTATGCGTTCCGCCCACAGATGGTACCCAAATCCGGCCCTGAAATGTCATAAGCCCCCAGCTATCGGTAACAAATTCTGATACCAGCCCGACAACTCGCTCCCTCTTCTGGCACTCTAATTTCATAGCCTCAGCCTGGGCCCCACGAATATCATCCAGCACCGAGGTCATCACTGACAATCTCAAACAAACATCTCAAATTGGGGCACCCTCCGCCCTAAGGCTCAATGCATCGGCTACCACATTAGTTTTTCCCGGGTGGTACAGGATCTCACAATCATAATCCTTGACCACATTCAACCACCTCCTCTGGCGCATATTTAGGTTGGGCTGATCCATCAAATACTTCAATCTCTTGTGGTCCGTGTATATCGTACACCGAACCCGATATAGATAATGTCGCCAGATCTTGAGATTGAACACTACCACTCCCAACTCCAAATCATGTGTGGGATATCTTGACTCATGAGGCTTAACCTGCCTCGATGCATAAGCAATCACATGTCCCCTCTGCATAAGCACCTCTCCCAATCCGGATATCGATGCATCACAATAAACCACAAAATCTTCCATCCCTTCCGGAAGAGGTAACACTGGTGCTTTGCATAATTTATGGCGAAGTGTCTCGAACAAGGTCTGCTGCTCCGGACCCCAAGAAAACACAACACCCTTCTGGGTCAACTTGGTGAGTGGCGCGGCGATCTTGGAGAAATCCTTAATAAATCTCCGATAATAGCCGGCAAAACCCAGAAAACTCCTGATCTCGGTGGGTGACCTCGGCACTTCCCATCTCATGACCGCCTCAATCTTGGCCAGATCGACCAATATCCCATTCTGGTTAACGAGGTGTCCCAGAAAATGAACCTCTCATAGCCAGAACTCACATTTGGAAAACTTGGCATAAAGCTTCTCCGATCTCAGAACTATGAGGATCTCCCTCAAAATGTCGTCGATGAACACGATCACTGAGCGATCCCACATCGGTCTGCACACACTGTTCATGAGATCCATGAACATCGCCTGTGCGTTGGTGAGTCCGAAAGGCATCACCACGAACTCGTAATGCCCATAACGAGTCCGGAATGTTGTCTTTTGGTCGTCCTCCTCCCGCACCCTCACCTGATGATACCTAGACCTCAAATCGATCTTGGAGAACCAAGATGCCCCCTACAACTGATCAAACAAATCATTGATCCTCGGTAATGGGTAACGGTTCTTGACCGGTACCTTATTCAGCTCACGATAATCAATGCACATTCGGAGCGAGCCATCCTTCATCTTGACAAAAAGGATAGCCATCCTTCTCTGGAGGCGCAAGGCGATACGGCGCCTTAGCGATAGGCGCATCTCCTGGAACCAACTCAATACCAAACTCTACCTGCCTCTCCGCAGGCACACCCGACAATTCCTCTGGAAACACAATCGGAAACTCGCGCAATATCGGAACCTCATCCACTGACTTCGGTCTCTTTGAAACACCCCTCGCATCCATCACATATGCCACAAATCCTCTACAGCCCTGCTGTAGACTCTGCCTCGCTCTGGCGGCCGAACAAAAAGCTTACCCCGCATGAGTATCCTCGCCGTGCACTGTAAGAACTCCCCCACTAGGGTCCTGAATCGTCACTAACTGACGCTCGTAGTCTATCACAGCTCCATATCGGCTCAACCAATCCATACCCACTATAACACACACGTCCCCCATTGCGATCGGAACCAGATCTATCGGGAACTCCACACCGAAGATCTCAAGGATACATCCTCGAATCACATCCAAAGCATACACCGCTCGCTCAACAGCTATGGAAACTCGCAGATGCCGATCCAACGCCTCTCAACGAACACCAATATGCTGACTAAATGCTATGGAAACAAACGACTGACTCGCACCCGAGTCAAATAATACCAACACAGCCACAAAACTCACAAGAAAAGTACCTATGCATATCATCATATGAGCATAAAAACTCAACTCAAATAAAAGATGAAAAGAGAATACATAACAGCCACAACATCGGGCGTCGCGCGGACCTCCTCCGCGGTCAACTGAAATGCCCTCCCACGAGCCTTCGGGGTCTCGACCTTCACCGGCCGAACCTCAGTAGTCCTAGCAGTAGGCACAGATCCCTGTGTTGGTCCCTGATGAAGCTGCGGACATTCAGCCTTCCGATGGCCAGTCTGGTTGCAATGAAAGCAAATCGAGATTCTCTTGGGGCAATCCCTCGCGATATGCCCCTCCTTCCCACATTTGTATCATACCCCAACCTTGCACGACCCTTGGTGACTCTTACCACACTTCCTACAAGTGCGGCCCTTCACGCCTCCAGACCTTGAATCAGCGGGTTTAGCCCGCTTGGCTGTCGGCTGAGACTGAGTCTCGGCCTCCTCCCTAGCCTGAGTCTCAAATTCGATCTCCCTCTTCCGGGATTTGCCTGGAGCTCAGCAAATGTCTGGTAAGTCGAGTTCGCCACGAACTCCCGAATATCTCTCCTCAGGACACTCAGATAACGGCTCATACGAGCCTACTCAGACGACACCTGCTCAGGGAAAAACATCGCCCTCTCATGAAACTTCCTGGTGATGACTGCCACAGAATCAATACCCTGCTTGAGGGTCAAGAACTTCTGAATCAACCGTTCCCTCTCCACCGGGGGAACATACTGCTCTCTGAACATAGCGGTGAACCTCTCCCAGGTCACCTTGGAAATCTCGTCGAAAGTGAAGTTCACCGTCACGAACTTCCACCAATCCTTCGCTCCCAGGTGGAGCTGGTTCAAGGTGAACCGAACTGTCATGTGCTCTGGACAAGAGCACGTATAGAAACATCCCTCGATGTCAGAGATCCACCTCATAGCGGCAATCGGGTCCTACGTCCCGTCGAACTCTGGTGGCTTCGTGTTGCTGAACTCCCGGAACAACAACGAGTCACCTCCCTGAGGTCTGGCAGCAGCAACAGTAGCAGTAGCTGCAGCTGCAACAACCTCAGTCAATGCTGCGTACCGCTCATCAAAATTCTCAATCAACATGGTCTTGATGTCCCCAAACATCTAGGAAATCTCAGCCTGAATGGCAGCAGCAACCTCCTCATGAATCAATCGATTGGTCTCCTCGTCGTTGACACCGCTGCTCTCAGGTGTGTGTTGAGTCCCAACGATGATGCTTCTGAAATACAACAAAAATTATCAGAGACTCGATCGAGCATACACATACTCGATGACGCAACCCTACTTGTCCTCCGTCTTCCAAAAGATTCTTACTTGGAATGCCCATTGATCCGGTGTCTTCAGTAGTACAGGCCCAATACTACTGACCACAACGCATCAATATTCACTCCAAGTCTTCCTCCTTGGTTCTTGGATTACAAGTACTCTACTCTCAAAGCATATCAGTAGCAGAAATCTCCTAGGCTAAGGCATCACAGATCAGGCCACTCTAGTCCTAATATGTATACCTAACCGACTCTAGCATTCATAACATAACATATCGCATAACACATAATGTAAGGGTACTTTTGGGGATTCACCGTTCGGGCGCTGGCTAATCTTACACATGGCTCTGCTCTGTTTGTCTAAAAACTCTTTTTACTCTTTTCAAAATTTTTACTTCATTAACAAAAATTTTCCTCAATTCCTCAGTTTGAGTTCAGATATGCCCGAAAATGCATCCGAATCCCTCACACCAAGGCTCTGATAACAACATGTAATAGCTTAAAAGTTTCAAAAGAATTTTTCATTTTAAAACATTCATTCATTCATAAATAATGTCAAACACATTGTATCAAACAGCCAATACAAAGAGGTATGGTGAAGGAACAAAATCATTAGCCCTAAGACCATTCCACAAGAGATTCATCCGATGTTATTATCACAAAACCATTCCCCAGAATCTCGACAAAAACTCCAATGCGTGTGTGTACGAATCATGCCGGCGCCATCCCGCGCTCATCACTAGTACCTGAAACACATAACACAACAACTGTAAGCATAAATTCTTAGTAAGTTCCCCAAAATACCACATACAACACATACTCCACTCAATGCTATAATACGACCCTCTGGTCAATGTGTCTCAGCGGGACCCTCCAGTCCCATAGCTCGTTGGACCCTTAGGTCCGTTCATAGCTCATTGGACCCTCTGGTCCGGTCTACATCATTATACAACATACAAATATCACATAGCACATCATCTCATACATAACACATAAGACCCCCTGGTCATCACATAGTACCACTCTAGGTAACGTATAGTGAGAAGACTCACCTCGATGTCTCGGAAATATCTGACTCGGAAGAAGTATGATCTAATCTCTGCCTAATCACACAAAGTAATACTCTTATAAATACAACTGTACTCAACCCTAAAAGTCAACAAGGTCAACGGTCAAGTTGACCGACTCGGCGAGTGCACAAGAGCGACTCGGCGAGTCTACACGTGTCCACTGACTCTCTTAGACCCTCTCTTGGCACGTCGAGCGCTTCCCTGGACTCGATGACTTCCACCTGGCATGAATCGCGGGGCCACCCCGACTCAAGTCGTCGAGTCTCAAGAACAACTCGACGAGTACCGCCTTGAACCCCAGTCATCTAATCCCGTTCTGACTCACTGAGTTATCCCCCAACTCAGAAAGTCTACCCACAGAGCTATTCACGTGAAACCCTCACCCTACTCGCCGAGTCTCAAGAACAACTCGGCATGTTCAAGCCATGCACCAACTCTATTGACCTCCTAGGGTCAGATTTGTGCCCCTAATCCACAGATTTGGCCTTCCCAAGCACGAAAGTCACGTAAATCTCAAAACTTGATGCTCTTATATTAACATAATGGCATCAAATTGTGATTTAGTCCCAAAAATGGCAACCTAAGTCCAATAACCCCAAAATGACTCATAAAGCTCCATGGGTTAAAGTATCCGGACCTCTTTGAGTCCAGATCCAGAGCGCAAACTCGAGAGGGGACTAAATGCTCTACATATCCTTCTACTAAAGGGTTTAAAACCCTCACTCTATGAATCAACACCCAAAACTGGTGAAGGTCCGAAGGAATACCTTAATATGAAGCCTTCGATCTCTGAAGACACTAGATTTGCACTTCCTTCAACCTTCTTTTACCTTGGTCACCTTCTCCTTCAAATTTCACCAAAAAAAGATCAATAATGGCCTCTCTTCTCCTCACAAGCGATCCAAGACTCTCTCTGGGGTGTGGTAGCCGCAATGGATAGCCATAAGGGCCTTTAAATAGGTCTCAAACCCTGGAAATTAGGGTTTCACTAAATAGTGTGGACTCACCGAGTCCACTGATGAACTCGCTGAGTCCAGCTATGAACTCGCATACAAATCCGCGACCATACTCGGCGAATCTAGACGCCAACTCGCCGAGTTCCCCCACAAAACCCAAAAATAAAGGAACAAAATATCATACTTGGGAATCCGGGTGTTACATAAAATTAATTTTCAAAATTCACAATTAATTAATTGTAGCCAATTAATGATTTAGCAATTATCCTTTAATTCACCAATTAAATTAATTTAAATCATTAATGATTTAAATAATTATCTTCGATTAAACAATTAATAAGATAATTCAAATTTAAAATTACTACGGATTAAATAATAATTTATGTTTAACTAAACAATTAATAAAATAACTCAAAGTTAATCCTAATTCCAAGAACCTTTCTAATTTTCGAAAATAAAGGTTTGAGGTTACTATGTTTTTAGTTATCCAAATTTTAAAGCATTTAAAATTGTGATTAAGGAAATTAGAAACCCTAAGGAATACTGATCGATTTTTAAAAATAAGGGGTGGAGGCTAGGGTTTCAAGAACATTAGCATTTTGCGTAAATTTCAAGCCACTAGGGTTAATTTCTACAAAGCCTAATTTTGTTCCATTTAATATAATCCACAATCAAACAGATAACTAAGGGTCTGATACCACTAATCGGTTTCTAGGTTATAAAAAAATTTATGTAAGAAGAAAAACACTTAAACCCTTGAGTTTACATGCAACCTAGAAAGGATACATGTTTTCTCTATTGATAGCAATAAACTATGAACCTCAAGAATGCTATTATAATCAAAATATACATAAGATTACGATTAAATACCTTTGATTTGTTGATGTAAACAAATCACTTCAATCCCTTGTGTTTGTTTTTTATATAACTAGTACTAAAAGGATGATGTCTCTATTGGCTTCTACCCATGATTCAGAAACCCTATAATGAGGAGGAAATAGGAGATACGAGGGAAATTTCGTTCCGATGCCTTTACGTAATGTGGTGAATGAAAATTGCAAGCTAAGGGGTCCTACTTATAGTTTAGGTAACTTGAAGGCAAAAGGAAGATTTGAATTGATTAAATAATAGATTTAATCATAATCCAAATCCTTTCCTTTTATGCAACCAGGAGGCTTCCACAAACCCTAGGAAACTCTCCAAAACCATCCATACCATGGAGGGTTCTAGAATTGATTCTTTTGTTCAAATATTGAATAATTACAATTCACTCTTTGCACCTTTAATTAGATCCAATTAATCCCGAATTAATTCCAGATTAATTATGATTAATAATTAATCAATTCTAATTGATTTCACATTATTTTATTAATCATATAAATTGCGAAATCAATTATTTAACAATTGATCTCCAAATTAATTTATTAATCACATAATAAATCAACAAATCAACTATTTATTTCCAATTAATATATTAATCACATAATATATTAACAAATCATTTTCCCTTAATTTCCAATTAGTTTATTAATTATATAATAATCTAATAAATTATATTTCTCTCTCTTAATATCATTTCTAGTTATTTTTGGTCATGAGGGCAACCCAAAAAGTAATTTCCTTTTAACTACAAGAGTATACCAATTTTGTTATAAGCTTAGACACCTTAATCCAACAAAATCCTCCCGAAATTGGTTCCTTTTCAAGATACACCAATGGACGAGACCGATCATCGAGTTTCTTCAAAAGTTTTGAGACTATTCCCACATATCTAATAGAACCAAATACTTTTAGGCCTTGAAGGTTTAGTTTTCCCCATAAAATTTCTCGAATGGTATAACACCTATCAATGCTCTAGTAAGAGTTCAATTTATGATGAACATTGCATGATGAACCACTTCTCCCAATACGTAGTTTGGTATATCTGTTCTTTCATTTGGCACCGAGTCATCTCGAGTATATTCTAATTTCTCCATTTATGTTTTTCATGTTGTTGATGTGCGTAAGGAGTCGCTAACATATGTGCTACCCCTTCTTCATCATGAAAATGGTTCAATGCATGCGATATGAAATCTCCACCTCTAACCATATGGAAATCCTTGATCTCTTTAACAATTCATTTTTCTATTGGTGTCTTGAATCTTCTAATAATTCAAAATGTGTCGCCTTTGTGTTTCAAGAGAAAAGACCACATATATCTAAAGTAATATTCAGTATGTACTAAAATAAAAATGTTACCTACTTTAGTGGGGGGATCAACCGATCCAAAATATCTCCATGCACCATCTTGAGGTTATTAGTCGCTCTATACTTAACTATCTTTGGAAAAGATTGCTTCATTTGTTTATCAACCATACAAGATTCACATAGCTGGTCTTTATGTTTAGTAACCGGTACCCCTTTAACTAGCTTCTGTATCAAGTTAACCACTCTAAAATTGATGTGACCAAGTCGTGTGTGCCATAGCCATGATTCCTCATGAAATTTGGGTTGTAAACAATATCGTTTTCTAAATTTTAATTGAATTTTATAGAGGCGGTTTGCATTTCTTGGTACTTCCATATGTAATCTTTCGTCTCCATCTCGCATGGTTAGTGTTGGATTAGTTTCTATGTCCATAACTATATTTGGTATGTACTTGACCTGGTTATAGCATGGTCCTTTTGGGTTGCCTTCACCAAAGCAACTTGACTAGTTGAATAATAAAGAAAGGGGTTGTTATGCTTTATTAATATATTATATGAATAATATATTAAAAGAGAAATCATATTGTTTAATTAATATTGATCGAGAATTAATTAAAAATTAATTTGGTGGTAAAAAGATATTACTTGAACTAAGGGGACTAGAATTGTAGTTATGAGCTAATTGAAATTTGGGTTGTGGATCCCTTAAGCAAGGGATGGACGAAATCTTATGGTAGCGCATAAGGATTTCGTCCAAGGGGATTAATTCTGGAAGATTCCTATGGGCTTCTTAGGGCCTAAGCAACCAGTTTAGGGATTTGACTAAAAACCCTACTTTTGTAGCTATATAAGGACCCCTTGGATGCTGTAATTGTACATTTGAAAACCCTAGAAGAGTTCCAGCCGATTTTGAGTCTCTATTCGTCTCTCTCCATCATTCTCCAACTTGCTTTGGTGTTTGCGATCTATTAAAGGCACAACATTTGAGGTGCTAACTTGTTTATTAGATGTTAATTTCGTTTTGTTGTATGCTAGATTAGGTTTTGCAAGTCTTGGACAATTATTGCATGTACAAATAGAAAACTAGATCGAAGCATTATGGTTTCCATGAACACCATAGGAATGTCGTTTTGCTCATAACCCAACTGTGGTATCAGAGCCTAGATCATTTTTATTTTGTATTTGATGTAAAGATAATTTGTTCAAGCTAAAAAGTCGAAAATTTTAGCCTCTGACTGATGGACTCGTCGAGTCACCAGATGAACTCAATTAGTTAGGGTTACTTGACGAGTCCAGTTTTGTGACTCAGCGAGTCGGCTCGTCTGGTGGCTGATTTTTTGGGATTTTGACTAAAATTAAATTGGGATACCCACCAAAAACGATTTTAACTGATAAAGCTTGATTTTTTTCAATATGGCATTGATTATCCTATTTCAATTGAAAGATAATTGTCATAAATAAGATAATTACTTGTTTTATAAGATAAATATATTTATTTGTATTTTTATTTGAATTATCCTGTAAAGAAAATAGATTAGGTCAAATTATGTGATAAATATTAATAATAGGATTAATTTAATAATTTTTCAAATTTGATCTAAAATATGTTTTGAAAAGTTTCAAAACTTGCCCTCAAGTTTTGGAATTTAATTTTTTTAGTAAAAGTTTAATTTTGAAATATTTAAATTTTAAACCCTAGAATTTTACAAGTTTAAAATTCAACCCTTATACTATTATAATATTATAAGATTAATATATATATATATATATATATATATATATATATATATATATATATATATATATATAGATATAGATATAAGATAGTCTTACCGTTACTAGGCCTCATTCACGAAGCCGATCTATAAGGGGGTATAAGGTTGCTGACCTATAAAATGGTAGTTTAATGGGTGTCCACTATCAGCCACCGCTTCCTTGATTGGTGGAGGGTCATTAGCCGAACGGGTAGGATAGGGAAACTAATTCCTCATTAAAAGTATAATGATTAATAAAGTAACTAAATGTTTTTTTTATAAAATTCTCAATCTTAGTTACTTTAGTAAAAATATGAAATTATGCTATTCCATTAAATTACACTTTTCACCCTACCAAGTCGTTAGCGGTGCGTGCGTGGATGACCGACACACAAATATGGACTAGCATTGGTGGCAAAGGGTGACTCGATGTTTATCGTAGATCAATGGAGCGTGTGTGGTTAACCGACACATTGATTAGGTGGTAAATGACATCCTTGGTATCCCATCACAAACTTGAAGGGTATATTGAGATTTTAACATGCCATTGAAAAGTTCAATGAATCTCAAAAGATCTAGGAGTTTCAACACATTTAAAACTTAATCGTCTTTTTCATTTTCAGGGTGGAAATTGGTAAATCGTCATATACCTACCTTCAAATGATTTGCAGTTTGGATTTTGGCATCCATCTTCTAAATTGTAAATAATGTTGTTGGGTCCTAGCCCTAGTTTCTCATTTGAGTGTTTAATTAGGGATTCTTATCTAATCTAAACTTTGTTCCTTTTCTATTTTAGATGTATACATCGAACAACAACAACACTTCTGGCTCAACCCCTTCCTGCTCATGAACTTGTGTGGGAGGGTGATATTTGTGGGTCCAATTTCAATGATTGGATCCGCAACATTCGCATGGTCACCCATTATGAGGACAAAGAGTATGTTCTCGACAAGGAGGTGAAAGAGGTTAATGTGAACACTACTACTTCCGAAGAAATAGTTGGTTACAAAACTCATGAGTGAGATGCTATGAAGGTTCGTTGCATCATGCTCGCAACGATGACTACTGAACTCCAAAATTCCTACGAGGACTACTACCCCTATAAGATGCACCAAGATTTTATGGAAAGGTACCATCAAAGTGCTAGGCAGGAACGGTACGAGATCATTACTGCAATGATCACTACGAAAATGAAGGATATGGAGTCCATGACGGCCCACTTGCAAAAAATGCAGAGATATGTGGACCGCTTGCTGAAGTTAAATGTTAACTTCGATGAGGTGCTGGCCATAGATATTATTCTACACTCCTTACCTCCTTGCTACGACCAATTTTGTATTACCTACCACACGAACAAGGAGGAGGTCACTCTAATAAAGTTTCAAGGCCTGCTAAGGACTGTTGAGAGTAGTCAGAAAGGAAAATGTATTGAATCTACTCCAACTACTACTGCCCCTGTCTTGGCAATTGAGTAAGGAAAGGGAAAGAAAAGGAAAGCTCCTTCAAAGAGCCACAAGGGAAAGTCTCATGATGGTGACTTTCTAGTGGAACCAAAGCTAGTCCTGCTGCTCCTTCTTCATACCCAAAAGAAGCGGAGTGCTACTTGTTGGATTAGTGTCTAAGTCCATAACTATTTTGGTATGTACTTGACCCGATGGTGCATGGTCCTTTTGGGTTGCCTTCACCAAAGCAACTTGATAGGATGAATTATGGAGAGAAAGGATTAAATATGATTTATTAATATATTATGAGAATAATATATTAAAGGAGAAATCATATTGTTTAATTAATATTAGTCAACAATTAATTGGTAACTAGTTTTGTGACTAAAAGAGATTAATTAAACTTAAGGGACTACAATTGTAATTATAAGATCATTGCAATTTGGGCCATGGATTGTCTTATATTAAGGAGTGGACGAATTCTATGGGGAAACCCAAGAAGAAATCATCCAAGGCCTTAACGAAAAGGGACCATAGGTTGCTTAGGGCTTAAGCATCAAAATTTGGGTTTCCTTGTTAAGATAACCCTAATAGCCTAACTATATATACATCCCTTATGAACCAAAAACGTGGCTAAGCATCCTTTTAGGGTTTCACATGTTTTAGGGCAGCCTTGATCCTCTCTCCTTCTCATCCTCTTGCTCTTGGTGTTTGTGAACCATTAGAGTAGTGACATTTGTGACTCTAAGCTTTGTAAAGTCAATACAAGGAGGAATCGGGATTGTTATTGCCATATAACAATCAAGGTAATATCTTAAACCCATTCTTATGTTAATATGATTACTTTTATGCTAGAATTAGGGTTTATAGTCTTGGATAACTTGCATGTACAATAGAGAAACCTAGATCCAAGCATTAGGGTTTGTATGAGCACATAGGATGTTCTTAGGACCAAAACCCATCAGTGGTATTAGAGCCTAGATTGGTTTCTATTGTATTGATGCTTTGTATGTTGATAAAATTCGATTTTTGTGTTTCTGGGGGCTGAACTCGCCGAGTTTTTTAGATGAACTTGTCGAGTTCATGCTAGCTCAACGAGTCCATGGCTGACTCGACGAGTCGGCTGATCAAAAGGAGGGAAAACCGGGATTTCTTGCTGTTTTTGCTTAAGGATAGTTGCCTTATCATATTAGATCAAAATTAATCCGATTCTTTGATATATATGAGGATATTCTTGATCTAATTGCAGATATTTATCAATTAATGAAATATTTGTTTCCTTATGTGATAATTGATTAATTATTTTGATTAAACTGGTAAATTGTTTTGCAAGAAATCATTAAATAAATCAAATATGGATAATTATATGATTAAATGTTAATTAAGATTATTTGTTATTTGATCCTTGTGTTATGAAAAGTTTCATATTTTTCCCTTTAGGTTTTGTAGTTTAAATTTGAACCCAAAAGTTTTGTTGTTTTGAAATTTAAATAGTTGAAACCCTAATGTTTTGAAAAAGGTTTCAAAACTTGCCCTCAAGTTTTGGAATTTAAATTTTGGTTAATAGTTTAATGTTGATGTATATTTAAATTCTATCACCTAATGTTTGAAATGTTTCAAAACTTGCCCTCAAGTATTGGAATTTAAAAGTTGATTAAAGGTTTAATTTAGGAATGTTAAATTCTAAAACCCTAGTGTTGTTTTTTGAAAAGTTCAAATCACACCCTTATGGTTTTATTAATTAATTAAGGTGTATAATTAAAAGAGGTTTAATAAATCCATAAAAGTTTTGGTTTAGAATTTAAGTGAATTAAAGGTATAATTATTAAATTTGACCACCTAGCATTTTAAAAGTGTAAAATATACCCTATACTATATATATAACATTAAAAGTTGTCACACCCCAAAACCAAGAACAGCGGAAACGTTCTGGGGCGGAGGACGTCATGTATAATATCAACAACAATGTAAAGTAGTAAACAAACAACAACATCATCCATTGCATTAATAAAATAATTATTAAACAATTGTATTCTGTCAAATTTTGATAAACACTAAAGCATAAATCAAAATGAAAGATAAGTCTTGAATAAGCTCCATCTTCCTTTCTCCTTGCATCGGTACCTGTCTATGATGACCTGAGGATACAAGTAATTTTGAAAGCGAGTATCAGCTTTGAAGCTGGTGAGATCATAAGTATTTAGTGTCTTATTTTGTATGTAAGAATTTATAAGTCTTTGTAATTCAAGAATTTGTAAGTGTATAAGAATTGTAAGTATTTGTAAGTGTAAGTATTGTAAGTGTTTGAAAAACCCTGGAATCCCTATGATTCCTATTAGTATGAAGGTGTCTTCTACCAAGACCTAATTGTTCTGTGTGTGTCTCTTGTAAGAGTGCATATTTTCCCAGGTCTGACTACTATTTATCAAAAGATAGTTTCTACATTACCGTGCGTCGTATGAAAAATTCACGAAGTGAATGTAATGGGAAAAGAAATAGTACTATGGTGTAGTGTCGAACTACAACCGTACCTATTACCTTAAATCTAGGGTAATACTTCCAAGTACCATAGTATTTGATATATATATATATATATATATATATATATATATATATATATATATATATATATATATATATATATATATAACTACATCGATACTCAACTGCCTTATTTGAGGGATAAGGTATAATGTGATGTCTAGATCCCAGACTGTACGCTCCCCTATCAAAGGGATTTTTGGACCTACCCACGACCCCTGCATGAATGCAAGCCGTGAGCATCCACATTACTAATGATCATGTATACTCGATATAACAATCACAATTGCGGTGTGATTTATGAGTATAGTTAGATCCTGAATTGGTTCCGTGCTATAGCCCTTAGTGACGTCTATTCTACGTATATGTAAGCGTACTCATGTAAGTGTGATCATGTAATTGTACTCATGTAAGTGTGATCATGTAATTGTACTCATGTAAGTGTGATCATGTAATTGTACTCATGTAAGTGTGATCATGTAATTGTACTCATGTAACTGTGATCATGTAATTGTACTCATGTAAGTGTGATCATGTAATTGTACTCATGTAAGTGTGATCATGTAATTGTACTATAATGTTCTAAGTGTGCTAGCTGTAATGTGTGTTCTCTCTATCTAGCAAGTATAGTAATGAAATCATTCTAGTATAGCTGTATATGTTCTCGTCCTAGTATAGTTGTATATGTAATGTACAGTAAGGTTCTAGAAAGTATAGACTCATGAATGAACTAACTCATTGTATGATATCGCGTTCTAGTAATGGTTCTAGTATCTTCCTGAACTACCCATATGGTAGCTTACTAGTAATCTAAGTGATACGTATGGACGTGGATGTATACCCTTGCTACCCAAGGGCATAGGATGAGCTGGAAGGACCTTTTATGACTTTATATGTACACATGATATATAACTAATCTTTAAACGACCTTAGGACGAGTATCTGATATCCCACCAGACCACATCTCAAGCGCGAAAAGGAAATAGGGTGGATAGCCTTCCTAAGTCTTTTAAACATTTCTTATATAACTATACATATAGAGGCATGCAATTTATAATAAAATAAAAGCATAAGTAAGTTTAGTAAAACATTTGAAATATACATATTAGTCTAAGGAAAGATCGACTTGATGTCGATCTATAAAACAATTTGAAGGCATAAGTTTGATAAAACAATATAAGTACAAGGAACATTTGTTTGAAACACAGTTGTAAATAAGTTTGAAATATGATAAACAGAGTAAGAAGTACAGTGTAATAAGTAGTTTGAAAACATATAAAATGTTTATAAAAATCATTTGAAGGAAACTGTTTGGTAAAACGGCTAATGAGTAGCCAAATCTTTTGAATGTTGTATATTAATCACATGTGATTGATGTAATAAGTAATATAATCCTACTTACTAATCACATGTGATTGACATAAAAAGTAGCATGATTCTACTTGTATCCCCCCCCATAAAACATTTAAAATAGTTTAAAACATTAGTTAAGGGGTATGAACTCACTTGCAGTATGTGACTGGAATTGAACGGGCTGTTATCGTACGGAAGGATCGGACAAGTGCTTGGTGTCAAGTGAAGACTTAGACACACACAATGATCCTAAATACATATGAAGACATATGTATATAAATAATTAGAGATTTAATCACTAACTATACAAGTATAACATTTAAGCGCGAGGACAACACTTTTGGTCAAGTGCTAGGAGGCTAATGGGTTGCAATAAAGAAGTGCAATGCCCCTAATGGAAGTTTAAGGTCAAAAGACCATATTCATTAGAGTTTACAGCCCAGGGAAGTAAGCTCCTGGCCGTAAACTCTCAACCAAGCCATGAAATGGATTTTGGAAGTACTACAACCTTAGAGGGGAATTGTTTCAAGGCTATACAAGTGTTTGGGCACCACATTGACTCCTTTGGGGAGTTTACGGCCCAAAGACCCTTTTCCCTTGGAGTTTACGGCCGTAAACTCCCTTGGGAGGGTTCTTATTGTCCTTTCAAGTCTCTAACATTTCTAGGAACAAGTCTAGGCTTCCATACTTGGATTAAGGAAGGTTTATGGCATTAAATGGAACCATTTGATGGAGTTTACGGACATAGAACTCTTTGGGCCGTAAACTCCCTCACACATGAGGTTCTAAGAATTTTAACTAGTCCATATCTCATCTAGGTACTTGCCCTAAAAGTCTCTTGGCCTAAGGAAGTGTCTAGGGTGTCCTTTGACCCCTTAATAGGAGTTTACGGCCCAAGAAATACTCTTGGCTGTAAACTCTTCAACACTTATGCTTTTCATGAGTTTTCTAGGTCCTAAACACATTAAGGTACTTGCCAAAAATGAAAACTAAGCCTTAGGAAGAGTTTGAAGGGGTTTTGGCCCTTAACCTTGGAGTTTACGGCCTAAGGAGCATCTTGGCCATAAACTCCCTTCCAAAGTTGGTTTCTAATTGTTTTGTGGGTCTAAATCATGAGTTTCAGGCTTCTAGGTTCTTGTTCTAAGGCTAAAGGATCACTAGGCACTCATTTGTGCCCTTTACTTGGAGTTTACGGCCCAAGAGTTGGTTCCTTGGCCGTAAACTCCTCAAACTACTTGGTTTTGATTTGTTTCTAGCCTTTAATATTCATTCGTAAAGTCCTTAGTTAGATGCCTAACACGGAAATGGGACTAGGTGGCCTTTAGGCTTGATTTTGGAGTTTACTCCCCAAGAACGTTCTTGGGCGGTAAACTCCCGGATCTTGTATTTTTGACATGTAATTAATGTCATTAATCATATAACAAGTATTAAAACACATCTATGAAAGTAGACTCACAATCTGGGATGAAAACTCGAAGATCCGTGAGAGAGAAATTGACTTTTCTCTATTTTGAATTCAACTAATGAACCAATTTGGTTCAGAATTCTATTTATAGTCCTGAGATTTTTGGCAGAAAATATTTCTATTCTCGGAATGGATTCTAATGACCTAGATTAATGGAATTACAGTGTTGCACAAAATCCTAGTGCATCCACTCTCCTAATAACTCCTTAGGTGTAAAACCCTAAAATTGCCAAACTTATTCCATAAGTCTGAAATTTTACTGTAGCTGCTCTACTATTATTGGATTGAAGTGGTTTGATTTGAATGGAAAATTTCGGGTTGTCACATCATCCCCCTGTTAAAGGGAATTTCGTCCCGAAATTAGAATTTAGGCAAGGAAGTACGCACGAATGATCGAGACGTGAGGTGGAACTTCCTAATCGATTGGTTCTAGCGCACTGAGGTGAAATCGGGCTCTCGGTTGGTATCCCAACAAACCCTCACTAACTGGCGACGGCGTTGCTTCTTCTGCTTGACCTCTCGGTCGAGGGTCACTACGGTTTTAATACGAAGGCAAGGATCTCGACGAGTGGACTTGTAAGAGTCCTAACGGAAAGGTATGGTTTCACGATCGAGATGCGAAGAGTAGAAAGTACGTTACTGAGTTCGCGGAGTAGGTCTAGTTTGTGCGAGGCACAGGACAGATTCTGATAAGAATCTCGGAAGTCCTAACTATATTGGGTTTAGCTTTCCACGCTTTACGAAGCGTATTAATCCATTCTCAGAGTGAGTTATCCTAAAGAACTTGGTCACTCACTCGAAATCTCAAAGGTTCATTTTCTTGCGTAACTTCCCAGTCAAAGGCCACCCCTTGCTGGGTCAAAGTCGTACGAGTTTCTGTAGCTTGCGAGGAGTTCTGAATGAACTACGGCGGTAGGTCGGTAAGACCTAAAATTTGGCGAAAACTGTCGGCGTCTCTGGTGTCAATGAATGCTCAATGGTTTTGGCAAATTGAAAGAGTACTCAAAATTTCCCACACTACTAACAATGTGTCCTAGAAATTTGACGCTTCAATTTCAAAATCTCGTGCCTAGAGAACTTTGCTAAAAGTTCCTCTGTAGGAATTGTTTTCATGGGTTTTGTTCTTACTACGAGGGTAGATAAGTAAGTCATTTCATGGAGAAATGACGAATTGATCCAAGTAAGAAAGACGTAACCCTAATCATTTATCTCATGAAAACCATGGGCGTATTGGTCCTATCCGAAAGGTATCACTACGAACTCGAAGTGTCCGTATCGAGTTCAGGAGATAGTCTTTCGGACATCCTTCCCTAACACTCGAACTGGTGATATTCGGATTTCAGATCCATTCCTAGAAGTGGTTTCTTTCCTTACGTTTGCTCAACCATTTTGTCTATGCGAGGCAGAGATCACGATTTCTATGAAAATCTTGACGGAGTCCTCGATATCCGAGGCACATACGATTCGATCCATCGATCTCTGGAAGAATCTGACCGGGGTTCTCGAGGGTGAGAAACCTAGTCTTCTAATTCTATTTCTGTGTAGTTCGCTGAGTTGTTCGTATTGTTCTTGTATCTCCGTGGGTGTTTAAACTATAGGGGGATCTGTTTTCGGGAGTCGTACTGGGTTCTAAGTTTGTTCACATGACGATGTGATTACTCGTATACTTAGGAAGTTTCTCCGTCCTGAAGTCCATTTTAGAATTCATACAGGACTTCACGATCACAATTTCGTGTATACGAGTCATATATAATTATGATTGAAAAGGTAGTCGAATAACTAATTCTTCCTTACTCTCACATCCCAAGGAGGAAAAGAGTTAAGGCGAAATCATTAATTCTAAACCTGTAGAACCTTGATTATATAACACTCTTATGTATACCTTCCTCAGTGATAGATCATCTGTATGAATTCTTGGATTGAACTTGACGTACTGCACGAGTGGTACTTCGGGGATTTCTTTGGAAAGAAAATAACTAAGAGGTACTCCTGGAATGAGCACTTCGGGGATTTCTTCGGAAAGATAATATCTAAGAGGTACTCCTGGAATGAGTACTTCGGCGTTCTGATATGACGGCTTTGCTGGAAAAGTGATCTAGAAGATAGGGATGTACGTATGAAGCTGTTTTTGCGAGGATCAAATTTAATTGAGTCGTATGATAATGTCGGGATCATACTGAAATTTAAAGACATTAGATTTGAACATAAGACGTTTACAGACAATAGACAACCGTGCAACCATGAACAAGAGTTACAGTACTTTCAGATTTACCACAAGACTATTGTTGCGAATAAGATATACTACAAAAGACAAGTATACGCAGCTCGAGACTCCCTATACAGACAGGATCTCGCAAAAGGTAAGACTCTAGTTGCACTAGTTCTAGATAGTTTATAAGTCTGTTACAACGAAACGTCTTAATTACATTATCGTTGTTCCTGTGCAGGCTCTCCTGCAGCTGTGATCCTGAGAATCCTCCCGTCTGCGCCAGAGTTCTGCGTTATCGGGCAATCCTTGTGGAGGTGTCCAATTTCACCGCATTGGTGACATATCTGGACAGTACCCACATCAGTGGAGGAAGTGAAGTGTTGGGTAGGAGTTATGGGATCACGGGTTCTTTCCTTGTTTTCCTTCTTCGGGCAATCTCTTTTATAGTGCCCAAACTCACCACAGTTATAGCAATTTAGGCTTGCCCCAGTGGTGGAGGTAGCTCTACAGAAACGAGCGATGTGCCCTTTCTTGTTGCAGTTTACGCACTGCAAGACTCGGCACATTCCCTCGTGGTGGTAATTGCACCGGTCGCACTTCGGGAGTGTTCCCTTATATGGTCTGCTCGGTACTGGGATGGCAGAGGTTTGTGGCTGTTGCCTGGCAATTCTCTGAAACCGTTTGCGTTCCATTTTGGCTTTACGTTTTCTTTTCTTGTTCTCTACGTTCTGGCTTCGCGAGCCTGTGGCTGTTACTGTTGGACGACTTCCTGGAGGGATATCGCGGTTGGAAACTTCATTCCCATCTGCAGCATTGATTGTGCTGTTAGCGCTACGGTGCGCCATGACCGCGGTTACGACAGCCACTACGGCAGCTGTAACTGCTGTTTGAAAGGTGGCAGCGTCCATCGGAAAAGTAGAGGTCTCGTTGCTTGGCTGGTCGTTTCTGGATGACGACATGATCCTGTAACACGTAAGATAAGGATTGGTGAGCGATTCTGGTTGACCCTGATGTACTTAGATTGTTCATGTAAAGAGTAAGAGTATGATCTCGAAAGTTTGACCTACATCCCTATGATGCAGTCCTGGTTAAAGAATGAAAGTATGTTCGCTAAGGTTTGACCTACATCCCTATGATGCAGTCCTGGTACGAAATGGGAGTATGTTCGTAGAATGGTCTCAAGACGTTTGTCGTTCGAGCTGAGGTATCGTGGGTTGGTGAATAACAAGATCCAACCACTAAAAGAGACTTGGAAGTGTCTCTTGGAATAAATCACCATAGTCCAATGACTTGACTAAAGTATGATTCAGATAGACCCCAATGAAAGTAAGATAAAAGTACTTGGATGAAGAATGTCACAGAAGTTGGCCGGCTGTCAATATCTTTGATATTCATGATGAAAAGATTCTGGAAAATGACTTTGTAAAGGTCTTACATCATATCCACAGAAGATAGTTCCTGACAGCATAAAGACCTAACTAAAGTACTTACGGTAAAGATAATTTCATAGAAAATACCACATCGGGCATAGACAGAAAAACACGTTTTCTTTTTATAAGGGAAATAAAGTAAAGCGTCTACTACTGGGGACGGTCATCCCTCTGGTGAACTCTTAGTTCAACCAATTGACGTTCCATGTCAAGTAGGTGTCTTTCGAACACCATCTGGCGTACTCGGAGCTCTAAGAATTCGGCTCGTGATTCGGCCAGTGCTTGCAGCAGGGTTTCATGGTTACTCTCTGATCGCTCGTGAGTATATTCTAGATGAACGGTGTGGAGGGTATGCATTCTAGCATAGGCGATTATTTCTGAAATCTGATGTAGGGCTGTCTTGCCTTGAATCTCATTTTGGGTCCTTCTGCGGACCAAGATTGGCAAGACTCTATCTGCTGAGCCCCCATTGCTCAAGTCATAAAAGCTTCGGTTTCCTTCAAATGGCATAAACTGATCTTGTCCTTGGCTCCATGTTTCCAAGCATTCCACTTACTCAGGGTTGGGCCATGAAAAGCCGGAAGAGGGTTAGGAATCAAAACGGGAGCTGCTCGAGGTAGGTTCTCAACCTCTGGTTCGGAGTTAGCATCATACGAAAGGTCTTCGTCATGGTGATCATTCAAGGGGATAGGATGATCATTCTCTGGTTCTTCTCCAAACCAACCAGCTATGACTTCATTCGGAAGATACTAGTTGTCAAGGGGATGGAGTCCAGCTATGATTTCTATAAGAGAATTCAGGGTAAGAGAATAATTATTAGACGAACTATCTAGATAATTATTTAGGAAACCTTCATTAGTTACATCGCTATTTTTGAAGTGCATACTAGCTATGTGTAATCTAAACAGGATAGACCTTCGAATAAGTGACCTTAACTCCTTATTCACACAGAATAGGGGTAAGGCAAAATTATCACAAATTCTGAGTCTATAACATCCTAATTACATGTAGCCTCAGTGTATCCACTCAGCAACTATTCAACTTAATAATGAAGATCCCGTTTTAATTCTCAAGTATATAGTACTTACTGTAGCACCAAAATACACCTATAGTATTTTAAATTTATTGTTATGTTCGATTGTTCTCATTGTGGTAGGGGTGGTAAGATTTTAGCATTTTTGCAACCACACACTTAAACTTAGGCACATGCTAGTCAACCCTCGGATAATATAGGCGATCAGGCTATATCTTCCCAGTTTTGACCATATGTCTCTAAGCCCACTTGTGTTGTCCAACAATCGTAATTCTTTTGTACTGTCCTAGTGACACTGATTTTAGTATGAATGCGACACGTATACTTACTTAAATATTTTACTATTTTAAAGTATAAACTCTTGGTCAGAGTATTTTTAATCCCTTATGTATTTATAGTTAGTATATCTTTTATGGGTTGATATACTTAATTCACTATAAACAATGCTCTGATACCAATCTGTCACACCCCAAAACCAAGAACGGCGGAAACGTTCTGGGGCGAAGGACGTCATGTATAATATCAACAACAATGTAAAGTAGTAAACAAGCAACAACATCATCCATTGCATTAATAAAATAATTATTACACAATTGTATTCTGTCAAATTTTGATAAACACTAAAGCATAAATCAAAATGAAAGATAAGTCTTGAATAAGCTCCATCTTCCTTTCTCCTTGCATCGGTACCTGTCTATGATGACCTGAGGATACAAGTAATTTTGAAAGCGAGTATCAGCTTTGAAGCTGGTGAGATCATAAGTATTTAGTGTCTTATTTTGTATGTAAGAATTTATAAGTCTTTGTAATTCAAGAATTTGTAAGTGTATAAGAATTGTAAGTATTTGTAACTGTAAGTATTGTAAGTGTTTGAAAAACCCTGGAATCCCTATGATTCCTATTAGTATGAAGGTGTCTTCTACCAAGACCTAATTGTTCTGTTTGTGTCTCTTGTAAGAGTGCATATTTTCCCAAGTCTGACTACTATTTATCAAAAGATAGTTTCTACATTACCGTGCGTCGTATGAAAAATTCACGAAGTGAATGTAATGGGAAAAGAAATAGTACTATGGTGTAGTGTCGAACTACAACCGTACCTATTACCTTAAATCTAGGGTAATAGTTCCAAGTACCGTAGTATTTGATATATATATATATATATATATATATATATATATATATATATATATATATATAACTACATCGATACTCAACTGCCTTATTTGAGGGATAAGGTATAATGTGATGTCTAGATCCCAGACTGTACGCTCCCCTATCAAAGGGATTTTGGGACCTACCCATGACCCCTGCATGAATGCAAGCCGTGAGCATCCACATTACTAATGATCATGTATACTCGATATAATAATCACAATTGCGGTGTGATTTATCAGTATAGTTAGATCCTGAACTGGTTCCGTGCTATAGCCCCTAGTGACGTATATTCTACGTATATGTAAGCGTACTCATGTAAGTGTGATCATGTAATTGTACTCATGTAAGTGTGATCATGTAATTGTACTCATGTAAGTGTGATCATGTAATTGTACTCATGTAAGTGTGATCATGTAATTGTACTCATGTAAGTGTGATCATGTAATTGTACTCATGTAAGTGTGATCATGTAATTGTACTATAATGTTCTAAGTGTGCTAGCTGTAATGTGTGTTCTCTCTATCTAGCAAGTGTAGTAATGAAATCATTCTAGTATAGTTGTATATGTTCTCGTCCTAGTATAGTTGTATATGTAATGTACAGTAAGGTTCTAGAAAGTATAGACTCATGAATGAACTGACTCATTGTATGATATCGCGTTCTAGTAATGGTTCTAGTATCTTCCTGAACTACCCATATGGTAGCTTACTAGTAATCTAAGTGATACGTATGGACGTGGATGTATACCCTTGCTACCCAAGGGCATAGGATGAGCTGGAAGGACCTTTTATGACTTTATATGTACACATGATATATAACTAATCTTTAAACGACCTTCGGACGAGTATCCGATATCCCACCAGACCACATCTCAAGCGCGAAAAGGAAATAGGGTGGATAGCCTTCCTAAGTCTTTTAAACATTTCTTATATAACTATACATATAGAGGCATGCAATTTATAATAAAATAAAAGCATAAGTAAGTTTAGTAAAACATTTGAAATATACATATTAGTCTAAGGAAAGATCGACTTGATGTCGATCTATAAAACAATTTGAAGGCATAAGTTTGATAAAACAATATAAGTACAAGGAACATTTGTTTGAAACACAGTTGTAAATAAGTTTGAAATATGATAAACAGAGTAAGAAGTCCAGTGTAATAAGTAGTTTGAAAACATATAAAATGTTTATAAAAATCATTTGAAGGAAACTGTTTGGTAAAACGGCTAATGAGTAGCCAAATCTTTTGAATGTTGTATATTAATCACATGTGATTGATGTAATAAGTAATATAATCCTACTTACTAATCACATGTGATTGACATAAAAAGTAGCATGATTCTACTTGTATCCCCCCCATAAAATATTTAAAATAGTTTAAAACATTTGTTAAGGGGTATGAACTCACCTGCAGTATGTGACTGGAATTGAACGGGTTGTTATCGTATGGAAGGATCGGACAAGTGCTTGGTGTCAAGTGAGGACTTAGACACACACAATGATCCTAAATACATATGAAGACATATGTATATAAATAATTAGAGATTTAATCACTAACTATACAAGTATAACATTTAAGCGCGAGGACAACACTTTTGGTCAAGTGCTGGGAGGCTAATGGGTTGCAACAAAGAAGTGCAATGCCCCTAATGGAAGTTTAAGGTCAAAAGACCATATTCATTAGAGTTTACGGCCCAGGGAAGTAAGCTCCTGGCCGTAAACTCTCAACCAAGCCATGAAATGGAGTTTGGAAGTACTACAACCTTAGAGGGGAATTGTTTCAAGGCTATACAAGTGTTTGGGCACCACATTGACTCCTTTGGGGAGTTTACGGCCCAAAGACCCTTTTCCCTTGGAGTTTACGGCCGTAAACTCCCTTGGGAGGGTTCTTATTGTCCTTTCAAGTCTCTAACATTTCTAGGAACAAGTCTAGGCTTCCATACTTGGATTAAGGAAGGTTTATGGCATTAAATGGAACCATTTGATGGAGTTTACGGACATAGAACTCTTTGGGCCGTAAACTCCCTCACACATGAGGTTCTAAGAATTTTAACTAGTCCATATCTCATCTAGGTACTTGCCCTAAAAGTCTCTTGGCCTAAGGAAGTGTCTAGGGTGTCCTTTGACCCCTTAATAGGAGTTTACGGCCCAAGAAATACTCTTGGTTGTAAACTCTTCAACACTTATGCTTTTCATGAGTTTTCTAGGTCCTAAACACATTAAGGTACTTGCCAAAAATGAAGACTAAGCCTTAGGAAGAGTTTTAAGGGGTTTTGGCCCTTAACTTTTGAGTTTACGGCCTAAGGAGCATCTTGGCCGTAAACTCCCTTCCAAAGTTGGTTTCTAATTGTTTTGTGGGTCTAAATCATGAGTTTAAGGCTTCTAGGTTCTTGTTCTAAGGCTAAAGGATCACTAGGCACTCATTTGTGCCCTTTACTTGGAGTTTACGGCTCAAGAGGTGGTTCCTTGGCCGTAAACTCCTCAAACTACTTGGTTTTGATTTCTTTTTAGCCTCTAATACTCATTCATAAAGTCCTTAGTTAGATGCCTAACACGGAAAAGGGACTAGGTGGCCTTTAGGCTTGATTTTGGAGTTTACTCCCCAAGAACGTTCTTGGGCGGTAAACTCCCGGATCTTGTACTTTGGACATGTAATTAATGTCATTAATCATATAACAAGTATTAAAACACATGTATGAAAGTAGACTTACAATCTGGGATGAAAACCCGAAGATCCGTGAGAGAGAAATTGACTTTTCTCTATTTGGAATTCAACTAATGAACCAATTTGGTTCAGAATTCTATTTATAGTCCTGAGATTTTTGGCAGAAAATATTTCTATTCTCGGAATGGATTCTAATGACCTAGATTAATGGAATTACAGTGTTGCACAAAATCCTAGTGCATCCACTCTCTTAATAACTCCTTAGGTGTAAAACCCTAAAATTGCCAAACTTATTCCATAAGTCTGAAATTTTACTGTAGCTGCTCTACTATTATTGGATTGAAGTGGTTTGATTTGAATGGAAAATTTTAGGTTGTCACAAAAGTCTAACATTATATATATGTATGAGTAAAAGTCAATCTTACCGTTAGTATTCCTCATTCACGAAGCTGGTATATAAGGGGTATTTAAGGAAATTGCATATAAAATGGCGATTGAATGGGTATCCACTCTTACCCACCGCACTCTTGACTAGTGGAGGGTCGTTAGCCGAACGGGTAGGATAGGACGAAACCTTCCGTTATGAGTATAATGAATTACAAAAGTAACTAAATGTTTTACAAATTCCCAATCTTAGTTACTTAGGCAAAAGTAAATTGATGCAATTCCATGAAATTACACTTTGTGACCTTGCGAAGACGTTAGTGGAGCGTGTGTGGTTTATCGGCACACTAAATGGTTCTAAGCAAAGGTAGCAAAGGGTGACTCAATGTTTGTCATACTTCGGTGGAGCGTGTGTGGTTTACCCGCACATCGAATAGGTGATTGTAACATGTGAGGGCACCATGTAAGCTTGCATGGTTATTCACACCCGCTTTGTGATCCTCGGCATCCGGGTCACAAACAAGAGGGGCATATCGAGATTTAAACATGCCATTGAAGTGTTCAATGAATCTCAAAGGATCTAGGAGTTTTCATAGATTTAAAACCAAAATTTCTTTTTCGTTTTTCATGGTGGAAATTGGTGAATCGTCATTCACTTACCTTCAAATGTTCTGCAATTTGTGTTACGGCATCCCTCTCCCGAGTTGTAGAATATTATGTTGGGTCCTAGCCTTAGTATCTCATTTGGGTGATTTACTAAGGACTCAATCAATCAACTAACTTGAATTCGTTTTCTCCCGTTTAGTAGATGTCAAAGTTCGACAACTATGGTCTTCCCAAATCCTGTGGAACAAGCTTTCCACATGAAGATGATATTCCACGATTCGATCGAGGAACAAGAAATCATGCTTCACTTCCTCCACTTCCTCCAATTATTCTCCCTAACCCACAAGTTCAAAGGCTTGAAAAGTTCAAGATCACTCAAACCCTTTTGGCAAGTAAACATAAAGAAGGAAAGTCGGTGTGTGCACACGTCCTAGGGATGCAGTCACACATTGATAGGTTAAGAATGTTGGGATTCGTTGTCTGTGAGGAAATGGCTGTTGATTGGGTTCTTCAGTAACTTCCTAACTCATATAGTGAGTTTGTAAGAGAGTACTATATGATGAACTGCGACGTGACCCTTATAGATCTCACCTATATGCTTATTGCTGCTGAATCAAAAATGGTTTGGCATAATAGAAAAGCAAAGCTAATTGGTGAATCTGCCTTCAAGACCTCTATGGATATAGACAATGGCAATGAAAGACATGCTATGATCGAAAAGTTTGATCATAAGAGAAAGGCAATGTCTGAAGTAGTTCCATGTCATGTTCCAAAAGAGTCAATTTGCTTTTATTGCCAAGAGAAAAAAGCATTGGAGACGAAGCTGCCCCTATTTACCTAAGAGATATAAGAGACGGGAGAGTCAAAGAGTATGGTTGCGCTTTAGGTAAAATCCACTATCTAACTCTTTTAAGCTCCTATTCAAGATTCTTAATACATAATGTGATAAGATTACAATTGATGTTTTGTAGGATATAAGAAAAGAGATGAAGCTTAAGGGAAGAAGTGAGCAGAATCTAACCATGAAGAAATGGATTCCGATCGCATTACTTAAAGATTAGATTCTTGAGCTACTACTTAGAGTTAGAATTAGATTGCTAAGAAATATGTATTAGCATAGTTTTTCAATGAATTGCATTGTAAGGACAAATTTTTTTTCCGCAATAAGATAAATTTTGATTTTATATTATTTATTTATCCTCGCAATGGCGTACATGAAAAATTGATGTTTGAATGCTTCTTATTAGCAATAATGGATTTGGTTCTTATTATGTTATTTGTGGAAATGTCGAAGAATTTACCGAATAAGGAAAGTTTCTCATCACCCAAGTTTCAATTGGACAGAAACTTGGAATCATGCAACTTCGTTGCACGATTAATGAGAAATTTCATATTTGGAAATTAGAATAATTCATTGACAAAGTGTCAAGTGAAGTACTAGGAGATCGAGTACACAAAGTTGCGTGCTGATCAAGTCCACCATAAGAATAACAAAATATTCATCATGATTTACTAAAGGTTTAGTAAATATGATTATACTTACAAGATTAAGTGTAATTCTGAATTGATTGAAAAAGTTTAAATCAATAACAGAATGAATAAGAAGAATCAAGTAGGCAGAAAGATAAAAGTTTCTCCATTCTAAGAAGAAGGAGAGTAGCTTTTATGCTTTATGATAGGTCTTAATGATGAAGAACCATATCTCAATTGATCCTCTAAGTGAGTCTTAGTACAATTGTATGTTTAAGAAGAGGTATTAAGGATTGAAGAAATGGTTAAATCAAGAAGTCAATCATACTTCATTCCAAAACAAGTCTTAAAGTTAAGATTGTGACAATGAGTGACAAGTATTAAGAAGGTTTATAACATTCATCAAATGTAAAATATGGAAAAATGTTTTCTTATTCTTGCACATTTGGAATTGGTAAGTTGTGATGTCTTGGATAAGACAAAGACCAACTAGGACCAATTTATGAAGTGTTTTGATAAAAGCTACACTAACTCTTGAATATTTGTTTGTTAAGAAATGGTTATTAACAAGAGAATCGTGTATGTCAAGGAGTCAGTGGGAGTCTTAATGGTCTTGAAAGGATTCAAGAACAAACCAAATGAACCTTATCGAGCATCACTAGGACACGAGTTAAGGTTTACAACCTATCGTGTTGACATTATTTTGTTTCTATGTTGTTCCAATTGAGTTAATTATGCATGTGAGTCCTATGAGTTCTCATTTGAATGTATAAAAGGCAAGGACCTTGATCAATGAAAGGAACATTGATAGGAAAAGGTGAGTTGCTTAACTACTTGGAAGACATGGTGGGCAACTGTACTACCATAAGGCAAGAAATCAAGATTAAGGAAGTTTGGTCCATATGAGTTTGAATTTGTCGTAGACTTTGGTTTTGACAAATTCACATGGATAGGAACACATACGCCGTTTAAATATAAGTGTCGTAAGATTTCCTCCTTCATGAAAATGATTGTGAGGAAATGCTTTCACGAAGAAAGATTTTAAGAAGATAGTGATTGTAAAATTGCATTCTCGAATAAATGTTATGATTGTATGATTATTAAGGAAAGTATTGCAAGTTGGCAATATTAATTATAGAAAACAAGAGTCGTTCTTTGCAAAGTTGTAAGGATGGAATAGTTGTTTTGCTATAATTAATGGGGAGAGAATATTATGCTTCATTTCAAATCTAAAGGCTTAGGTTGTGGAATGTTGATAAATTTAGTCAAAGGTATATAGTGTGTTCTTAAAATTTCGATTATGATTACGACATTCCTCTTCACAATTCGAATTTTTAGAACATAGCAAATGAAATATTATGGCGGAAGATTGATAAAGTATCAAATCTTTATGTAAGACATTATGCATCGTGTCCCATACGCTTCGGGTATAGGATTGATTGCAAATGTTTGGATATTTGACCATTCTAAAATTTTCCAAATGTCTAGCGCATTTAGAGGGAAAAAAGACTAGAATCGGTTTTGACTAAAATAATTAAACAACTATCAAAGGACAATCCAAAGTTCGACGAGGATTGGTTGCTTGTGAGTAGTTGGAAGCATGGTATTGAGTGGACCATATCGACATTATTATGAATAGAAAAGATTCTATTAAAAATGAGTTTTCATATGGAAAATATGGAAATGTTTCCATATTGGATGGACCATATCGACACTATTACGAATATATAAAATTCTAATAAGGATAAGTTGTCATATGGAAAATATGGAAATGTGTCCATATGGGGAATTGAATATTGAAAATCTATGACTAGATTAGAAACTTTTATGCAAAAGGATGTTCAAAGGAATGTACTTTGAGTGAGAGACATCATATCAAAGGAATTGTATTGTAACAATCTCCGATAGAGGACTTTGTAATTTCATTGGCAATAGTCTTTGTGACCTTGGTACAGTGATATTACGAAAGGATCGTTGCATAAAATGTTAGAATCTTATGTATTCTATAAGTAGCAAGAATTTGATATTCTTTTATTTATGGAAAGGGATTAGGAGTTGTGAAATGAGAATGATTGGAAATGTGTTCATTTGATCTATTTCACAAAGTAAGAACCATAGATAAACATTGTGTGCATGCTAAGATCATAGGACAAGTGTAATAAATCAAGTAAGAAGTTGATTACCCGAAACGACAAATAATGAGTAATCGATATGGTGATAAATAAAAGGTGTTTTATTTATGCTCAAAGGTTTGAGGCCACATGGGCTTAGGATTATTCTTGTGTCTCACTTTGCATGTTTTGACTTCTAGAATAATTGAGTTTATTAAGAATAATCGAATTATTCAAACGGACCACATTTATTCATATGTTGGAAGTATGTATGAATGAAGACTATCATGAATTGGTTTGTAGATTGTCTAGAGCGTATTAGACATAGCAAGGGTTTGCTGCAATGTTCGTGAGTGCTTATGAATCTGAATTTGAGCATTGGATTAAACCCACGCTCACTTGGATCACTCCATGAAATTGTATTACGAGTGATTGATGAGACAATAACATCTTATATTCTTGAAACCGAGATGTGTGAGTTGTATCTTGCAAATCGGTTGCACATTGATAATATGTAAACGCACTAGTAACTTGGTGTTATAAAACATATTGTTGTGTGTGATTCGGTGAGTAAGTGCAAGCGAGCATTGAATCAAAGTTTATCCGTTCCTTTTATTCAAAGAAGGATAAAAGCGATATCTTTGGCCGGGCTAGGGCTAATTTGATTTGTTCAATTAGTCAGTCGTCATAAATCGGAAATCGAGAAATAGTACAAAGAGAATGATTAGAAATCATGTCTAACGATATCTAGAATGGAGGAATATATGATCCCTTATCTAAAGGACACACGTATCTGATAGGATCAGAGTTGACAACAACCTTGGAAAGCTACGATTGTAGATCAGGATCTGAAGTCATACGCATAATGGTTATTAGACTTATCCAAGTGGGAGATTGTTGGATTAGTGTCTAAGTCCATAACTATTTTGGTATGTACTTGACCCGATGGTGCATGGTCCTTTTGGGTTTCCTTCACCAAAGGAACTTGATAGGATGAATTATGGAGAGAAAGGATTAAATATGATTTATTAATATATTATGAGAATAATATATTAAAGGAGAAATCATATTGTTTAATTAATATTAGTCAATAATTAATTGGTAATTAGTTTTATGACTAAAAGAGATTAATTAAACTTAAGGGACTGGAATTGTAATTATAAGATAATTGCAATTTGGGCCATGGATTGTCTTAGATTAAGGAGTGGACGAATTCTATGAGGAAACCCAAGAAGAAATCGTCCAAGGCGTTAAGGAAAAGGGTCCATGGGTTGCTTAGGGCTTAAGCATCCAAATTAAGGTTTCCTTGTTAAGATAACCCTAATAGCCTAACTATATATACATCCCTTATGACCCAAAAACGTGGCTAAGCATCCTTCTAGGGTTTCACACGTTTTAGGGCAGCCTCCATCCTCTCTCCTTTTCATCCTCTTACTCTTGGTGTTTGTGAACCATTAGAGGAGTGACATTTGTGACTCTAAGCTTTCTAAAGTCAATACAAGGAGGAATTGGGATTGTAATTGCTATATAACAATCAAGGTAAGATCTTAAACCCATTCTTATGTTAATATGCTTACTTCTATGCTAAAATGAGGGTTTATATTCTTGGATAACTTGCATGTACAATAGACAAATCTAGATCCAAGCATTAGGGTTTGTATAAGCACATAGGATGTTCTTAGGACCAAAACCCATCACTACTACTACCACGAGAAAAGGAATTGGAAATGAAGCTGCCCGAAGTATCTGCAAGATATCATAGATGGGAAGATAAAGCCATCCTTTCCAGGTACTTATACCATTCAATCTAATAACTCATCATATGGTAGTTCTTGCATCCTCGATACAGGATGTGGTTTTCACATTTGTTCTGATTTGCGGCTTCTAAGACGAAGTAGGGATGTGGAGCATGGGAAGATAAACTTGATCATGGGGAATAGGAAAGTGTCGCATGTCACCAAGATTGGAGTTTACTCTTTAGTTCTTAGTAGTGGGTTAGGTTTAGATTTGAAGAATTGTTGCTATTCGTCCGAAATGACACGAAACATTATTTTTTTTCATGGCTTGTATAAACAAGGTTTCAGATTTTCGTTTAATAATGAAAATGGTTTTATTAATGTTTTATTTAATGGTACTTTCTATTTTGAAGCATTGCTTTGTAATGGAATATATGAAACTCTGATGGTTGTAGACAACTTAGGTAATGATGTATTACATATCGATTCTTCCAATGCTTTGGAAAAAGCATGCTTGTGGCATTGGATAAAGCATGCTTGTGGCATTTGACCTTAGGGACGATGACACGTGCGAGTCTTGTTTACTTGGAAAGATGAGCAAGTCACCCTTTACTGGTACTTGTGAAAGGGGTGAGGGTTTATTATATCTCATACATACCGATGTGTGTGGGCCCTTTAGCTCCACCATAAGGGATGCGAACCGTTTCTATGTGACTTTCACCGATGATTATAGCAGATATGGGTATATCTACTTAATCGAGAACAAGTCAGAAACCATTGAAAAGTTCAAAGAGTTTAAGCAAGAAGTGGAGAATCAGTTGGGCAGGAAAATTAAGATGCTCCGATCTGATCGAGGAGGTGAGTACCTTAATATGGAATTCCACGACTACCTTAAGGAATGTGCAATTATTTCATAATTGACGCCGCCTAAGGAACCGCAGTTGAATGGTGTGGCTGAGAGGCATAATCGAAACCTGTTGGACATGGTTCGTTCCATGATGAGTCTTGATTCGTTACCTATCGCATGTTGGGGGTATCACTTAGAGACTGTCGCCCATATCCTTAATCTAGTCCTGACAAAAAAGGTTACCAAAATACCTTACGAGATGTGGACAAGGAAATCTCCCTCGTTGGCACATATCAAGGTTTGGGGTTGAGAGGCTTTCGTAAGACAAGAGACTCACGACAAGCTTGAACCTCGTAGTGAGTGGTGTATTTTCATCGGCTATCCGCAGAAGTCCTTTGTATATCTCTTTTATAGACCGAGTGACAATGTTGTCTTCATTACGAGGAAAGAGTTTTCCGAGAGTGAGAACTCATAAGGCAAGAGGACAGTCGGAGGAAAATTGATCTTGAAGAGCTTCAAGTGTCAAATGATGAAGGAACCTTTAATGCTGGCATTCAACCCGAGGAGGAAACTCCGGTTGAACCGATTAATGAGTGCCTACCTCTTAGATGTTCCAGTAGAGTTAGTTTTCCACTCCTATTATATGGTTTCCATATAAATGTTGAGGGTGATACGTTTATTAGTGATACTACACTAATAAATTTAGATGAACCTAACAATTACAAGGAAGACGTGGTAGGCCCAAAGTCTGAAAAATGGAAAGAGGCTATGGACAACGAGATTCAGTCCATGTATGACAATCAAGTTTGGAACTTGGATAGCAATGTGTTAGGTTGTAATACGTTCGGGTGCAAGTGGATCTTCAAGAAGAAGACTGACATGGATGGGAAAGTACACACGTATAAGGCGTGATTGCTTACGAAGGGCTTTACTCAAACTCCCAGAGTTGACTATGATGAGACTTTGTCACCAATTGCGAAGATTAAATCTATAAGCGTTATGATAGCCATAACTGCGTTTCATGATTATCAAATATGTTTACATGAGTTAGCCAAAGGGTTGTGTCAATGCAGAGAACCTAATAGAGTGTGTAAGTTTGAGAAATCCATTTATGGATTGAAACAAGCGTCTCGCAAATGGATTCTTTGTTTCGATGAAAAAGTCAAAGAGTTTAGCTTTTCGAGAAGCGAGGATGAGCCATGTTGTAGTACCTGGTTCCCGGTACATATTCCTTGCAATTAATAATTCTTATTTCTTGCATTTTTGCCTTGGACTCAGCGACTTGAAGGACCAACTCGCCGAGTAGAACCGGGATGAGACGCGGGGTCTAAGCTTTGGACTCGGCGAGTCGGTCCCCGGACTCAGCGAGTAGACCCTGTTTGAGCAAAAACCCTAATCCGGGTGTTTGCACCCTATTTAAACGCTCTAACTTGGCCTCCTTTGTCCCTAACACTTCCAGAGAGTTGTAGAGCGAAACCCTAGCCCCCATATTGTTCTTGAGAGTTTTTTTTGGCTTTGTGAGGAAGGTTTGGAGCTTAGAAGAAGAAGGAAGAGGTTGAAGTGTGCAAGGAGGGGAAGTAGATCTGGAATCTACACTGAGAGAAGCTTCCATTTAGGTAGAAAAGTTCTTACCTTGGTCACTAGTTCATTAGATCCCCTTTTTGTCCCAAATTAGTGGTTTTGAAGCCCTAAAACCTCAATCTCCATGTATTTGTGCTCTATGTTATGAAAGGACTTCAGATGTAGACCTTATGGACGTATTAGAAGTATAAAGTTTATGTGGTTGAAGTGATTGAGGTCCCCATTGAGTGTATGACCTCATTAAGAGCTTGGTTTTGCCTTTTGGAGCTTATAGGGCCATGCATGCACGTAAAGTTTGCAACTTTACGTGGTAAGCATGCCCTAGGAACATAGATCTATGGTTTGGAAGCGTTGCATGTCTCATATTTGGTCTGTATGGGAAATTGGTCGAAGGGACTCGGCGAGTCCCAAAGTGGAACGTGGCGAGTTCTATGAAGGTGGCCTTAGACTCGGCAAGTTGGATGAACAACTCAGCGAGTCCTATGAATATTGCCTGCAACACGACGAGTTGTTGTTCAAACTCAGCGAGCCATATGAACTGTTACTAAGTACGAGGGGTTTAAGTGTTGAAGGTTCAACCCTTCGTATCTACACGTGGAATTAGCAATTTAACGTGTAGCAATAGTCCCAGAAACCTAAATCATCATAAAGGATGCTCTGATGAGGATTTGGAAGCAAGTGGGAGGTCTGCTCATGGAGACTCGGCTAGTTGTTCTTGGACTCGGCGAGTCGGTTCTATAATTCCAAGTAGTGAGTTGAGGGTAACTCGGTGACTGGAAAGAGGGACTTGGCGTGTAGGACCAAGTTAGTAGGAGAAGGACTCGGCGAGTCTGTGCCATGACTCTGCGAGTCTAGTCAACTGGAAGTTGACATTGACCAAGGAGTTGTCCTTGAACCAGGGGTGGGTCAGTCATTTGACCTAAGGGTATTTATGAGTGGCTAATCTATGTTTAAGGATTTGTAGCCGGAGGATTACCGGTGTAGCAGTCAGACGTCCAGCAGTTAGACTTTTGGTAGCTACTTTGCGAGGTGAGTTTCCTTCCAGTAGGAACGGGTCTAAGGCACGAAGGTCGGCCCGTATAGATGATATGATAGTATCGGAGTGTGGGCAGTGCCCGTATCTCTTAGTTGAGTCTGAGGATGAAATATGCTAGCGTGGTAAAATTGTTTATACTCGTTGTCTATGTGATACTGGTATGTTATGGTTTAGTAGTGGAGTGTGGGCGAGGCTCGTATCTCCTAGATAGCGGAGTGTGGGTGAGGCCCGTACCTCCTAGATACCGGAGTGTGGGCGAGGCCTGTATCTCCTAGATAGCGGAGTATGGGCGAGGCCCGTATCTCCCAGTTAGCGGAGTGTGGGCGAGGCCCGTATCTCCTAGCTGTTCATTATATGATTGTATGGTATGTGGTATTATGGGTGAACTCACTAATCTTCATGCTTACAGTTTAGAGTTTTGGTTTCAGGTACCTCTTCAGCGAAGGGGAGGGAGCTGGCACGGTAGTGGCACATCATACACACCCCTTGTTTTTCCGCACTATGAGATCGTTCTGGGATTTGTACTCTGACACTATGGTTGATTCCATGTTTTGGTTTTCAGACACGTAATATGTTTTAAGAAACGATATGATCGAATGTTGTTTATTTTCAAATGTTTTGCAGAATGTTTAATTAAAAATGAAATTTTTGGCTGAGAAAATTGGGTCGTTACACATGTGTATATGTCAAAGCTAGTGGGAGTATAGTTAGCTTTCTCGTTTTGTATGTGGACGACATATTGCCCATAGGAAACGACATCTCAACCTTCCAGGAAGTTAAGTCCTGGCTTGGGAAGTGCTTCTCTATTATGGACCTCGGAGAAGCTGCTTATATTCTTGGGATAAGGATTTTGAGAAATAGGAGTAAGAGACTAATAGACTTAGTCAAAGTACTTAGATAAAGTGTTGAAACGTTTCAGCATGGAAAATTCCAAGAAAAGGGAGTTACCAATCCAAAGCAATACCAAGTTGAGTAAGACTCAAAGCCCGAGTACCGATGTCGAGATAGCAAAGATCAGCAGAGTACCTTATGCTTCCGCAGTTGGCTCAATCATGTATGTTATGACATGTACTCGCCCTGATATGGCCTTCGCTTTGAGCATGGTCAGCAGATATCAAAGGAACGTTGGTAGAGCACATTGTACCAATATGAAGAATATTGCAAAGTACCTTCGGAGGACTAAGGGATGGTTTCTTATCCTCGGTGGGAGTGATGCCTTGATAGTACGAGGGCATAGTGACAATAGTTTTCAGGCTAACCAGGATAATTTCAGCTCGCAATCGGGCTGGGTCTTTACCCTGAATGGGGTAGCAGTGACTTGGAAGAGTTCCAAGCTGGAGACCGTAGTTGATGAACGTGTGAATCAGAGTACATAACAAAGAGCGAAGTGTTAAAGGAGGCAATATGGCTAAAGAACTTCATCTGAGACCTTGGTGTTGTACCGACCATAAAGGAGCCTATGGAGATTTTATGCGATAACCAAGATGTGGTTTCCTTAACCAAGGAACCGAGGGATCATGGCAAATCCAAGAATATCGACAAGAAATATCATTTCATTAGACATCGGGTGGAAGAGGGACTCCTCATAGTGAAGAGGGTATCGTCAGAAGAGAACCCATCATATCCCTTTACGAAGGGACTGAGTAGGGTTAAACACTTGCAGCATGCTAGGAGCATTGGACTGAAGGACGATATTAGTTTTAGTAATTAGATAGGCTTAGAAACTTGTAATAGATAAACTATAATTAACATTTCATGATTAAATAAAAGAGTTTTATTTATAAGTAAAGTTACTGCCTTATGTTACTTATTTACTATTATTTCACTTTCCTTGTTTTGACTTCCTAAATAAAAAGATTATTTAAACTATCCACAGTCGATCATACTTTGGAAGTAGCTATGAAAGAATACCATCATGAATTGGTTTGTAGATTGTCTAAGTGTTTAGACATAGCAAAGGTTTGATACAACATTCATGAGTGTTTATGAAATATGTCATATATATTCTTTAAACCTAGATATATGAATTGTTGTTTATGATTCGATTGTGTATTGATAATGCATAAACACATCAGTAACTTGATGTTCTAAAACGCATTGTTGTGTACGATTTGATGAGTAAATAGCAAAAGCATATAAGTCAAAGTTTATATGTTCCTTTTATCCTACGAGGGTAAAAGTGATATCTTGGGACCCTCGATTATTTGGTTTGACTTATGTGTCAGCGCGGTTAGGACTAAGTTGACGTGTTCAATTAAGTTCTATGCCAGACGAGTCAGAGATTGAGAAACAAACTACTGGACAATAAGTACGACTATGTTCCATGTAATTGTCCATGTAACATCCCAATTTTCGAGTCCAAAAATTTCATTTTTTTATTAATTGATTTATAACTTCCATAAGAGAACATAGCGAAGACATATCATTTCATCAAACTAATATCTCATGTCTAAAAACCAAATCATAAATGTAACAATATCCGAGTACAATCCCAAGGATCTCATGATGCAGAAATCCAACGTGTGTGTGTATGATCAGCTCCTTCCCTTTCACAGAGGAGGTACCTGAAACAAAACTAACAACTGTAAGCACGAAGCTATTGGATTAATGTCTAAGTCCATAACTATATTTGGTATGTATTTGACCCGACTTGGCATGGTCCATTTGGGTTGCACTTCACCGGCACAATTTATATGGATAGTATTTTGAGAATAGTATATTTATGATTTATATTAATATATTATAAGTTCTAATATATTAATATAATCATATTATATAATTAGTATTGATCAAGAATTAATTTATAATTAATTAAGTGATCAAAATGAACTAATTAAATATGGACTCTTAGATATATATGTGTAGTGGGCCAAGTTCATTTAGGTTGGGCTAAGTCTTCATGGATAGTCCATGGAGCTTTAACCCATGGATCCTAGGAAATGAAAGGTCATGGGTATTAGGGTTTAACCCTAATCCTCCACACTATATAAAGATGTCCTTGGTTAGTGAAATGGGCACTATTGTGGTACACTAAGAAGGGTTAGCTGATTTCACTAGAGAGAACCAAGTATCCATATTCTCTAAAGTCTTCCTAGGTGTTTTGGTGATTTGTGATTCCACTTGAGGCTTCCACACCATTGGGGCTAAGCTCTTAAAGCTTGAAGACATCAAGCTACATCAAAAGGTATGTCATCTAACTAGAACTTTGTAGTATAAGAACTTCATAATATGCTAGTGAGGAGTAAAGCCTTGGAAAGTTCTTATTTGCATGTATAATAGAGAAAACGTAGATCCAAGGTTTATAGGGTTGCATGTACACCATAGGAGTGTTAGAATGCTCAAAACCCAACAGAAGCTTAGTGAGTTCCCCCATCGTACCACGTACCATATAGTCACATAACATGCATATATTGTCAGACATATTTGGGTGCCCAACCTACCCCTTTGGTCCTCTCGACCGGATACTGCCTAGCATATCTGGGTGCTGACCTCCCCTTCGATCCTCTCGACCGGATACTGCCTAGCAAATCTGGGTGCTGGCCCACCCTTCGGTCCTCTCGACCAGATACTGAGGACTATTTCACCCCTCTACTACTACCACATAACATGTACAAATAATCATATTCTATCTAGCATGACTGGGTATGACTACCCCCCTTTGACCCTATCGACCGAAAATCTTGCGGATTATCTCCCCTACTGCTACTAGCATATAACATCATATCATACTAGCAAATAACATATCAGGTAGTAGTAAACCTAGATGAATATCACAAAGATATTCATCTAGCATGTGACTCCTACTAGTGGGCCGACATTGGTGCCTTAGACCCACCGCTACTCGAAGGTAACTCACCTCATAAGGCTTACTGCTGAAAAGTTGATCGGCAAATGGCTGACTGCTACTTCGGTGATCCTCCGGCTATAAATCCATAAAACACTTAATTGGACACTAATAACTTCTCTTAGGGTAAAATGACTATTTTTCCCCTGACCAATTCAAAGTCAAAGTCAACTTTCAGTTGACCTGAATCGACAAGTTGGGCTACCACTGATAACCTCTCTTCACGCTTCTACTCGTCGAGTTTAGCGACGACTCGACTAGTCCTAGTTCTAAAATAACCTCAAATGAACCTTCATCCGACTCGTCGAGTTGTATGAACAACTCTTCGAGTTCATCTTTAATGGGTGGGAGATTGCCTTGGAGTTTCCGAGTCTGCTCATGCACTCGTCGAGTCCTATGAAATCCAGGTCTATGGCTAAGTCTAATACGTTGGGCCACTCCCTTGGACCCTCTAAAACCCTTATAATACTCAACTGGGTCCCCTCGACCCTCAACAGATTCGGGGACATCAAGCCTTGGACTCGCCGAGTCCCAAGAATGACTCGCAAAGGCTAGGCAATCATGGTTGGTCACCAAGAATGGCTTACAAAAGCCCTAAATCTCTGCAAAAGGGATCTAATGCAAGATGGAGCAAGGTGTCGACTTTATACCTTCCATGGACTGTAGATGATGCACAATGCACTAAAACCACCAAAAAGCCCTTAGATCTTTCACAACACAGTTAGGGTTCGAAATGGAGTGTTCTAGAAACATAATGGAGCGATGAAGGTTGTATTAGGTCGTTTAAATAGGGTCCAAACCCTCAGATTAGTGTTTTGTCCAGACATGGCCTACTCATCGATTAGGTCATTAAACTCCTGTGTCCAAGTCGCTCCTACTCGACGAGTTGGGCCATCAACTCGCCGAGTCCTTGGCCAAAAATGAATAATACTTGAATGAAATAAATACCAGGAACCGGGTGCTACAAATCTCCCCCACTTATTTTAGACTTCGTCCTCGAAGTCTGCTGCTCGTTCCTGGAAAAGCTCTGGGTAATGCTCCATCATCTCATCCACCGGCTCCCACGACCACTTTGAGCCCTTCTGGTGCAGCCATTGCACCTTCACCAGCTCGACCCTCTTGTTCCTAAGATCCTTCGACTTCCGATCGAGGATCGCCACAGGCTGCTCAATGTAATTCAGACTGTCGTCAACCTAAATATCCTCCAGGGGCACCACTGTCGAGTCGTCCACCAGGCACTTCCGCAACTTTGAGGCGTAGAAAGTGTTGTCCATTTGACTGAGTTCGGCTGGCAGATCCAGCCTGTACGCCATCTTGCCCACCCGAGCTGTAACCCTGAAAGGTCCAATGTACTTGGGGCCCAACTTGCCCTGCTTCCTGAATTGGATGAAGCATTTCCTAGGCGACACCTTCAGGAGAACCATATCCCCGACCTGGAACTCCATGTCTGAACGTCGCTTGTCAGCATAGGTTTTCTACTGACTCTGTGTAGTCTGGAGCCTGCTCCTGACCTGCTGAATCCTTTTTGTCATCTTGAGCACCACTTTGGTGCTCTGTATGACCCTCTGTCCAACCTCACCCCAACATATCGGGGTCCTACACTTCCTCCCGTATAACATCTCAAAGGGTGGACGATCGATACTCTTGTGATAGTTTTTGTTGTTTGAGAATTCAGCCAATGGGAGGTAGGTGTCACAGCTACCATCGAAGTCTAGCACACACGCCCGCAACATGTTTTCCATAGTCTGGATGGTCCGCTCACTCTGCTCATCCGTCTACGGGTGAAATGTGGCGATATGGTGCAAATGAGTACCCAACTCATCGTGGAATTTCTTCCAGAACTTGGAAGTAAACCGCACATCTCTGTCGAAAATTATGGAGACTGGCACTCCATGCCGAGCCACTACCACTCGAATGTAAATGTCAACCAACTTCTCGGTCGATATACTCTCCTGGATCGGTATAAAATGGGCACTCTTGGTCAATCGATCCACGATGACCCATATGGAATCCACTCCCCGCACGGTCCTGGGAAGTTTAGTGATGAAGTCCATGGTAATATCCTCTCACTTCGATAGGGGAATATCCAACAGCTGCATCTTGTTGTGTGGCCTCTGGTGCTCGGCCTTGGCCTTCCAATAGGTGCAGCAGCGCTACACATAACATGCTACATCCTGCTTCATGCAGGGCCACCAATAATCTGGACGAAGAGCTTTGTACATCTTTTGTCGCCCCAGGATGAATGGAAAATCAGGATTTGTGCGCCTCTTCCATTAATATCTGACGCACGCCTCCATGATAGGGGACCCACACACAACGGTGAAGGGTCAAAAATCCTCGACTATCATAGTCGAACGAGGAAACTTGATCCACAATATGCTCGCTCTTCCAGTGTTCCACCTTCATAGCCTCTTGTTGGGCCTCTCGGATCCGCTCCAATAGCAGAGCCACCACAGTCATCCTCATACAGATACCTCTGTTCGGCGCTTCCTTGCGGCTGAGTTCGTCGGCCACAACATTGGCCATCCCCGGATGGTAGAGGATCTCGCAATCATAGTCCTTCACCACGAACTCATATATCATCACGGCCTCTACCTTGGTTGGGTCGACCAGAATACTGTCCTGGTTGACAAGATGCCCAAGAAACTGCACCTCGCACAACCAGAACTCACACTTAGAGAACTTGGCGTCCAAGCTCTCCCTCCGCAGGGTTTCCAAAACCTCTCACAGATGCTCCTCGTTCTCCTCCAACGTCTTGGAATAAACCAAGATATCGTCGATGAATACTATCACGGACCGATCCAGCATCGGTCTGCACACGCGGTTCATGAGATCCATGATGCGGCAGGAGAATTGGTGAGCCTGAAAGGCATCACCACGAACTCATAGTGACCATAACGCATCTGAAAGGTAGTCTTCCGTACATCCTCCTCTCTGACCCTCATGTAATGATTACCTTAACACAAATCAATGTTGGAGAACCAAGATGCTCCCTGTAGCTGGTCAAAGAGGTCATCGATCCTCGGGAGTGGGTAACGGTTCTTCATCGTTACTTTAATTAGCTCCTGATAATATATACACATCTGATACCACCTGTCCTTCTTTACACATAGAACCAAGGCTCCCTAGGGCGAGCTGCTCGATATAATGACTCCTTTGTCTAACAACTCCCGCAGTTGTGTAGACAACTCTTGCGTCTCCGGAGGAGCCAACCGATATGATGCCTTGGCTATTAGAGCCGCACTAGGGACTAGGTCGATCCTGAACTCAACCTACCTCTCAGAAGGTATCCCGAACAACTCCTTGGGGAATACATTCGAAAACTCTCACACTACTAGCACATCACTCACCGTCGCCCCTCCCACCTCCCGTGTGTCCATAACTTAGGCAACGTATCCTACGCAATCCTGCTGAAGGTAGCGTCCAGCCTTCACTGCCAAACATAAAGCTGGTTCGCGTTGTGGCCTCTCACCCTGAATCGCCAGCTCTCCCCCACCTGGGGTCTTGATCCGAACCAACTGTTGCGTGCAGTCAATCACTGCCCCGTTGGCGCTTAGCCAATCCATACCAATAATAATGTTATTGCCCCTCAATGGTATGGGAACCAAATCCATTAAATAACGCTCTTTGAACAACCTCAAAACACAACCCCAGAAGACCTCTGATGCTCGCACAGACCGGTCGTCCGCAATCTCAATCTCTAGAGGGCAATCCGTAATAGCCCGGATTCCCAGGTATTATTCATTTATTTATTTTGTTAATTTGTGAGGAGACTCGGCGAGTTGGAGCCTAGACTCGCCGAGTATGATCGGTGAGTCCAAGGAATGGACTCGTCGAGTCCGCGCTGTTTAATGAAACCCTAATTTCCCGGGCATGAGCCCTATTTAAAGGACCTTAAACCCCTCCATTGCGGCTACCTTCGACCTTGAGAGCACCAGAGCAGCTGAGAGTTCTTGTGAGTGAGATAAGAGGCCATTATTCACCATTTTTGTGTGTAATTGCAAGAGAGGAAGAGGAAGGCCAAACTAGAAGAGTTGGGGAGCTTGGATCTACTCCCATTTCGGCAGAAGAAGCTATTTGAGGTAACATTCAGAGCTTATTCTCGTGTTTTTCTTGATATGGTCAAATCTAGGGTTTCTTCATGCCTTGTTTGCCTTGTGTTTGGAGTGTGAGAGGTCCCATGGGGATATGGTACCTAGATCTGGACCTTAGTAGGTCCAGAGAGTCCCAAATGCATGCTTTATGCCTTTCCTTTTGAGTTGGAGACTTAGGTTGCCATTTTAGATGTCATTTCTTCAAAAGAAGCCTTGTAGGCGTTGCATGGTAGCCAAGACTGTGACTTTACATGATGAATGTGATTGGGAGGGCCAGATCTATGAGTTGTCGGAGCGGATCTGACCTCAGAAGCGTGATTGAGTTGATGCATGGCATGGACTCGCCGAGTCCGAAGAACGGACTCGGCGAGTAGCATGAAGATTGTCCTTAACCACTCAGCGAGTGGTCTTGCCGAGTTAAGGGTTGACTTAGTGAGTCAGGGAGAGTTACAGAGGGTTGACAGGTGGACTGAGCCGAGCTGGAACTCGCCGAGTTGTTCTTGAGACTCGGCAAGTTGAGTCGTCGTGGCCCCACGATTCATGCTAGGTGGAACTTGTCGAGTCAATGGAGTCCTCGACATGTCAAAAGAGGATCCTAGGGAGTCAGTGAACACATATAGACTCGTTGAGTCGCTCTAGTGCACTCGTCGAGTCCGGTCAAAGTTGACCATTGACCGTTGACCAGAGTTGACCAGTGTTGACTTGATGGGGGTAGTCAACCTTAGTTGAGAAAATGTTAATTAGAGGCATATTGTGTTATAGGAGGATTATAGCTCGGAGGATCGAGCGCGAGTGATTTCCGGGATTTGCGAGTTATCGAGATACGCGAGGTGAGTCTTCTCACTATATTTTACCTTGAGTAGGTAATCAGAGTTATGTGACAGAGTATTTCTGTGCTATATGTATGTTATGCGTTGTACTGCATTATTTCTATGTGATTTAGGTTGTGCATGTTTACAGAGTTGGAACCGGAAGGTTCCCAGAGTTAGAACCAGTGGGTTCACAGAGTAGGGTCTACGGACCCACAGAGTTATAGCCTGGAGTGGCTAATATGTGTTATGTGTGGTATTTTGAGGAACTCACTAAGCTTTGTGCTTACAGTGTTAGTGTTGTTTGTTTCAGGTACTAGTGATGAACGTGGGAAGGCGCCGGCTTGATCTGTACACACGCATGGGATTTTTATGATATGTGATCTTGGGATTTTGTATGATATGGATTGGAGTTTTAAACTTCATGTTTTATGAAAATTAAATGAAAATGTTTTTATATTATGTGAAAAATTATTTTGAAATTCACGGTGTTACACAATCCATCATGCCCGAACACTTAGGAAACTTCTTGCTAAGTGCAGGAGAAACAAACAATCGGGTGGCACCCGAGTCAAACAACACCTGAACCGGGTCACAAAATTCGGCCATGTCATAACCTCAATAGCCGAGGCTCCCAGGGACTCACCAACTGACTCCCACGAATCTATGGCCCTGTCTCTCAAGCACCCTGTTGTATATCTCACCTTCGACCCCTCGGGGCAGAAGCTGGTCAACTATGCAGACTCAATGTTTGCAATCCACTGCCTGGCCACAATGGGGTCTTTCGCCCCATGAAAATATGGCGCACCAATGCCCCTGAAATCCTTAAAGGACAGTGTGCATGATCCAGACTGGCTGGTCGCCATGTCAGTCTTAAACGCCCTGAGGCGATCCTACATCAACCCTCGATAATCCCTTCCTTGATCGACCCAAAGATGACCGGGGTCACATCAAGGATGCCTCTAGTGATCTCAGACGTGATGAACTCGTGTAGCCTCTCATCCACTGGTTCGAAACCTAAACCCGAACCTGATCCCTCTCCTGAACTGCCAAGTGCTGGCCTCGGACGTAGTACCACCATTCTGCAATACATAATGACAACTGTTAGTGATACTGATACATCTAGAGGGATCAACTCTATCACAAGTTTCCTGGTTTCGTCTCAGCCTTCCTCAACTCAAGTACGGTTCCTCTGCTTTCAGTAGTATTCCTTGACTCCACCAAGTCCCTTCTACTACTACCGATCTGTGCTACTCTCATCCTAGGCTTGCCCTAGGGTACCTCTAACTCCACCCAAACCAATCCTCAGCTGCTGAAGGCCTCTTTACAACGCCAATTAGTCACCATATGGATACAATCACATGCCACGAGGTTTAGATAATCCTTCGAGTAAAGGACTCATCCCTACAACGGTTAGGACTCATACAAGAGCCACGCAATAGGGTCAAATCCAACACTCTGAGATTGTTCAATCCTTATGGCATGTGACCTAACGTACCTACCTAATAGCTAACTCCCATCACTCTGAGTCCCACATAGCACAAAGCAAACAACATTCAGACAAAAGAAAACAAGCTCAAATAATTATATCCACTTAACAAGATTCTATACTAGCATTCAATATAAGCTCATATAATAAGGCATAACCTAAATAGGCTATCATATCTCTGTCTAATCAACACTATCATGCTGCTCAAAAGCACATATAACAGGAACATAAGGCATGTTGGGTTTTGAGCATTCTAACACTCCTATGGTGTATATGCAACCCTAAATACCTTGGATTCATGTTTTCCCTATTATACATACAAATATGAATATCCAAGGTATTATCCTAACTAGAATACCAAAACATTGATACTAGGGTAATAAAATAGATAGAATATATACCTTGGTTTTGTAACTTGTCTTCTTGAAGCTTGAGCACCTAGTACCCCAGGTGTGACACCTCAAATGGTTCACGCAACACCATGAATACTTGTAATAACCTTGATAATAAGGATACTTTGGTTCTCTCTAGTGAAATTGGCCTTGCCCTTTTTGTGTACACACACTAGTGTAAATTTCACCAACCAAGGACATCTTTATATAGTATGGAGATTAGGGTTAAACCCTAATACCCATGACCTTTCATTTCATATGATCCATGGGTTAAACACTCCATCGACTATCCGTGAAAGCTTAGCCCAACCTAAATGAACTTGGCCCATGACACACATATATCTTAGAGTCCATATTTAAATAGGTCCTTTTGATCACTTAATTAATTAAAAATTAATTCTTGATCAATACTAATTAAATAATATGATTACATATTAATATATTAGAACTTCTAATATATTAATATAAATCACTGGTATCCTTTTTCCTTATCTTTCCAATCCAATCGTCCCGATGCCATGCAACCCAAATGGACCATGTCGGGTCGGGTCAAGTCTTACCAATTATAGTTATGGACTTAGACATTAATCCAACAGTCTCCCACTTGGATAAGTCTAAAAATATTATTGCAGGTATGACTTCATAACCCGACTAGCAATCGTAGCTCTCAAAAGCTTCTGTCGAACTATGACCTTCCCAATGAACTCTGACCTTTGTCAATGACTTGTCCATTAGATAAGGGATCATATACTCTTCCATTCTAGATATCATATGGACTGAGACATGGATTAAAAATCATTCTCTCTGTCCATTTGTTGTTTCCCGATTTCCGATTTATGACAACTGACTAATTGAACAAATCACATTAGTCCTGGCTTGGACAAGCACTTCGGGGTGTCATCACTAAGTCATCAAGGGGCCCACGGATATCACTTTTATACCGAAGGTAAAAGGAATGGATAAACTTCAACTCATATAGCTTGTTCTACTACTTGTTGAATCAAACACAGAGGCACGTTTTATAACATCGAGTTACCAATGCGGTTTCGTGCAATCAATGTATAATCAACTCATAGTAACAACTCATATCTCTAGGTTTGAAGAATATAAGATATTATCGTCTCATGACCACTCGTGATAAAATCCATGAAGTGATTCCAATAAGCGTGGGTTGAATCCAATACTCAAAACTAATGAGCACTCATGAGTGTTGTAGCACCACCTTGTCCAACAACTTAGACCTCTACAAGCCAACCCATGATAGTCTTGATTCATATCTACCTCCAACATATGACCGACTCTATGTGGTTTAAATAACTTAGTCAATCAGGAAGAACGACCTAGTTATTCTGGAAGTCAAAACATGCAAAGTGAAACACAAGAATAATCGAATCCAATATGGTCTCATAACTTATGAATATAAATAAGATGTCTTTTATATATCACCATATTGATTACCCATCATTTATTGCATACTTTTTCAAACTATCAACTTTATACTTGAATTAAAACAATAGTTGTCCCATGCTCCAATCATGTACACTATGTTTTCTAAACACTAGTCATGCCATACACCAAGTATGCACACTATGTTTGTCTAAACATTAGTTATGCCATACTCCAAGTATGCATACTAAGTTTTTCTATGATCTTTACTTTGTGAAACAGATTGATTGCTCATAACTCCAATGATTCTCATTTCACAGTCCCAAATCCTTACCGCAAATGCAGGAATTCCAAATTCATGCCATTTACCGAAATCTGTCGGATTCTAAACTTATGTGTATTGATCCTCTTGTAATGATTATGCACAAAGTCATAAACACTTGACAACAAACATTACATAGCATTCCAAAGGAGATCCACTCCTTGGAAACATCCTTCTTGCATTAAGTTTCCTCATCTTACACAGATTTATTGAACAACTTCCACTTTCCCATATTCCCATTTTGACTATTACTCTTGAACAAGAATTGCCTCTTTTCAGAATATGTCAATATGGTCCTTCCAAAGTTAACACTATACTTCCAACTGTCCCTGAGCAACCAATCTTTGGTAAACCTTCAATTGTCCTCGACAATTGCTTAATCATTTTAGTCATATCCAATTCTAGACCTTTTCCCTTCTTAATGCCCCAGGGATTGGGAATTTTTTTAGAAAGGATGAATATAGCACATGTAATCGATCCTATATCTGAAGCATATGGGACACGATTCATGATGTCTCACATAAAGACTAGAGCAGTCTTTTGCTATAATATTTCTATTTCTATTTGCCATGTTCTCATAATTCAGATTATGAAAGGGATGTCGTAATCATAATCGAATTTAGGAACGCAAATAATAGACCCATATATAGAATTTCCATATGTTGAGCCATTCTAACACAAAATTCATATATATCTTTGACTAGAGATGATTAAAACCTCAATCTAAGCTTTTAGAATTGAAATGAAGTATAATTTCCTCTCCCTTAGTTATAGCAAAACAACTTTTCAGCCCTTGCAACCTCAAGAATTGAAACTTTTGTTTTCTATAATTAACATTGCTAACTTGCAACCTTTATCATAATTATCATGCTCCCACTAACATGATGATTATCAGCAAACCACTTATGCTCCCCCTATATTTGACATGTACTCAGAATTCAGTTACACTTCTAGAAATCAATACTTTATTGACTTTCTTACCAAAGTTCAGACTTTTGATATGAGATGCTTTGATAAAAACTTTATCAAAATCTTACACCTTTCCTTAGATAGCTCATAGGTGTGTCTAAACAATTTCAGAACTATGAAAAGGGATGTCGTAATCGTAGTCTCGATTGTTTAGACCTTTGTTATTTCTCATAAGTCCATGTTAGTGTGCCGGTTAACCATGCAAGCTTCACTAACGACTTTGATAATGCAAAGATTGCTATCTACTTAAAATCTACTCGGTGGAAGTGTTTCCTCACCATCATTTTCATGAATCAGAGAGAAACCCTATGACCCTTAGATTTTATGGTATATGTGTTCCTTTCCATTTGAATTTTTGTCAAACCCATAATCACAAGACAAAATTAGTGACAATTTCAAATTCATATGGACTGAACTTGTGCAATCTTAAATTCTTGCCACCTGGCAGCACATGGCCTACCATTGCTTACAAATTGTTATGCAACCAATTGAGAACTCTCAGAACTCCTATGCAAAGCCAACTTTAACTAGAATGATCACAGAATATGTCAACACGATAGGTTATAAACCTCAAGTTGTGTGCTAGTGAAGAACTTCAGGTTTTATTATTGATTAGTTCTTGAGACTCTCAAGACCTTTAAGACTCCCACTGTCCTCTTGACATATAAGACTCCCTTGTTAAACATCCAAGAGATAGTGCAGATTCTTTATCAAGCCAAGCACTTCACACAATTGGCCTAAGTTGGTCTTTGTTTTATCCAAAACATCACAACATACCAATTTCAAATGTACAAGAGTAGAAAACCATTTACTCTTACATTTGACTAGTGTTAATAAGACCTTCTTTTAAGATATGTTACTCAAGTTACAATCTTGGGGTATGACTCTAAGAATTGTTTTGGAACGAGGTATGAATCATCTTTTTGATTTGACCACTTCAACAATTCATAGCTCCTCTTCTTAGCTATCAGAATGCACTTAGAGGATGAATTCTGATCAGGTCTCTTAATCATTAAGATGATCATGTAACAAGATACTAAAGTACTCTCCCATCTTTTCAGATTTGAGAAACTTTTATCCTTCTACCTAATTTGATTCTTCTCATCTATCCTGCCATAAAATGAAATTTTTCCGATGCTTTAGAATTACACTTAAACTTGTAAGTGTAACCATATTTACTAAACTTTAGTAAATCGTGACGAATAGTCTTATGGATCTTTTGTGGTGGACTAGATCAGTGCACAAGAATGTGTACTCGATCCCTTAGTCCTTCACTTGACTCACATATAAATGTGAACAAGGAACTAGTCTTAATTTTCCAAAGATGAAAATTCTCATTCATCATACTATACAACTTGCATGATTCCAAGTTTCGGTCCAATTGAAACTTGGGTGATAAGAATCTTTCTTTATTTGGTAAATTTAGACACTACCACAAATGAAAGAATCAAATTCATTTTCCATTATTGCTAGAAACATACAAACATCAAGTTTTCATAAATGCCAGTGCAAGGAGATATAAAATAAAGTAAAACAAACTTTTATTTATTTATAAAATACAGAAAAAACCTTTTCCATAAAAGCAACTTTAAATGAAAACTATTCTATTTCATGTTTCCTAGTAATCTATCATAACTCCTAAGAGTAGCTCAAGAATCCGATCTTCAATCAAGCGATAAAAATCCATCTTCGCGATCAGATTAAGCATAGTCTTTCTTTAAGTATCCTTCATTTTTCCTTTTATTCTTAAAACATCAACATGTGACCCAGTCACATCATGTAATAAGAATCTCAGAATAGAAACTTAATCGAGTTAGATAGTGGACTTTACCTGAAATAGAGTCAAACTTATTGACTTTACCAGCCTTATGATCTTTCAGGTAATTTGGCAGCTTCGCAACCAATGCCCTTTCGTGTTTTGGCAATAGAATCATATGCACCTTTTGGGAGTGGTACATGGGACAATCTCAGACTTAGCCTTTCTCTTTACCATTTGGTCAACTGAGTTGACTATGGTCAATCCCTTTCCTTAGGAAAATTATGCTTTTACTGGGTATCCAGCGCAACGATTGTCAATGTCCATTGAAGGTTTGGAAAGTTGATCCATTAATCAAATTTGCTTTACCAAAGCTCCAAATCATTGTTGATTCAGTAATACCAAGCAAATAGATAAGATCATTAAGAGTCATGTCATAGTCTATTTCATAGTAGTCCCAAAGGTAACTCACTATGTGACTTAGAAAGTGTTTGAGCATTCAACTTTCTTAAGGCTTTGACACCCAACTCTCCCAGCTTGCAATATGTGACTTCATCTCCAAGATGTGAGCACATAGACCTTGCATGCCATTAGGGATTGGGTGACCTTGACTCTGTGGGTTAGGGAGAATAATTGGAGGAGGTGGAGGAGTTGAAGTGTCAAGGGACTTGGGAAGATCATAGATTCTTGAACCAGACATCTTCTTGGGATATATTCAAGATAGTTGATTTAAAGTCCTTAATATAACACCCAATATGAAATATTAAGGCTACGACCCAACACAATATTTTATAACTTGGAAGAGGGATGCCGTAATCTAAGCAATAGAATATTAGAAGGTAGGCGAATGACGATTCACCAATTTTCACCATGAAAACGAAATAATTTAATTAGGTTTTACTTGGATTTGAAACTCCTAGATCTTTCGAGATTCATCGAACTTTCAATGGCATGTTTCAATCTTGAGTATAGCCTTCAGGTTTTGTGACTGGTATGTCGAGGATCACAAAACAAGGTGTGAAGTAACCATGCAAATTACTTGGTACCCTTAAGTGTTTACCCCTCAATCGATGTGCCGGTTAACCACACACGCTCCATCAATACTATGATAAACATTAAGTTGCCCTTTGCCTACCTTGTTAAATATGAGTTAGTGTGCCGGTTAACCACATACGCTCCACTAACAGACTTAAACAAAGTGCAAAGTGTAATTTCATGGATTAGCACCTTATTCAAATCTTTCTAAAGTAACTAAGATTGGGAATTACAAAAAACATTTAGTTACTTTATGTTTATCATTAATACTTTTAATGAAGGGAGAATTATAGTCTTTGACTTACCCGTTCAGCTAACGAGCCTCCACCAGTCAAGGAAGCGGTGGGTGAGAGTGGACACCCATTAAACTGCCATTTTATAGGCAGTAACCTTATACCCCCCTTATAGACCGGCTTCGTGAATGTGGCCTACTAATGGTAAGACGACTTGCTCTTATACACATATATAAATATTATTAACTTATAATATTATAAAGGATAAGGGTTGAATTTTAACTTTTAAAATTCTAAGGGAAAAACTTGGAACTAAAGTATTCGTGGGAAAACTTTACAAATTCCAAAACATGAGGGCATGTGTTGAAACTATTCAAAACTCTTCAATTTCCATAACTTATGTGTTTAAAGTAGTTTTAATCCAAAAACCCTTCAAGTTCCGTAACTTGAGGACAAGTTATGGAATAATTTAAACTATTAAAAGAATGTGACTTTTCCTTATTCATAACTTATGGACGACTTTATGAGTTTTATGAAACTTAAATGTGACTTTTAATGTAACTTGATGACAAGTTACAAAAACACATTTTAGAATCAACCCTTAGATTAAAATAGATTGAAAACAACAATTTCATATAACTTTTCCTATTAATCTAAGCAACTCCTAAGAATAAAGATAATTCACATCAAATTTTTCATGTAATTAGCATAAATTTTAAACTAATACAAAACATGAATCTATTGATAATTATCTTTGAAATTGGATTAGCATGAACATTACCACATCAAAAACAAGTTTATAAGGTCAAAAACAGCTTAGGGTAATGTTCCAACTCCAATTCCAGCCAAAACAGTCGAATATATGTTGTCTAGGGGTCCAAGTCGTCGAGTACATCAACCAACTCGGCGAGTTGCATCATTTTGAACACTTTTAAGGCATGGACTCGTCAAGTATCCTGATGGACTCGCCAAGTCCATTGCCCATACAGCAAAAAAACTTCGATTTTTAAGCAGATTTTGCAAGTATAACAAGAAAACAAGCATAGGCTCTGATACCACTACTGGGTTTTGAGCATTCTAACACTACTATGGTGTACGTGCAACCCTAAATACCATGGATTTATGTTTTCTCTATTAGACATACAAATATGAATATCCAAGGTATTATCCTAACTAGCATACCAAAACATTGATACTAGGGTAATAAAATAGATAGAATACATACCTTGTTGTTGTAACTTGTCTTTATGAGGCTTGAGAGCCTAGTGCCTCTAGTGTGACACCTCAAATGGTTCACACAACACCATGAACACTTGGAATAACCTTGAGAATAAGGATACTTTGGTTCTCTCTAGTGAAATCCGCCATTCCCTTTTTGTGTACACACACTAGTGCAAATTTCAGCAACCAAGGACATCTTTATATAGTGTGGAGATTAGGGTTAAACCCTAATACCCATGACCTTTCATTTCATATGATCCATGGGTTAAACACTCCATGGACTATCCATGAAAGCTTACCCAACCTAAATGAACTTGGCCCATCACACACATATATCTTAGAGTCCATATTTAATTAGTTCCTTTTCATCACTTAATTAATTGTAAATTAATTCTTAATCAATACTAATTAAATAATATGATTATATATTAATTTATTAGAACTTATTATATATTAATATAAATTACTAGTATTCTTTTTCCTCATCTTTTCAATCCAATGTCTCGATGCCATGCAACCCAAATAGACCATGTCGGGTCGGGTCAAATCTTACCAATTATAGTTATAAACATAGACATTAATCCAACAAGGCATCACTCCTAGATCCTTAGTCCTAATCTAGCATGTTGTTCTACAGAAACTGATAATCATAACATAAACTTGTATAGGTACATTGGGAAAAATCTTACTTGAGCTCGGTCGGTCGCACACAACAAAAACCTTGTTCTTTCTTAAACTTTTTTAACTTAGCTTTTAGAAAACCATCTTCTTTGTAAAAAAAAAATTATCCCTCGATTTGATTCGAGACATCCTCGAGGGTGTGTTTGAATCCCTCAAACCAGGGCTCTGATAACAACTTGTAACATCCCAATTTTCGAGTCCAAAAATTTCATTTTTTTATTATTTGATTTATAACTTCCATAAGAGAACATAGAGAAGACATATCATTTCATAAAACTAATATCTCATGTCTGAAAACCAAATAATAAATGTAACAATGTCCGAGTACAATCCCAAGGATCTCATAATGCAGAAATCCAACGTGTGTGTATGATGTGCAGCTACCATGCCAACTCCTTCCCCTTCGTTGAAGAGATACTTGAAACAAAACTAACAACTGTAAGTACAAAGCATAGTGAGTTCCCCCATCATACCACATACCATATAATCACATAACATGCATATAATGTCAGGCATATTTGGGTGCCCAACCTACCCCTTTGGTCCTCTCGACCGGATACTGCCTAGCATATCTGGGTGCTGACCTCCCCTTCGGTCCTCTCGACCGGATACTACCAACAAAATATGGGTGTTGGCCACCCCTTCAGTCCTCTCGACCAGATACTAGGGACTATTTCACCCCTCTACTACTACCACATAACATGTACACATAATCTTATTATATCTAGCATGACTGGGTATGAATACCCCCTTTGGCCCTATAGACCAAAAATCTTGGGGACTATCTCCCCTATTGAAACTAGCATATAACATCATATCATACTAGCATATAATATATCAGGTAGTAGCAAACCAAGATGAATATCACAAAGACAGTCATCTAACATACGACTACTACTAGTGGGCCGACATTGGTGCCTTACACCCACCGCTACTAGAAGGTAACTCACCTCGTAAGGGTGACTACTAAAAAGCTGATCGGCAGATGTCTGACTGTTGCTCCGGTGATCCTCCGGCTATAAATCCATAAAACACTTAATCGGACACTGATAACTTCTCTTAGGGTAAAATGACTATTTTTCCCCTGACCAAGTCAAAGTCAAAGTCAACTTTCAGTTGACCTGAATCGACGAGTTGGGCTGCCAACTCGTCGAGTCCATATCCTTTCATTTGACCTTCTTCACGCTTCTACTCGTCGAGTTTAGAAACGAATCGACGAGTCCTGCTTTTAAAATAACCTCGAATGAACCTTCATTCCACTCTTTGAGTTCTACGAACAACTCGTCGAGTTCATCCCCATCCTATAAACAAGTCATGACCTTAACTCGACGAGTTGTACGAACAACTCGTCGAGTTCATCTTCAATGGGTGGGAGATTGCCTTGGACTTGCCGAGTCTGCACATGCACTCGTCGAGACCTATGAACTCCATGTCTATGGCTAAGTATAATACGTTGGGCCACTCCCTTGGACCCTCTAAAACCCTTCTAACACTCAACTGGGTCCCCTCGACCCTCAACAGGTTGGGGACATCAAGCCTTGGACTCACCAAGTTCCAAGAACGACTTGCCAAGTCGGGGTTGTCCAACACTCATTTCTCGATTACTGGTATACAACACTTGTCAAAATGCTAGATCTAGTCTCTTAAGATCGATCTAGCACTTAAAGTTACGAACTTTACGTCCATGCATGGGACTATGAGCTAAAAAAACACTAAAAGAAGTTGTTTAGTCGCATGGGGCTTTCCATAGGTGCAAAGGCAGTCCCTTTCTACCTTCTAACTCCTTAAGGAGCCTGGATCTGAAGCCTCAACCCCCAACCATGCTTGCAATAATGGTTGGTCACCAAGAATGGCTTACAAAAGCCCTAAATCTCCCCAAAAAGGGATCTAATGCATGAAAGAGCAAGGTGTCGACTTTATACCTTCCAAGGACCGTAGATGATGCACAAGCTTGACTTTTTCTGGTCTCCTATTGATTTCTCTTGGTTTTTCCTTCCTTCTTGTCAACACAAAGCACTAACACTACCAAAAAGCCATTAGATCTTTCACAACATAGTTAGGGTTCGAAATGGAGTGTTCTAGGAGCATAAAGGGGTGATGGAGGCTGCATAAGGTCATTTAAATAGGGTGAAAACACTCAGATTATAGTTTTGTCCAGACAAGGCCTATTCGTAGAGTCTAGATGCCGACTCGTCGAGTAGGTCATTAAACTCCTGTGTCTAATTCACTCCTACTCGACGAATTGGGCCATCAACTCGTCGAGTCCTTGGCCACAAATGAATAATACTTGAATGAAATAGATACCAGGAACCGGGTTCTACAGTCCACATGATATCTTGAGAACAGAGGACTATATGATTCCTTATCTAAAGGACGTGTCAGTGTTTAACAACGACTTTTGAGAGCTATGATTGCTAAACGGATTTTGAAGTCGTACTTGCATTTATAGTTATTAAACTTATCCAAGTAGGACACTGTTGGATTAGTGTGTAATTCCAAAATTATATTTGGTATGTACTTGACTCGGTTGTAGCATGGTCCTTTTAGGTTGCCTTCACCGGAGCAACATGACTGGATGAATAACAGAGAAAGAGGTTGTTATGGTTTATTAATATATTATATGAATAATATATTAAAAGAGAAGTCATATTGTTTAATTAATATTGATCAAGAATTAATTAAGAATTAATTTTGTGGTCAAAAAGATATTAATTGAACTAAGGGACCGGAATTGTAATTATGAGATATTCAAATTTGGGTTGTGGATCCCTTAAGGAAGGTATGGACGAAATCTTATGGGAGCCCATAAGGATTTAATCCAAGGGGATTTTGGAAGATTCCTATGGGCTCCTTAGGGCTTAAGCAACCAGTTTAGGGATTCGACTGAAACCCTAATTTTGCAACTATATAAGGACCCCTTGGGATGTTGAAATCATACACTTGAAAACCCTAGAATAGTTCCAGCCGATTTTGAGGCTCCATTCCTCTCTATCTCCCTCTCCATCATTCTCCAACTTGCTTTGGTGTTTGTGATCTATTAGAGGCACAACCTTTGAGGTGCTAAGGTTCTTAAAAGCTCAAGATCTTCTAGCAACAATCAAGGTAACTTTCTAACTTGTTTATTAGACGTTAATTTCGTTTTGTTGTATGTTAGATTAGGGTTTAAAAGTCTTAGACAATTGTTTCATGTACAAATAGAAAACTAGATCCAAGCATTAGGTTTTGCATGAACACCATAAGAATGTTGTTTTGCTCATAACCCAGTAGTTAGGAATCTCATACTATTCGAATGTCACAACTGGATATTGAAGATTATCCACAGCTTATTACATTACTAGGAAGGGATGGAACGTAATAAATATATTTCATCAATTTTTGCTCACCATTTTTTCCTTCAAACAGAATTCATACTTTTCCTTTTATGCTTAGACATAATCCATCTTGAAATCTTACCCTTACAGTTATTTGTTTATTTAATTAGAGAAGTACAATTAGTTATCGATCATGTGATTGCTCGCACCACTTTCTAAATACCAAACTCCGTCTTTATCGGTGACTCAATTCGATCTTTGGAGGGATGAATTTGACAATTTGTCTTCGTTCAAAAACACTGTTTCTTGAATTGCATTCATCATAAAGAATGTCCCTTCTTTGTGAATCTCCTACTTGTGTCTCATTGAAGTTTTCCTCATGGTTTTTGGTTCGATCTGGTCATCTTGAAGCAAAGTGGTGGTACTCATCACAATGATCACATTGGATATTTGCGAGATCTTGTTGCTCATATTGTTTTCCTTTTTGCTTTTGACCAACTGGATTTGTAGGAGCTTCCATATGACTATGGTTTTGGGTGTACCCCAACCACGTTCACAGCCACGACCATGACCTCGATAGCATTAACCAAGACCTACACCTCTTTATGATTCGTGCTCCTGTTAGAGGATTTGGTCTTGGAATAGAGCAATCTACCTTGTGTTTTGGATGCTTTATCCTCACTTTTTATCCTTTCTTCATATATTTTTGAGCGACCAACCAAGTCCTCAAAAATAATCATTTTAATGACTAAGACTTGCTTAAGAGTTGCTATAGTATGAACAATCGCCTAGGGAGGCTCGTAAGAAACTTCTTCGCAAGCTTCTGTTATGCCATAATATCTAGCAATCCCAGATAATTTTGTAGTGAAATCGTCTATTGTATTGGTATCACTCATCTTAAGGTTTTCGAATTCTGCGATTAATGGCTGAAGTCTCGCTTCCTTCACCCGGTCATCCCCAAATCTCGAGTCTTAATCGCATCCCATATCTCCAACCCTGTTTCTGAGATTTCTGATTTGGAGTATCGGATATTTCGGTATCGAATGGAACAATAATCGTTTCACGATATATATTTTTCTTGTTGGAATCGTCAGAGCTTGGATCGACAACATCCCATACTCCATGGATTCCAAGTAACACCTTTATACGCATCTTCCATATTGTGTAGTTAGTTGATGTTAAAATTGTACATTGAAACGTCAACGAGGTTGTTTCCTTTGTTGTCGACGGTGATGAACTTCCTTCTATTGTCATCATCAGATGATAACCGATTTACCCTTTGCTATGATACCAATTAAAGTTGAACAAGAAGTAAGGAACAATAGTATGTCGCATAAACTCGCAAGTAATTTATTGAACAAACTTATAACTCAAAACCCCAATACAATGTTTAAATGGATAATATAGAACATATATATATATATATATATATATATATATATATATATATATATATATATATATATATATAAACTCAGAAACTCCAATGAATCGTTTACAAGATCCTATCGAACGTATATATACTGAACGAACATATCAGCAAACATTTAATACTTTCCTTATATAATAATCTTTATTGCTCACAGATATTAAGAAACCTTGGACAACACTCCAAGCTATCAAATTTTGGACCGAAACACGCCAGCTAGCCACATTGGTCTCAGACAATTCGCCAACAGTTTTGTCACACCCCAAAACCAGAACGACAGAAACATTCGGGGGTGGAGGATGTCATGTACAGTATCATAACAATGCAAAGTAGTATACAAGTTACAACATCATCCATTACATTAATAGTATAGTTTAATACATGTGTGTTCTTTAATAGTAATATGAAACCAAAATAAGACACGAGTCTTGAACGCTCCGTCTTCTCAAAACCTGGTCATTGTACCTGTCTACTAGCAACCTGAGAATACAAGTTATTGTGAAAGCATAGATCAGCATTTAAGCTGGTGAGTTCATAAGTATTTAATGTCAATGTTTGTATAAGTTTGAATGAAAATGTTTGTAAATGTTCAATGTAAATGTTGGTATATGTTTTAAAACCCCTAAAAAGTCCCATTTTTCCTACTAGTATAAAAAGTAGTCTTCTACCAAGACCCGACTATTTTGAATGTTTGTTTCTCTATAAAAGTGGATGGTTTTACCTAATTTATAACTATCTTAACTCGAAAATAGCTTGTATTGACTTTCAAGTAGAGCTGTCACTATATGAAAGTAATGGGAAAAGTAAGTACTCAGGGGTCTTTAGAATTGACAACCTGGAGTACTAATTACTTGAAAACATATTTGTTTCCTTAAGGTCATAATGCCATGAGTAGTTCCTATACTAAATGTTCTCCGTACAGGAGATTCTGGGAAACAAGAGTGACTTCCGCAACGAATTCCAAGGCCGTAATATCCACATTAAAGTTATATAATCATGTATACCCAATTTATTATCACCTTTTGTTTAAAACAATGCGTTAGTGATCATTTGTATAGTTAGATCTTGTAGTTGTTCCATGCTATAGCATCTTAGTATGTTCTTTCTGTTATAGTATCTTAGTATGTACTTATATATGATAGTATTCTCTATGTGTACTTGGATATGATAGTATTCTCTGTGTGTACTTGTATATGATAGTATTCTCTGTTGTAGTATTCTCTGTTATAGTATTCTCTGTCAAATATTTGTATATGATACTATTCTCCTAAACTATACCTATAATAGCTTACTAGTAATTTCTGTTATAGTATTCTTCTTTGTAGTATTTGAATGATTAACTGGTACTTTTATATCTACATATGTATACATAATATATAACTAATGTATAAATGACCTTACGACAACTAGCCGATTACTCTAAGTACATATCCAAACAAGGAAAAGGAAATAAAGTGGGTTAGCAGTTCTAAGTCCTTTGAACATTACTTACATAATTATACATATATAGACATGCATTTGACAATATATAAGCTAAAAAGGAAGTGTGGTAAAACCTTTTGAAGAGTTTAATAATAAATATGGATGACTTGCTGTCAATTTATAAAACGATTTAAAAGTAGTTTGTTTGATAAGACAATTTAAAGTATATGAAATCCTATTGTTTGAAACACAGTTTGAAGTATATGAGATCCTATTGTTTGAAACACAACTTCAAGTATATGAAATCCTATTGTTTGAAACACAGCTTGAAGTATATGAAATCCTATTGTTTGAAACGCAGTTATAGATTGCATGTGATTGATTATATAACTATATGTTTTCTACTTGTATTCCCCCCCCCCATAAAAGCATTTAAAATCATTTAAAATGATAGATTAAGGGGTATGAACTCACCTACAATGAGTGGTTTGGATGAACAGATGGTATAGGATGCTAAATGTCAAGTGAAGACTTGAACACACACACGGATCCTATTTAACATATAATGACACATATATGTGATGGGTTTTGGCTATAAGAACATCCTATGTGCTCATACAAACCCTAATGCTTGGATCTAGGTTTCTCTATTGTACATGCAATTCATCCAAGACTATAAACCCTAGATCTAGCATATGATAATCAATATAACATATAATTTGGGTTTAGATCATACCTTGATTGTTATGTAGCAATAACAATCTAGAATCCTCCTTGTAATGACTTTAGAAAGCTTAGAGTCACAAATGTCACTCCTCTAATGGTTCACAAACACCAAGAGCAAGAGGATGAAGAGGAGAAGAGAAGGAAGCTCTCAAAAACGTGTGGAAACCCTAACCAATTAGTTCACCACGTTTTTGGGGCATAAGGGTTCTATATATAGTGAGGCTATTAGGGTTATCTAACAAGGAAACCCTAATTTGGATGCTTAAGCCCTAAGCAACCCATGGACTCCTTTCCTTAAAGGCCTTGGACGATTTCTAATGGGTTTCCCCATAGAATTCGTCCACTCCTTAATACAAGGCAATCCATAGCCCAAATTGCAATTATGTTATAATTACAATTCCAGTCCCTTAAGTTTAATTAATCTCTTTTAGTCACAAACTTAATTCTTATTAATTCATGACTAATATTAATTAAACAATATGATTTCTCCTTTAATATATTATTCTCATAATATATTAATAAATCATATTTAATCCTTTCTCTCCATAATTCATCCTATCAAGTTGCTTTGGTGAAGGCAACCCAAAAGGACCATGCACCATCGGGTCAAGTACATACCAAAATAGTTATGGACTTAGACACTAATCCAACAGTCTCCCACTTGGATAAATCTAATAACTATTCTGCGTATGACTTCAGATCCTGATCTACAATTGTAGCTTTCCAAAGCCGTTGTCAACTATGATCCTATCAGATACGCGTGTCCTTTAGATAAGGGATCATATATTCCTCCATTCTAGATATCGTATGAGACATGATTTCTAATCATTCTTTCTGTACTATTTCTCGACTTTCGATTTATGACGACTGACTAATTGAACAAATCAAATTAGCCCTAGCTCGGCCGAGCATTTATGTTTGTCATCACTAAATCATCGATGGGCCCAAAGATATCGCTTTTATCCTACATTGGATAAAAGGAATGGATAAACTTTGATTCAATGCTCGCTTGCACTCACTCACCGAATCACACATAACAATATCTTTTATGACACCAAGTTACCGGTGCGTTTACATATTATCAATGTGCAACCGATTTGCAAGATACAACTCACACATCTCGGTTTCAAGAATATAAGATGTTATCGTCTCACCAATCACTTGTGATACAATTCATGAAGTGATCCAAGTGAGCATGGGTTTAATCCAATGCTCAAATCATATTCATAAGCACTCATGAACGTTGCAGCAAACATTTGCTTATGTATAATACTCTTTAGACAATCCACACACCAATTCACGACAATCTTTATTCATACCTACTTCCAACATATGAACGACTGTGGCCCGTTCGAATAATTTGACTGTTCTTAACCAATTAAATTATTCAGGAAGTCAATACATGCAAAATGAAAGACAAGGATAATACTAATCTCATATGGCCTCAAACTTTTGAGTATAAATAAAACACCTTTTATTTATCACCATATCGATTACTCATTATTTGTTGTTTCGGGTAATCAACTTTTTACTTGAATTATTACAACATTTGTCCGATGCTCTTATCATGCACAAAATGTTTACCTATGGTTCTTACGTTGTGAAATAGATCAAATGAACACATTTCGAATCATACTCATTTCACAACTCCTAATCCTTTATCATAAGTGAAAGAATATCAAATTCTTGCCACTTATAGAATATGCTAGATTTTAACATTTTATGCAATGATCCTTCCGTAATGTCACTACACTAAAGTCACAATGACTATTTGCCAATGAAATTACAAAGTCCTCTATTTGAGATTGTTACAAGACAATTCCTTAGATATGATGTCTCTCACTCAAAGTATATTCCTTTGAACATCCTTTTGCATAAAAGTTTCTAATCTAGACATAGATTTTCCATATTCAATTCCCAATATGGACACGTTTCCATATTTTCCATATGACAACTCATTCTTAATAGAATCTTATGTATTCATAATAACGTCGATATGGTCCATCCAATATCATGTTTCCAAGTACTCACAAGCGACCAATCCTCGGTGAACTTTGGATTTTCCTTTGATAGTTGTTTAAATATCTTAGTCAAAACCGATTCTTATCCTTTTTCCCTCTAAATGCGCTAGACATTTGGAAAATTTTAGAATGGTCAAATATTATAGCATTTGCAATCAATCCTATACCCGAAGCGTATGGGACATGATGCATAATGTCTTACACGAAGATTCGATACTTTATCAATCTTCTGCCATAATATTTTATGTGCTACGTTCTCAAAATTCGAACTATGAAGAGGAATGCCGTAATCATAATCGGATTTTTAAGAGTGCACAATGTTTCCTTGACTAAATTATTAACATTCCACAACCTAAGCCTTTAGATTTGAAATGAAGAATAATATTATCTCCCTTAATTATAGCAAAACAACTTTACAACCCTTACGACTTTGCAATGTGTAACTCTTGTTTTTCTATAATTATTACTGCGAACTGGCAATACTTGCCTTAATAATCATACAATCATAACATTTATGCTCCCATTATCATGATGATTATTATAAACATAACACTTATGCTCCCACTAGCTTTGACATGTATTCAGAAACCAGCTTAACTTCCAAAAAAAAACAATAATTATTGAATTTCATAAGTTCATGTTTGTAATACTAATTTCTTTGATAATCCTTTATCTAAGATTATACACTTTTCCCTTAGATAGCTCATATGTGTGTCTAAACAATTTAGACTAATTGCCAAATCTCACAATTCAAATCATGGAAAGGGATACCGTAACAATAATCAAATTTGAGAATACAATTTCACAATCACTATCTTCTTAAAATCTCTATTAGTGAAAGCATTTCCTCACAGTCATTTTCATGAAGGAGGGAATCTTATGACACTTAGATTTTAATGGTGTATGTATTCCTATCCATGTGAATTTGTTAAAACCAAAGTTTACGACAAATTCAAACTCATATGGATCGAATTTTCTTAATCTTGACTTTTTGCCTTATGGTAACATAGCTGTCCACCATGTCTTCCTAGTAGTTAAGCAGCTCACCCTTTCCTATCAATGTACTTTCCATTCATTAAGGTCCTTGCCATTTATGCATTCAAATGAGAACTCATAGAACTCACATGCATAATTAACTCAATAGGAATGGCACAGAAAAAAAATAGTGTCAACACGATAGGTTGTAAACCTCAACTCGTGTGCTAGTGATGATCGATAAGGTTTATTTTGATTTATTCTTGAAACCTTTCAAGACATTAAGACTCCCACTGACTCCTTGACATATAAGATTCTCCTGTCCATAAAAATTTCTTGACAAACAAATATTCAAGAGTTAGTGTAGTTTTTATCAAAACACTTCATAAATTGGTCCTAGTTGGTCTTTGTCTTAGCCTAGACATCACAGCTTTCCACATTTGATGAATGTTATAAAATTTCTTAATACTTATTACTCAATTTCACAATCTTAACTCTAAGACTTGTTTTGGAACGAAGTATGATTGACTTCTTGATTTAACCATTTCTTCAATTCTTGATTCCTCTTCTTAGACATACAGTTGTACTAAGACTCACTTAGAGGATCAATTGTGTGACAACCCAAAATTTCCATTTTGTACGAACATTAACTATTCAATAGAAGCTAGTGCAGTTTCAATGAATTTCAGACTTTTCCGAATAAGTTTGTGTACATTAGGGTTTACATTTAAGGAGATATCAGGAGAGTGGATGCTCATGGGTTGGTGAAACTTGAGCATTTCAAAACTTCATAATGTTAGAGTCCAATTCCGTAATAAAAGTATTTTCTGCCAAAAATATTTCAGGACTATAAATAGATTTCTGAACTAAATTCATTCATTATTCACATTTCCAATTAGAGAAAAGTCATTTTCTCTCTCACGGATGTTCGGGTTTTCATCCCAAATCGTGAGTACACTTCTCTAGTTGTGATAATAATGCTTGTTTTATGCTTATTAACATAGATTGTATGTCAAATATATGTGATTCGGGAGTTTACCGCCCAAGAACGTTCTTGGGGAGTAAACTCCAAAATGAAGCTTAAAGGCCATCTAGTCCCATTTCCTTGTTAGGTAACTAGTTTAGGATAATATGTATGATCATTTGAAACTAGAAAACAATCAAGAACACATAGCTTTAGGTGTTTATGGCCCAAGCGTTTCTTGGACCGTGAACACCAAATTCAAGGGCTTAAATGTGCCCTAATCACTCCTAAAGGCTTTAGACTTTAACCCTCAATTACTTCTAGCTAATTTGAGGAATTTAACACTTCAAAGACACCCCTTAAAGGGAGTTTACGGCTAAGGAATACTCTTAGGCCGTAAACACCAAATAAGGGCACCAAAGTGTGCCTAGGGTCCTCCTTAGACTTAAACAAATGCCTAGAAAGTATTCTACTTGTGTTTGGGACTTGAAAGAATAAAAAACACCCATCCCATAAGAGTTTACGGCCGTAAACTCTAAGGGATATGGTCTTTTGGCCATAAACTCCTCAAAGCAGTATTATCTATGCCCTAAACTACCCAAAGGATTAAACCACCAAGCTAGGCTTATTCTAGAAATCATTTAGCACTTTAAAACACCTATTACCACTAAGATTGGAGTTCACGGCTGTAAACTCAAGGGTTTACGACCGTAAACTGCTTGTGTGGGGTTTATTGGGTAGTAAACTCTTATATAAGGCCCTTTGATACATTAAACCCCTTTAGCCTTGTCTCATAGCAACCTAGAGGCAACCCTTAGGACCTATAACACTTATACCAAGTGTTTACATGTTCCTAAGTGTCCCAACTTATTTCATTAAGTTATTATTTGGCTAATTAGTTATATATATTGTCACACCCCCAAACCAGAACGGCAGAAACGTTCGGGGGCGTAGGACGTCATATTCAGTATCATAAGAGTTCATAGAAAGGAAAGTACACACCACCATACATATTAAGGTTTCCAAAATGTTTACATAATTGTATTCGTTACATGTTCAAAAGATAAATACATAAACATCTTTCAAAAGAAGTAATTAACGTCAGCACGTTAATCCTCAAAAGTTGATTTCCAAACCTGCTTAGCGGTTCCCTGAGAATACAAGTTATTTCAAAGAAAAAATGTCAACAATTAAGTTGGTGACTTCATAAGTAGTGTTTTGAGAAAATATACGCCATTCGAAAGTCCATGTATGTTTTCCAGAAAAAGCGGTATTTTCAAATGAAAAGAGTTATGATTCGTTGGGTTCAAAATGAATGTATTAGATCCAGAAAATCCCATATTTTCCCTAATAGTTAAGATATGATTTGTTGTGCTTTCCAAGAAAAACCCTTATTTTCTTATAAAAGTATGAAATGCATATGAATGTTCGTGTTATAAGAAAATCCCTTATTTTCCTATTAGTTGTTTGTTTCGTATACAGGAAAAACCCTTATTTTCCTAACATAACTGGCAGTCTCTAAGACCAAAAATCGCAAGCAACCGACGTGCTTAAAAGTTGTGGCATAGTTTTATATAATAAAGCTATACGAAGATCACACTTGTTAGATGAAGAATAGTTTTAATAGCTACTCGTTCATAAAAGCATAATACCATAATAATTGTATATCCGATGAGTTTTTAACCATACTAAACATAATATGCCTGTAGCGACGTTCTTCAGGCGTCGTAGCGTTATGACAACTGTCACCCCAAAGGACGGACTGTAGCTAACAATCAGGGTGCGGGATCATGACTTCCCGTATAGATCTATACACATTTGACACGTTCACCGTACGGGAGACTCTGGTTATAGACAGGACTTGTAGCGATACCTTTTATCAAAAAGGCAGTGTTTGAAGATGTACACGTCTCATGGATTCTCAACTAAGTCTGTATTATAGTATTAGTTTTGTATGCAAAGTTTATCCTTTTTCACAATGTTTGACAAAGCATAAGTCATAAGTTTTTAGAATGTATAAAACGGTTTAGCAACGAAGAATACTTTGGAATTTCTAAATACTTTGTATGAATCTAGCGCATGCGAAGTATGACAAGAGTTTTCACATAGTAGTACTAAATCACAAGTGATTCATTTGATAAAAACGAGTAAAGTGAAATTCTATGAAATACACAAAAATAACCGTATGTTTACTTGTATTCCCCCCTTAAAGAGTATAGAAAGCATTTAAAAATGTATTTAAAGAGTGCTTGTAGGGGTATGAACTCACTTGGAAGTTTGAAGATAGCGAGATGGAAAACCGGGCAGAGTTTCGTCTCGGGAAGCAGATTTTTCTCGGGATTCTCGGGAATCTCGGTAGTAAAATCGACCTTTGGGACTTGAGCAAAAATGAACAGGGCTTCGGGTTTGAACGGGCATGGAAAACGAGGCAAAACGCAAGAGAAGTGAGAAGAAATGAGCAATTTTTCCGGAGACCCTCGCATCCCTTTTATAGGGGGTCTGAGAAGCCTCGGTACGCGGGGCGTACGCTCGTACGCAGCGCGTACGCGTACGTCATGCATGAGCGAGTCCTCGACTGCCTCGGCTTCGGATAGGACGGCGGGTCGGATGGGACAGCGGGTCGGACAGGGCGACAGGTCGGACGGAGCGATGGGTCGGTAGCTTCGCATGGGGGTGACGTGGACGGACCGAGACCAAGGCCTTCGGGTACGCGGGGCGTACGAGGGTACGCAGCGCGTAATCCGGATGAGGACGCTGACTCCTCCTTCGGATATTACCGGATTTTGATATAAATTTATATATAATTTATTTAACAAACTTCAAAAAATCATATCTTCTTCATACGAACTCCGTTTTCGATGTTCTTTATATCCACGCGTAGGTGAGACTAAGATCTACAACTTTCGTTTAGATTCCGTTGGAAAATTATGAAATTATTTTTATTATTTATTTATTAAAATGACGTGATTAAGGAATTTTTTAAAAATTCATAACTTCTTTATCTGACGTCGGTTGTTGCCAGACTTTTTACCGCTGAAATACCATTGACGAGGCCTTCGATTCTCGTTTAGGTCATTCCGGCCAAAAGTCGCTCGATCTCTGATTCGAGTTTTTAGCTGTCTGCTACTAAGCCGAACTTGGAAAATTTTTAACTTCAATATACGAAGCCGGATTTGGGCGTTCTTTTTACATACGATCATGGTTTAATGACATTTAAACATAGAGGGAATTTAAATAAAACTTTTTGGACATTTTATTATCAAAGTTAATTTTATTAACTCAAAAGTGGTTACAATACTTGACTTTTTAGGTCATTACACAGAGTTGAAATATTGGGTTGTTACATCATCCCCCCGTTAGAGGGAATTTCGTCCCGAAATTTTAATACAAATAGAAGTCTTAGGGACTGAGGAAGAGGTGTGGATACTTCTGTTGCATTTGGTCTTCCCGTTCCCATGTGAACTCGGGTCCTCTCTTAGCATTCCATCGAACCTTTACTATTGGAATGCGACTCTGTTTAGTTCGTTTAACTTCCCTATCCATGATTTCGACGGGTTCTTCCACAAAGTTAAGATTTTCATTTAGCTCGATTTCATCGAGTGGAATTACAAGTGTTTCGTCGGACAAGCACTTTTTCAGGTTCGATACGTGGAATACTGGATGTACCTTGTTAAGCACAATTGGAAGTTGGAGTTTGTAGGCCACTGGACCAACTCTCGAAATGATTTCGAAGGGTCCAATGTATCTTGGATTTAGCTTTCCACGCTTTTCAAAGCGTATCATGCCCTTCCAGGGTGAGACCTTTAGTAGTACACGGTCGCCAATCTGAAATTCCAAGGGTTTACGTCTCTTGTCGGCATAGCTCTTTTGCCAGTCCCTTGAGGACTTCAGTCGTTCTCGTATTTTTACGATCTTTTCAGTCGTTTCCCTGATGATCTCCAGACCTGTGAGGGTGCTATTAGGGACTAGGCCTTTTGCCAATTGCGTGTCGCCCACTTCCGTCCAGCACAGAGGTGACCTGCACTTACGGCCGTAAAGGGCTTCGAATGGAGCGGTCTTGATACTAGTATGGTAACTATTGTTATAAGAGAACTCGACCAAAGCTAAGTGAACATCCCATGCCTTACCAAAGTCGATTACACATGCTCGCAACATGTCTTCTAAGGTTTGGATCGTCCTCTCACTCTGTCCGTCAGTTTGTGGGTGGTATGTTGTACTCATGTCCAACCTTGTTCCCATGGATTTTTGCAATGATTGCCAGAATCTGGAAGTGAACCTGCTGTCTGTATCTGAGATGATGGACATCGGTACTCCATGAAGTCGTACGATCTCCCGGATGTAGGTTCTTGATAGTTTTTCCATCCTATCAGTTTCCTTGATCGGTAAGAAATGGGCTGACTTGGTTTATCTGTCGACGATTACCCAAATAGTATCTTGGCCACTCTGAGTTTTGGGCAGTTTGGTTATGAAGTCCATGGAAATCTGCTCCCATTTCCACTCAGGTATTTCAGGTTGTTGGAGTAGACCTGAGGGTTTCTAGTGTTCTATTTTTATTTTGGCGCAGGTTAAACACTTGCTCACATAAGTAGCAATCTCCGCTTTCATGTTTGGCCACCAGTAGAGTTGTTTGAGATCTAGATACATCTTGTCTGACCTTGGGTGTACGGAGTATGGGGTCCTGTGTGCCTCGCTCATAACTACCTCTCTGAACCCACCAAACTTGGGTGTCCAGATCCGGTTCATGAGGTAGCGTGCTCCGTCACTCTTGATTTCTATGTTCTTGTCCATTCCCCTAAGGGCCTCACCTGTCACGTTTTTGGGTTTCAAGGCCTCTATTTGAGCTTCCTTGACTTGCGCTGACAGGTGCGAATGGATCGACATGGCTAATGACTTCACTCTTCGGCCAGAGTACTCCTTTCGACTAAGGGCATCGGCTACGACGTTTGCTTTTCCCGGATGATTGCGAATCTCACATTCGTAGTCGTTGAGCAATTCGACCCAACGTCGTTGTCTCATGCTTAACTCCTTCTGGGCGAAGATGTGTTGTAGACACTTGTGGTCTGTAAAGACAGTGCACTTGGTACCGTAAAGGTAGTGCTTCCAGATTTTAAGAGCGAAGACCACTGCTCCAAGTTCTAAGTCATGAGTGGTGTAATTGACCTCATGCGTTTTTAGTTGTCGTGAGGCGTATGTAATAACCTTTCCCCACTGCATTAGCACACAGCCCAGCCCTTGCTTCGAAGCGTCGCAATACACCACAAAATCTTCGGTCCCTTCCGGAAGAGAAAGGATAGGTGCACTGCAGAGGGCTTGTTTCAAAGTCTGAAATGCAACATCTTGCTTTTCTCCCCAGTTGTAGGTCACACCTTTCTGGGTTAATGTGGTAAGAGGCTTTGCGATGCTGGAGAAATTCTGGATGAACCTTCGATAATATCCAGCAAGACCTAGAAACTGGTAAATTTCGGTTGGTGTGGTTGGCGCAGACCAGTTTTCGATAGCCTTCATCTTTGAGGGGTCCACGTGGATTCTTTCCTTGCTGACCACGTGACCGAGGAAGTCCACCTTTCTAATCCAAAATTCACATTTTGAGAATTTTGCATAAAGTCTCTCAGTTCGTAACGTCTCTAAGACTTGTCTCAGGTGTTGACTATGTTCCTCTTTATTCTTTGAATAGATGAGTATATCGTCTATGAATACTATAACAAATTTATCCAAGAATGGACGACATACCCGATTCATTAGATCCATGAATACGGCCAGGGCATTGGTTAGTCCGAACGGCATCACTACGAACTCATAATGTCCGTATCTCGTTCGGAAGGCCGTCTTGGGAACATCACTCTCTAGGACTCGCAGCTGGTGATATCCCGACCTTAGATCGATCTTGGAGAAATAGTTGGCTCCTTGGAGCTGATCGAATAAGTCATCGATTTGGGGTAGGGGGTATCGGTTCTTGATGGTAAGTTTGTTGAGTTCTCGGTAGTCGATGCACATCCTGAACGATCCATCTTTCTTTTTCACGAACAACACGGGTGCTCCCCATGGCGAGAAGCTCGGTCTGATGAATCCTTTTCCAAGTAGTTCATTCAGTTGGTTGGATAGCTCCTGCATCTCTGCCGGGGCTAATCGATAGAGTGCTTTGGCTACTGGGGTAGCTCCGGGAACCAGATCGATTCTGAATTCAACTTGCCTTGCGGGTGGTATTCCTGGAAGGTCCTCGGGAAACACATCGCGAAAATCGCATACGTCGGGCACCTCCTTGACGTCCTGGACTTCGCGTTTCACATCTACAACATGTGCTAAAAACACGTGACACTCCTTGCGTAGGTACGTCTGAGCTTGGATACTGGAGATGATACTAAGAGTGGTACTAGGTTTGTCGCCCAAGACAAGGAAGGTTTCGCCGGTTGGCAGATTAAGGCGAACGGCCTTATCGTAACATAAAATGTCCGCACGATGTAAACTCAGCCAATCCATGCCAATGATGACATCGAAACTCTTAATCGAGACTGGCATGAGGTTGATTTGAAAGAGATTATCATTTAGAGTTAGGATGCAGTTTAAATATATCTCCTTAGTGCCTTCGGTTTTCCCGTTGGCCATTTCTACTATGAATGGTTCACTTAATGATTGTGGTATTGGATTTAGCATGCTTTTAAAGTCGTGACTCACAAAACTCCTTTCCGCTCCACTATCAAACAAAATGCATGCATACGAGTTATCGAGAAGAAACATACCCGTAACAATAGTAGGGTCCGCAATGGCCTCATCTTGTCCCATTGCGAAAACTCGGCCCCTTCCGTCGGTATTCCTATTGTTTGCCTTCGGGCAGTCCCTGCGGTAGTGCCCTGTGCCTCCGCACTCAAAGCAGGCGCGGCTTATTCCGGTATTAGCAGTGGGGGCGGATTGTTGGGTTGGCTCTTTGCAATAGCGGGCTGTATGAACCTTCTTATTGCACCTGGTGCATTGAAGGTCACGGCAGAGACCGTGGTGGTGGAAGTTGCACTGGTTACATTTCGGTAGTTTTCCATTGTATGAACTTGTGGGGGCAGAGTTGGTAGGTACAGTAATAGCGTGGGTCGCTACCACTTGTTGTTTCTTGGGGTTCTCCTGGAGGGTTTGTCCCCTCCTCTTGTTCCAAGGCTTACTCTGGCCCTGAGCCTCCCTAGGTGGATTTGCGGTTGCTGCAATGGTACTCTGTTTCACACCGTGGTCGATGAGGCGTTGATCCAGGCGTTTAGCGCTGTTGTAGGTGATAGGGTTGGAAGCTAGGACATGCCCTTGAATCTGGGGTGACAACCCCCAAATGTACCTTTCGACCTTCTTTGATTCTGGGTTAACCATGGTAGGGCACAATGCAACGAGATCGTTGAACCTAGCTGTGTAGGCGACTATATCAGATCTAGCCATTTTCAAATTCCAGAGCTCCTGCTCAAGCTTTTGCACTTTGCCCCTTGGGCAGTATTCTTCCAGTAGTAGAACCTTCTGTTCTTCCCAACTCATGGCGTTAGCGACAGTGAGCATCACTGAATTCACATGGCTTTTCCACCAAGTGAGGGCTCGATCTATGAAAGTGCAAGCAGCGAACTTAACCTTGCTTGTTTCTTGGCACGAGCAGATCTCGAAGACTGTTTCGGTCTTTTCGAACCATTGCATTAGTGCAATGACTCCTCCACTGCCATTAAAATTCTTTGGTTTTGAGTTGGAGAACTCCTTGTAAGTACATTCCCTTACATGGCCCTGGCCGGTACCACGATTGGGATGATTCGTGCTGCTTCCTGTACCTCCATTTGCATTGGAGTTTATTTGAGAGAGGGTTGCTGCTACTGCTGCTGTGATAGCAGCCTGGACCATTGTCGGATCATATGGTAGTGGTGGAGGTGGTGGTGGGGTTGTGTTTGTACGTGCTGATCTACGAGGAGGCATTGCACTGCCAAAAAGGAAAATGAGATATTATAAGTTTTGGTGGTTGCGAGTTGAATGATATTGAGTTAACTCCCTTTAATAGATTAAGAATTTGGTTTGGCCAACACAGGGTTTTGAGCTTGATTCATAAATAACGTTTGAATAGATGTATTTATGAATTGAACGGGCTACACATAATTAAAACAAGAAAGAGATATGTCATATATATATATATTAAACATATAGTTGTGTTACATTCGAGTTTAGACAAAACTTTTTGACCTTTCTAAAGGTCTCCGATTGCAGAAAGTTTTAAAGAAAATTATATTCCTATCCGAACTCCTAATTTATAACAAAATTTGAAATCCTGGCAAGCACTATTTGCGACACAAGTTGCGCTTGGAGCTTGACTCCGCATCTGATTGCTTCGATTCCATTAGACGCCTATCAAAAGCGACTTGTTGCCCCCTTAACTCGGCTAGGGCTGCAATCATATGTGCCTGAAATGCCTCAGCTTGGAGTTGGGCATGGTCCTGAATTCCATCCAGCCTACGGATGTCAGAAGTGTGGACCTGCACTTCTACGTTGATCTCGCGGATCCGGTTGGCTTGAACTCCGGATTGATAGCATTGGTTGGCTAGTTTGCCAACCATGACCGGAAGTGCCCGGTCTGCCGATCCTCCGCCTCTGACATCATAAAAGTCTCGGCACATGCCATAGGGAGGGCGTAAGCTTTGTTGTCGCCTCCAGTGGTGGAGGTGACTTAGCCACACAGGAGTGAGTCCTTGGAAGTTCCTCACATGGACAGGAGGTTGTGGGGCCGATGGATTGATAACCTCTGGCTCTGAATCTGTACCAGAGTCATCTTCCCCATCCAATTCTATCGGCTCTTCGTCTTCTTCGGGATCATCTTCGATCCATCCTCCATTGCCTTGGTTGGGAAAGTAGGGGTCATTGGGGTGATGGAATCCAGCCATTTAGTCTGTACGAGAATAGGGTTAAGAATTGACTATAAGCTAGAGTACATGAAATTTACCCTTAAGTTTAATAGCTGATGACAACACCAAGACTCCCTTAGAATTATGTAATGATGTGCTTTTGGTAAGTTTTAAATTTGTTGTCCATTGCAGACACTCCTTGGCATACGTTAGTCGGCTCTTGGACAAATATAGTTGATCAGGCTATATCCTTCCCAGTTCCGATTACATGTCCCAAGGCGTACCTGCACTGCACAACTTATTTATAATACTTCTAAAATGGTCCGATGTGAAACTGTTACTAGTACTAAATGAATGTATGCTTACTTTACAAAAACTAAATAAATTTAATTTCAAAAGTATGACTCTTCTCAGAGTGTTTTTGCCCAGTTGAGTTTATAGTTGTATACCAAAAATGGTTTTGATATACTTAATTCACTATAAACGATACTCTGATACCAATCTGTCACACCCCCAAACCAGAACGGCGGAAACGTTCGGGGGCGTAGGACATCATATTCAGTATCATAACAGTTCATAGAAAGGAAAGTACACACCACCATACATATTAAGGTTTCCAAAATGTTTACATAATTGTATTCGTTACATGTTCAAAAGATAAATACATAAACATCTTTCAAAAGAAGTAATGAACGTCAGCACGTTAATCCTCAAAAGTTGATTTCCAAACCTGCTTAGCGGTTCCCTGAGAATACAAGTTATTTCAAAGAAAAAGTGTCAACAATTAAGTTGGTGAGTTCATAAGAGTGTTTTGAGAAAATATACGCCATTCGAAAGTTCATGTATGTTATCCAGAAAACGCGGTATTTTCACATGAAAAGAGTTATGATTCGTTGGGTTGAAAATGAATGAATTAGATCCAGAAAATCCCATATTTTCCCTAATAGTTGAGATATGATTTGTTGTGCTTCCCAAGAAAAACCCTTATTTTCTTATAAAAGTATGAAATGCATATGAATGTTCGTGTTATAAGAAAATCCCTTATTTTCCTATTAGTTGTTTGTTTTGTATACAGGAAAAACCCTTATTTTCCTAACATAACTGGCAGTCTCTAAGACCGAAAATCGCAAGCAACCGACATGGTTAAAAGTTGTGGCATAGTTTTATATAATAAAGCTATACGAAGATCACACTTGTAAGATGAAGAATAGTTTTAATAGCTACTCGTTCATAAAAGCATAATACCATAATAATTGTATATCCGATGAGTTTTTAACCATACTAAACATAATATGCCTGTAGCGACTTTCTTCAGGCGTCGTAGCGTTATGACAACTGTCACCCCAAAGGACGGACTGTAGCTAACAGTCAGGGCGCGGGATCATGACTTCCCGTATAGATCTATACACATTTGACACGTTCTCCGTACGGGAGACTCTGGTTATAGACATGACTTGTAGCGATACCTTTTATCAAAAAGGCAGTGTTTGAAGATGTACACGTCTCATGGATTCTCAACTAAGTCTCTATTAAAGTAGTAGTTTTGTATGCAAAGTTTATCCTTTTTCACAATGTTTGACAAAGCATAAATCATAAGTTTTTAGAATGTATAAAACGGTTTAGCAACGAAGAATACTTTGGACTTTCTAAATACTTTGTATGAATCTAGTGCATGCGAAGTATGACAAGAGTTTTCACATAGTAGTACAAAATCACAAGTGATTCATTTGATAAAAACGAGTAAAGTGAAATTCTATGAAATACACAATCATAACCGTATGTTTAATTATATTCCCCCCCCCCCCCTTAAAGAGTATAGAAAGCATTTAAAAATGTATTTAAAGAGTGTTTGTAAGGGTATGAACTCACTTGGAAGTTTGAAGATAGCGAGATGGAAAATTGGGCAGAGTTTCGTCTTGGGAAGCGGATTTTTCTCGGGATTCTCGGGAATCTCGGGAGTAAAATCGACCTTCGGGGCTTGAGCAAAAATGACCAGGGCTTCGGGTTTGAACGGGCACGGAAAACGAGGCAAAACGCAAGAGAAGTGAGAAGAAATGAGCAATTTTTCCGGAGACCCTCGCATCCCTTTTATAGGGGGTCTGAGAAGCCTCAGTACGCGGGACGCACGCTCGTACGCAACATGTACGCATACGTCATGCATGAGCGAGTCCTCGACTGCCACGGCTTCAGATGGGACGGCGGGTCGCATGGGACGGCGGGTCGGACGGGGCGACGGGTCGGTAGCTTCGCATAGGGGCGACGTGGACGGACCGAGACCAAGGAATTTTTTAAAAATTCATAACTTCTTTATCTGACGTCGGTTGTTGCCAGACTTTTTACCGCTGAAATACCATTGACGAGACCTTCAATTCTCGTTTAGGTCATTCCGGCCAAAAGTCGCTCTATCTCCGATTCGAGTTTTTAGCTGTCTGTTGCTAAGCCGAACTTGGAAAAATTTTAACTTCAATATACGAACCCGTATTTGGGCGTTCTTTTTACGTACGATCATGGTTTAATGACATTTAACCATAGAGGGAATTTAAATAGAACTTTTTGGACATTTTATTATCAAAGTTAATTTTATTAACTCAAAAGTTGTTACAATACTTGACTTTTTAGGTCATTACAGAGACTTGAAATATCGGGTTGTTACATATATGCTCATTATATGATAACTAGGCTCGTGCGTGTGAACAAGTCTCCGTTTGCCACCTAGCACGGTATCCGACACTTCAATCCAATCCACTCACCACAGGTGAGTTCATACCCCTTTAATTAACCTTTGAAATACTTTTAAATGTTTTAAATACTTTGTGGGGGGATACAAGTTAAATGCTATTAGTTATTGCATCAATCACATGTGATTACATCAATCACATGTGATTAATAACTAGAAAACCAATGATTTTATCACAGTTCAAACTGTTTATCAAACTGTTTTACTTCAAAATGTTTTACAAACTCTTTTACTTATCAAATACTTTTATTTAAACTTTGTTACACTTCTTATAAATTGCATGCCCATATATGTATAGATATATAAGCAATGTTTAAAGGGCTTAGGAAGGCCATCCGTCCTATTTCCTTTTCGCGCTTGAGATGTGGTCTGGTGGGATTTCGGGTAGCCCTCCGAAGGTTGTTTCAATATTAATTATATATCAAATGTACATATATAGACATAAAAGTACTCCTTTATTCATACTTATCAGTACATCATCAGTAAGTTACCATCGGGGTAACACAGGATCATACTACTACAATTTCTAGATCAATGAGTCAGTTCATTCATAAGTCAATACTTATTACTACGAGTACATATACAACTATACTAGACAGAGAACATATACAACTATACTAGACAGAGAACATATACAACTATACTAGAAAGAGAACATATACAACTATACTAGGAGGAGAACATATACAACTATACTAGAACGAATAACATTACATTACATATACAAGAATACGTTAACAATTGTGATCCACTGTATCAGAGCATGCCGTAAATGTCAAGGCCCGAGTTGTAGCCTGAATTCTCTTGGAGGGAGAGCGTGAGTTTGCGTATAGATCTATATTGGATTGACTATCCTACACCATGCTGCTAACTACAGCCGGACCTGCAGGTCTGCGGGTGCCAAACGTCATTCCGTTATTACGACCATTCGTGTGTCGTTGTTACCAGTCGATAGTATGGTGCAATTTATCACATTATTCCTTAATATAAATCCGGTTTAAGGTAGTTAATACAACAGTAGTTCCTATAATACAACACTACAGTACTACAATGATTTACCCATTACATATTTTTAGTGATTATTTCACTTAAACATTAATCTACAAACTACAATGAATTCTCTTGGAGGGAGAGCGTGAGTTTGCGTATAGATCTATACTGGATTGACTATCCTACACCTTGCTGCTAGCTACAGCCGGACCTGCAGGTCTGCAGGTGCCAAACGTCATTCCGTTATTACGACCATTCGTGTGTCGTTGTTACCAGTCGATAGTATGGTGCAATTTATCACATTATACCTTAATATAAATCCGGTTTAAGGTACTTAGTACAACAGTAGTTCCTATAATACAACACTACAGTACTACAATGATTTACCCATTACATATTTTTAGTGATTATTTCACTTAAACATTAATGTACAAACTATATTTTGTTAAATGATAGTTACACTTGGGAAATTACACACTTTTACAACAAACGAGCATACAAAACAGTTAAGCCTTGGTAGAAGGCTACTTTAATAGAAAATATAGGTTTTTCTGAGAGATTCAAACTTTTACAAACACTTACAAACATTTACTTACCTTTTACAAACTTACACTTGAGACATGTTCAAACGTTTTTAGTAACACACATCGACACTAAATTACTTATGAACTCACCAGCTTAATGCTGATAAACTCTTTCAAAATAACTTGTATTCTCAGGTCATCAGTAGATAGGTACCGAGGCCAGCTTTTGAGAAGATGGAGCGCATCCAAGACTCATCATATTATTATTTTGATTTACCTTATATTTTTGGTGTCTAAAACTGTACAGAACACGCTTGTATTAAAATTATATATTTAATGCAATGGATGATGTTGTTTGCTTATTTACATTTACTGTGTTGTGATACTTTACATGACGTCCTCCGCCCCAGAACGTTTCCGCCGTTCTTGGTTTTGGGGTGTGACAGATTGGTATCAGAGCATTGTTTATAGTGAATCAAGTATATCAACCCATAAAAGATATACTAAACTATAAACCCAATAGGGATTAAAGCACTCTGACCAAGAGTCTATACTTTAAACATTAAAATATTTAATTAAGTATACTAGTCTGCATTCATACTAAAATCAGTGTCACAATGACAAGAACAAAAGTATTACGATTGTTGAATATCACAAGTGAGCTCGGGGATGTATAGTCAGTCCTGGAAATGGCATAGCCTGATCAACTATGCTGGTCCTAGGAGTGATTAGCATATGCCCTAGAATGGTTGTGATGTGTTAACAAGTCTAAAAACTTACCAACAATACCTCAAGAAGATCAGTAGAACTTAAACTTAAAATACTATAGGTGTATTTTGTACTACTAGTTACATGTATACTATATTCTTATACCTCTCTTCTCGCGTAGATTTAAATGGCTGGATTCCATCACGGTGACCCGTACTTTCCAAATGAAGGCAATGTCGGGTGGATCGAAGAAGAGCCCAAAGATGAGTATCCAATCCCTTTGGATGATCACCTCGCAGAAGGCTTTTCTGATGGATCTGACTTCGAGCCTGAAGTCAACAACCTACCGCTAGAAGGTCAAGCCCCGAACAACAACCCCCGACCAGCTTTTCCAGGTCCTACACCCTTGTGGGCAACCAACTTGAATCGCTGGAGTGACGAACAGGGTCAACCCTTACCATACTTTGGGGACCGAAGCTTTTACAACATCAGTGAAGGTGGTTCTGCTGACCGAGCTCTGCCGTCATTATCCGTAGAATAGCTCGTAATGTTGAACAAGGTCGAGCAGCCATCGACCGGGTCATGGAGACTGATGCCAACTCTGCTGTCAACACAGTCCACATCCGCCGTCTTGAAGAAGACATGGAATGGACCCGGAGCACCAATGAAACCCTGCAGCAACAGTTGGCTGCCTCCCGAGCTGAAGTCTTGGAACTTCGAGCCCGTCAGAGGGCTCAGGAGAGACACCTTCAAGAGGTGTTTGGTCAAGTGTCAGACCTCAGGGCTCGCCCGAGGAATTCCCATCGCCGTTAGTTGATGTCTGGTACATCTCTGTCTTTTGGTTAAGGAATAGCCTTTAACGTCTGTGCTCTATGTAGCACTTGTCTGTAGAATATTCCTAACTTTCAGTACTCTAATTAGGAATCTAAGAACTGTCAAACTTTTCTGTATGGTATGATGTAAGACCTACTGTTAGGTCGATTTTCCCTGAACTTATTACATCGATAATACCAGTATTATTGACATGCATCTAATATGTGGGAAAAGTCTATACATTTGTGTTTTCCTACTAATATTCCTTGATGTGATCTCAAACCCTCATTCAACTGTTGGGATATGGTTAGTTAATCCATGTGTCACTCTCACGTTGCTTACAAATTGATTCTTACCATTTTTCTTATCTTTATAAACTTATAGGTGAAAGATGCCTCCTCGCAAATCTCCCAGGAATAACCTTGCACCTCCACTACCTCCTTCGCCTCCGGTCATCGATACTGCAGCCCTGAATGCTGCCATAGCTGCAGCAGTGGCAACTGCCATGGCTCAGTATCACTCATCTGATGCCAGCAGAGGTGAAACCCCTGTGGAATCAATCCCGGTTGAAACCCCTGTGCGCTCGAGAGAGTGCTCCTACAAGTATTTCACCAATTGCAAGCCGAAGTCCTTCCATGGCACCGGTGGAGTCATTTCCCTCTCGTAATGGTTCGAGAAGACTGAATTAGTCTTCGAAATCTGCTCATGCCCTGCTGCGAGCAAAGTCAAATATGTCGCATGCACTTTTGAGGGAAAGGCCCTGACATGGTGGAACAACCACGTTAAAGCTCTAACCATCATCGTAGCCAACGACATGGGCTGGGAAACGATGAAAGACCTCATGATGGAGGAATACTGCTTGAGGGGCGAAGTCCCGAAATTGGAGCAGGAACTTTGGAACCTGACTATGAAGGGCACCAACATGGTCGCTTATACTGTCCTATTCAGCGAATTGGTGGCCCTCTGCCCCAATATGGTTCCCACTGAAGGGAAAAATATCGAAAGGTACATATGGGGGCTAATGCCTTCGTATCAGGGGAATGTCCTAGCATCAAACCCCGCTACCTTCGACAGTGCCAAGCGACTGGTACAGCGACTCATTGACCATGGAGTCAAAACCCCTGCAACCACAACCACCCTAGCCATCCTGGAACCCTCCAAACCCGCTGACACCAAGCGGAAGTTGTGGGAAGACAAGAAGAAGCAGCGAGCTGCCAAAAAGCAGCAAATTGTGGCAGTGCATGCTGCGGTAACCCCTGCTGGTGCTACTGCTCCAGTGAAGCAGTATGCTGGAAGTTTGCCCAAGTGCAACAAATGCAACTTCCACCACAACGGCCCCTGCCGTGAAATGCAGTGCTCTAACTGCAACAGGAAAGGACACACCGTCCGTTTCTGTAAGTTCCCGGCACAACCGATCACCCAAGTCCCCAGCTCTGTCGCGAGCCCGACCTGCTATGGATGTGGCGAAGCAGGCCAATTTAAGAGGGACTACCCCAAAGCGAAGAATGTTGGAGGAGCAAGGAGGGTACTAACTATAGGCCACAGGGAAGCAGTTGTTGACCCGACAGTGGTAACTGGTACGTTCCTCCTCGATAACTCCTATGCATGCATTCTGTTCGATAGTGGTGCGGAGCGAAGCTTCGTAAACCACAAATTTGCTCGCATGCTTAAGGAACAACCACACACATTTAAGGAACAATTCACAGTAGAAATGTATAATGGAAAAACTGAAAGTACGAATACCATATACTTAGGGTGTACCCTAACTCTAGATAACCATTCATTCCCAATCGACCTCATGTGGGTCTCAATAAACAGCTTCGACGTTATCATCGGCATGGATTGGTTAAGTCTTCATCGCGCCGATATCATGTGCTTCAAGAAAGCAGTCCGTCTAAACCTCCCATCTAACGAAACTCTTATAGTCTACGGCGACAAACCCGGTGCGAGTCTTCGTATAATATCAAGTATTCAAGCTCAAAATTATCTGCGTAAAGAATACCATGCATTCCTTGCTCACGTCGTCGATACGAGCCTCGAAACGAAAGAACTAAAGAACATCCCAGTAGTGAGCGACTTCCCCGACATTTTCCCAGAAGAGCTACCTGGATTACCTCCGCAACAGCAGGTCGAGTTCAGAATCGACTTAGTCCCAGGAGCTACCCCAGTAGCCAAGTTGCCCTACCGCTTAGCACCAGCTGAGATGCAGGAACTCTCTAGTCAACTTAACGAACTACTCAGTAAGGGCTTTATAAGAACAAGTTTCTCACCATGGGGAGCACCGGTCTTGTTCGTTAAGAAGAAAGACGGATCATCCTGTATGTGTATCGACTACAGAGAACTCAACAAACTGACGGTGAAGAATCGTTACCCTCTGCCTCGCATAGACGATCTATTTGACCAACTGCAAGGGGCGAACTATTTTTCCAAAATTGATCTGAGATCCGGATATCACCAGTAACGAGTACTAGAGGAGGATGTGCCGAAGATAGCCTTCCGAACTCATTACGGACACTACGAGTTCGTGGTGATGCCATTCAGATTGACCAATGCGCCCGCAGTCTTCATGGATCTGAGGAATAGAGTATGCCGACCTTACTTGGATCAATTCGTCATCGTTTTCATTGATGACATCTTGATCTACTCCCGAAGTAAGGAAGAGCATGGCGACAACCTGCGACAAGTTCTAGGGACATTACATAAGGAGAAACTTTATGCAAAGTTCTCGAAATGTGAATTTTGGATCCGAAGAGTCGAATTCTTGGGACACGTGGTAAGCGAAGAGGGAATCCATGTGGACCCATCCAATATTAAAGCCATTGAGAACTGGTCAGCACCGAAGACGCCTACTAAAATTCGTCAATTTCTAGGCCTCGCTGGCTACTACCGCAGATTCATTCAGAACTTCTCCCGAATAGCGAAACCCCTTACAACCTTGACCCAGAAAGGCGTGGCCTTTGATTGGGAAGAGAAACAAGAGAGAGAGTTCCAAACGCTCAAACGAGCCTTGTGCACCGCGCCAATACTATCCCTCCCCGAAGGTATAAAAGACTTCGTAGTCTATTGTGATGCATCAAATCAAGGGCTCGAATGTGTTCTGATGCAGCGAGGTAAGGTCATCGCCTACGCCTCCAGAAAGTTGAAGACACACGAAGTTAACTACACGACCCACGATCTCGAACTAGGAGCAGTGGTGTTTGCTCTGAAGATCTGGAGACATTACTTGTACGGAACGAAAAGAACTATTTTTACCGACCACAAGAGTTTGCAACACATTTTCGATCAGAAGGAGCTCAACATGAGACAACGACGGTGGGTCGAGCTACTCAGTGACTACGAATGCGATATTCGTTATCATCCGGGTAAAGCCAACATAGTAGCAGACGCCCTAAGTCGGAAGGAATATTCTGGTCGCAAAGTATGGTCATTGTCAATAACCATCCATTCACACTTGTCTAAGCAAATTCAGGCGGCCCAACTTGAAGCCATGAAACCTGAAAATGTGTCGAGTGAATCCCTTAGAGGAATGGACAAGAATTTAGAAGCCAAGGGTGACGGAGCCTTATATTTCATGAACCGGATCTGGACACCGAAGCACGGTGGTTTCCGAGACTTGGTCATGACCGAGGCGCAGAACACTCGGTATTCCGTCCACCCAGGTTCAGATAAGATGTATTTGGATCTTAAAAAGCTATACTGGTGGCCTAATATGAAAGCAGAGATTGCTACCTTCGTAAGTAAATTCCTTACTTGCGCAAAGGTTAAGGTCGAGTACCAGAAGCCCTCTGGTTTACTGCAACAACCAGAGATTCCAGAATGGAAGTGGGAGCGGATCACTATGGATTTCATAACCAAGTTGCCCAAGACAACGGGTGGACTTGATACCATATGGGTCATCCTCGATAGATTGACCAAGTCTGCACACTTCCTGCCTATCAAAGAAATTGACAAGATGGAGAAACTTACGAAAACATACATTAGGGAAATCGTACGGCTACATGGTGTACCTATGTCCATTATCTCCGATAGAGATAGTAGGTTCACCTCAAGATTCTGGCAATCACTACAACATTCCCTAGGAACAAGGCTGGACATGAGCACAGCCTACCATCCACAGACCGACGGAAAGAGTGAGATGACCATCCAAACACTGGAAGATATGCTGAGAGCCTATGTGATTAACTTTGGGAAGGCATGGGATACTCATTTACCCCTTGTCGAGTTTTCCTATAATAACAGTTATGACACGAGCATCAAGGCTGCTCCATTTGAAGCTCTCTACGGCCGTAAGTGCAGATCCCCTCTGTGCTGGGCTGAGGTGGGTGATACCCAATTAGCCAGGGGGCAAACTTTCGACAGTACTCTCACCGGTCCGGAGATCATTCGGGAAACAACAGAGAAGATCGTTCAGATCCGTGAACGATTGAAAGCCTCTAGAGACCGACAGAAGAGCTACGCTGATAAGCGAAGGAAACCTTTAGAATTTCAGGTGGGAGACCGAGTCCTCCTCAAAGTCTCACCCTGGAAGGGATTGATACGCTTCAAAAAGCATGGGATGCTTAATCCGAGGTACATAGGGCCTTTCGAGATTCTTGCAAGAGTCGGCCCCGTAGCTTACAAACTGGACCTACCAGACGCACTTTGTAACGTACATTCTACATTCCACGTATCTAACTTGAAAAAGTGTCTATCCGACGAGACTCTTGTAATCCCACTCGACGAGATCGAGATCAACGAGAGCCTCAACTTCGTGGAAAAACTAGTAGAGATCATGGACCGTGAGGTCAAGCAGACGAAGCAAAGTCGTATCCCTATCGTGAAGGTTCGCTGGAACGCCAAGCGAGGACCGGAATTCACTTGGGAACGCGAGGATCAGATGAAACTGAAATACCCTCATCTTTTCGCTTAATTGTTTGTAACTTCTTATTTGCTTAAATTCTAATTTCGGGACGAAATTCTTTCTAACGGGGGATGATGTGTCAACCCGAAATTTCCGTTTTCTACGAACATTAACTATTCAATAGAAGCTAGTCCAGTTTCAATGATATCAGGAGAGTGGATGCTCATGGGTTGGTGAAACTTGAGCATTTCAAAACTTCATAATGTTAGAGTCCAATTCTAGAATAAAAATATTTTCTGCCAAAAATATTTCAGGACTATAAATAGATTTCTGAACTAAATTCATTCATTATTCACATTTCCAACTAGAGAAAAGTCATTTTCTCACTCACGGATGTTCGGGTTTTCATCCCAAATCGTGAGTACACTTCTCTAGTTGTGATTATAATGCTTGTTTTATGCTTATTAACATAGATTGTATGTCAAATATATGTGATTCGGGAGTTTACCGCCCAAGAATGTTCTTGGGGAGTAAACTCCAAAATGAAGCTTAAAGGCCATCTAGTCCCATTTCCTTGTTTGGTAACTAGTTTAGGATAATATGTATGATCATTTGAGACTAGAAAACAATCAAGAACACATAGCTTTAGGTGTTTACGGCCCAAGAGTTTCTTGGACCGTGAACACCAAATTCAAGGGCTTAAATGTGCCCTAATCACTCCTAAAGGCTTTAGACTTTATCCCTCAATTACTTCTAGCTAATTTGAGGACTTTAACACATCAAAAACATCCCTTAAAGGGAGTTTACAGCCAAGGAATACTCTTTGGCCGTAAACACCAAATAAGGGCACCAAAGTGTGCCTAGGGTCCTCCTTAGACTTAAACAAATGCCTAGAAAGTATTCTACTTGTGTTTGGGACTTGAAAGAATTAAAACACCCATCCCATAAGAGTTTACGGCCGTAAAGTCTAAGGGATATGGTCTTTTGGCCGTAAACTCCTCAAAGGAGTATTATCTATGTCCTAAACTACCCAAAGGATTAAACCACCAAGCTAGGCTTATTCTAGAAATCATTTAGCACTTTAAAACACCTATTACCACTAAGATTGGAGTTCACGGCCGTAAAATCAAGGGTTTACAACCATAAACTCCTTGTGTGGGGTTTATTGGGTAGTAAACTCTTATATAAGGCCCTTTGATACAGTAAACCCCTTTAGCCTTGTCCCATAGCAACCTAGAAGCAACCCTTAGGACCTATAACACTTATACCAAGTGTTTACAAGTTCCTGAGTGTCCCAACTTATTACATTAAGTTATTATTTGGCTAATTAGTTATATATATGCTCATTATATGATAACTAGGCTCTTGCGTGTGAACGAGTCTCTGTTTGCCACCTAGCACGGTATCCGACACTTCAATCCAATCCACTCACCACAGGTGAGTTGATACCCCTTTAATTAACCTTTGAAATACTTTTAAATGTTTTAAATACTTTATGGGGGGATACAAGTTAAATGCTATTAGTTATTGCATCAATCACATGTGATTACATCAATCACATGTGATTAATAACTAGAAACCAATGATTTTATCACTGTTCAAACTGTTTTACTTCAAAATGTTTTCCAAACTCTTTTACTTATCAAATACTTTTATTTAAACTTTGTTACATTTCTTATAAATTGCATGACCATATATGTATAGATATATAAGCAATGTTTAAAGGGCTTAGGACAACCATCCGCCCTATTTCCTTTTCGCGCATGAGATGTGGTCGGGTGGGATTTCGGGTAGCCCTCCGAAGGTCGTTTCAATATTAATTATATATCAAATGTACATATATAGACATAAAAGTACTCCTTTATTCATACTTATCAGTACATCATCAGTAAGTTACCATCGGGGTAACACAGGATCATACTACTACAATTTCTAGATCAACGAGTCGGTTCATTCATGAGTCAATACTTATTACTACGAGTACATATACAACTATACTAGACAGATAACATATACAACTATACTAGACAGAGAACATATACAACTATACTAGAAAGAGAACATATACAACTATACTAGGAGGAGAACATATACAACTATACTAGAACGAGTAACATTACATTACATATACAAGAATACGTTAACAATTGTGATCCACTGTATCGGAGCATGCCTTAAATGTCGTGGCCCGAGTTGTAGCCAGAATTCTCTTGGAGGGAGAGCGTGAGTTTGCGTATAGATCTATACTGGATTGACTATCCTACACCTTGCTGCTAGCTACAGCCGGACCTGCAGGTCTGCGGGTGCCAAACGTCATTCCGTTATTACGACCATTCGTATGTCGTTGTTACCAGTCGATAGTATGGTGCAATTTATCACATTATACCTTAATATAAATCCGGTTTAAGGTAGTTAGTACAGCAGTAGTTCCTATAATACAACACTACAGTACTACAATGATTTACCCATTACATATTTTTAGTGATTATTTCACTTAAACATTATGATAGTTACACTTGGGAAATTACACACTTTTACAACAAACGAGCATACAAAACAGTTAAGCCTTGGTAGAAGGCTATTTTAATAGAAAATATAGGTTTTTCTGAGAGATTCAAACTTTTACAAACACTTACAAACATTTACTTACCTTTTACAAACTTACACTTGAGACATGTTCAAACGTTTTTAGTAACACACATTGACACTAAATTACTTATGAACTCACCAGCTTAATGCTGATAAACTCTTTCAAAATAACTTGTATTCTCAGGTCATCATTAGACAGGTACCGAGGCCAGCTTTTGAGAAGATGGAGCGCATCCAAGACTCGTCTTATTATTTTGATTTACATTATTTTTGGTGTCTATAACTGTACAGAACACGCTTGTATTAAAATTATATATTTAATGCAATGGATGATGTTGTTTGCTTATTTACATTTACTGTGTTGTGATACTTTACACGACGTCCTCCGCCCCAGAACCTTTCCGCCGTTCTTGGTTTTGGGGTGTGACAAATTGAGACATGGGTCTTAATCATTAAGACTTATCATAAGGAATAAAAGGTACTCTCCGTTCTTCATAGAATGCAGAAACTTTTTTCTTTCTGCCTACTTTATTCTTCTTATTCGTTCTGCTATTGTTTTAAACTTTTTCAATCAATTCAGAATTACACTTAATCTTATAAGTATAATCATATTTACTAAACCTTTAGTAAATCATGACGAATATCTTTGTTACTCTTATGGTGGACTTGATCAATACGTAAATTTGTGTACTCGATCTCCTAGTCCTTCACTTGACACTTTTTCAATGAATTAGTCTAATTTCCGAATATGAAATTTCTCATTCATCGTGCAACCAAGTTGCATGATTCCAAGTTTTTGTCCAATTGAAACTTGGGCGATGAGAAACTCTCCCTATTTGTTAAATTATCGAAATTTCCACAAAGAACATTATTAAGAATCAAATCCATTATTGCTAATAATAGAAACATTTAAACATCAATTTTTCATACACGCCATTGCAAGGATAAATAAATAATATAAAATCAAAATTTATTTTATTGCGGAAAAAATTGTCCTTACAACGCAATTCATTGAAAAACTATGCTAATACATATTTCCTAGCAATCTAATTCTAACTCTAAGTAGTAGCTCAAGAATCTAATCTTCAAGTAATACGATCGAAATCCATTTCTTCACGGTTAGATTTTGCTCACTTCTTCCCTTAGGCTTCCTTTCTTTTCTTCGATACTACACAACATCAATTGTAATCTTATCACATTATGTATTAAGAATCTAGAATAGAAGCTTAAAAGAGCTAGTCAATGGATTTTACCTAAAGCAGAGTCATACGTTTTGACTCTCCCATCTCTTAGATCTCTTAGGTAAATAGGGCAGCTTCGTCTCCAATGCCCCTTTTCTTGGCAGTAAAAGCAAATTAACTCTTTTGGAATAGGACATGGAACTACTTCAAACATTGCCTTTCTCTTATGATCAAACTTTTCGATCACAACATGTCTTTCGTTGTCTTTGTCTATATAGAGGTCTTGAAGGCAGATTCACCAATCAACTTTGCTTTTCTATTGCGCCAAACCATTGCTGATTCAGCAGCAATAAGCATATAGTTGAGATCTATAAGGGTCACGTCGCAGTTCATCATATAGTACTCTCTTATTAACTCACTATATGAGTTAGGGAGTGACTGAAGAACCCAATCAACAGTCATCTCCTCACAGACAACGGATCCCAACATTCTTAACCTATCAATGTGTGACTTCATCCCTAGGACGTGTGCACACACCGACTTTCCTTCTTTATGTTTACTTGCCAAAAGGGCTTGAGTGAGCTTGAACCTTTCAAGCCTTCGAACTTGTGGGTTAGGGAGAATAATTGGAGGAGGTGGAGGAAGTGAATTATGATCTCTTGTTCCTCGATCGAATCGTGGAATATCATCTTCATGTTGAATGCTTGTTCCACAGGATTTGGGAAGACCATAGTTGTAGTACTTTAACATCTACAAAACGGGAGAAAACGAATTCAAGTTAGTTGATTAATTGAGTCCTTAATAAATCACCCAAATGAGATATTAAGGCTAGGACCCAACACAATACGCTACAACCTAGAAAAGGGATGTCGTAATCTAGTTGCAGAATATTTGAAGGTAAGTGAATGACGATTCACTAATTTCCACCTTGAAAAACGACAAAGAAATTTAAGTTTTAAATCTATGAAAAATCCTAGATCCTTTGAGATTCATTGAATTTTTCAATGGTATGTTTAAATCTCGATATGCCCCTCTAGTTTGTGACTGGGATGCCGAGGATCACAAAGCGGGTGTGAATAACCATGCAAACTTACATGGTGCCCTTACATGTTACAGTCACCTATTCGATGTGCCGATAAACCACACACACTCCACCGAACTATGACAAACATTGAGTCACCCTTTTCTGCCTTTGCTTAGAACCATTTTTTGTGCCGGTTAACCACACACGCTCCACTAACGTCTTCGCAAGGGCACAAAGTGTAATTTCATGGAATTGCATCAATTCACTTTTGCCTAAGTAACTAAGATTGGGAATTTGTAAAACATTTAGTTACTTTTGTACTTCATTATACTTATAATGGAAGGTTTTGTCCTATCCTACCCATTCGGCTAACGACCCTCCACTAGTCAAGAGTGCGGTGGGTAAGAGTGGATACCCATTCAATCGCCATTTTATAGGCAATTTCCTTAAACACCCCTTATAGACCAGCTTCGTGAATGAGGCCTACTAACGGTAAGACTGACTTTTACTCATACATATATATAATGTTAGACTTTTAATTTTATATATTGTATAGGGTGTATTTTACACTTTTAAAATACTAGGAGGTCAAATTTAACAATTATACTTTTAATTCAATTAAATTGTAAACCTAAACTTTTATGTATTTATTAAACCTCTTTTAATTATACACCTTAATTAATTAATAAAACCATAAGGGTGTGATTTGAACTTTTCAAAACAATACTAGGGTCTTAGAATTTAACATTCCTAAATTAAACTTTTAATCAACTTTTAAATTCCAAAACTTGAGGGCAAGTTTTGAAACATTTCAAAACATTAGGGTTTAGAATTTAAATATACATCAAAATTAAACTTTTAATCAAAATTTAAATTCCGAAACTTGAGGGAAAGTTTTGAAACCTTTCAAAACACTTGGGGGATCAAATAACAAATAATCTAAATTAACATTTAATCACATAATTATCCATATTTGATTTAATTAATAATTTCTTGCAAAACAATTTACCAATTTAATCAAAATAATTAATCAATTATCACATAAGGAAATAAATATTTTATTAATTGATAAATATCTTCAATTAGATCAAGAATATACTCATATATATATATATATATATATATATATATATATATATATATATATATATATATATATATATCATAAAATCGGATTTATATTGATCTAATATGATAAAGGCAAGTATCCAGGAGAAAAACAGCAAGAAATCCCGAAATCCCCTCTTTCTGACGCTCGAACTCGCCGAGTCCACAATGGGACTCGCCGAGTTCATCAGGCAGTTTCACAAACATCGAATTTTTCAACTTGAACAAACATACAAGGCATCACTACAATAGAAACCAATCAAGTCACTGATACCACTGATGGGTTTTGGCTATAAGAACATCCTATGTGCTCATACAAACCCTAATGCTTGGATCTAGGTTTCTCTATAGTACATGCAATTCATCCAAGAGTATAAACCCTAGATCTAGCATATAATAATCAATATAACATATAATTACGGTTTAGATCATACCTTGATTGTTATGTAGCAATAACAATCTAGAATCCTCCTTGTAATGACTTTAGAAAGCTTAGAGTCACAAATGTCACTCCTCTAATGGTTCACAAACACCAAGAGCAAGAGGATGAAGAGGAGAAGAGAAGGAGGCTCTCAAAAATGTGTGGAAACCCTAACCAATTAGTTCACCACGTTTTTGGAGCATAAGGGCTCTATATATAGTGAGGCTATTAGGGTTATCTAACAAGGAAATCCTAATTTGGATGCTTAAGCCCCAAGCAACCCATGGACTCCTTTCCTTAAAGGCTTTGGACGATTTCAAATGGGTTTCCCCATAAAATTCGTCCACTCCATAATACAAGGCAATCCATAGCCCAAATTGCAATTATGTTATAATTACAATTCCAGTCCCTTAAGTTTAATTAATCTCTTTTAGTCACAAACTTAATTCTTATTAATTCTTGACTAATATTAATTAAACAATATGATTTCTCCCTTAATATATTATTCTCATAATATATTAATAAATCATATTTAATCCTTTCTCTCCATAATTCATCCTATCAAGTTGCTTTGGTGAAAGCAACCCAAAAGGACCATGCACCATCGGGTCAAGTACATACCAAAATAGTTATGGACTTAGACACTAATCCAAAAATATGTATCTAATTAGTGATTAAACAACTAATTTAACAAGTATAGGCACCCTAGAACATGGAAAACACTTTGATACTAGTGTTATTACCACTAGAGGGTTGCATCTAAGGGTTGCATGGCTTTGCTTTAGAGTTTACGGCCCAAGGACTAACTCTCCATGAGTTTATGGCCTAAGGTAATTTCCCCATGAGTTTACAGCCGTAAACTCATGTTATTTTGTACCTAGATGTGTTATAAGGTCTTATAAGTCATAATGAAGTGTCCTATCATCAAGTCTAAGCCTTAGGAAGGAATTAGGGTTCATATGCACCCATCAGATAGAGTTTACGGACCAAGGAGATTGCCTTGGCCGTAAAATCCCTTTTGATCTTGATTTTGTGTTGTTTGCAAGGTGTAAACTAAGTGATTTAGTCATATAATAAGCTACGGTAAGGTACTTACAATATAGAAGCTTGTAAAGGTGTTAAAAGTCCAAGAACACTAGTGTGCGTTCTTGGTGAAATGAAGAACACTTAAAGATCTATGAAAATGAAAGGTTTTCATGGATGAAATCATGATTGAATCAAGAAGAAGTTATATAACACATATATGAAGTGACTTACTTACAATCTTGGAAGATTTGGAAGTAAAAGTCTCAAGATCTTTGATAGAGAATTCCGAGTTCTTGGGTTTGAATGGTGAAAAGTAATTAAAATGACTAAGGACTATATATATACTAAGGGGTTTATGGCCACCTTGAGTTTACGGCCGTAAACTCCAAGGTTTTGGCCGTAAACTCCTCTTTTGAGGGCTTAGGGATTATTTGACAGATTACCAGTTCAACTGACACTCCCATTCACCTAATCCATTGATGTACTTAAGATTAAAACACCCAAACGGACTCCAAAAGTGCTAAGAGTTAGCAGAAGTAAGTTTGACTTCGATTGAATGTAGGGTTTGTACAAGGTATAAATTTCGGGTTGTCACATCATCCACCTGTTAGAGAGAATTTTGTCCCGAAATTAGAATTTAAGTAGAACTAATAACTATGCTATGGATAGAAGTTTCATTTTATCATCGTGTTCCCAGTGAATTTAGTTCCTCGCTTGGCATTCCAGCAAGCCTTTTACTATCGGGAGTAGGTAAGTATGTTATCGACGAAGACAATGACGAACTAATCAAAGAAAGGATTGCACACCCTATTCATTAGATCCATGAACACTATTGGTGCGTTAGTTAATCTGAACGGGGTCACAACAACTCGTAGTGTCCCTAACGAGTTTGAAAGATTGTCTTGGGGACATCCTCCTCTAGTACCCATAACTGGTACTACCCGGATCTTAGATATATCTTCGAGAAGTAGTTCGCTCTTTGAAGTTGATTATGTAAGTTGTCAATGCAGGGTAGAGGATAACAGTTGTTGATAGTAGCTTGTTCCATTCTCTACAGTTAATGCACATACGGAACGATCCGTCTTTCTTCTTTACGAACAAGACCGGTTCTCCCCATTGGTGAGAAACTTGGTCTACTAAATCCCTTTCTGAGAAGTTCATTAAGTTGACTGGAAAGTTCTTGTATCTCTGCTGGAGGTAGGTGATAAGATGACCTGGCTACTAGGGTAGCCCCTGGAACTAAGTCGATTCGGACATCGACTTGATGCTGTGGTGGTAATCCGGGTAGTTGTTCTGGAAAAAAGTAGGGAAAGTCACATGCTTCTGGAATATTTTTCACTTCTTGGCTCGTATCGACGATGTGTGCAAGGAATGTATGCTATTCCTTTCGTAAGTACTTCTGAGCTTGAATACTCGAAATAATGTGAAGGTTCGTACTTGGTTTGTCGTCGTAAATAACTAGAGGTTCGTTGAAAGGGAGGTTAATATGAATTGCTTTCTCAAAGCACTTGATGTTGGCTTGATGTAGACTCGACCAATTCATACTGATTATGACATCAAAACCTTGCGGTAGATTAGATGTCGTGAAGATCAAAAAGAAAGTATGATTACTCATAAATTAAGGAAAAAGGATAGATACTTCTGTTCCATCAACATCTCTCGCCCTGATCGGCGGGAAGGCATTTGTTTGGCTTCTAAGTTATTTGCATGGCGGCACGGTCACTCTTAGTCTTGAGCAGTCTCCATCCTGAAGTTCATAATAGAACTCATACATGTTCATTAATCACAGTCTCGGGTATACGAGTCGTACATAACTACGATTGAAAAGGCAGCCGAATAAATGATTCTTCTCTAAGCTCACATCCAAACAAGGAAATGTAGTTACAGCAGAATCATCAATTCTAAACCTGTAGAACCTTGATTATGTACCACCCTTGCATATACATTCCTCAGTGATACATTAACCATATGGGTCTTCAGATTGAACTTGACGTACTATACGAGTGGTATTCTGGGTAGGTTTGCTGAGGTTACTTCGAGAAAGCTACGAAGCCTAAGGAAATCTACGTACGAGTGCCTTGGAGTTCTGGAACGACGGCTTCGCTAAAAAGTCGATTATGGGGAAAAGAATTTACGCACTAAACTGGCACAGTGAGGATCGAATCGACCCAAGTCAAATGACAACATCGGACTACTTGGAATAATAGGCCTTAGACTAGTTCAGAACGGTGTTACAAGAACGTAACGTTGCAACTTATGACGGATTTTCAGTACTTTAGTTTTGCCTATGATGCTACTACTGCGAATAAGGTATATTGTGTAAAGCATGTATAAGCAGCACGAGAGTCCCTAGAACTGATGGGATCTCGCAGAAAGACATGACTCAAGTTGCACTAGTTTTATACAAGTGTTAAGAATTGATTCGAATGAGGGTGAATTTATAAGTGTAATTAATTACTGCAGTTTGTAAGTGTACCCATAATATAGGAGGATCCTTCGATGTCGTTTGTTAATCTAAGGTCAAACTCCTCCTGTTCCCCCATCACTCTTCTTTGTTGTGCAGTTCCTCTTTAAATGTCCTATTACGTCGCATAGATGGCATATCCAAGAAGTTTCGACATTGGTGGTCGAAGTAATGTGTTGGATCCGAGTCCTGCTGAAACGGGTAGTGTGCTTGTTCTTGTTGCAGTCCTTGTAGTGTAACTGTCGGCAACCACCTAGATGATGGAACCTGCACTTATTGCACCTCGGTAGATTTCCAGCAACCGTATGGCTAGGTTAGGGATAACCGGGATACTAGTAGGGATGGTATTAGGAGTTACAGAGGTCTTGGCCGCAAAGGCTGCCATAGGTTGTTGTCTTTTGTTCGTCCCTTGGGGTGATTTGCCTTTAAACCTATCCTAGAACTTTCGTTTATTACTCTTGGGTTTGAGATTCAGGGTGTAGTGGTAGTTTGATACCCGTTGATGTACTTGGTTGTTACTTTGATTGGAATTATTGATAACCATCCTGCTAACGTTTTCATTGTTATCGTTAAGGTGAGTCATGACAGCTATCACAACAGCTGAGACTGCATCGTGAAAGGTAGTTGCATCTATCTGAAGAGTTGGTGTTTTGTTGATGGGTTGTTTACTTTTCTTCAACGGCATGATTCTATTACACGATAAGAAAATGAGTATGTGAGCGATTATGGTTGGCCTCAGATGTATTCTAATCATTAAGGTAAATGTAAATTTTCCGTTTTGTTAAACTGTTCTCAATGGTTTGACCTACATCCCTATGATTTAGTACTGGTAAAGAGTGGAAGAAAGTTCATAGAATGGTCGCCAGACTATTTTTATTCAATATAGGCTATCATTGGTTGGTGGATAACGTGATCCAACATTCGAAACAAACTGGAAGTGATCCATGAGCTAAGTTACCATAGTTCAATAAATTGACTAAGGTGAGATTTAGATAGAGTTCTATCGTTAAAAGGATGAAAGTATTTGGACAAAGGTTTTTCGGGAACTATCCGACTGTCAAATCATTGATATTTAAGACGTAGTAAGTTCGGGGAAAATTGACCTTGGAGTAGGTCTTACATCATATCAGGAGTAGGAAAACTTTGACAGAATAAAGTCTAAGTGAAATAGTACCTACAGTACTGGAATAGTTACATTGACAAGTGTTACTTAGAGCATAGATAAGAAAACTATTCCTTTAAACAGACTAGAAAGGATCAGTAGAATATCTTCTACTAACGACGGGTATCATTCGGATGGACTCTAAGTGCATCCAGCTGACGCTCCACCTCAAGTAGGCATCTTTCATACACCCTTTGGCATACTAGTAGTTCTATGACTTCGGCTCTAGTTTTGGATAGTGCTTGCAGCAGTGTTTCATTTTCTCTCCTATGAGAAAACTCAAGGTTTTGAATTCTATCCGTATTGGAATTTGTGTCAGCTCCTAGTTCCACTACCTGTTGAATGGCTGCCACATTTAGATCGCCATTGCGAGCTATTCGGTGAACCAAAATGGGAAGAACTCTGTCTACAGGTCCTTCTTCACTTATGTTGTTGAAGCTTCGATCTCTGCCGTAGGGTAAGGGTTGACCTTGTTCATGGCTCCATCTACCCAAGTACTCATTCTACATAGGCATCGGGCCATCAAATGTCAGACGAAGTTCACGATTTGGGATTCGAGCTTCCCGAGGTAGATTCTCATCCTCTGGATCGAGGTCAAAATTCTCTGGTTCTGCATTAAGCCCTCTTCCATTCACTTGGTCGGGAATGTAAGGGTCGTCGGGGAAATGGAATCCAACCATTTATGTCTAAGCAAGAATAATGGTAAGAAGAAATTAGCAATTCTATAATAAAGCGATAAACAAATAAAAAGTTTCTATAAGGAAAATTACTGCTACTCCTAAGAAGTTTGTTCTTTGAATGAATAGTGTCTCAAACACTCCTATAGTATTTTAATTTATGTTTTGTTCTCATGATCTTCTGTATATGAAGTAGTATAACTTAGTAAGTTTTAGGTTAGTTGCAACACCCCAATCGCTCCCTGACACACGTTCACCATATCTCAAATAAATATAGTTTATCAGGCTATATTTATCCCAGATACGATTACATAACCGCCAAGGTTTGACTGTAGTATCTAACATCTAATTACTTTTTGTTCTGTTCTAGTATGACACTGTTGTATAGTAATTATGTTGGTATGAAATTAGGTATAATTTTAGTTAAGTATTATAGTACTTACAAGTATAAACTCTTTGTCAGAGTATTTTAATCCCAATGTGTTTATAGTTTATATATCTTTATGGGTTGATATACCGGATTCACTATAAACAATGCTCTAATACCAATCTGTCACACCCCAAAATCGGATCCGCGGAAACATTCGGGGGTGGAGGACGTCATGTACAGTATCATAACAATCCCAAGTAGTAAACAAGTAACAACATCATTCATTGCATTAATAGTATAGTTTAATACATGTGTGTTCTTTATTAGTAATATGACACCAAAACAAGTAATCAAAATAAGAGACGAGTCTTGAACACTCCGTCTTCTCAAAACCTGGTCATCGTACCTGTCTACTAGCGACCTGAGAATACAAGTTATTTTGAAAGCATAGATCAGCATTTAAGATGGTGAGTTCATAAGTATTTAATGTCAATGTTTGTATAATTTTGAATGAACATGTTTGTAAATGTTCAATGTTAATGTTTGTATATGTTTGAAAATCTCTAGAAAATCCCATATTTCCTACTAGTATAAAAAGTAGTCTTCTACCAAGACCCACCTGTTTTGAATGTTTGTTTCTCTATAAAAGTGGATGTTTTTCCCTAATTTACAAATATCTTAACTCGAAAATAGCTTGCATTGACTTTCAAGTAGAACGATCACTATATGAAAGTAATGGGAAAAGTAAGTACTCAGGGCTCTTATGAATTAACAACCTGCAGTACTAATTACTTGAAAACATATTTGTTTCCTTAAGGTCATAATGTGATGAGTAGTTATCATACTAAACGTTCTCCTTACAAGAGATTCTGGGAAACAAGAATGACTTCTGCAACGAATTGCTAGGGCGTAATTGTTGGGTTTTGAGCACTCTAACAGTTCCTAAGTGTACATGCAACCCTAATAACCTTGGATCTATGTTTGTCTAGTTATCATGCAAAGTTGATTTCCAAGGCTATGATCCTATCTAGCATACATGGGGAACAATTCTAACTTGAATAATGGATAGAATTACATATCTTGTTGTTGTAAGTGTTCCTTGAAACCTTGTGATCCTAGCACCTCAAGTGTGATGCCTCAAATGCTTCACACAACACCAAATGCAAAGTATAAACTTGAGAGAATACTCTAACACACTCAAAATCGGCCAAGCCCTCTTGTTTCACTTGTGTAGCCGATTTTGGGGAGAGACATGGTCCTTATATAGTGTGTTGCATTATTTACCAGAAATAGTTATGGACTTAGACACTTGAATAATGGATAGAATTACATATCTTGTCGGGTCAAGTATTTACCAGAAATAGTTATGGACTTAGACACCTTATCCAACAATCTCCCACTTGGATAAGTCTAATAACTATAACTGCAATACTTCAGGAACCGATCGGCAATCGTAGCTCTTTCAAGGTCTCCCGGAACTGAGAAGATGTTGATACGCCATTTAAGATAAGTGATCATATAATCCTCTGTTCTAGATATCATCTGGACAAATACATGGAACACTGTCTTACTTATTGTCCAGCAGTCTGTTTCCCGATTTCCGATTTGTTTGACAAAGAACTTAATTGAACAAATCAACTTAGTTCTAACCGGGCCCGGTACATAGGTCAAAACAAAATCATCGAGGGTCCCAGATATCAGCTTCTAATCCAAGAAGGAACATATAAACTTTGACTCATATGTTTGTTCTACCACTCGTTGAATTACACACAAAAGCACGTTTTATAACATCAAGTTACCAATGCGTTTTCGTACAATCAATGCATAATCAACTCGTAAGTAACAAATCATATATCTAGGTTTGAAGACTTATATGATATTACCGTCTCACGATCACTCGGGATAAAATTCCATGAAGTGATTCCAGTGAGCGTGGGTTGAGTCCAATGCTCAGAACTTATGAGCACTCATGATTGTTGTAGCCATGTCCAACACCTTAGACCTCTGCAACCAATCATGACGGTCTTGATTCATACCTACTTCCGACATATGACCGACTGTGGAGGTTTGAATAATATGATATAACAAACATAATTGTTCTGGAAGTCAGAACATGCAAATGAAATATAGTAAACGATCGACAAGAGATAGCAACACTTTACTCATAAATAAAACACCTTTTATTCATCATCTAATGTCAATTACACTTTACAAATTTCATAATTTATCTAACTACTAAAACTTATATCATCCTTCAGCCCTATGCTCCGAGCATGCTGAAGATGCTTAATCCTACTCAGTCCCTTCGTGAGGGGATCTGCTGGGTTCTCATCCGATGATACCATCTTTGCCACGAGGATTCCTTCTTCTATGCGATGTCTGATAAAATGATATTTTCTGTCGATGTGTCTAGATCTTCTGTGATCCCTTGGTTCCTTGGCTAAGGCAACAGCACTTTCACTATCACAGAAAATTTCCATGGGCTCCTTTATAGCTGGTACAACTCCAAGGTCTCCAATGAAGTTCTTCAGCCATATTGCCTCCTTTGCTGCCTTGCTCGCTACTATATACTCTGATTCACAAGTGGAATCAGCCACTGTCTCCTGCTTGGTACTCTTCCAAGTGATTGCTCTTCTATTGAAGGTAAAGACCCAGCCCGACTAAGAGCGGAAATTATCCCCATCAGTCTGGAAGCTAGCATCACTATACCCTACAACTCTCAAGTCATCACTCCCACCGAGGGTAAGGACCCAATCCTTATTCCTCCGTAGGTACTTGAGGATATTCTTTACCGCAATCCAGTGTGCCTTGCCAGGGTTCCCCTGATACTTGCTAACCATGCTCAAGGCAAAGGCTACATCAGGTCGAGTACACGTCATAACATACATGATCGAGCCTACTGCTGAAGCATAAGGTACTTGACTCATTTCTGCTATCTTAGCCTCGGTACTTGGGCTTTGTGTCTTACTAAATCTGGCATTACTCTGGATGGGTAACTCTCCTTTCTTGGAGTTCTGCATGTTGAATCTCTTCAACACCTTGTCGAAGTATGTACTTTCACTAAGTCCAATTAGTCTTTTACTCCGGTTTCTCAAAATCCTTATCCCTAGAATATAGGCAACTTCTCCTAGGTCCTTCATAGAGAAACACTTCCTAAGCCAGGACTTGACTTCCTGCCGAGTTGGGATGTCATTTCCTATGAGTAGTATGTCATCCACATACAATACCAAAAAGCTAACTATACTCCCACTAGCCTTGACATACACACAAGATTCATCTTCACTACTAGAAAAGCCAAATTCCTTGACCTTTTCATCAAAGCAAAGATTCCATCTGCGAGGTGATTGCTTTAATCCATAAACGGATTTCTCAAGCTTACACACTCTATTAGGGTACTCGTTGCTAACAAAACCTTCTGGCTGACTCATGTAAACATCTTCAGTCAACTTTCCATTAAGGAAAGCGGTTTTGACATTCATTTGCCAAATTTCATAGTCATGAAATGCAGCTATGGCTAACATAACCCTAATAGACTTAATCTTGGCTACTGGAGAAAAGGTCTCATCATAGTCCAATCCAGGAATTTGAGAGAAGCCCTTTCCAACGAGTCGGGCCTTACAAATTTGTACATTACCATCCATGTCGGTCTTCTTTTTGAAGATCCATTTGCACCCTACAGTCTTACGACCTGGTACATTCTCAACCAAGTTCCAAACTTGATTTTCATACATGCATTGTATCTCGCTATCCATAGCCACTTTCCATTTAGCAGACTCAGGGCCTACCATGGCTTTCGTGTAGCTGTTAGGTTCATCCAGACCTACTAGTGTCTCATCACTAATAAGTGTCTCACCATCCGCGGTAATATGGAAACCATAGTAATGCTCAGGAGCATTCCTAACTCTCGTGGACGCCTCAGAGGTACAGACTCGTCAATTGGCTCAACAGGAGTTTCCTCCTCAAGTTGAGGGCTAGCGTTTGAAGTTCCTTCACCACTTGACTCTTGAAGTTCTTCAAGGTCAATTTGCCTCCCAGTGTCTCTTTGGCTTATAAATTCTCTCTCTCGAAAGACTCTTGTTCTTGCTACAAAGACCACATTATCACTAGGTCTGTACAAGAGGTAACGAAAGGATCTTTGTGGGTAGCCGATGAAAATACACCTCTCGCTTTGGGGTTCTAGCTTATCATGAGACTCGCGCCTCACAAAAGCCTCACAACCCCAAATCTTGATGTGGTTTAGTTTAGGTACTTTACCAGTCCACATCTCGTGAGGAGTTTTGGCAACTTTCTTGGTAGGGACTAGATTAAGAATATGGGCGGCAGTCTCTAAGGCATACCCCCAGAATGAGATTGGTAGCGAAGCTCGACTCATCATGGAACGAACCATATCCAACAAGGTACGATTACGCCTCTCAGCCACACCATTTAACTGCGGTGTCCTGGGAAGTGTCAATTGTGAGACAATCCTACATTCCCTAAGATAGTCGAGGAACTCTGAACTAAGATACTCACCACCTCGATCGGATTGAGGCATCTTAATGTTCCTGCCCAATTGATTCTCGACTTCTTGTTTAAATTCCTTAAACCTTTCGAAAGTCTCTGACTTATGCTTGATTAAGTAGACATATCCATATCTACTATAATCATCAGTAAAAGTCAAATACTAACGATTAGCATCCCTTGTGGCATGTTTGAATGGTCCACACACATCCATGTGTACAAGGTTCAACAAACCTTCACCCCTCTCACAAGAACCTGTGAAGGGTGACTTTGTCATTTTTACAAGTAAGCATGATTCGCAACTATCATCAGACTTTAGGTCAAATGACTCCAAGACTCCATCCTTTTGGAGTTGGCCTATGCATTTCTTGCTTATATGTCCAAGACGACAATGCCATAATGATGCTTTATCCAAGTTATTAGTATTAACAGAATCAACACACAATACATTATTTCCTAAGTTATCAACCACATATACAATTCCATACACGCCATCACATGGTACTGCTTTAAAATAAAGAACATTATTAAAGAAAGCATTAATCGAACCAACTTCATTATCAAATGAAAAGGTGAAACCTTGTTTATACAATGCATGAAAGGAAATAATGTTTCTTGCCATTTCTGGCGAATAACAACATTTATTCAAATCTAAACTGAACCCACTACTTAGCGATAAAGTATAAACTCCAATCTTGGTGATAGGTGAAGCTTTCATGTTTCCCATGATCAAGTTTATCCTTCCTTGCTCCACATGCTCATTTCTTCTTAGTCCCTGCAAATCAAAAAAGATATGAATACCACAACCGGTATCAAGGACCCAAGAATTAGAATGGGGTGAGTTATTAGATACGATAGTGTAAATACCTGCATGGTTGGGTTTAACTTTCCCATCCTTCACATCTTGCTGGTACTTAGGGCAGTTTCGCTTCCAATGTGCCTTTTCATGGCAATAGAAGCATTCAGCCTCTTTTGGGTCAGAAGAAGGAGTGATGAAACCTTTCTTGGTTCCACTTGAAGAAGAGCCATCAAGGGTCCTAACCTGGGTACCATTCGAAGAACTCTTTCTCTTGTTCCCTCATCCTTTCCCGATTGCCAAGACAGGGGCAGAGTTGGTAGGAGTAAGAGTAGTAACAACCGCCTTACCCTTAAGACCACTTTCCACGGTCTTTAAGAGTCCTTGAAGTTTGCTGAGAGTGACCTCTTCCTTGTTCATGTGGTATGTCATGCAGAATTGATCATAACATGAAGGTAAGGAGTGCAAAATAATATCTATTGCTAGCTCGTCGGGGATGTTCACATTAAGCATCAGCAAGCGGTCCACAAATCTTTGCATTTTCTACATGTGGCCCGTGATGGGTTCTCCATCCTTCATTCGGGTTGTTATCATGGAGGAGATGATTTCATACCTCTCTTGTCGTGCACTTTGATGGTATCTTTCCATCAAATCTTGGTGCATTTCAAAAGGGTAGTTGTCCTCGTAGGACTTTTGGAGATCGGCTGTCATAATGGCCATCATGATGCATGCCACCTTGGTGGCATCCCTTTCATGTGCCCTAAAGTCAGCGATCTGTTGAGGAGTAGCAACTGTCTCATCAATCTCCTTAAGCTCCTTATCGAGGACATATTCTTTGTCCTCGTAGCGGGTAATCATTCGGAGGTTTCTGATCCATTCATTAAATTTGGATCCATCAAAAGTGACTTTCCCACACAAGTTCATAAGAGAAAAGGAGCCATTAGGATTAGAGCCAGAAGCAGCAGTGTTTGCAGACATCTGAAAAGAAGAAAAGTTTAGTTTAGAAATAGAGATAGTCCTTAATAAAACACCCAAATGTAGTATTAAGGCTAGGATCCAATCACAATATATTATACTTAGAAGAGGTATGTCGTAATCTAAGTAATAACATATTTGAAAGGTAGGTGAATGACGATTCACCAATTTCCACCAAAGTCGAAATACTAAAAATATTTAATTTGGTTCATAGAAACTCCTAGATTCTTTTGAGATTCAATGAACTTTTCAAAGGCATGTTTCAATCTCGAGTGTGCCCTCCAAGTTTTGTGACTGGGATGCCTAGGATCACAAAACGAGGTGTGAAGTAACCATGCAAATTACTTGGTACCCTTAATAAATTACCCCTCAATTGATGTGCCGGTCAACCACACACGCTCCATCGATACTATGATAAATATTAAGTCACCCTTTACCGACCTTGTTAAGTCCAAGTTAGTGTGCCAGTTAACCACACACGCTCCACTAACGACTTAGACAAAGTGTAAAGTGTAATTTCATGGATTAGCACCTTATTCACATTTTTCCTAAAGTAACTAAGATTAGGAATTTAATAAAACATTTAGTTACTTTATAATATTTATCATACTTTTAATGAGAATTTATAAGTCCTTGTCTTACCCGTTTGGCTAACGACCCTCCACCAGTCAAGCAAGCGGTGGGTGAGAGTGGACACCCATTAAGTTTCCATTTTATAGGCAACAACCTTATACCCACCTTATAGACCGGCTTCGTGAATGAGGCGTACTAGCGGTAAGACGACTTTGATCTTATACATACATACATATATATATATATATATATATATATATATATATATATATATATATATATATATATATATATATATATATATATATTATTAACTTATAATATTATTAGTATAAGGATTGAATTTTAACTTTTAAAATTCTAAGGGTTAGAACTAAAGTTTTAGTCAAGACTTTACTTGTTCAAAACTTGAGGGCAAGTTTTGTAAACTTTCAAAACTTTTCATTTCTTGTAACTTATGAGTTTATTTGGGTATTAAAAATGAAGACTCTTCATTTTTATAACCCATGTGTTCTTTTAATGGTTTTTAAACAAAGTGACTTTTGGTTTTCCATAACTTGAGGACAAGTTATGGACTTTATTAAAACACATAATGATCATGAATTAATCTACCACATGGGTTACAAATAATTCCTATGATCATCTAAACATCATAAGATCAAGAACATGCATATGAACACTTTCATGAATCAAAAGTTACATTTAAAACTTTGTAATTTTGATAACTTGTTGTTGTAAATGGATTAGCAAAGACATTACACCATCTAAAACAGGTTTTCAAGTACCAAAATAGTTTAGGGTAATGTTTCTAGTCCATTTCCAGCAACTAAAGTCGAAACTCGGTGAGTCCCCCCATGGACTCGGCAAGTTCATCAATCAGATTGCAAAAATATCAACTTTTTTCAACTATTTAGCACAAATAACAAACAAACAAGCCTAGGCTCTGATACCACTGTTGGGTTTTGAGCATTCTAACACTTCCTAAGTGTACATGCAACCCTAATAAGCTTGGATCTATGTTTGTCTAATTATCATGCAAAGTTGATTTCCAAGGCTATGATCCTATCTAGCATACATGGGGAACAATTCTAACTTGAATAATAGATAGAATTACATACCTTGTTGTTGTAAGTGTTCCTTGAAACTTTATGAGCCTAGCACCTCAAGTGTGATGCCTCAAATGCTTCACACAACACCAAATGCAAAGTATAAACTTGAGAGAATACTCTAACACACTCAAAATCGGCCAAGCCCTCTTGTTTCACTTGTGTAGCCGATTTTGGGGAGAGACATGGTCCTTATATAGTGTGTCGCATTAGGTAAAACTCTAATGTAACATGACTCTTCATTTCTCAATCCATGGGTTAACTCCATGGAGCATCCATGGAGCATCCTATGGGTGGAACCCAATTTGATAATCCATGGAGCCTTTTAGCCCACTATATAAGATATGGAAGATTTACATAATATACCCATATATTTAATTAGTTATTCTTTTGATCACTTAGTTAATTCTAAATTAATTCTTGATCTAAACTAATTAAATAATATTATTAATATATTAGAACTTATAATATATTAATAAACCATATGCCTTATTTCTCTCATTTAGTTTATCCAATTGCATGGTGCCATGCAACCCAAATGGACCATGTCGGGTCGGGTCAAGTATTTACCAGAAATAGTTATGGACTTAGACACCTTATACAACAGTAATATCCACATTAAAGTTTTATAATCATGTATACCCAATTTATTATCATATTTTGTTTAAAACAATGCGTTAGTGATCATTGGTATAATTAGATCCTGTAGTTGTTTCATGCTATAGCATCTTAGTATGTTCTTTCAGTTATAGTATCTTAGTATGTACTTGTATAAGATAGTATTCTCTATGTGTACTTGTATATGGTAGTATTCTCTATGTGTATTGTATACGATAGTATTCTCTATTGTAGTATTCTCTATTATAGTATTCTCTGTTTAATATTTGTATATGATAGTATTCTCCTAAACTATACCTATAATAGCTTATAAATAATTTTTTTTATAGTATTCTTCTTTGTCGTATTTGAATGATTAACTGGTACTTTTATATCTACATATGTATACATAATATATAACTAATGTATAAACGACCTTCGGACAATTAACCGATTACTCTATGTACATATAAAAAAAAGGAAAAGGAAATAAAGTGGGTTAGCAGTTCTAAGTCCTTTGAACATTACTTACATAGCTATACATATATAGACATGCATTTGACAATATATAAGTTAAAAAGGAAGTTTGGTAAAACCTTTTGAAGAGTTTAATAATAAATATGGATGACTTGATGTAAATTTATAAAATGATTTAAAAGTAGTTTGTTTGATAACACAGTTTAAAGTATATGAAATCCTATTGTTTGAAACACAATTTCAAGTATATGAAATCCTATTGTTTGAAACACAACTTGAAGTATATGAAATCCTATTGTTTGAAACACAGTTATAAATCACATGTGAATTATTATATAACTATATGTTTTCTACTTGTATCCCCCCCCCCCCCCCCCCCGCCCCCATAAAAGCATTTAAAATCATTTAAAAGGATAGATTAAGGGGTATGAACTCACCTGCAGTGAGTGGTTTGCATGAACGGATGGTATAGGATGCTAAGTGTCAAGTGAAGATTTGAACACACACGGATCGTATTTAACATATAATGACACATATATGTATCTAATTAGTGATTAAATAACTAATTTGACAAGTATAGGCACCCTAGAACATGGAAAACACTTTGATACAAGTGTTATTACCACTAAAGGGTTGCATCTAAGGATTGCATGGCTTTGCTTTAGAGTTTACGTCCCAAGGACTAACTTTCCATGAGTTTATGGCCTAAGGTAATTTCTCCATGGGTTTACGGTCGTAAACTCATGGTATTTTGTACCTAGATGTGTTATAAGGTGTTATAAGTCATAATGAAGTGTCCTATGATCAAGTCTAAGCTTTAGGAAGGAATTAGGGTTCATATGCACCCATCAAATAGAGTTTACGGCCCAAGGAGATTGCCTTGGCCATAAACTCCCTTTTGATCTTGATTTTGTGTTGTTTTCAAGGTGTAAACTAAGTGATTTAGTCATATAACAAGCTAGGGTAAGGTACTTACAATGTAGAAGCTTGTAAAGGTGTTTAAAGTCCAAGAACACTAGTGTGTGTTCTTGGTGTAATTGGTGAAATGAAGAACACTTGAAGATCTATGAAAATGAAAGGATTTCATGGATGAAATCATGAGTGAATCAAGAAGAAATGATGTAACACATAGATGAAGTGATTTACTTACAATCTTAGAAGATTTGGAAGCGAAAGTCTCAAAATCTTTGAGAGAGAATTCCGAGTTGTTGGGTTTGAAGAGTGAAAAGTGATTAAAATGACTAAGGAATATATATATATATATATATATATATATATATATATATATATATATATATATATATATATATATATATATATATATATATATATATATATATATATATATATAAATAAGGGGTTTATGGCCACCTTGAGTTTACCACTGTAAACTCCAAGGTTTTGGCCGTAAACTCCTCTTTTGAGTTAGCATAACTCTTTGCACGTTTGGTCCCTAACTTATTTTTTTAATTCGGAATGTCTCTATTGTTTGTTTTTTGTTACGCGTTTGGTCCTTGTATTACCTAAAAAGAGTATTTTGTCGTTGATTTTTTAATTTATTTAAATAAATATGCCCCTAACATCACCTCATCAGCTTACATTATCTACCCCACCATTTTTTCCTAATTTAAATGATAGTCTTTTTAGGTAACACAGGGACGAAGCACCTAACAAAAAAAAACAGTAGGGGTCAAGCATTTTACAAAAACAAGCAGTAAAAATCTTCCGAGTTAAAAAAATAAATTAAGGACCAAGCGCACAAATTATGCGAAACCATAGGGACCATTCATGTAATTTACTCTCAACAATATTATATATTTTTTGAACCCGCAAGCCATGTCTTCTTGTTTTCCAGTTTTGTTGGTCATAAGTTAGTCTTTTTCTCATAATCCAGTGTTCCTTCTTTCGGATGTTGGTTGTGAGTTCGAATCTTCAATGCATAGTTTTTATGTCACTTTTTTTGCTCACACAAACCTATAAAATATTCTATGTAACTGCTATATATGTTATCTACTTAAAACACTTATAGATTGTTAAACAAGTCTTAAAATCTGGTATTAACGTAGATTTTGTTACTTATAGATAACCAATTTTACGTAAAAACAAATATTACAAGTTATTATCAATAAATCTTTAATAGTTTTTGAGAGTGACATTGTCTACCTAAATTGCTAATTAAATAAACTCCTACTTATATATTATCCAATATTACAATCTCTAAAACATAAAGTAAATCCGTTGCCCCGTTTGACACATTAAGGAGGCATGCGCAAGGAAAGCAACCTTTCATCGAGTCATAGGACCTCTCAACTTGGTACTACTCAAAATTGGGACCAGCCTCCCTTTTTTATGTTATGGGGTCGGGTACACTCATTCATCATTATATTTTCATATAGTAAATTATAAGAGTTATTAATAGTAACTTTACATTTTTTTTAATTATGTTATTTGTATTATTTTTGTAGTTGTTTTAATCAGATTACTAAATAATAGTTATATCAGGTGAGATGTCTAACACATAATATAAGAAATTGTTCTTTTTGTCGTTCTTTTGTTCTAGATGAAGGACCGGTACAAACATTTTTCATGCTCGATGTAAAAAAAAGGCTTCTAGCCTTCTACGAATTTTTTTTGAGTTACATAATGAAAAGTTATTTTGCTAAAACTTGAACCTAGGTCTCTTAAAATAAAACTGAAGCATTATGATCAACAATTCATAGCTAAAATTAATTTTATACTGTAACGAAACAGTGCTTTGTAAATTTCTAAAACCATACGATTGAAACGAATGGAACTTGTGGCATTTCGTTTGAAAATGAAACTATATGTGCTAAGAGAACATGAAATTAGTTAACAGACTTAAATAAATATATATAAAAAAATAGTTGAAAGGAGTTGAACATGAGAAGCTTCAGCTTCTAAAAGTAGAAATATATTATGTCTTGTTTAGAGTATTTGGGATTACCTTTTAGCATCAAAATTGTTTTTTAGAAGGGTTTTTGGTAGAAAGACTTTTTGCAAAAAAAGCTTTTTAAAATATGTTCGGATAAATAATAGAACTTTTGGTTTAGCTTTTATAGGTAAACAACATAAAGCCAAAAAGATCACATTTTTGTGACTTTTAGAAACTCATTTTCTTTTATGTCAAAAGTCATTTTCAAAAAAAACTTTTAAATTATTCAATCCTCTTTTAGTTTTTTTTTTCGCTTTTTATAAAAGTTAAAAACCAAAAGTTATTCTAAAAGTATTTCAAACACCCTCTTAGATTTGTTTTTGTTCAATTGAATCCATCCGATAAGATTTTAGTGGTTTTATTTAACATGTTTAACCGAGTTTTTATAAAATCTAATCGATTCCCCCATTTCCAAAAATAACTATAAAATTGATTCCAGTTAAACCATCTCTTTTATTAGTTTAAGGTGCAGCCGATCGACGACGAATCGACTTTTAAAACTTTAGTACAACAAGATTTATGTAACAATATAAAAAATCTATTTATTTAATATACAGAAAAGAAGATAACTCATAACCAGATTTGAATTTAAGGGAAATTGAGTATCCTTATAAACGAGTATTATAAAGAAGAAATAATATATATATATATATATATATATATATATATATATATATATATATATATATATATATATATATATATATATATATATATTAAATTGTCACTTTCTTTGGAATATCGTACTCCAGAGTAGGTACGGTCAACCGGAAGGTTGGGTCGTTTGCAGGTATCGAGTCTAGAATATAACAATCGTGCGTTCCGGACTGAAAAGTGTATTTCATATAGTTAAATTATGTTATTTGTGTGTTATTTGTTCCCTATATGCAGTATACTTGTATGTATCTTCATTAGTGTTCTTTGATTGTTTTCGTCATCTAGAAGAACGAGTATGTATATGGATTTTTTTCAAGTGTCAGTTTCTAGTGGAGAACAATGACATCGTATCAAGGGATATATGCAATATATTGCTCGGGACTACACATGCTTTGGTGTAGATATAAGCAATTACATCAACTTCATTGGGTTAATTATTACATTGGTTGCTTCCTAGTAGTAGACATGGATGGTAATAACCAAATCCTCCTATTGCATTTGGTCTTGGGAAAACTGAAAGTGGGGTGTTATGGATATGGTTTTTATCAAGACTCAAAAAATGTACCTTCTTTGGCTATAATATCAGATAGAGGCAATTCAATTGAAATAGTCATTCAAGTTGTGTCCCCGAACACATATTACAGACTACGTTGTCACAACTTGTTGGTGAATATTAGAAAAAATATCGGTAAACAAGAGAGAACGGAGATTTTGTTTTGGAAGGCTGCAAAAAGCATACCAATAGTCTAATTTTAAAGAAAGTTTGGGTAGGCTACGCCGTGCAGTAAATGAAGACTATCGTACATGGCCAGACATAATCGATTAGGAGAAATGGGCAAGATCATGTTTCCTTGTGGTGTTGGAAATTTTAGTATAAATATTTATATTTTTACTAACTTTGGGCACATATAAATATATGCATATCTTGTATATATTATTAACTCTAAGTGGGTTTGTGTTCATCTCCGTGAGATCATCGAAACGATATATCATATGTCCAAAATGGAGCATATGTGAATGAGATATCGATACTGTTGGGTTTTGAGCATTCTAACACACCTAAGTGTACATGCAACCCTAAATACCTTGGATCTATGTTTTCTCTATTATACATACAAATATCAACATCCAAGGTATTATCCTAATCTAGCATATAAAATAATGAATATAACAAGATATAATACATACCTCTTTCATGTAGAAACTCTTCATGAAGTTTGAGTGTCAAGTGCCCCAAGTGTGACACCTCAAATGGTTCACACAGCACCAAATACACTTGGAATAACTTGAGAGAAATCTACACTTCATGAAATCGGCTAGCCCTTGTCTAGAATGATACTAGTGCCGATTTTGTCAAGAATAAGATCTTTATATAGTGTTACAATTAGGGTAAACCCTAATTGTCATGACTTTCCATTTCCTTGGATCCATGGGTTCAAATACACCATGGAGCATCCTATGGGTTTTAGCCCAACTTGATTATCCATGGAGCATTAGCCCACTATACAAGTATGGATGATTTACACAATCAACCCATATATTTAATTAGTCTTCTGTCTTCTTTTGATCGCTTAATTAATCTTAGATTAATTCTTGATCAATACTAATTAAATAATCTTATTATTCTTATTATTAATATACTAGAACTTATAATATATTAATAACCATAAGTGTCTTATTTCTCTCATTATAGTCTATCCAAGTGCATGATGCCATGCAACCCAAATGGACCATGCCGGGTCGGATCAAGTCTTACCAATTATAGTTATGGACTTAGACATTAATCCAACAGTCTCCCACTTGGATAAGTCTAAAACTATTATTGCGTATGAGTTCAGGAACCAACTGGCAATCGTAGCTCTCAAAAGCTTCTGTCGAACTCTGACCTTGTCGATGAACTCTGACCTTTGTCAATGAACTCTGACCTTTGTCAATGACTTGTCCATTAGATAAGGGATCATATATTCCTCCATTCTAGATATCATATGAACTGAGACGTGTATTATAATCATTCTCTCTATCCATTTGTTGTTTCCCGATTTCCGATTTATGGTGACTGACTAATTGAACAAATCAAATCAGTCCTGGCCCAGCCGAGCACTTCCATTTGTCATCATCAAATCATCGAGGGGCCCACAGATATCGCTTTTATCCCGAAGGTAAAAGGAATGGATAAACTTCGACTCATATGGCTTGTTCTACTACTTGTTGAATCTTACACAAAGGCATGTTTTATAGCACCGAGTTACCAAATGCGTTTTCGTGCAATCAATGTACAACCAACTCATAGTAACAACTCATATCTCTAGGTTTGAAGAATATAAGATATTATCGTCTCATGATCAATCTTGATAAAATCCATGAAGTGATTCCAATGAGCGCGGGTTGAATCCAATACTTAGAACTTATAAGCACTCATGAGTGTTGTAGCCCTTTGTCCAACACCTTAGACCTCTACAAGCCAACCCATGACAGTCTTTATTCATATCTACTTCCAACATATGACCGACTGTGGATGGTTTGAATAACTTTGTCATTCCGGAAGAATAACCTAGTTTATTCTGGAAGTCAAAACATGCAAAATGAAACACAATAATAATTGAATCCAATATGGCATCAAAACCTATGAACATAAATAAAACACCTTTTATTTATCACCATATGATTACACATTATTCATTGTATACTGTTTCAGCTATCAACTTTATTCTTGAATTTAAAACAATAGTTGCCCCATGCTCTAAGCATGTACACTATGTTTTCTAAACACTAGTCATGCCATATACCAAGTATGCATACTATGTTTGTCTATGATCTTTACTTTGTGAACTAGATCCATTGAACATAACTTCAGTGATTCTCTTTTCACACTCCCAAATCCTTACTGCAAATTCAAGAATTCCAAATTCATGCCATTTACTAAAATCTGTTAAATTCTAAACTTATATGCATTGATCTTCTTGTAATGATTATGCACAAAGTCAGAAAGACTTGACAACAACCATTACAGAGCATTCCAAAGGAGATCAACTCCTTAGAAACATCCTTCTTGCATTAAGTTTCCTAATCTTAAACAGATTGAAAATTCTAACTTTGAAACACATCCAGATTCCATTTTGACTATCACTTCTGAACAGGAGTTGCCTCCTTACATATTATGTCAATATGGTCCTTCCAAAATTATCACTATAGTTCCAACTGTCCTTGAGCACCCAATCTTTGGTAAACCTTAGATTGTCCTTGACAATTGTTTAATCCTTTTAGTCATATCCAGTTCTAAACCTTTTCTCTTCTTAATGCCCCAGGCATTTGGAAAATTTTAGAAAGGACGAATATAGCACATGTAATTGATCCTATATCCGAAGCACATGGGAATCGATTCATGATGTCTCACATAAAGACTAAACCAGTCTTTTGCTATAACATTTCCATTTCAATTTGGCAAGTTCTCATAATTCAGATTATGAAAAGGGATGCCGTAATCATAATCGAATTTTAGAACGCAAATAACGGACACATATACAAAATTTCCTTATGTTGAGCCATTCCAACATGAAATTCATATATATATCCTTGACAAAATGATTAAAACCTCACGATCTAAGCTTATAGATTTGAGATGAAGTATAATTTCCTCTCCCTTAATTATAGCAAAAGAACTCTTTCCCAATTGAAACTTTTGTTTTCTATAATTAACATTGCTAACTTGCAATACTTATCATAATTATCATGCTCCCACTAACCTGATGATTATTAGCATAACACTTATGCTCCCACTAGCTTTGACATGTACTCAGAAATCAACTGACTTTCTTACCAAAGTTCAGATTTCTGATACTAGATTGTTTTGATAAAACTTTATCAAAATCATACACCTTCCCATAGATAGCACACTTGTATGTCTAAACAATTATGAAGAGGGATGCCGTAATCATAATGGTTAGAACTTTTTGCCACTTCTCACAAGTCCAGGTTAGTGTGCCGGTAAACCACACACGCTCCACTAATGACTTTGAGAATGCAAATATCACAATTGCTATCTAACTAAACTCTACTTAGTGAAAATGTTTCCTCACCATCATTTTCATGAATCGGAGAGAAACCTTATGACACTTAGATTTTTATGGTGTATGTGTTCTTATCCATGTGAATTTTTCAAAACCATAGTCACAAGACAAGGATAATGAAAAAATGCAAACTCATATGGATTGAACTCAATCTTAATTTCTTGCCACCTGGCAGCTCAAAGGCCTGCCATTGCTTCCAAGTTGTTGTGCAACTAATTGAGAACTCTAAGAGCTCATATGCAAAGCCAACGCTAACTGGAATGGGCATTGAATATGTCAACACGATAGGTTATAAAACTCAAGTCGTGTGCTAGTGAAGAACTTCGGGTTTTATTCTTGATTAGTTCTTGAGACTTTCAAGACCTTTAAGACTCCCACTGTCCTCTTGACATATAAGACTTTCTTGTTAGTTATTCAAGAGATAGTGTGGATTCTAATCAAGACAAACACTTCACAAAATTGGCCTTAGTTGGTCTTTGTTTTATCCAAAACATCACAACTTACCAATTTCAAATGTACAAGAGTAGAAATTTTTTACTCTTACATTTGACAAGTGTTTTAAACCTTCTTTAAGACATGTCACTCAAGTTACAATCTTGGAGTATGAATCTAAGACTTGTATTGGAATGAAGTATGACTCTTCTTCTTGATTTAACCATTTCAACAATTCAAGTTCCTCTTCTTAGTCATAAGAATACACTAAGATTTACTTAGAGAACTAACTTTGATATGGTTTCTTAATCATTAAGATGATCACAAAAACTAATACTAAAGTACTCTCCCATCTCTTCACATTTGAGAAACTTTTATCCTTCTGCCTAATTTGATTCTTCTTATTCGCTCTGCCATACATTGGAACCTTTTCCAATGTCTTAGAGTTACACTTAAGCTTATAAGTATAACCATATTTACTGAGCTTTAGTAAACTATGACGAATAGTCTTATCAATCTTTTGTGGTGGACATAATCAGTGCACAAGAATGTGTACTCGATCCCTTAGTCCTTTACTTGACTCACACATCCATGTGAACGAGTAATTAGTCTTAATTTTTCCATTACTTGAAAGTTCTCATTCATCATGCTATACAACTTGCATGATTCCAAGTTCCGGTCCAATTAAAACTTGGGAGATGAGAATCTTTCCTTATTTGGTAAATTTAGACATTACCACAAATGAAAGAATCAATTTCATATTTTCACTCTTGCTATTAATGGATTCATATAAGCAACAATTTTTTTTCCTCAAATGCCATTATAAGGATATTTTAAAATAAATAAAAACAAAAAATTTCTTTTATTTTAAAACTTTGCGGAAAACTTATCCTTACAATCCATATGAAAACTTGTTGTTATCTATTCCTAAGCAATATCTCATAACTCCTAAGAAGTAGCTCAAGAATCCGATCTTCAAACTACGCGATAGAAATCCATCTATGCGATCAGATTCAGCATATTCTTTCTTTAAGTTTCTTCACCTTTTCTTTGATTCTTAAAACATCACCATGTGACCCAGTCACATTATGTATCAAGAATCTCATAATAGAAACTTAACAGAGTTAGATAATGGACTTTACTTGAAGTAGAGTCAAACTTATTGACTTTAACATCCTTAGGTAAATTTGGCAGCTTCGCAACCAATGCCCCTTTCTTTGGCAATATAAACATATGGAACCTTTGATAATGGTACACGAGACTATCACAGACTTAGCTTTTCTCTTTACCATTTGGTCAACCGAGTTGTGTAACAGTCCGGATTTCCAGGTATTTTATTGTTTTAATATTTTGAGTTTTGAGGAGGGACTCGGCGAGTTGGAGCTCAGACTCGCCGAGTAGGGTCGCGATTCTGGGCGCGGGATTCGTCCGGACTCGGCGAGTCCAGGATATGGACTCGGCGAGTCCACGCTGTTTAATGAAACCCTAATTTCTCGGGTTTGGGACCTATTTAAATGGCCTTATGGCCGTCATTTGCATCCATCAGTCCATAGAGAGAAACCCTAAAGGTGCTTTAGCGATTTGAGAGAGAAAGGAGGCATTTCTTGACATTTGTGTGTTGTTTAGCAAAGAAGAGGGAGGTTCTAGCCAAGAGGAGGCAAAGGAGACTGCTATTTGGTGGATTTGAAGCTTGATCCTTCAATCTAAAGGTATGATTTCGACTCATCTCCTGTTTTGTGAAGTATAATCGATTTTAGGGTTTCTTATGGCCTTGTTGAGTTGATTAGATGGCCAAATAGTCCCATGCTAGTGATGAGACTTCGGATCTGGATCCATAGAGGTCCAGAGAGCCTCATTCTTCAAGCTTTATAGAGAACAATGGAGGTCATGACCATGTGTAGTGAGATTTGTTGATGATTCTTCATAATTGGTCATATAGAGGTTGTTAATGCATCAAGACTAGGACTTTACGTGATGAATCAGTCTAGGAGGGCAGATCTATGAATTGTTGGAGTAGATCTGACCTTAGAAGCAAGTTTGAGTGATTGCATGGAATGGACTCGCCGAGTCCGATGAACAGACTCGGCGAGTAGCTTGAACATTGCCTTGGACCGGCCAGTGAGTGGTCCAGTCGAGTCAGGAGTTGACCCAGTGAGTCAGGGCGAGTTAGAGAGGGTTGTCAAGTGGTCTGAGTCGAGCTGGGACTCGCCGAGTCGTTCTTGAGACTCGGCGAGTTGAGTCGGGGTGGTCCCGCGATTCTTCCAGGTGGAACTCGTCGAGTCAGGGGGAGTACTCGACGTGTAGAAAGGGAATCCTAGAGAGTTGGTGAGAACGTCTAGACTCGCCGAGTTGCCGCGTGCACTCGCCGAGTCCGGTCAAAGTTGACCGTTGACCGTTGACCGTTGACCTGTGTTGACTTCTTAGGGATAGTCAACCTTAGAGATAAAAGTGTTAATTAGAGTCTTGTGATGTTATAGGAGGATTAGAGCTCGGAGGATCGAGCACGAGGGATTTCCAGGGATCGTGAGATACCGAGACACGCGAGGTGAGTCTTCTCACTATACCTTACCTTGAGTCGGTAATCAGAGTTATGTGTTAGTGTATGTATGTTATGTGTATGTTATGTGTTGTACTGCATTATTTCTATGTGATTTATGCTGTGCATGATTACAGAGTTGGAACCGGAAGGTTCCTAGAGTTAGAACCTGAGGGTTCACAAGAGTTGGGTGCACGGACCCATAGAGTTATAGCCTCGAGTGGCTAATATGTGTTTATGTGGTATTTTGGGGAACTCACTAAGCTTCGTGCTTACAGTGTTAGTGTTGTTGTTGTTTCAGGTACTAGCGATGACCGTGGGAAGGCGCCGGCTTGATCTGTACACACGCGGGGGACTTTGATATATTGATCTTGGGATTTTGTGTAATGTGAATTGAGATTTAAAATCTGATGTTTTATGGAGAATGAATGAGAAATGTTTTTATAAATGGTTAAAATAAATTTTAAAATTTTCGGTGTTACAAGTTGACTATGGCCGATCCCTTTCCATTGGGAAGAGAATGCTTTTTCTGGATTTCCTATGTCACTATTGTCAATGTCCTTCAAGTTTTAAGAGGTTGATCTTATCAAATAGATAAGATCATTAAGGGTCTTCTCATAGTCTGTTTCATAGGTGTCCCAAAGGAACTCACTATGTGACTTAGAAGGTGATTGAACCACCAACTTTCTCAAGACTTTGACACCCAACTCTCCCGGCTTGTCAATATCTGACTACATCTCCAAGATGTGATCACACCTCGACCTCGCCTTGCCAATAGGGCTTGAGTGACCTTGAACTTGTGGGTTAGGGAAAATAATTGGAGAAGGTGAAAGAAGTATGATTTCCATGGGACATCATCTTCATTTAGGAAAGTTTGTTTCAAGAGATTTGGGAAGATCATAAATGTCTAAACCAGACATCTTTTAGGAGATATTCAAGATAGTTGATCTAAAGTCCTTAATATAACACCCAATATGAGAGATCTATTAGAGAGTAGTCTATGCATGATAAAGTACTTGAGACCTGGGATCCAAAGAGAAGGACTTGGAGTGTATTCTGGTGCGGTGCGGACAGTAGTATTGGGCCCGTACTACTGGAAGCACCGGAGCGGTGTGCAGCCCAAGTCAGAATCTTTGGAATGCCAAGAATCAAGGAGAAAAGAGTTGTCGAGTGTGAGCATACTCGTGTGGATTCTAATTTATCGTATGTTGTATTTCAGAGGTAGATCATGGTGAGGACACGTTTGATGCCCGAGAGCAGTGGTACCAGTGAGGAGGAGATCCGCCGGATCATTCAGGAGGAGGTGGCTGCAGCCATCAGGGCAGAGATACCGGAGATGTTTGGGTCTATAAAGACCACATTGATTGAGACGTTTGATGAGCGTTATGCCGCTCTTTCTGAGGCTGCTGCTGCAGCGGCTACCGCAGCGATTGCTGCTGCGAGGCCGCAGGGTGGGGATGCGTTGCTGTTCCGTGAGTTCAGCAACACAAAACCACCAGAGTTCGATGGTACTCAGGATCCGGTGGCAGCTATGAGGTGGATATCTGATATTGAGGGGTGTTTCTTCACTTGCTCGTCCCCTGAGCATTTGAAGGTGCGGTTCGCGCTGAACCAGCTTCGCTTGGGAGCGAAGGACTGGTGGAAGTTTGTGACGGCGCATTATACGCCCGCTGAGCTTTCTGCGGTGACCTGGGAGAGGTTCACCACCATGTTTCGGGATGAGTACGTTCCCCAGGTGGAGAGGGAGCGTTTAGCACAGGAGTTTCTGACCCTCAAGCAGGGTACTGAGTCTGTTACAGCGATCACGAGGATGTTCCACGAGAGGGCGATGTTCTGCCCTGAGCACGTGTCCACTGAGCAGGCACGTATGAGCCGCTACTTGAGCATCTTGAGGCGGGATATTCGGGAGTTCGCTGCGAACTCCTCGTACCGGACATTTGTCGAGCTTCAGGCAAATGCCCGGAAGAGGGAGATTGAGCTTGAGACCCAGGCCAGGGAGGAGGCGGAGTCTCAGGGGAGGGATCGGCGACCGGCGCTGTCGCAGCCGGCCGCCAAGCGGGCCAAGCCTGCTGATCCCAGATCAGGGAGCCAGAAGGGCCGCACTTGCGGAAAGTGCGGCAAGGGTCATGACGGAGTTTGCCGAGCGGGGTCTTGCTACAAATGTGGCAAGGAGGGGCACATGGCCAAGGACTGCCCCAAGGGATTTGCAGTGTGCTTTCACTGCAACCAGACCGGACACCAGAAGGCCGAGTGTCCGCAGTTGCGCGGAGCATCTCAGGGGTCTGCTCCTGCCGCCACCAGAGTTACAGAGAGTCGGCCTGTGAAGGCCGAGACGCCGAGAGCTCGAGGGAGAGCCTTCCAGCTGACTGTGGAGGAGGTCCGCGTTGCGCCCGATGTTGTGGCTGGTATGTTTCCTTTCGTGTATTTATTTTGATATATGATGTTATGCTTATATTATGTTATGTGTAGGTACCTTTCTTGTGAATTCCGTACCTGCTTTAGTGTTATTTGACTCGGGTGCGAGTCGGTCTTTTGTATCTTTGGCTTTTAGCCAGCATATCAGTGCTAGTCGTGAGGCACTGAGTCGGCCTCTGAGAGTCTCCATAGCTGATGATAGAGTGATTTGCGCCACAGAGGTTTTCCGGGGATGTGTGTTAGAGATTTTCGGGGTTGAGTTTCCGATTGATCTGATTCATATTGCGATGGGTGATGTTTGTGTCATTGTGGGCATGGACTGGTTGAGCCGATTCGGCGCGATTATCGACTGTGAGCGTCAGCTGGTGACTATACGAGACCCTAGTGGGGGAGTTCTTTCGGTGTATGGTGAGGGTACACGTTCGGGATCAGCCTTTTGTTCGGCAGCTAGGGCGAGGCAGTGTCTACAGCAGGGTTGTAAGGGTTTTGTGGCGTATGTGATGGATACGCGAGCGACTTCCGAGAGACCGAGTTCCGTTGGGGAGGTACCGGTGGTGTGTGAGTTTCCAGATGTCTTTCCCGAGGAGCTGCCGGGAGTACCTCCTGTGAGGCAAGTGGAGTTTGGTATTGATTTGGTTCCGGGGGCTGCGCCTATAGCTAAGGTGCCTTATCGTCTTGCACCTCCAGAGATGCAAGAGTTATCCTCGCAGCTTCAGGAGTTGCTGGGGAAGGGATTCATTCGGCCGAGCAGCTCGCCGTGGGGAGCACCTATTCTGTTCGTCAAGAAGAAGGATGGTTCACACCGGATGTGTATTGATTACCGGGAGTTGAACAAGCTGACGGTCAAGAACCGTTACCCGTTGCCGAGGATCGACGATTTATTTGATCAGTTGCAGGGAGCCTCTTGGTTTTCCAAGATCGACTTGAGGTCGGGATATCATCAGGTGAGAGTGCGGGATGAGGACGTCCAGAAGACAGCGTTCAGGACGCGATATGGGCATTATGAGTTTGTGGTGATGCCTTTTGGGCTCACCAATGCCCCGGCGGTGTTCATGGATCTCATGAACAGGGTATGCAGGCCGATGTTGGATCGGTCGGTGATTGTATTTATCGATGATATTCTGGTGTATTCGAGATCTAGAGAGCAGCATGAGGAGCATTTGAGGGAGGTCCTTGGAGTACTGAGATCGGAGAAGCTTTATGCAAAGTTCTCCAAGTGTGATTTCTGGTTACGGGAGGTCCAGTTCCCAGGACATCTCGTTAACCAAGAAGGGATTCTGGTCGATCCGGCCAAGGTTGAGGCAGTGATGGGTTGGGAGGTGCCAAAGTCACCCTCTGAGATCAGGAGCTTCCTTGGATTAGCAGGGTATTATCGGAGATTTATCAAGGATTTCTCCAAGATCACAGTGCCGCTCACCAGGTTGACCCGGAAGGGTGTTGCATTCTCATGGGGTCCCGAGCAGCAGACCTCCTTTGAGACACTTCGCCAGAGGTTGTGCGAAGCCCCGGTATTAGCTCTCCCGGAAGGGATGGAGGATTTTGTAGTATATTGTGATGCATCGATTTTGGGGTTGGGTGCGGTGTTGATGCAGAGGGGTCATGTGATAGCATATGCATCGAGGCAGCTGAAGCCTCATGAGACGAGATATCCCACGCATGATCTAGAGTTGGGGGCAGTAGTGTTCGCCCTCAAGATTTGGCGCCACTACTTATATGGGGTTCGATGTACGATATACACGGACCATAAGAGCTTGAAGTACTTGATGGATCAGCCCAATCTAAACATGCGTCAGAGGAGGTGGTTAGATGTGGTCAAGGATTATGATTGTGAGATCCTGTACCACCCGGGCAAGGCCAACGTGGTGGCCGATGCGTTGAGCCGCAGGGCGGAGAGCACTCCATTACGAGGTGTATGTTTGAGATTGACCATGATAGCTCCGGTATTGGATGCCATTCGTGGGGCACAGGCCGAGGCTGTGCAGCCGGAGATGCAGAAGAGGGAACGGGTCGTTGGTTTGGTTTCAGAATTCGTTACGGATGGGCGAGGGCTTATGACTTTCCAGGGTCGGATTTGGGTACCGTTCGTGGGTGGTACGCGCACTTCCTTGATGGAGGAGGCTCATCGGTCGAAATTTTCGATCCATCCGGGGGCTACGAAGATGTATTTGGATTTGAGGAGAGAGTATTGGTGGCCCTGTATGAAGAGGGACGTCGCATGGTTCGTTGAGAGGTGCTTGACCTGCCGTAGGGTTAAGGCCGAGCACCAGAGACCGCATGGCAAGTTGCAGCCATTGGAGATTCCCGAATGGAAATGGGAACAGATCACTATGGATTTCATCACCAAATTGCCAAGGACTGCCAGAGGAGTTGATGCAATTTGGGTGATCGTGGATAGGCTGACGAAGAGCGCTCACTTCCTTGCCATCAGTGAGAGTTCTTCAGCAGAGAAGTTGGCAGAGTTATAGGTGAGAGAAGTGGTATCTCGGCATGGGGTGCCGATCTCGATTGTTTCGGACCGTGATGTGCGCTTTACTTCCAGATTCTGGAAGAAATTTCATGAGGAGTTGGGTACTAGATTGCATTTTAGTACAGCATATCATCCCCAGACAGACGGTCAGAGTGAGCGGACGATTCAGACACTTGAGGACATGCTTCGAGCATGTGTGTTGGATTTCGGGGGTAGCTGGGATGCGTATTTACCCTTGGCAGAGTTTTCCTACAACAACAGCCATCATTCGAGCATTGGTATGCCACCTTTTGAGCTGTTGTATGGTAGGAGGTGTCGGACCCCCATTTGCTGGGGAGAGGTTGGGCAGAGAGTGATGGGCAGTACCGAGATCGTGCTTCAGACGACAGAGCAGATTCAGCAGGTCAGACAGAGGTTATTGACCGCCCAGAGTCGACAGAAGAGTTATGCAGATAGACGCCGGTCCGAGCTTGAGTTTCAGGTCGGCGACTTCGTTCTCCTGAAGGTCTCTCCTTGGAAAGGAGTGATTCGATTCAGGAAGAGGGGCAAGTTGGGGCCCCGGTATATTGGGCCATTTCGCGTGATTGCGAGGGTAGGCCGGGTAGCCTATCGGTTGGAATTGCCAGCAGAGTTGGGGCAAATCCACGACACTTTTCATGTGTCACAATTGAGGAAGTGTATTGCCGATGAGTCCGCAGTAGTCCCATTAGAGGATATTCAGGTGGATGCGAGCCTGAATTACGCCGAGAGACCAGTAGCCATCAGAGATCGGAAGATCAAGGTTCTGAGGAACAAGGAGGTACCTCTAGTGTTGGTTCAGTGGCAACACCGGAAGGGATCAGAGATGACCTGGGAGCCGGAGCGCGAGATGCGGGAGCAGCATCCGGAACTATTTTAGAGCGAGACTTCGAGGGCGAAGTCTAATCCTAGTGGGGGAGAATTGTAACAGTCCGGATTTCCAGGTATTTTATTGTTTTAATATTTTGAGTTTTGAGGAGGGACTCGGCGAGTTGGAGCTCAGACTCGCCGAGTAGGGTCGCGATTCTGGGCCCGGGATTCGTCCGGACTCGGCGAGTCCAGGATATGGACTCGGCGAGTCCACGCTGTTTAATGAAACCCTAATTTCTCGGGTTTGGGACCTATTTAAATGGCCTTATGGCCGTCATTTGCATCCATCAGTCCATAGAGAGAAACCCTAAAGGTGCTTTAGCGATTTGAGAGAGAAAGGAGGCATTTCTTGACATTTGTGTGTTGTTTAGCAAAGAAGAGGGAGGTTCTAGCCAAGAGGAGGCAAAGGAGACTGCTATTTGGTGGATTTGAAGCTTGATCCTTCAATCTAAAGGTATGATTTCGACTCATCTCCTGTTTTGTGAAGTATAATCGATTTTAGGGTTTCTTGTGGCCTTGTTGAGTTGATTAGATGGCCAAATAGTCCCATGCTAGTGATGAGACTTCGGATCTGGATCCATAGAGGTCCAGAGAGCCTCATTCTTCAAGCTTTATAGAGAACAATGGAGGTCATGACCATGTGTAGTGAGATTTGTTGATGATTCTTCATAATTGGTCATATAGAGGTTGTTAATGCATCAAGACTAGGACTTTACGTGATGAATCAGTCTAGGAGGGCCAGATCTATGAATTGTTGGAGTAGATCTGACCTTAGAAGCAAGTTTGAGTGATTGCATGGAATGGACTCGCCGAGTCCGATGAACAGACTCGGCGAGTAGCTTGAAGATTGCCTTGGACCGGCCAGTGAGTGGTCCAGTCGAGTCAGGAGTTGACCCAGTGAGTCAGGGCGAGTTAGAGAGGGTTGTCAAGTGGTCTGAGTCGAGCTGGGACTCGCCGAGTCGTTCTTGAGACTCGGCGAGTTGAGTCGGGGTGGTCCCGCGATTCTTCCAGGTGGAACTCGTCGAGTCAGGGGGAGTACTCGACGTGTAGAAAGGGAATCCTAGAGAGTTGGTGAGAACGTCTAGACTCGCCGAGTTGCCGCGTGCACTCGCCGAGTCCGGTCAAAGTTGACCGTTGACCGTTGACCGTTGACCTGTGTTGACTTCTTAGGGATAGTCAACCTTAGAGATAAAAGTGTTAATTAGAGTCTTGTGATGTTATAGGAGGATTAGAGCTCGGAGGATCGAGCACGAGGGATTTCCAGGGATCGTGAGATACCGAGACACGCGAGGTGAGTCTTCTCACTATACCTTACCTTGAGTCGGTAATCAGAGTTATGTGTTAGTGTATGTATGTTATGTGTATGTTATGTGTTGTACTGCATTATTTCTATGTGATTTATGCTGTGCATGATTACAGAGTTGGAACCGGAAGGTTCCTAGAGTTAGAACCTGAGGGTTCACAAGAGTTGGGTGCACGGACCCATAGAGTTATAGCCTCGAGTGGCTAATATGTGTTTATGTGGTATTTTGGGGAACTCACTAAGCTTCGTGCTTACAGTGTTAGTGTTGTTGTTGTTTCAGGTACTAGCGATGACCGTGGGAAGGCGCCGGCTTGATCTGTACACACGCGGGGGACTTTGATATATTGATCTTGGGATTTTGTGTAATGTGAATTGAGATTTAAAATCTGATGTTTTATGGAGAATGAATGAGAAATGTTTTTATAAATGGTTAAAATAAATTTTAAAATTTTCGGTGTTACAAGTTGACTATGGCCGATCCCTTTCCATTGGGAAGAGAATGCTTTTTCTGGATTTCCTATGTCACTATTGTCAATGTCCTTCAAGTTTTAAGAGGTTGATCTTATCAAATAGATAAGATCATTAAGGGTCTTCTCATAGTCTGTTTCATAGGTGTCCCAAAGGAACTCACTATGTGACTTAGAAGGTGATTGAACCACCAGCTTTCTCAAGACTTTGACACCCAACTCTCCCGGCTTGTCAATATGTGACTACATCTCCAAGATGTGATCACACCTCGACCTCGCCTTGCCAATAGGGCTTGAGTGACCTTGAACTTGTGGGTTAGGGAAAATAATTGGAGAAGGTGAAAGAAGTATGATTTCCATGGGACATCATCTTCATTTAGGAAAGTTTGTTTCAAGAGATTTGGGAAGATCATAAATGTCTAAACCAGACATCTTTTAGGAGATATTCAAGATAGTTGATCTAAAGTCCTTAATATAACACCCAATATGAAATATTAAGGCTAGGACCCTACAAACTATTTTATAACTTAGAAGAGGGATGCTGTAATCCAAGCTATAAAATATTTGAAGGTAAGTGAATGACGATTCACCAATTTCCACCAAGATAAACAAAATATATTATTAGGTTTTAATTGGATTTGAAACTCCTAGATCTTTTGAGATTCATTGAACTGTTCAATGGCATGTTTCAATCTCGAGTGTGCCCTTCAGGTTTTGTGACTGGGATGCCGAGGATCACAAAACAAGGTGTCAAGTAACCATGCAAATTACTTGGTACCCTTAAGTGTTTACCCCTCAATCGATGTGTCGGTTAACCACACACGCTCCATCGATACTATGATAAACATTAAGTTACCCTTTACCTACCTTATTAAATACGAGTTAGTGTGCTGGTTAACCACACACCCTCCACTAACCGACATAAACAAAGTGCAAAGTGTAATTTCATGGATTAGCACCTTATTCACATTTTCCTAAGTAATTAAGATTGGGTATTATTAACAGTTTAGTTACTTAGTATTTGTCATTAATACTTTTAATGAAGGGAGAATTCTAGTCCTGTCAAACCCGTTCGGCTAACGACCCTCCACCAGTTAAGCAAGCGGTGGGTGAGAGTGGACACCCATTAAGTTGCCATTTTATAGGCAACAACCTTATACCCACCTTATAGACCGGCTTCGTGAGTGAGGCGTACTAGCGGTAAGACTGACTTGCTCTTATACATAGATATATATATATATATATATATATATATATATATATATATATATATATATATATATATATATATTATTAAATTATAATATTATAAAGTATAAGGGCTGAATTTTAACTTTTAAAATTCTAAGGGCTAATTTGGAATTAAAGTATTCATAAGTGAAACTTTTCAAATTCCAAAACTTGAGGGCAAGTTTTGAAACTATTCAAAACTAATTAATTCCATAACTTATGTGTTTAAAGTAGTTTTAATCCAAAAACTCTTCAAGTTCCATCACTTGAGGACAAGTTATGGAAGACTTTAAACTAATAAAAGAATTAACTTTTCTTTATTTTATAACTTATGGAATTAATTAAGGTTACACTTTTTTTTAATTTATTGTTTAATGAAGAGACTCTTGGTCCTCCATAACTTGAGGACAAATTATGGAGTCATAACACCATTTAATTAGAACTAGACTCTTCATTTTGTAACCTTTGCCAAGTTTTATGAGTTTTATGAAACTTAAATGTGACTTTTCATATAACTTGAGGACAAGTTACAAAAACACATTTTAGAATCAACTCTTAGATTAATTTGGATTGAAAACAACTATTTCACTCAACTTTTCTATTAATCTAAGCAACGCATAAGAACAAGATAATTCAAATCAAACTTTTTCATGTAATTAGTCTAAACCTTAAACTAATACAAAACATGAATCTATTGACAATTATCTTTGAAAATCGATTAGCATGAACATTACCACATCAAAAACAAGTTTATAAGTTTAAAAACATCTTAGGGTAATGTTTCTAGTCCGATTCCAGCCAAAAAAGTCGAATTTATGCTATCTGGGGGTCCAACTCGTCGAGTGCACGAACCAACTCGGCGAGTTGGATGCATTTTGCCTTGGACTCGGCGAGTCTATTGGGCAGACAACATGAAAATTCGATTTTCCAGCTTCTTTTGCAAGTATAACAAGAAAACAAGCGTAGGCTCTAATACCACTGATGGGTTTTGAGCATTCTAACACTCCTAAGTGTACATGCAACCTTAAATACCTTGGATCTATGTTTTCTCTATTATACATACAAATACGAACATCCAAGATACTATCCTAATCTGGCATATAAAATAATGAATATAACAAGATATAATACATACCTCTTTCATGTAGAAAGTCTTCATGAAGCTTGAGTGTCAAGTGCCCTAAGTGTGACACCTCAAATGGTTCACACAGTACCAAATACACTTGGAATAACTTGAGAGAAATCTACACTTCATGAAATCGGCTAGCCCTTCTCTAGAATGATACTAGTGCCGATTTTGTCAAGAATAAGATCTTTATATAGTGTTACAATTAGGGTAAACCCTAATTGTCATGACTTTCCATTTCCTTGGATCCATGGGTTCAAATACACCATGGAGCATCCATGGACCATCCTATGGGTTTTAGCCCAACTTGATTATCCATGGAGCATTAGCCCACTATACAAGTATGGATGATTTACACAATCAACCCATATATTTAATTAGTCTTCTGTCTTCTTTTGATCGCTTAATTAATCTTAGATTAATTCTTGATCAATACTAATTAAATAATCTTATTATTCTTATTATTAATATACTAGAACTTATAATATATTAATAACCATAAGTGTCTTATTTCTCTCATTATAGTCTATCCAAGTGCATGATGCCATGCAACCCAAATGGACAATGCCGGGTCGGGTCAAGTCTTACCAATTATAGTTATGGACTTAGACATTAATCCAACAGATACCACTTTGAATAAAGAAGATATGAGGTGACTGGCAAAATGAAAAATGGTATAGTAAACTTGGAATTTCATTGATTCACGTTTGGGAAATGGAAATTGTTTGGTATACCTTGTTTTCATTCTATGGTAGTATACAAGGAATTGAGACATGAACATTGTACTACATAGGTATCATCATACTTCACAATGGAAACATCTCGATCAAAATATATATAGAGGTTATGTTTCATGTTCCAGTTCCAGTTAAATACAAAGACTCGAACAAAGTCATGGTTGTATTACCACCATTGATGGACAAACGAAAAGATAGATAACCACAAAACCATAAATGTATTTAATCCTAAGGTGAAGGTCTGATTATGAAAAAAATACAGCCGTTACCAAAGCATCGGTCACACAAGCACAATTTGTGATGCTTAGTTTCTCGCAGATTCAACAAAAGGTGAATCTTTGAGTAGGACCAAGTCAAGTGTCAAAAGTAACGTTAAATCTAAGAGTAGATTTAATGTCAAAAGTAGTCAACAATATGATACTATCTATATAAGAATCTTGTAGTGATGTTCGTATGAAATTAGAGTATTATATAAGTTGTTAGGTCTGATAAACTACTTTTTTCTACGTCGTGATAAGGAAATTGTTTAAAACATACCTAAGAGAAAACCACAACTCAAATTTTAGGGTAATATGCAACATCTATCTAGGGGCACTCTTAATCTACCATAAAGCCACACACTCCTGTTGAGTAGGCTGCAACAATTCATTGGGTGAACGCTTCATAAAACAATATATAAATGTTAAGGTTATGTTATTTTCTCATAATAACTTATAGATTATAAATTGAACTAAGGTACATACATTTGTCACATCAAGATTATGTTCACAATCAGCAACATGTAAACGCCGCATCACAAGGTCTGCAACTACCTGAGAAATAACACCCGGTACAGGGGAACCAACTATACTACTATCGGGTAATGTCTAAATGATCTAAATCTACAAAATTAACATGTCAAAAACTAACCAACATAATTAAGTTACAATACTAGTTTCTTAAAAAAAAATATTATGAAACATAGTGAATATACCTTAAATGCATAGACAAATCCCTGCATAGTATATGTAGGTCTACTACTGACTCTTAGCTCAATTGGGTTCAAATGCCACTCAATCTTATCAAAGACAGGACGTAATTGTTTGTAAGTGAAATCACATAGTAGTCTACCCCATGAATACATGTGTCAACATTACACTTAATAATGATATGTATTATTTGATATAATATAAATAATTGTATACTTGCTACAATCATCTAACCTAGTGATGAATTCAAGAAGTTCATTAGTAAGTGGTTGTCGAGGGTACTATCCACAAAATCACTACTCTAGAATATACACCATGGAGACATTCCAATCGTCTACATCATCTAGATGATGAAGTAAGTCATTTAACACTTGTACAAGGACAACCAATCTCACCAAATGTAAAGGCGACACAAATGGAAATACACATTGTCTGAATTGGGAAAAAGAAGAACTAGGGGGAAATAGTCCTCGAACCACAAGCCGCTAAAAAGGAAAAATGCTTTGTTTTCGAAACAAATCCAATAGACGTGTACCAGAAATAAAAGCTCTTATAGGTCAACTAGAGGTAAAGTTGTGAATTCCTTGCACATAATATGGTCAAAAAGTAAAGGATGACATTCCATACCCATCAACATGTGAACATAATCACCGGAACATGATGTCGTAAATGTCACTGCACAAACTGGTTTGGGTTGTAACCGGGACATGATTTCCCACCCAAGTTCAGGCCTGGAGGTTGTAGTAAGAACCGATTCGTATCTTTGGTTATGCTTCAACCAAAAGGATCATTAATTAGCCATTTGTATGTATGTTCTGGAGGACATTATGGAATATCATAATCTATATCAACACATTCCAGATAACAATTTTGCATCAACATTTCCGATAAAAATATTGTGGATTCACATTCCATTATTGTTCTTTGTATTCAGAACAAGATATACACATTCAGGATTCCTTTTGGACAAGTCAAAATTAGGATATTTTTAGGATTTGTTGATCTAGCATATATATATATATATGTATATATATATATATATATATATATATATATATATATATATATATATATATATATATATATATATATAACCAAATGTAATCATATAATTGTCCTTAAACCAAACAAAAATCACAAAAAAACAAATAACACCTATATAAGTGAATAAATTATCTAGGTTTTAACATATAATCTAAAATAAACACAACACTATAAAGATTTCGAAACTTACATATAAAATGATATTATTCATTGCTAGAAGAAGACATTTCTAGTTGAATCTGATAGTTACTGAACAAGACATTCTAAACAACTTACATATAAAATGATATTATTCATTGCTAGAAGAAGACATTCCAAACAACTTAGTTGGATTTTTTTCCAGATCAAACAAGCAATTGAAATAAAATTCCCTAGCACAATTTTGTAGGTAAATAGCTATGAACGCTACTTCTATAGCATAGCAACTATGGAATTTCATTCCGCTGAAAAAATTTGTTGCATATTAAGCACGATATTTAAATCCGTAGTAGAATCACAATGAAATTTTTTTCGTAAAATAGTTTGTTGCAAATTTGCTACAAATGGGTTTTCCATAGAAATATCGACAACAATATAATCTGAATTTCAAGTGGGTAATAGGTTCCGTATCAATTCGCAAGTTTGCTACCAAAAATTAATTCCATATAACATATGGTAGCCGATTCGCTATGGAATGATATTCTATAGCATGATTTGTTGCAAAATAATAGAGGAAATACGTTCTATAGCAACCTTCCATATCAATTTCGTATTTTTCTTGTAGTGGATGTCTAGGCTAGATCTAGTGAGGTGTTAAAAGTGGATTTTCCAAATAGTATACTTTGTATACCAAATGGATCAAACCTCTGATATGATCTGGCCTCGTTATTCCTAAAGTGATAGAACATAAAGTATGCATTTAGATTCGTGAAAGATATAGCTTTTATTTGTAACATCCTGTTTTGAGAAGTTTCTTATTTTAGGATTATGGACAATAAATGGATTAAGTAAAGGTCTTGGGCTGGAAGGAAATGGGGTTTAGACCCTATTGGATGATGACAATGTTGGATAAGTGATTAAAGCCTTTGTTTGTGTCTTCGAGTCAAAGGGTAAAATGTTAAAAGTGATACTTTTGACTTCTTTCACGAATTATGGTTTTTAGTTCATCAACACCTTTATGTGGATATAATTATCGCCGAACACGGAGTTGGAACAAAGAGTGCTTACGACCTAAGAATATATTCTCACAACATGAGAACTTTGCAACCCAAAACCCACAAAAATTTTAGGGTTTTTAAGGTATTTAAAGGTAAGGATTCTTGTTTTAGGTTATTTTCTTAGCCCCCGTCATATCTAGAACCTATTGGGAGAAACTCTAGCCTCTATTTTCAAGATTTGAGCATCCCTATTATCTCTCTTCCATTTTTGGATTTTTTTGGTGGTTCCGGAGCAATGTCTTCATGCAAGATTGATCCTTGAAGCGTGGCAATTGGAGATCTCAACTCTCATCTACCTTCAAGACCTTTGCAAGTTATAAAGTTCCAAGATTTATTGCATATTCATCTTGGATCTAAGTGTATTTGGTGTTTTGGTCCATTTTAATGAGTTTTTATTGAGAGTTAGTAATAAAGTTTGCAACTTTATTACTCTCCAAGGCCCCTAGATCATTTTATGTTTCAGATCCGAACTCCAACACCCTTTTGATCAGTTTAGAATGTTTTCTTGGACCTCTTGAACTAGGAAAGTTTTGATCTTTTTCCCTCCCTTTGACTCACACAAGTTATCTTGTACATTTAGATTATTTTGGGGTAGTAAAGTTTAGATCTTAAAAGCTTCATATGTTATTATGAATAAAGCTGGAAACTTTATCCATATATACATCATATTAATTCATATTTCAAGGTTGGAGACTGAGACATAATGGACTAAGTTGAGAAAGATGCATTTTAGGTCCCTTTGACATTTAAAGACTAGATATTGGTTGTTTGGATCATCCCAATGGATAAAGTTGGAAACTTTATCCATTATGGAGCTATTAAGAACCATAAAAATGTGATCTTGGTCTTTATATCCCTTCCATGCAAGTGTCATGGTGTCTTAATGGATTATTAAGTTATGGTTTTAACTTTTTGACCCTTTCTAGCCACAAAATGTCATAAAAGTCGAAGCGTTTTGACTTAGAATGATGTTATGGGTCAAGATCTGAGTGTTACATGAAAGGACTTTATAATATAAGTACTTAATGGAAAAGGTGCCATATAACCGAGTATGTTGGGCGTACTTTTGAGTATGATGCCCATACTCGTATGAAGTCCCATTTCTGGATGGTGAGTATACTATGCGAACGAGCATATTAAGTTGGGTTTACTCAGCCAGAAGTTTGACTTCTTGACTTTTTGACTTTGTCCTTTGGCTAGGGTTTGACCAAGTTTGACCTAAGGATATTTTGGGTATTTTGGACAATTGTTTAAGACAAGGTCATTGTTTGTTGTACAAGTCACTAGTAGAGTTGGTAGAAAGAGTTATGCGGTATTCATCTATCTTTTCAGACTCAGAGGTGAGTTTTGCTTACTGTACTTGTGGGTCGAAGGTGCCAATATCGGCCCACTAGGTTATATATCCTGTTATGTAGGATGTTCATATGCTATAGTGACAAGTTAAATCTATATCTTGGTATATAGGATGTTACTATGTGGTAGTGACATGTTGATCTGTCTCTTTGTCTGTTAACTGGTTATATATTTATCTGATGCATATGTTGACATGTTGTGGTTGGGTCGAGATCATACTGCTTTGTTCCGCCAATCAACAAACCCGCGGCAATCCAACTGGGAGGTTGTGTTCCAGCGCAATACAACTGGGAGAAATTCAATGGGAGAAATTCAAGTTAGTTGATTTAAGTCCTTAATATAACACCTAAATGAAATATTAAGGCTAGGACCCAACACAATATTTGATAATTCGGAAGAGGGATGCCAAATCATATTGCAAAATATTTGAAGGTAGGTAAATGACGATTTACCAATTTCCACCATGAAAAATGAAATTGATAATTAAGTATTAAATGGATTGAAATTCCTAGATCCTTTGAGATTCATTGAACTTTTCAATGGCATGCTTAATCTCGATTGTGCCCTTCAAGTTTGTGACTGGGATGCCGAGGATCACAAATAAGGTGTGAGTAACCATGAAAATTACCTTCGTACACTCATGCTTGATTAGTGTCTAAGCCCGTAACTATATTTGGTAAGTACTTGACCCGGTTGTGCATGGTCCTTTTGGGTTACCTTCACCAGAGCAACATGATAGGATGATTTATAAATAAAGAGGTTATTATGGTTTATTAATATATTATATGATTAATATATTAAAGGAGAAATCAAATAGTTTAATAAATATTAGACAAGAATTAATTAAGAATTAATTATGTGGCTAAAAGAGATTAATTAAATAAAGGGGACTAGAACTGTCAATTGTGTGATAGCTGGTTTTGGGCTGTGGATCCTTATGGATCATAGGGTGGATGAAATTAAGGTGTATGGACTCCTTAAATTCCTCCAAGACCTAATCTAGACGGATCCTTGGACTGCTTAAGGCCTAAGTAATCCAATTAGGGTTCCAGGCTATAACCCTAGTAGCTCTAATATTTAAAGGACCCAGGGGCTATAGAAATCGGCTACCAGAAACCCTAAGGAGCTCCTAGAGCCGATTTTGTGTCCTCAACGTCTCTCTATATCATCCTCTTGCCTCTTGGTGTTTGTAAGCCATTAGAGGAGTGACAATTGTGACTCTAAGCTCCAAGGATAACAAGATTCAAGCTTTCAAGAAGAGGTAATCACCTAGATCTACTTTTTAATGTTAATTTCGAATTATATATCATAGATCTAGGGTTTACAAGTCTTGGATGAAAAGCACGTTCATTAGAGAAACCTAGATCCAAGCATTAGGGTTTGTATGTGCACATAGGAATGTTCTTATAGCTCAAACCCATTAGTGGTATCAGAGCGTAGGCTTGGCTTCTCTTGAATTTGATGCTTTGTTTTTTGATTCTTACTTAAAATCGGTTTTTCTTGCTCGACGAGTCCATATAGGGACTCGGCGAGTCGGAACGTCAGACAGAGGGAATTTCGAGATTTGTTGTTGTTTTGCTTAAGGATAATTACCTAAATTGTTTTAGTCTAATAAAATCCGAATTTTGTCACCTTTTTATCAATATCCTCATAAAAAAAAGATAATTACAAATTTTTTAAATAATAATTTCCTTATTTGATTATACTTGATTATTTAAATTAATTGTTGAATTATCTTGCAAGTAATATTGACTAGGTCGAATTTAGATAATTATTAAATTAAGTGTTTAATTGAAAAAATTATTTGCTATTTGTTCTTTGTGTTTTGAAAAAGTTCAAAACTTGCCCTCAAATTTTGAAATTTAAATTTTATGATTAAAATGTTAATTTGAACTATTTAAATTTCAAACCCTAGAATTTTACAAGTTTAAAATTTATCCTTATACTTTATAATATTATAAGATTAATATAGACACACACACACACACACACACACACACATATATATATATATATATATATATATATATATATATATATATATATATATATATATATATATATATATATATATATATAACAAAAAAGTTTAGTCTTACCGTTAGTAGGCCTCATTCACGAAGCCGATCTATAAGGGGGACATAATGTTATGGCCTATAAAATGATCATTTAATGGGTGTCCACTCCACCCACCGCTTCCTTGATTGGTGGAGGGTCATTTGCCGAACGGATAGGATAGGGCAATCCATTCCTCATTAAAAGTATAATGAATCTATATAAAGTAATTGAATGTTTTTACAAAATTCCCAATCTTAGTTACTTTAGGCAAAGTGAATTGATGGAATCCCATGACATTACACTTTGTACCCCTTCTAAGAAATTAGTGGAGCGTGTGTGGTTAACCAGCACACTAATTGGTTTTAAGCAATGGTGGAAAAGGGTGACTCATTGTTTGTCATAGTTCGATGGAGCTTGTGTGTTTAACTGGCACATCGAATAGGTGAATGTAACAATGAGGGCACCACATACTTTTGCATGGTTACTCACACCCGCTTTGTGATCCTCGACATCCCAGTCACAAACTTGAGGGGCATATCGAGATTGAAAAATGCCATTGAAAAGTTCAATGAATCTCAATGGAATCTAGGAGTTTTCAACACATCTGAAACTAAACCTTCTTTTTGTTTTTCATGGTGGAGAATTAGTGAATCGTCATTCACTTACCTTCAAATTATTTGCATGTTAGATTACGACATCCCTTTTCTAATATGTAAATAATGTTGTTGGATCCTAGCCCTAATTTCTCATTTTGGTTGTTTAATTAAGGATTCATTTCTAATCAAACTTTGTTATTTTCTTCAGATGTCAAACTCAAACAACAACAACGCTTCAGGCTCAACCTCATCCGGCTCGTTCTCACTCATGAACTTGTGTGGGAGAGTGATATTTAACAGGTCCAATTTCAATGATTTGATCTGTAACATCCGAATGGTCACTTGTTAAGAGGACAAAGAGTATGTCCTCGATAAGGAGTTGAAGGAGGTGAACATCAACACTGCTACTCTCGAAGAAATCGCTTCCTTTGAGGCCCATGAGCGTGATGCCACAAAAGTCCATTGTGTCATGTTGGTGACCATGACTGCTGAACTACAAAAGTCCTACAAGGACTACTATCCCTATGAGATGCATCAAGACTTGGTGGACCGGTACCACCAAAGCGCGAGGCAAGAAAGGTATGTGATCATCACTTCGATGATCACTGCCAAAATGGGTAATGGAGAGTCCCTTACCACTCATCTGCAAAAGATGTAGAGATATGTCGATCACCTGCTAAAGTTAAATGTTAACTTTGATGAAGAGCTGGCAATTGACATTATCCTTCACTCCTTGCCTCCTTGCTACAACCAATTCCGCATGACCTACCATATGAATAAGGAAGAGGTCACCTTGAGCAAGCTTCAAGGATTGCTTAGGACTGCTGAGAGAAATCTCAAGGATAAGTCTGTTGCATCAACTCCCACTCCAACCGCTGCTCTTATTTTGGCCATTGGGCAAGGGAGGGGCAATCAGAGGAAGGTTCCTTCAAAGAGCCGCCACAAAGGAAAATCCCAAGATGGTACCTCTTCTAGTGGAACCAAAGTTGGTTCTGCTAAGCCTAACTCTAACCCGAATGAGGCAGAGTGCCACCACTACCACAAGATAGGGCATTGGAAGAGAAGCTGCCCGAAATATCTGCAAGCCATAAAGGATTGGAACATCGAGCCATCTTTCGCAGGTACTTACACGATTAAATCTAATGATTCATCACATGCTATATTTTGGGTTCTTGATACAGGATGTGGTTTTCACATATGTTTTGATTTGTAGGGACTAAGAAGAGATAAGGATGTGGAGCGTAGAAGGATAAATATAATCATGGGGAAGGGAAGATCATCGCCTGTCACCAAGATTGGAGTGTATTCTCTAGCGCTTTGTAATGGATTAGGATTAGATTTAAATAATTTTTGCTATTCGCCAGATATGGAAAGAAACATCATTTCATTTCATGGTTTGTTTAGACAAGGATATAGATATTCATTTGATAATGAGAAAGGTTCTATTTATGCTTATCTAAATTGTATTTTATATTTCGAAGCATTGCCTTGTAATGGAATTTATGAAACTGTTATGGTTATAGATAACCTAGGAAATGATGTGTTGTGTGTGGATTCTTCCAATAGTATGGATAAAGCATACGTGAGGCATTGTCGTCTTGGACATGTCAATAAGAAATGCACAGCCCAACTCCAAAAGGATGGAGTGCTGGAGTCATTCGACCCTAGGGACGATGACGTGTGCGAGTCTTGTTTACATGGAAAGATGACTAAGTCACCCTTCACTGGCACTTGTGAAAGGGGTAAGGGTCTATTGGATCTCATACACACCGATGTGTGTGGGCCATTTAGATCACCCTCAAGGGATGCAAACCACTTGTACGTGACTTTTATCGACGACTATAGCAGATATGGGTATATCTACTTAATCAAGCACAAGTCAGAAACTTTTGAAAAGTTCAAAGAGTTTAAACAAGAAGTGGAAAATAAATTGGGCAGGAAAATCAAGATGCTTTGATCCGATCGAGGAGGAGAGTACCTAAGTCTTGAATTCCATGACTATCTTAAGGAATGCAGAATCGTTTCGCAACTGACGCCACATAGGACACCACAGTTGAATGATGCAGCAGATATGCATAATCGAACCTTGTTGGACATGGTTCGTTCCATGATGAGTCATGCTTCACTACCTATCTCATTCAGGGGGTACGCCTTAGATACTGCCACCCATATCCTTAACCTAGTCCCTACGAAGAAAGTTGCCAAAACAACTCACGAGATGTGGACAAGGAAAGCTCCCTCATTGGCACGTATCAAGGTTTGGGGTTGCGAGGCTTTCGTAAGACGAGAGACTCACGACAAACTCAAACCTCGTAGTGAGCAACGTATTTTCAGCGGCTACCCGCAGAAATCCTTTGGATATATTTTCTATAGACCGAGTGACAATGTTGTCTTCGTTGCGAGGAGAGGGGCAATGGGAGGCAAATCGATCTTAAAGAGATTCAAGAGTCGAGCGATGAAGGAACCTCTAACGTTGGCGCTTAACCCGAGGAGGAAACACCGGTTGAACCAATTGACGATTCATTATGTCTTAGATGTTCCGAAAGAGTTAGAGTTCAACCCTAGTTGTATGGTTTTCATAATACTATAGAAGGGGACACATATATTAGTGATAGTACACTAATAAATTTTAATGAACCTAACAGCTATAAGGAAGCCATGGCAGGTCCGGAATCTGCGAAATGGAAAGAGGCAATGAACAACGAGATTCAGTCTATATACGATAACCAAGTTTCGAATTTGGTTGACCATGTGCCCGAACGTAAGATGGTCGGGTGCAAGTGGATCTTCAAAAAGAAGACCGACGTGGATGGGAATGTGCACACATATAAGGCGCAATTGGTTTCGAAGGGTTTCACTTAAACTCCCAGAGTTGACTATGATGAAACCTTCTCGCCAGTTGCCAAACTGAAGTCTATTAGGCTGATGTTGGCCATTGCTGCATTTAATGATTATGAAATATGGCAAATGGATGCCAAAACCGCTTTCCGTAATGGTAAGTTAGATGAGGATGTTTACATGGCTTAGCCAGAGGGTATTGGCAATGTGAAGCATCCCAATAGAGTGTGCAAGCTTGAGAAGTCCATTTATGGACTTAAGGAAACGTCTCATAGATGGAATCTTTGCTTCGATGAGAAAGTCAAAGAATTTGGGTTTATACGAAGCGAAGATGAATCGTGTGTATATGTCAAAGCCAGTGGGAGTATAGTTAGCTTCCTCGTATTGTATGTTGATGACATAATTCTTGTAGGAAATGACATCCCGACACTACAGGAGATTAAGTCCTGGCTCGGGAAGTGTTTCGCTATGAAGGACCTCGGAGAGGCTTCCTATATTTTGGGAATAGGGATAGTGAGAGACAGAAGTAAGAGACTAATAGGACTAAGTCAGAATACTTACTTGGACAAGGTACTAAAACATTTTCGTATGGAGAATTCAGAGAAGGGAGAGTTACCGATCCAAAGTAATGCCAAGTTGAGTAAGACTCAGTGTCCAAGTATCGAAGTCGAGAAAGCAGAGATGAGCCGAGTACCATATGCTTCCGCAGTTGGCTCGATTATGTATGCTATGACTTGTACTCGCCCTGATGTGGCCTTCGCTTTGAGCATGGTCAGCGGATATCAAGGCAACCCTGGAAAATCGCATTGGACCGCAGTCAAGAACATTCTTAAGTACCTTCGGAGGACTAAGGAATGGTTTTTAGTCCTCGGTGGGAGTGATGACTTAAAGGTGCGAGGGTACAGTGACGCCATTTTTCAGACAGACAGAGACAAATACCGTTCGCAGTTGGGCTGGATCTTTACCCTCAATGGAGGAGCAGTGACTTGGAAAAGTTCCAAGCAAGAGACGGTAGTTGATTCGACGTGTGAATCATAGTATATTGCAGCGAGCGAAGCGTTAAAGGAGGCGATTTGGTTGAAAAACTTCATTCGAGACCTTGGAGTTGTGCCTGCCATAAAGGAGCCTATGTAAGTTTTTTGTGATAATGAAGGAGCGGTTGCCTTGACCAAGGAATTGAGGGATCATGGTAGATCTCGACATATCGACATAAAATATCACTTTATTCAACATCGGGTAGAAGAGGGACTCCTCGTAGTGAAGAGGGTATCGCCAGAGGATAACCCAGTAGATCCGCTTACGAAGGGACTGAATGGGGTTAAGCACTTGCAGCACGCTAGGAGCATTGGGCTGAAGGATGATATTAGTTTAGATTAGATAGTTTAGAAATATGTAATAGATAAATGTAATTGACATCTGATGATTACATAAAGGATTATTATTTATAAGTAAAGTTACTGTCTTATGTTAATTGCTTAACTATTGTTTCACTTTGCATGTTTTGACTTCCTGAATAATTGAGTTATTTAAGAATAATCGAATTATTCAAATGGTCCACAGTCGTTCATATGTTGGAAGTAGGTATGAATGAAGACTGTCATGAATAGGTGTGTAGGTTGTCTAAAAAGTATTAGACATAGAAAGGGTTTGCTACAACATTCATGAGTGCTTATGAACAAGTTTTGAGCATTGGAATAAACCCACGCTTGCGGGAACCACTTCATGGAATTTATCACGAGTGATCGCAAGATGATAATATCATATGGTCTTAAAACCTAGATATATGGTTTATTGTTTGTTGATTGGTTGTGCATTGATAATGTGAAAACGCATCAGTAACTTGACGTCATATAAGTCGAAGTTTATCTATTCCTTTTATCCTAAGAGGGTAAAAGCCATATCAGGGCCCATCAATGATTTGATTTGACTTATGTGACAGGCCCGGTCAGGACTGAATTGATGTGTTCAATTAAGTTCTATGCCAAATGAATCTGAGACTGAGAAAAAAACTGCTGGACAATAAGTATGGCTATGTTCCATGTGATTGTCTGCATGATATCTAGAACACAGGGCTATACGATCCCTTATCTAAAGGACTGGTTACTGATAAGATCAGAGTTTGAAAACGTCTTTGAGAGCTACGATTGCTAATCGGATTATGCTTATATTTATAGTTACTAGACATATCCAAGTGGGAGACTGTTGGATTAGTGTCTAAGCCCGAAACTATATTTGGTAAGTACTTGACCCGGTTCTGCATGGTCCTTTTGGGTTGCCTTCACCAGAGCAACATGATAGGATGATTTATAAATAAAGAGGTTATTATGGTTTATTAATATATTATAGATTAATATATTAAAGGAGAAATCATATAGTTTAATTAATATTAGACAAGAATTAATTATGTGGCTAAAAGAGATTAATTAAATAAAGGGGACTAGAACTGTCAATTGTGTGATAGTTGGTTTTGGGTTGTGGATCCTTATGGATCATAGGGTAGACGAAATTAAGGTGTATGGACTCCTTGAATTCGTCCAAGCCCTAATCTAGAAGGATCCTTGGACTGCTTAAGGCCTAAGTAATCCAATTAGGGTTTTCAGGCTGTAACCCTAGCAGCTCTAGTATTTAAAGGACCCAGGGGCTACAGAAATCGGTTACCAGAAACTCTAAGGAGTTCCTAGAGCCAATTTTTTGTCCTCGACCTCTCTCCATATCATCCTCTTGCCTCTTGGTGTTTGTAAGCCATTAGAGGAGCGACAATTGTGACACTAAGCTCCAAGGATAACAAGATTCAATCATTCAAGAAGAGGTAATCACCTAGATCTACTTTGTAATGTTAATTTCGAATTAAATATCATAGATCTAGGGTTTGCAAGTCTTGGATGAAAAGCATGTTTATCGAGAAACCTAGATCCAAGCATTAGGGTTTGTATGTGCACATAGGAATGTTCTTATGAATCAAACCCATCAGTGGTATCAAAGCCTAGGTTTGGCTTCTCTTGAATTGGATGCTTTGTGTTTTGATTCTTGCTTAAAATCGGTTTTTCTTGCTCTCTGCATGATGAACTCGGCGTGCCCTTAGTAACGGTAAGAATGACTTTACTCTCATATATATATATATATATATATATATATATATATATATATATATATATATATATATATATATATATATATATATATATATATATATATTAAACTTATAATATTATAATAGTATAAGGGTTGAACTTTAAAATTTTAAAATTATAGGGTTTGGAACTAAACGTTTCAAAGTGAGACATTGCATTTACAAATTCCAAGACTTGAGGGCAAGTTTTGAACTATTAAAAAACTTTTGGTTTCCATAACTTATGAGTTTAATATAGGCTTTATGAAAAGACTCTTGACGTTGCATAAGTCTAGGACAAGTTATGGAGTTCATAAAACATTTATGTAAAAGACTCTTTAAGTTCCATAACTTGAGGACAAGTTATGGATTTCACCAAAAACAAATAGATCAAAAATTCCAACTAACAGAATCTGTCACAACTAGCAATTTTAGATAGGAAATTTTATGCTCTTGTAAACATTTTCTATGATAAACAAGTGTAACCCTAACTTGATAATATGAATGATGCTCGTTCAATGACAAAAAAATACAGTTCAGAATCACCAAGTAAAGATCAAAATTCTGTATAAAAAATTTCGAATAGTCAATTGAAAGTTGGAAAGCTATGAATCCCGGTTTAAGTTCATTATGAACTATGAATTCCTTATTGGGCCTAATGGACCAATAATTTTCCAATTTGACAATCTTGGGTGAAGGATATAAATTCTTATAAGGATTTCAAAATGGTATACTTTTTTATAAAATAATAATATCGTTATAGACCAAACGTTGGGTATCTTAACATGATAAGTAAATGATTCATATAAAAACACTATAGCACATTAAATATACAAAAATAGAACAATGGTACGAATATTGGGCCTGGTACTTGTAATACATGCATATTGGGCCTTCGTGATCCATTTACATGCTTATTGGGCCCAATGTATTCAATTCATGTCTACTGGGCCTTAGTGACCCAATGACATGCTCAATAGGTCTAAATTAATTTTTACATGTTATTGGGCCTTCGTGGCCCATTCGCATTTTAATTTTGCCTGGAGAGATCCATTGTATGCTTAATGGGCTTCAACATGTCTGTTTTCATGCCATCAACCCGTGAAACAATTTACGCGTCTAATGGGCCACAATTGTCCTTTTCCATTTTTGTTGGCTTTATCATTTCACATTCACATATCATCTAGTGTTTGTAAAAATAAATACACATAACGTTACACATATTCATGTCGAAACATTTGGGATCTACTGAGACTTGTCGGTTGACATCACTGAGTGTCTGGCCATAGTCTGTAGTTATAATCAGAGTCTCTAGAGGGAAAGCGAGTTTTTATGTATAGATCTATATGGGGGTGACTCCCCACACCTGAGCTATTCGCTACATTTAGACTAGGCCAGTCTAGGGTGACAAAATCTTGATCAAAATCGGTGTTTGGAAGAACGCCAAGACAGGCGAATTAGTCATTATTATGCATGGTTATAACGGCTCACGTAGAGATCGGTTACCATCGATACATTATGGAAATCAAAGTGCTTAAATCATAATTATACGAAAACAATTCTTACGATCATACAAGGATTATGACACATTTATAAATAAAAAAATATCGGATTTTCTAGGGAATGCTATTATTCATTACCCTCTACTTACAACAGATACAATACAAGGAAATTTTTTGAATTGCTTACTTATACATGTTTTTACAAAGGAAATCACACATACTTTTATACTTGATCATTACATCATTTTCATAAAATTTGTAGAAAATATCGGACTTTTTGGGTTTTACAAACAATACAAAATCTTTCAATTAAACATGCTTATGAACTCACCAACATTATATATGTTGACCATATTCAAAATAACTTGTATTCACAGGTAATCGTTAAGCCGAAGAAATCATAAAGAGTATTTTGGGAATTTGATATTGATGTACTAATCTCCGTACAATTTATGTTTTGAATTATGTACTGTGAAACACTGTACTTGATGTGAACAGTACCGGTTCTAATATGTAATGAATGGTGACATTTATGTTATGTTTCATGTATATTCATTGTGATGATATTTCAATTGATAGTCACACGAGCCCTCAGACGTTTCCGCCGTCTAGTTCGGGGGTGTGACAAAATCAAACAATTTGCCTATGATCTAATTAAACTCATAAGTTAAGATAATTCATATCAAACAAGTTTCAAGAAATTAGCCTAATCATATAAACTAATACATATCATGAAACTTTGACAATTATCTTTTATTTGGATGAGAATCATCATTACCATATCAACAAAATCATAATTTATGAGCTAAAACATTTTGTGGTAATGATTCTAATCCAAAACATGCTAAGAAACTCAAAAAACTGCTGTCTGGAAAGGTAACTTTTCGAGCCCCATACTGGACTCGACGAGTCCAAGGCAAACTTCAACCTACTCATCGAGTACAAGAATGGACTCGTCGAGTAGGGCTGTCAGACAGTAATTTTCAGCTTTGAAAATTAACACATTGCATCAAATATAAAAGAAAACAACCCATGGCTCTGATACCACTAATGGGTTTTAGTATACTACAACATCCTATGGTGCACATACAACCCTAAATGCTTTGGATCTATGTTTTCTCTAATTATACATGCAATGTTTTTTCCAAAGCATTAAGCCTACAGCTAGCATGCAAATAACATAATCAACATAAAAGAGAATTATAGAACTACCTCTTTGTTGTAGCTTATAGAACTTCTTGAGTTAGGCCTTTAAGAACATAGTGCCCCGAGTGTTGCACCTCAAATGGAATCACAACACACCTTTAGATAAAGGATAACTTTTGACAATATATTCTTGCAACCAAAATTGGCTTATAGAACTCCAAGGATCACTAGTCTCCTTTTTGGCGAGATTAGGGTTAGCACCATGTAAACCCTAATGCCCATTACCTTCCATATTCCTTAGGCTCCATGGGTTTAAACCTTCATGGATCATCCATGGGTTGTAACATTAATTTAGCGCAACCTAAAGAATTATGGATCATTGGTCCACATCATACGAATGAATGATTTAACAATTTAACCCCTTACATTTAGTTAGTCTTTTTTGATCAGAAAATTAATTCCAAATTAATTCTTGATCAATACTAATTAAATAATAATATGATTTCATGTTAATATATTAGAACTTATAATATAGTAACAAATCATAAATAACCTCTTCTCAAAAGTCCATCCCATCAAATTGTACTGGTGATATGCAACCCAAATGGACCATGCTACTCTCGCGTCAAGGACATACCAATTATAGTTACGGGCTTAGACATCTTATCCAATAGAACCAACATGTACTATGTATGGAAATCCATCCAGAAGGTTGTGGGCCATGGGTAATCCAACCGGGAGGTTGTGGTCCCAGTATGTTGTATATATCGTATTCCAACTGGGAGGTTGTGGCTACGGGAATCCAACATGAAGTTTGTGGGCTAGGGGTAATCCAATCGGGGGGGTTGTGGACCCGAGGGTATTCCAGTCTGATGACTGATTGAACCCAACATCGATGATTGTATATGTTATTTGTTTGTGTGGTGGTACTTTGGGAAAACTCACTAAGCTTCACGCTTATGGTTTAAGTTTTATGTTTCAGGTACTTCAGATGACCATGGAAAAGAAAATGTATGATCGTACACATCCTTAGATGATATTTATTTTTGGAGATTTATGATGATACTGATTTCGGACACTCAAAAATATGATTTCTACTTTGAGAGCAATATTTTGTAAAATACTGGTTTGACTTCGGTTTTTTGGGAAAACAATGATTTCTCTTGATTTTGAAATGATAAATTTTACCTTGATTTTTGGGACGTTACAAGTTGGTATTAGATCCCTGGTTTGAGTGAATTGGATGAGCATTCATGTGAATCCAGTCTCAAACTACGGATATGTGAACGTTTCGATATTATTTTCAAATTGTTTTCAAAGGTAACCAAAGAATGAAGAGATGTGTACGATCAGCCGGAGCAACACAGTATACCCAAAGTTACCCACATTGTTACTTGTTTATTATTATTATTATGATAGAACAGCATGCTAGTCATAGGCTAGGGATATTTAGGAATTGCATGATAGAATTGCCTTATGTATGATGCATGATAGCCTAGGAGGCCTTCTTGTATGTTAGATGAAATTGACATCATTACTGTAGTTACTTGGTCTGTGTTGATTAGTTGTACATAAAAAGATTTTGTTTCCTAAGAATGCCTGATTTAGCTTTATTTCCTTTTCTTGTATGATAAAGGGCTTATGGTAGAATCAATTATTTGATTGTCTATGGGATCCAACGTTATGTATGATTTGCATGTACCAGTGGCTACACGGTTGGTGGAAGTTTCTTGAGTGGGTACATTTCATAGCTGGACAACATGCAGAATGATTACTCACTCTTGAGAGAGTAGATATAGGATATATGTATGTCCTAGATGCATGGGCCTAAGGTCAAGAATTTCATGTGAGGATGTTCCTGATTTAGATGATGTCTTATTGTCATTCAGTTTCACTGACCGAATGTTGCTTGTTTTGTGCTTTGTAGGACTCTTATTGATGTGAGTCAACTATTAAATGAATACGTTAAGTTACATGATCCAAAGGTTAAATAATTTTTGAATGATTAATCATCCCTATTGTCCAACTCTTATCTAAGTCTAACCATTGTAGGGTTGGGTCTTTTAGTAGAAAGATTATAAAAATTTTGTTGCATGTAATTATATTCATGATTAGCTGACAGTAATAGGTGTTTTTCAACAACTGATAGTATGGTGAGGTGGAGATCCTAGGAGAGCCTAGGAAGTGATTTAGTGTAGATGTTATGCTATTTAGCAAGAATTGGGACTCAGTGTGATTCTCGAAGAAAGTATAGGTAGGTGTGGAATGTACTACTGGAAGCACATGATCCATACTCGAATCGAGGGAAGTCACAAGGATTCTAAGGAGTTAGGTAAAGGTAGATTGCATGGTTGGTATCATGTTTCGTAAGAGTGTTTTTGTATGTCTCAATTTCCTGGTCATGGTGATTCATGATGAGGTTGAGTTTGGTGATTGTTTGGCTTTAGCGGCCATGTCAGTTTGAATTTGATTAGGGTAGACCTACGTGAGTTAGTTTATTCGAGGTCTCTAGGGCCTGGCCCGATGGTAGTGTCAGTTGTGATGGGTTTTGGTCATAAGAACATCCTATGTGCTCATACAAACCCTAAAGCTTGGATCTAGGTTTCTCTATTGTACATGCAAGTTATCCAAGACTATAAACCCTAGATCTAGCATATGATAATCAATATAACATCTAAATTAGCGTTTAGATCATACCTTGATTGTTATTTAGCAATAACAATCTCAATTCTCTTTGTAATGACTTTAGAAAGCTTATAGTCACAAATGTCACTCCTCTAATGGTTCACAAACACCAAGAGCAAAAGGATGAAGAGGAGGAGAGAAGGAGACTACCAAAAACGTGTGGAAACCCTAGAGAACCAGTTTTTTTTTACGTTTTTGGGGAATAAGGGTTCTATATATAGTGAGGCTATTAGGGTTATCTACCAAGGAAACCCTAATTTAGATGCTTAAGCCCTAAGCAACCCATGGACTCCTTTCCTTAAAGGCCTTGGACGATTTCTAATGGGTTTCCCCATAGAATTCGTCCAACATTATAATATAAGGCAATCGATAACCCAATTGCAATTATCTTATAATTACAATTCCAGTCCCTTAAGTTTAATTAATCTCTTTTAGCCACAAACTTAATTCTTATTAATTCTTGACTAATATTAATTAAACAATATGATTTCTCCTTTAATATATTATTCTCATAATATATTAATAAATCATATTTAATCTTTTCTCTTCATAATTCATCCTATCAAGTTGCTTTGGTGAAGGCAACCCAAAAGGACCATGCACCATCGGGTCAAGTACATACCAAAATAGTTATGGACTTAGACACTAATCCAACAGTCTCCCACTTAGATAAGTCTAATAACTATTATGCGTATGACTTCAGATCCTGATCTGCAATCGTAGCTTTCCAAAGCCACTGTCAACTCTGATCCTATCAGATACGCGTGTCCTTTAGATAAGGGATCATATATTCCTCCATTCTAGATATCGTATGAGACATGATTTCTAATCATTCTCTATGTACTATTTCTCGACTTCTGATTTATGATGACTGACTAATTGAACAAATCAAATTAGCCCTAGCCCAACCGAGCATTTCCGTTTGTCATCACTAAATCATCGAGGGGCCCAAAGATATCGCTTTTATCCTACTTTGGATAAAAGGAACGGATAAACTTTGATTCAATGCTCGCTTGCACTCACTCACCGAATCACACACAACAATATGCTTTATGACACCAAGTTACTAGTGCGTTTACATATTATCAATGTGCAACCAATTTTCAAGATACAACTCACACATCTCGGTTTCAAGAATATAACATGTTATCGTCTCACCAATCACTGGTGATACAATTCATGGAGTGATCCAAGTGAGCGTGGGTTTAATCCAATGCTCAAATCATATTCATAAACACTCATGAACGTTGAAGCAAACATTTGCTTATGTCTAATACTCTTTAGACATTCTACACACCAATTCATGACAGTCTTCATTCATACCTACTTCCAACATATGAACGACTGTGGCCCGTTCGAATAATTTGACTGTTCTCAACCAATTAAATTATTCAGGAAGTCAAAACATGCAAGGTGAAACACAAGAATAATACTAATCCCATATGACCTCAAACCTTTGAGCATAAATAAAACACCTTTTATTTATCACCATATCGATTACTCATTATTTGTTGTTTCAGGTCATCAACTTCTTACTCGAATTATTACTACACTTGTCCCATGCTCCTAGCATGCACACAATGTTTACCTATGGTTCTTACTTTGTGAAATAGATGAAATGAACACATTTCCAATCATAATCATTTCACAACTCCCAATCCTTTTTACAAGTGAAAGAATATCAAATTCTTGCCACTTATGGAATATGCTAGATTCTAACATTTTATGCAACGATCCTTTTGTAATGTCACTACACTAAAGTCACAATGACTATTGCCAATGAAATTACAAAGTCCTCTCTCGGAGATTGTTACAATACAATTCCTTAGATATGATGTCTCTCGCTCCAAGTTCATTCCTTTGAACATTCTTTTGCATAAAAGTTTCTAATCTAGACATAGATTTTTAATATTCAATTCCCAATATGGACATGTTTCCATATTTTCCATATGACAACTCATTCTTAATAGAATCTTATCTATTCATAATAATGTCGATATGGTCCATCCAATACTATACTTCCAACTATTCGCAAGCGACCAATCATCGGCGAACTTTGGATTGTCCTTTAATAGTTGTTTAATTATCTTAGTCAAAACCGATTCTCGTCCTTTTTCCCTCTAAATGCGTTAGACATTTGGAAAATCTTAGAATGGTCAAATATTATAGCATTTGTAATCAATCTATACCCGAAGCGTATGAGACACGATGCATAATGTCTTACACGAAGATTCGACACTTTATCAATCTTCTGCCATAATATTTTATGTGCTACGTTCTCAAAATTCGAACTATGAAGAGGAATGCCGTAATCATAATCAGATTTTTAAGAACACACTATGTTTCCTTGACTAAATTATTAACATTCCACAACCTAAGCCTTTAGATTTGAAATGAAGCATAATATTCTCTCCCTTAATTATAGCAAAATAACTTTACAACCCTTACGACTTTGCAAGGTGTAACTCTTGTTTTTCTATAATTAATATTGCTAACTTGCAATACTTGCCTTAATAATCATACAATCATAGCATTTATGCTCCCACTATCATGATGATTATTATAAACATAACACTTATGCTCCCACTAGCTTTGACATGTATTCAGAAACAGCTTAACTTTCAGAAAAACAATGCCTATTTAATTTCTTTAAGTTCATATTTCTAATACTCAATGCTTTGATAATCTTTTATCAAGTCTTCTTGAACTTATACACCTTTGTCTTAGATAGCTTATATGTGTGTCTAACCAATTCAGACTAATTGCCAAACCTCACAATTCAGATCATGGAAAGGGATACCGTAACCATAATCGAATTCGAGAATACAATTTCACAATCACTATCTTCATAAAATCTTTCTTAGTGAAAGCATTTCCTCACAGTCATTTTCATGAAGGAGGGAATCTTATGACACATAGATTTTAATGGTGTATGTGTTCCTATCCATGTGAATTTGTCAAAACTAAAGTTTGCGACAAATTCAAACTCATATGGACCGAACTTTCTTAATCTTGATTTCTTGCCTTATGGTAGCACAGCTGCCCACCATGTCTTCCAAGTAGTTAAGCAGCTCACATTTTCCTATCAATGTACTTTCCATTGATCAAGGTGCCTGCCTTTTATGCGTTCAAATGAGAACTCATAGAACTCACATGCATAATTAACTCAATTGGAACGGCACAGAAACACAATAGGTTGTAAACCTTAAATCATGTGCTAGTGATGATCGATAAGGTCTATTTTGATTTGTTCTTGAAACCTTTCAAGACCATTAAGACTCCCACTGACTCCTTGACATATAAGATTCTCTTGTCAATAAACATTTCTTGACAAACAAATATTCAAGAGTTAGTGTAGTTTTTATCAAAACACTTCATAAATTGGTCCTAGTTGGTCTTTGTCTTATCCAAGACATCACAACTTTCCACATTTGATGAATGTTATAAACCTTCTTAATACTTATCACTCAATGTCACAATCTTAACTCTAAGACTTGTTTTGGAACAAAGTATGATTGACTTTCTGATTTAACCATTTCTTCAATTCTTGATTCCTCTTGTTAGACATACAATTGCACTAAGACTCACTTAGAGGATCAATTGAGATATGGTTCTTAAATCTTAATCATTAAGACATATCATAAAGCATAAAAGGTACTCTCCCTTCTTCTTAGAATAGAGAAACTTTTATCTTTCTGCCTACTTGATTCTTCTTATTCGTTCTGCTATTGATTTAAACTTTTTTTAATCAATTCAGAATTACACTTAATCTTATAAGTATAATCATATTTACTAAACCTTTAGTAAATCATGACGAATATCTTTGTTACTCTTATGGTGGACTTGATCAACACGCAACTTTGTGTACTCGATTTCCTATTCCTTCACTTGACACTTTGTCAACGAATTAGTCTAATTTCTAAATATGAAATTTCTCATTCATCATGCAACCAAATTGCGTGATTCCAAATTTCTGTCCAACTGAAACTTGGGCGATGAGAAACTCTCCTTATTTGGTAAATGTTCGACATTTCCATAATTAAGAATCAAATCCATTATTGCTAAACATTCTAACATCAATTTTTCATACACACCATTGCAAGGATAAATAAATTATATAAAATCAAAATTTATTTTATTGCGAAAAAAATTTGTCCTTACAATGCAATTCTTTGAAAAACTATGCTAATACATATTTCTTAGCAATCTTATTCCAACTCTAAGTAGTAGCTCAAGAATCTAATCTTCAAATAATGTGATCGAAATCCATTCCTTCACGGTTAGATTCTGCTCACTTCTTCCCTTAAGCTTCCATTCTTTTCTTCAATCCTACAAAACATCAATTGTAATCTTATCACATTATGTATGAAGAATCTAGAATAGAAGCTTAAAAGAGTTAGTCAATGGATTTTACCTAAAGCAGAGCCATACGTTTTGACTCTCCCATCTCTTAGATCTCTTAGGTAAACAGGGCAGCTTCATCTCCAATGCCCCTTCTCTTGGCAATAAAAGCAAATTGACTCTTTTGGAACAGGACATGGAACTACTTCAGACATTGCCTTTCTCTTATGATCAAACTTTTCGATCATAGCACGTCTTTCGTTGCCATTGTCTATATCCATAGAGGTCTTGAAGGCAGATTCACCAATCAACTTTGCTTTTCTATTGCACCAAACCATTGTTGATTCAGCGACAATAAGCATATAGGTGAGATCTATAAGGGTCACGTCGCAGTTCATCATATAGTACTCTCTTACCAACTCACTATATGAGTTAGGAAGTGACTGAAGAACCCAGTCAACAGCCATCTCCACGCAGACAACGGATCCCAACATTCTTAACCTATCATTGTGTGACTTCATCCCTAGGACGTGTGCACACACCGACTATCCTTCTTTATGTTTACTTGCCAAAAGGGCTTGAGTGAGATTGAACTTTTCAAGCCTTCGAACTTGTGGGTTAGGGAGAATAATTGGAGGAGGTGGAGGAAGTGAAGCATGATCTCTTGTTCCTGGATCGAATCGTGGAATATCATCTTCATGTGGAATGCTTGTTCCACGGGATTTGGGAAGACCATAGTTGTCGTACTTTGACATCTACAAAAAGGGAGAAAACGAATTCAAGTTAGTTGATTGATTGAGTACTTAATAAATCACCCAAATGAGATATTAAGGCTAGGACCCAACACAATACGCTACAACCTAGAAAAGTGTCACACCCCAAAACAAAGAACGGCGGAAACGTTCTGGGGCGGAGGACGTCATGTATAGTATCACAACACAGTAAATGTAAATAAGCAAACAACATCATCCATTGCATTAAATATTTAATTTCAATACAAGTGTTCTGTACAGTTATAGACACCAAAAATAATGTATAACAAAATAATATGAGATGAGTCTTGAATGCACTCCATCTTCTCAAAAGCTGGCCTCGGTACCTGTCTACTGATGACCTGAGAATACAAGTTATTTTGAAATAGTTTATCAGCATTAAGCTGGTGAGTTCATAAGTATTTTAGTATCAAGGTTTCTTGTAAAAACGTTTGAACCTGTCTTAATGTATAAGTTGTAAAAATGTAAGTAAATGTTTGAAAGTGTTTGTAAAAGTTTGAATCACTCAGAAAATCCTATATTTTCTATAAAAGTAACCTTCTACCAAGGCTAGGCTGTTTTGTAAACTTTTCTGTTGTAAAGTGTGTGATTTCCCAAATATAACTATCATTTGTTAAAATATAGATTGTACATTAATGCTTAAGTGAGATCATCACTAAAATATGTAATGGGTAAATCATTGAAGTATTGTAGCTTTGTATAATAAGACTACTGTTGTACTAAATACTATTACTAGTACCTTAAACCGGATTTATATTAAGGTATATTGTGATTAATTGCACCATGCTATCGACTGAAACTCAACGACATAATGAACGGTCGTAATAAGAAATGACGTTTGGCACCTGCAGACCTGCAGGTCCGGCTGTAGCTAGCAGCAAGGTGTAGGATAGTCAATCCAGTATAGATCTATACGCAAACTCACGCTCTCCCTCCAGGAGAATTCTGGCTACAACTCGGGCCATGACAATTAAGGCATGCCCGATACAGTGGATCACAATTATTTCGTATTTATGTATATGTATTGTTTCTCGTATGTCTGTATATGTATTGTTTCTCGTATATCTGTATATGTATTGTTTCTCGTATATCTGTATATGTATTGTTTCTCGTATATTTGTATATGTATTGTTTCTCGTATATCTGTATATGTATTGTTTCTAGTATATCTGTATATGTATTGTTTCTCGTATATCTGTATATGTATTGTTTCTAGTATATGTATATGTATGATCCTGCGTTACCCCGATGGTAACCAGCTAATGATGTACTGATGAGCATGAATATGGAAGTACTTTTATGTCTGTACATGTATATATGATATATAAGTAATATGGAAACGACCTTCGGATGGTCACCCGAAATCCCACCAGACCACATCCAAATCGAGGAAAAGGAAATAGGGTGGATGGCATTCCTAAGCCTTTTGAACATTATTTATATATCTATACATATATGGGCATGCAATTGTATATATATAAAGCATAAATAAGTTTTCATAAAACATTTTGAAGCATAAATATAATTTCAAGTGAAGATTGGCTTGATGTCGAGCTATAAATCATTTTGAAAGCATAAGTTGATAAAACAGTTTAATTATATAAGAAGCATTTGATTGAATCATAGTCTATAAGTAAGTTTGGATAGTAAAACAGTTTGTAAAACATTTCGATAGTAAAGCAGTTGAAAAACAGTTTGAATAGTGTGAAAATCGTTGTTTTCCTAGTTATTAATCACATGTGATTAAACACAATCATATGTGATTGAAGTAATAACTTATAAGTATTTGACTTGTATTCCCCCCCATAAAGTGTTATAAAACATTTAAAATCATTTCAAAGGTTGATTCAAGGGGTATGAACTCACTTGTGGTGAGTCGTTTGAATTGCAGTGTCGGCTACCGTGCTAGGTGACAAACGGAGACTGGTTTACACGCACGAGCCTAGTTATCATATAATAAGCATATAAATAACTAATTAGACAAATAATAACTTAAAGAAATAAGTTAAGACACTTAGAAAACATTTAAACACTTTTATGAGTGTTTAAGGTCCAAATGGTTGCATCTAAGTTGCTACGGGACAAGACAAAAGGGTTTGAAACATCAAAGGGCCTTGTATAGGAGTTCACCACCCAACCAACCCCACACCTTGGAGTTTACGGCCGTAAACTCATAGGTTTATGGCCGTGAACTCCTAAAAGGGTAGTTTTTGGGTGTTTTGTGGTGCTATCTTGATCCTAGAACACTCCTAGCTTTGTTGGAATAACACATGAAGTAGTTTAAGGCTTTAGAACACTCTATATGGGAGTTTACGGCCTAAGGTCCTTCACCTTAGAGTTTACGGCTGTAAACTCTAGGAATTTAATTGATTTGAGACACTTAAACATCAAGGATTGCTTTCATGAATTTATCTAAGGCTAATGGGGGCAAGAGGCACACTTTGGTGCCATCACTTGGAGTTTACGGCCCAAGTCATGTTCCTTGGCCGTAAACTCCTTTCAAGGAGTGATTAATTTGTTTTCTACTCTCCATTCTAGTCCCAAGGGTTCAAGGAAAATTGTATTAAGGCCTTAGGTGTGATTGGAATGCAATTTACCCTACAAAAAAAGGGGTTTACGGCCCAAGAGATATTCTTGGCCGTAAACTCCTAGAAACTTATGATTTTGATGTCTTTTGATGCCTAATATAAGCACAAGCAATTTAGGGTAAAGGTCCTTAAGCATTAGGGGGAGTTTAGGGCACTAATTGCCCTTAAAAAGGGGTTTACGGCCCAAGGTAGTTCCTTGGCCGTAAACTCCAAAGACTTATGTTTCTTGGATGCTTTTTGGCCTATAAAGATCATACTCTAACCCCTAAACAAGTTGTCTAACAAGGAATCGGGACTAGGAAGCATTTATGTTCTATTTTGGAGTTTACTCCCCAAGAACGTTCTTGGGCGGTAAACTCCCGGATCTTGATATCTAGACATGTTATTCTTGTTAATAAGCATTAAACAAGTATTGAAACACATATAGAAAAGTAGACTCACAATCTGGGATGAAAACCCGAAGATCCGTCAGAGAGAATATGGCTTTTCTCTATTTGGAATTGTGAATAATGAATTAATTTAATTCAGAAAACTATTTATAGTCCTGGAATGTTTTGGCAGAAAATATTTTTATTCCTGATGTTGGACTGCAACATGATGAAACTTGAAATGCCCAAGTTTCACAAGACCAGGAGTATCCACTCTCCTGATATCGTCTAAAACATAAACCCTAATGTACACAAATTTGTTCGGAAAAGCTTGAAAATCACTGAAACTGAATTAGCTTCTATTGAATAGGTGAGGTTCATACAATTGGAAATTTCAGGTTGTCACATCATCCCCCTGTTAGAGGGAATTTCGTCCCGAAATTAAAATTTAAGCAAATAAAAGTTACAAACAATTAAGCGAAAAGATGAGGGTATTTCAACTTCATCTGGTCCTCGCGTTCCCAAGTGAATTCCGGTCCTCGCTTGGCGTTCCAGCGAACCTTCACGATAGGGATACGGCTTTGTTTCGTCTGCTTGACCTCACGGTCCGTGATCTCTACAGGTTTTTCCACGAAGTTGAGGCTCTCGTTGATCTCGATCTCGTCGAGTGGGATTACGAGAGTCTCGTCAGAAAGACACTTTTTCAAGTTAGATACGTGGAATGTAGAATGTACGTTACGCAGTGTGTCGGGTAGATCAAGTTTGTAAGCTACGGGGCCGACTCTGGCAAGAATCTCGAAAGGCCCTATGTACCTCGGATTTAGCTTCCCACGCTTGCCGAAGCGTATCAAGCCTTTCCAGGGTGAGACTTTGAGAAGGACTCGATCTCCCACCTGAAACTCCAAAGGTTTTCTTCGTTTATCGACGTAGCTCTTCTGTCGGTCTCTAGAGGCTTTCAATCGTTCACGGATTTGAACGATTTTCTCTGTCATTTCCCGAATGATTTCTGGACCAGTGAGAGTACTGTCGGAAGCTTGCCCTCTTGCTAGTTGGGGATCACCAACCTCAGCCCAGCACAGAGGGGATCTGCACTTGCGACCGTAGAGAGCTTCGAATGGAGCAGCCTTGATGCTCGTGTGATAACTGTTATTATAGGAAAATTCGACAAGGGGTAAATGAGTATCCCATGCCTTCCCAAAATCAATCACACAGGCTCGCAACATGTCTTCCAATGTTTGAATGGTCCTCTCACTCTTTCCGTCGGTCTGTGGATGGTAGGCTGTGCTCATATCCAGCCTTGTTCCCACGGAACGTTGTAGGGATTGCCAAAATCTTGAAGTGAACCTACTATCTCTATCGGAGATAATGGAAATAGGTACACCATGCAACCGTACAATTTCTTTAATGTATGTTCTTGTAAGTTTCTTCATCTTGTCGGTTTCTTTGATAGGTAGGAAGTGTGCAAACTTGGTCAATCTATCAACGATGACCCATATGGTGTCAAGTCCACCCGTTGTCTTGGGTAACTTGGTTATGAAATCCATAGTGATCCGCTCCCACTTCCACTCTGGGATCTCTGGTTGTTGCAGTAAACCAGAGGGCTTCTGGTACTCGACCTTAACCTTCGCGCAAGTAAGGCATTTACTCACAAAGGTAGCAATCTCTGCTTTCATATTAGGCCACCAGTATAGCTTTTTCAGATCCAGATACATCTTATCTGAACCTGGGTTGACGGAATACCGAGTGTTGTGCGCCTCGGTCATGACCAAGTCTCGGAAACCACCGTGTTTCGGTGTCCAGATCCGGTTCATGAAATATAAAGCTCCGTCACCCCTGGCTTCGAAGTTCTTGTTCATTCCCCTAAGGGATTCACTCGACACATTCTCAGGTTTCATGGCCTCAAGTTGAGCCGCCTGAATTTGCTTAGTCAAGTGTGAATGGATGGTTATGGATAGTGACTTAACCTTGCGACCAGAATATTCTTTCCGACTTAGGGCGTCTGCTACTACGTTGGCTTTACCCGGATGATAACAAATATCGCATTCGTAGTCACTGAGTAGCTCGACCCACCGTCGTTGTCTCATGTTGAGCTCCTTCTGATCGAAAATATGTTGTAAGCTCTTGTGGTCGGTAAAGATAGTGCTCTTCGTTCCATACAAGTAATGTCTCCAGATCTTCAGAGCAAACACTACTGCTCCTAGTTCAAGATCGTGGGTCGTGTAGTTAACCTCATGTGTCTTCAACTGTCTCGAGGCGTAGGCGATGACCTTACCTCGCTGCATCAGAACACATCCGAGTCCTTGATTGGATGCATCGCAATAAACAACGAAGTCTTCTATTCCTTCGGGAAGGGATAGTATTGGTGCGGTGCACAAGGCTCGTTTGAGAGTTTGGAACGCTCTTTCTTGCTTCTCTTCCCAGTCAAAGGCCACACCTTTCTGGGTCAGGGTCGTAAGAGGCTTTGCTATTCGGGAGAAGTTCTGAATGAACCTGCGGTAGTAGCCAGCGAGACCTAGAAATTGGAGAATTTCTGTAGGTGTCTTTGGTGCTGACCAGTTCTCAATGGCTTTTATTTTGGATGGGTCCACGTGGATTCCTTCCTCGCTAACCACGTGTCCTAAGAATTCGACTCTTCGGATCCAAAATTCACATTTCGAGAACTTCGCATAAAGTTTCTCCTTTCGTAGTGTCTCTAGAACTTGTCGTAGGTGATCACCATGCTCCTTCTTACTTCGGGAGTAGATCAGGATGTCGTCAATGAAAACGATGACGAACTGATCTAAGTAAGGTCGGCATACTCTATTCATCAGATCCATGAAGACTGCGGGCGCATTGGTCAATCCGAATGGCATCACCACGAACTCGTAGTGTCCGTAACGAGTTCGGAAGGCTGTCTTCGGCACATCTTCCTCAAGCACTCGTAACTGGTGATATCCGGATCTCATATCAATTTTGGAAAAATAGTTCGCCCCTTGCAGTTGATCAAATAGGTCATCTATGCGTGGCAGAGGGTAATGATTTTTGATCGTCAATTTGTTGAGTTCTCTATAGTCAATACACATACGGAATGATCCGTCTTTCTTCTTAACGAACAAGACCGGTGCTCCCCAAGGTGAGAAACTTGGTCTTATAAAGCCCTTGCTGAGCAGTTCGTTAAGTTGACCAGAGAGTTCTTGCATCTCGGCTGGTGCTAAACGGTAGGGCGACTTGGCTACTGGAGTAGCTCCTGGGACTAAGTCTATTCTGAACTCGACTTGTCGTTGCGGAGGTAACCCGGGTAGTTCTTCTGGGAAAATGTCGGGAAAGTCGCTCACTACCGGGAGGTCCTTTAGTTCTTTCGTTTGTAGGTTCGTGTCGACGACGTGAGCAAGAAATGCGTGGTATTCTTTGCGCAGATATTTCTGTGCTTGAATACTAGATATAATGCGAAGACTCGCACCAGGTTTGTCACCGTAGACTATAAGAGTTTCGTTAGACGGGAGGTTTAGACGGACTGCTTTCTCGTAGCACATGATGTCGGCGCGATGAAGACTTAACCAATCCATGCCGATAATAACGTCGAAACTTTTTATTGAGACCGGCATAAGGTCAATTGGGAATGAATGGTTATCTAAGGTTAGAAGACAACCTAAGTATATGCTATTAGTACTTTCAGTTTTTCCATTGGCCATTTCTACTGTGAATTGTTCATTAAGTGCGTGTGGTTGTTGCTTAAGCATGCGAGCAAATTTGTGGTTTACGAAGCTTCGCTCCGCTCCACTATCAAACAGAATGCATGCATAGGAGTTATCAAGGAGGAACGTACCAGTCACCACTGTCGGGTCAGCGATTGCTTCCCCGTGGCCTATTGCTAGTACCCTCCCTGCTCCTCCAGTATTCCTCGCCTTAGGGCAGTCCCTTTTAAAGTGGCCTGCTTCGCCACATCCATAGCAAGTTGGGCTCACGCCTGAGCCAGGAACTTGAGAGATCGGTTGCGCCGGGAATTTACAGAATCGGACGGTGTGTCCTTTTCTGTGGCAGTTGTTACACTGCATTTCACGGCAGGCGCCGTTATGGTGGAAATGGCATTTGTTGCACTTCGGCAAACTTCCAGCATACTGCTTCCCCGGAGCAGTAACAGCAGTAGGGGCTACCGCAGCATGTACTGCTACGATTTGTTGTTTCTTTGAAGCTCGTTGCTTCTTCTTCTCCTCCCAGAATTTCCGCTTGTTGCCAGCGGGTTTAGAGGGTTCAGGGATGGCTAGGGTGGTTGTAGTTGCAGGGGTCTTGACTCCATGGTCAATAAGTCTTTGTGCCAATCGCTTGGCACTGTCGAAGGTAGCAGGGTTGGATGCTAAGACATTTCCCTGGTACGGAGGTACTAGCCCCCATACATCCCGCTCAATCTTTTTCCCTTCAGTGGGAACCATGTTGGGGCATAGGGCCACCAGTTCGCTAAAGCGGGCAATGTAAGCGATCACGTTGGTGCCCTTCATTGTCAGATTCCAGAGTTCATGTTCCAACTTCTGGACTTCGCCCCTAGGGCAGTACTCCTCAGTCATGAGGTCCTTCATCTTTGCCCAGCCCATGTCGTTAGCCACGACGAGAGTTAGGGCTTTGACGTGGCCGTTCCACCACGTTAGGGCTTTATCCTCGAAGGTGCATGCGGCATATTTCACCTTGAATGCTGCAGGGCACGAACAGATTTCGAAGACTGATTCAGTCTTCTTGAACCATTGCGAGAGAGCAATGACTCCGCCGGTGCCATGGAAAGGCTTTGGCTTGCAGTTTGTGAAATCCTTGTAGGAGCACTCCCTCGAGCGCACAGGGATTTCAACTAGGATAGATTCAACAGGGGTTCCACCTCTGCTAGCATCCGATGAGTGATACTGAGCCATGGCAGTTGCCACTGCTGCAGCTATGGCAGCATTCAGGGCTGCAGTATCGATGACTGCAGGTGGTGGAGGCGGTGGAGGTACAAGATTATTCCTATTTCTGGGAGACTTGCGAGGAGGCATCCTTCAGCTATAAGTTTATAAAAACAAGATGGATGATAAGAATCAATTTGTAAGCAATGTGAGAGTGACCCATGGACTAATTACCCATAGCCCAACAGTTGAATGAGTGTTAGAAATCACAATAAGAAATATCAGTAGGAATACACAAGTGTACAAATTTTTCCCACAGATTAGGTAGATTTCAATAGTACGGGTATTACTGATGTAGTAAGTTCAAGGAAAATCGACCTAACAGTAGGTCTTACATCATACCGTAAGGACAATACTGACAGTCCTAGATTCCTAATTAGAGTACTGAAAGTTAGGAATATTTTACAGACAAGTGCTACTTAGAGCATATAAGTTCAAGGCTATCCCTAATTCAAAAGACAGAGATGTACTAGACATCATCTAATGGCGATGGGAATTCCTCGGGCGATCCCTGAGGTCGGACACTTGGCGAAACACCTCTTGAAGGTGTCGGTCCCGAGCTCTCTGACGAGCTCTAAGTTCCACGACCTCAGCTCGGGAGGCAGCCAGTTGTTGTTGTAGAGTTTCATTGGTTCTCCGGGTCCATTCCATGTCCTCTTCGAGACGGCGAATGCGGACTGTATTGACACCTGAATTGGCATCAATCTCCATGACCCGGTCGATGGCTGCTCGACCCTGCTCGACATTACGAGCTATTCTGCGGATGATTACCGGCAGAGCTCTATCAGTAGATCCACCATCGCTAACATTGTAATAGGTTCGGTCCCCAAAGTATGGTAAGGGCTGACCCTGCTCATCACTCCAGCGATTCAAGTCGTTTTCCCACATGGGAGTAGGGCCTGGAAACGCTGGCCGAGGGTTGTTGTTCGGGGCTTGACCTACAAGCAGTAGATTGTTGACTTCAGGCTCGGAGTCGGATCCATCCGAAAAGCCTTCTGCGAGGTGATCATCCAAAGGGATTGGATGATCATCTTCGGGCTCTTCATCGATCCATCCGGCATTGCCTTCATTGGGAAAGTACGGGTCGCCATGATGGAATCCAGCCATTTAGATCTACGCGAGAAGAGAGGTATAAGAATATAGTATACGTGTAACTAATAGCACAAAATACTCCTATAGTATTTTAAGGTTAAGTTCTACTGATCTTCTTTTGGTATTGTTGGTAAGTTTTTAGACTTGTTAACATATCACAACCATTCTAGGGCATATTCTAATCACTCCTAGGACCAGCATAGTTGATCAGGCTATGCCATTCCCAGGACTAACCATACATCCCCGAGCTCACTTGTGATATTCAACAATCGTAATACTTTTGTTCTTGTCATTATGACACTGATTTTAGTATGAATGCAGACTAGTATACTTAATTAAATATTTTATTATTTAAAGTATAGACTCTTGGTCAGAGTGTTTTAGTCCCTTTTGGGTTTATAGATTAGTATATCTTTTATGGGTTGATATACTTGATTCACTATAAACAATGCTCTGATACCAATCTGTCACACCCCAAAACAAAGAACGGCGGAAACGTTCTGGGGCGGAGGACGTCATGTATAGTATCACAACACAGTAAATGTAAATAAGCAAACAACATCATCCATTGCATTAAATATATAATTTCAATACAAGTGTTCTGTACAGTTATAGACACCAAAAATAATGTATAACAAAATAATATGAGATGAGTCTTCAATGCACTCCATCTTCTCAAAAGCTGGCCTCGGTACCTGTCTACTGATGACCTGAGAATACAAGTTATTTTGAAAGAGTTTATCAGCATTAAGCTGGTGAGTTCATAAGTATTTTAGTGTCAAGGTTTCTTGTAAAAACGTTTGAACCTGTCTTAATGTATAAGTTGTAAAAATGTAAGTAAATGTTTGAAAGTGTTTGTAAAAGTTTGAATCACTCAGAAAATCCTATATTTTCTATAAAAGTAACCTTCTACCAAGGCTAGGCTGTTTTGTAAACTTTTTTGTTGTAAAGTGTGTGATTTCCCAAATATAACTATCATTTGTTAAAATATAGATTGTACATTAATGCTTAAGTGAGATTATCACTAAAATATGTAATGGGTAAATCATTGAAGTACTGTAGCTTTGTATAATAAGACTACTGTTGTACTAAATACTATTACTACTACCTTAAACCGGATTTATATTAAGGTATATTGTGATTAATTGCACCATGCTATCGACTGAAACTCAACGACATAATGAACGGTCGTAATAAGAAATGACGTTTGGCACCCGCAGACCTGCAGGTCCGGCTGTAGCTAGCAGCAAGGTGTAGGATAGTCAATCCAGTATGGATCTATACGCAAACTCACGCTCTCCCTCCAGGAGAATTCTGGCTACAACTCGGGCCATGACAATTAAGGCATGCCCGATACAGTGGATCACAATTATTTCGTATTTATGTATATGTATTGTTTCTCGTATGTCTGTATATGTATTGTTTCTCGTATATCTGTATATGTATTGTTTCTCGTATATCTGTATATGTATTGTTTCTCGTATATCTGTATATGTATTGTTTCTAGTATATCTGTATATATATTGTTTCTCGTATATCTGTATATGTATTGTATCTAGTATATCTGTATATGTATGATCCTGCGTTACCCCGATGGTAACTAGCTAATGATGTACTGATGAGCATGAATATGGAAGTACTTTTATGTCTATACATGTATATATGATATATAAGTAATATGGAAACGACCTTCGGATGGTCACCCGAAATCCCACCAGACCACATCCAAATCGAGGAAAAGGAAATAGGGCGGATGGCATTCCTAAGCCTTTTGAACATTATTTATATAACTATACATATATGGGCATGCAATTGTATATATAAAGCATAAATAAGTTTTCATAAAACATTTTGAAGCATAAATATAATTTCAAGAGAAGATTGGCTTGATGTCGAGCTATAAATCATTTTGAAAGCATAAGTTGATAAAACAGTTTAATTATATAAGAAGCATTTGATTGAATCATAGTCTATAAGTAAGTTTGGATAGTAAAACAGTTTGTAAAACATTTCGATAGTATAGCAGTTGAAAAACAGTTTGAACAGTGTGAAAATCGTTGTTTTCCTAGTTATTAATCACATGTGATTAAACACAATCACATGTGATTGAAGTAATAACTTATAAGTATTTGACTTGTATTCCCCCCCATAAAGTGTTATAAAACATTTAAAATCATTTCAAAGGTTGATTCAAGGGGTATGAACTCACTTGTGGTGAGTCGTTTGAATTGTAGTGTCGGCTACCGTGCTAGGTGACAAACGGAGACTGGTTTACACGCACGAGCCTAGTTATCATATAATAAGCATATAAATAACTAATTAGACAAATAATAACTTAAATAAATAAGTTAAGACACTTAGAAAACATTTAAACACTTTTATGAGTGTTTAAGGTCCAAATGGTTGCATCTAAGTTGCTACGGGACAAGGCAAAAGGGTTTGAAACATCAAAGGGCCTTGTATAGGAGTTCACCACCCAACCAACCCCACACCTTGGAGTTTACGGCCGTAAACTCATAGGTTTATGGCCGTGAACTCCTAAAAGGGTAGTTTTTGGGTGTTTTGTGGTGCTATCTTGATCCTAGAACACTCCTAGCTTTGTTGGAATAACACATGAAGTAGTTTAAGGCTTTAGAACACTCCATATGGGAGTTTACGGCCTAAGGTCCTTCACCTTAGAGTTTACGGCCGTAAACTCTAGGAATTTAATTGATTTGAGACACTTAAACATCAAGGATTGCTTTCATGAATTTATCTAAGGCTAATGGGGGCAAGAGGCACACTTTGGTGCCATCACTTGGAGTTTACGGCCCAAGTCATGTTCCTTGGCCGTAAACTCCTTTCAAGGAGTGATTAATTTGTTTTCTACTCTCCATTATAGTCCAAAGGGTTCAAGGAAAATTGTATTAAGGCCTTAGGTGTGATTGCAATGCAATTTACCCTACAAAAAAAAGGGGTTTACGGCCCAAGAGATATTCTTGGCCGTAAACTCCTAGAAACTTATGATTTTGATGTCTTTTGATGCCTAATATAAGCACAAGCAATTTAGGGTAAATGTCCTTAAGCATTAGGGGGAGTTTAGGGCACTAATTGCCCTTAAAAACGGGTTTACGGCCCAAGGTAGTTCCTTGGCCGTAAACTCCAAAGACTTATGTTTCTTGGATGCTTTTTGGCCTATAAAGATCATACTCTAACCCCTAAACAAGTTGTCTAACAAGGAATCGGGACTAGGAAGCATTTATGTTCTATTTTGGAGTTTACTCCCCAAGAACGTTCTTGGGCGGTAAACTCCTGGATCTTGATATCTAGACATGTTATTGTTGTTAATAAGCATTAAACAAGTATTGAAACACATATAGAAAAGTAGACTCACAATCTGGGATGAAAACCCGAAGATCCGTTAGAGAGAATATGGCTTTTCTGTATTTGGAATTGTGAATAATGAATTAATTTAATTCAGAAAACTATTTATAGTCCTGGAATGTTTTGGCAGAAAATATTTTTATTCCTGATGTTGGACTGCAACATGATGAAACTTGGAGTGCCCAAGTTTCACAAAACCAGGAGTATCCACTCTCCTGATATCGTCTAAAACATAAACCCTAATGTACACAAATTTGTTCGGAAAAGCTTGAAAATCACTGAAACTGAATTAGCTTCTATTGAATAGGTGAGGTTCACACAATTGGAAATTTCAGGTTGTCACAAAAAGGGATGTCGTAATCTAGTTGTAGAATATTTGAAGGTAAGTGAATGACGATTCACTAATTTCCACCATGAAAAACGAAAAAGAAATTTAAGTTTTAAATCTATGAAAACTCCTATATCCTTTGAGATTCATTGAACTTTTCAGTGGCATGTTTAAATCTCGATATGCCCCTCTAGTTTGTGACTGGGATGCCGAGGATCACAAAGCGGGTGTTACATGGTGCCCTCACATGTTACAGTCACCTATTCGATGTGCCGGTAAACCACACACGCTCCACCGAACTATGACAAACATTGAGTCACCCTTTGCTACCTTTGCTTAGAACTATATAGTGTGCCGGTTAACCACACACGCTCCACTAACGTCTTCGCAAGGGCACAAAGTGTAATTTCATGGAATTGCATCAATTCACTTTTGCCTAAGTAACTAAGATTGGGAATTTGTAAAACATTTAGTTACTTTTGTACTTTATTATACTTATAATGGAAGGTTTTGTCCTATCCTACCCATTCGGCTAACGACCCTCCATTAGTCAAGAGTGCGGTAGGTAAGAGTGGATACCCATTCAATCGCCATTTTATAGGCAATTTCCTTAAACACCCCTTATAGACCAGCTTCGTGAATGAGGCCTACTAACGGTAAGACTGACTTTTACTCATACATATATATATAATGTTGGACTTTTAATGTTATATATAGTATAGGGTGTATTTTACACTATTAAAATACTAGGAGGTCAAATTTAACAATTATACTTTTAATTTAATTAAATTGTAAACCTAAACATTTATGGATTTATTAAACCTCTTTTAATCACACCTTAATTAATTAATAAAACCATAAGTGTGTGATTTGAACTTTTCAAAACAATACTAGGGTTTTAGAATTTAACATTTCTAATTAAACCTTTAATCAACTTTTAAATTCCAAAACTTGAGGGCAGGTTTTGAAACATTTCAAAACATCTAGGTTTAGAATTTAAATATACATCAAAATTAAACTTTTAATCAAAATTTAAATTCCAAAACTTGAGGGCAAGTTTTGAAACCTTTTCAAAATATTAGGGTTTCAACTATTTAAATTTCAAAACTAAACTTTTGAGTTCAAATTTAAACTATAAATTAAACAATTTGTAACACCGGGAATTTCAAAATAATTTTTCGCATAATATAAAAAAAATTTCATTTAATTTTCATAAAACATCAAGTTTAAAACTCCAATCCATATCATACAAAATCCCAAGATCACATATCATAAAAATCCCATGCGTGTGTACAGATCAAGCCGGCGCCCTCCCACGGTCATCACTAGTACCTGAAACAAACAACACTAACATTGTAAGAACAATGCTTAGTGAGTTCCCCAAAATACCACACATAACACACATTAGTCACTCGAGGCTATTACTATGTGGGTCCGTAGACCCTACTCTGTGAACGTACTGGTTCTATCTCTGGGAACCTTCCGGTTCCAACTCTGTCAACATGCACAGTATAAATCACATAGAAATAATGCAGTACAACACATAACATACATATAGAATACAAATACTCTGTCACATACCTCTGATTACCTACTCAAGGTAAAGTATAGTGAGAAGACTCACCTCGTATATCTTGATAACTCGCGAATCCTAGAAATCACTCGTGCTCGATCCTCCAAGCTATAATCCTCCTATAACATCATATATCTCTAATTAACACTTTTACCACTAAGGTTGACTACCCCTATCAAGTCAACACTGGTCAAATCTGGTCAACAGTCAACAGTCAACTTTGACCGGACTCGGCGAGTGCACTAGGGCGACTCGACGAGTCTATACGTGGTCACTGACTCTCTAGGATCCTCTCCTGACACATTGAGTACACCCCCAACTCGACGAGTCCCACCTGGCATGAATCGCGGGGCCACCACGACTCAACTCGCCGAGTCTCAATAACAACTCGGCGAGTTCCAGCTCGACTCAGTCCACCTGTCAAGTTTCTCTTACTCTCCCTGACTCACTGAGTCAACCCTTAACTCGGCAAGACCACTCGGCGAGTCCATGCCATGCATCAACTCAATCTCGCTTCTGAGGTCAGATCCGCTCCATCAACTCATAGATTTGGCCCTCCTAAGCACATTCATCACGTAAAGTCACAGTCTTGGCTACCATGCAACGCCTACAAGGCTTCTTTTGAAGAAATGACCTCTAAAATGCCAACCTAAGCCTCCAACCCAAAAGGAAGGACATAAAGCATGGCATTTGGGACTCTCTGGACCTACTAAGGTCCAGATCTAGGTACCATATCCCCATGGGACCTCTCATACTCCAAATACAAGGCAAACAAGGCATGAAGAAACCCTAGATTTGACCATATCAACAAAAAAACGAGAATAAGCTCTGAATGATACCTCAAGAAGCTTCCTCTGACGAAATGGAAGTAGATCCAAGCTCCCCAACTCTTCTAGCTTGACTATCCCCTTCCTTTCTTGCAAACACACACAAAATTGGTGAATAATGGCCTCTTATCTCACTCACAAGAACTCTCAGTTGTTTTGGTGCTCTCAAGATCAAGGTAGCCGCAATGAAGGGCCATAAGGTCCTTTAAATAGGGCTTAGGACCGGGAAATTAGGTTTTCATTAAACAGCTTGGACTCGCCGAGTCCAGGCGCGAACCCGCATCCAGAACCGCCATCCTACTCCGCGAGTTTGAGCTCCAACTCGCCGAGTCCCCTCACAAAATACCAAAAATGTATGAATAAAAGATACCTGGAAATCCGGGCTGTTACACAATTAATTTTGTCATTATCTATATTTGACCTAATTTTGAATTTCATGAAAAATAAGTTACCCAATTAATACAAATAATCCAATCTTTATCATATAAGGAAGTTATTATCTAATCAATTGGTAATTATCTTGTGTTTTGCCAAGGGTATTCTTTAAGAAACAATAAAATTCATATTTTATAGGTTTGAAACGAATATGGTAATTATCCTTAAGCAAAACAACAACAAAATCCAAAATTTCCTCTGTCTGACGCTCCGCCTCGCCAAGTCACACTTTAGAACTCGCCGAGTAGGGCTGACTCGCCGAGTCCAAGTAGTGACTCGCCGAGTGAGGTCGAACAGTAAGCTAGAATACAATTTTCAACTACATAATGCATCAATACAATAGAAACCAATCAAGGCTCTGATACCACTAATGGGTTTTGGTCATAAGAACATCCTATGTGCTCATACAAACCCTAAAGCTTGGATCTAGGTTTCTCTATTGTACATGCAAGTTATCCAAGACTATAAACCCTAGATCTAGCATATGATAATACATATAACATATAAATTAGGGTTTAGATCATACCTTGATTGTTATATAGCAATAACAATCTCGATTCTCCTTGTAATGACTTTAGGAAGCCTAGAGTCACAAATGTCACTCCTCTAATGGTTGACAAACACCAAGAGCAAAAGGATGAAGAGGAGGAGAGAAGGAGGCTACTAAAAACATGTGGAAACCCTAGAGAACCAGTTTTTTTTTTTTTTTACGTTTTTGGGGCATAAGGGCTCTATATATAGTGAGGCTATTAGGGTTATCTAACAAGGAAACCCTAATTTGGATGCTTAAGCACTAAGCAACCCATGGACTCCTTTCCTTAAAGGCCTTGGACGATTTCTAATGGGTTTCCCCATAGAATTCGTCCAACCTTATAATATAAGGCAATCCATAGCCAAATTGCAATTATCTTATAATTACAATTCTAGTACCTTAAGTTTAATTAATCTCTTTTAGCCACAAACTTAATTCTTATTAATTCTTGACTAATATTAATTAAACAATATGATTTCTCCTTTAATATATTATTCTCATAATATATTAATAAATCATATTTAATCCTTTCTCTCCATAATTCATCCTATAAAGTTGCTTTGGTGAAGGCAACCAGAAAAGACCATGCACCATCGGGTCAAGTACATACCAAAATAGTTATGGACTTAGACACTAATCCAACAAGTTGAGTCGTAGGACTCAACAAATGAGCGATTGTTTTGATCAGCTCGAGGATTGCAGTCGGAAGCTGAGTGACTGGCAGATGGATTGGAATGTTACTATCTTCAATAGAGGTTATGATCATCCATCTTTCTGTGTTCAGAGGAAAAAGAGAGCAGATGGTTGCGATTTTTGGTGGTAGTATGGCAGTATAGGAATGCACGAGAGGATTCTTGTGGTATGAGTGTTTTGAGATGAAATCAAGGATCTGCTGTTTTGTATATAGGTAGGTTAGGTGAAAACTAATGGTTTGAGAATTCTTAACGACATAAGTGGAAATCCATTTGTTTCTAGATAGAGAATCGGTCCTATGAGTGGACTGTCAGAATTATTTCTTGCATATCTGCATGGGATTAGTTGTCAATGCATCCTCGATCATTGGTCATTCCGTTCATCATCAATAGTGGAAACTCTTGGGAAGTTTCGAGTTGTATCAGTTGAATTTCAATGGATCCATCACTATATCATCAATTTTGGCTTGAGTATGGAAGATGTCCTTGGTTATTAGAAGTTTAAAAGTTGGGGAACCATTGTTCCGTTTTGCCAGACGTGACAATAAATTTGATTAGAATCTAATTTTTCGCATGTCATGCTAGCAGTGTTTTAGCGGAATTTATGGATAACTTTAAAAGTCTTATCGAGGTACTTACGCATTGATGGGTTATGTTGAGTCTCAGTCAAGGTATGGGATCTCGTTCAGATCATTCATGAGAATGTTTTCTGTTAATGATTGAGGTTCGTTATTTCATTAGATCTTCTGTACTTCACCCTGTGGCTACGCTTGTGGGTTCCCTTAAGGGTGTGTATTGTGGTAAGTTCATTAGATATTATCGTGAGGGGTGTTTGTGGGATATGATCGACAATATAGCAATGGAGCACTTGGTACGAATTATATGCATGGTTCTTATTTGCTTACAGCCTTGAATTGGAATAAGAGTGTGACCGTATATCCCATTCTCGGGTCGGGTGCGACCATGTTTTCATCAGATTTTGCATTGGTAGCAGCTTGTATTGTGAAAGGAATTGTACATGGTAAAAGATTACGACATTGCTGTATTTGGTTAGGTTTGAGAGGGATGTTGATTGGGTTCCTACAAGATGGTGGATTGAGATTGAGTATCTTTATGCCCCGTGGTGCTGGTCATAATTTGTCAGGCAAGTGAGGGAATTACGACATGATCGGTGTGGTACCTTGAGCTTACTATTTTAGTGGTTAGAAAGGGTCACGAGGTATCGTGAATCAGTCGTTGTATGTTTCTTATGGGCAGGACTCGGTAGTCAATTGATTGAGACTCTTAGGTCTCAAGATCGTTAGTCTTATTGGCATGTTTGGGATCAGTAGTCATTTGGAAAGCCAATATACCAGGAGCATTCAATATGCTGCCTGAGGGACGGGAAGGGCATTCCAAACTTATGTTGTAGGCTCGTACGCAATCCAAACTTATGTTGAGGACCTTGTAAGGGTATTCCAGACATAGTTTGTGGGCCCATTACTCATGTTTGTTTACTTTTTGCATATGGTACTTTGGATGTTAGTGCGTTGTTGGTAGTCGAGGGATGCAGGGACCAGCTAGTTAAGATCATATGGTTTGTAATAGTTTGTTTTGCTTGATGAATCTTGTGCATCGTAAGACGCACGATGAATGTTTGCAGTGGTGGACTCCGTTTCCTTGTAGGTTTTTTATTAGGAGTTTGGTTACCAATGTTAGATATTGGTTTTGAAATCTTGAGTTAGAAAGTTCATTGTAGATATCTCAAGTGATCTGCTAGTTGGAGGTACAACTGAGCTGATAAGGGATTTGGATGCAACGTGAAATTCTTAGATGGACCATCATTATGCTTGTTGGAGCAGGGGGTTAGTGATGACTTATCAGGAAGTTAATTGTGTATTTAAGGTTTTTGGGCACAACTTTCGGATTTAGTGTTGGTTGAAACTCACGATTTTTGTCTTTTAGTTATTCTTTCTGCATGATTTGGTGGTGTTCCTAGTCAGGGACTAGGGGTAGGTACATCATATGGGTGATCACCAATATTAGGTTATGGTTTCTGAAGTTTAGACTGATGGGTTCTGGTTGCGGGGAGTATATTGATGGAGTTTGGTTGTGGTTGTAGTTTTGAGAGTTCTCGATTTGAGTGGCTCTCTATGGAAGTTGGGTCTTATAGTTCTGGTTGCGGTTGAGTATTTTCAAGTTATTGGTTTTTGTTGGCAGTTGTTGGTTTCCGAGTGATCTCTCAACTTCTCTGTATAGTTGCCTTGATTTCGAAGGGGTTAAAGAGAGCTTGTGTAATATGTAGACATGAACTTAATAGATTCTAACCAAGACGGATTTCAAGGAAAAAATCCAGTTTAAGTGAGGGAGAGTTGTAACATCATGTTTTGTGAAGTTTCTTATTTTGGGATTGTGCACAATAAATGGATTAAGTAAAGGTCATAGGCTTCAAGAGAATGGGGTTTGGACCCTATTACATGACGACAATGTTGGATAAGTGACTAAAGCTCGAACTTTTTTCATGGAGTCTGTAACGCCCTATTTCAGATCATTTCCATTTCATAGTGGTGATCAAGGATTTGGGGTATTAGCAGGCTTAGGATCCATGAAGAAGCTAGTTTTAGGCTCAATTGGAGGTGACTGACGTGTTTTTGATGATCTAGGTATTCGGTTTGTGCTTTAGACTTAAAGGGTAGTTCGGTAATTTTTCAGCTTGGGTTTCTAAGGGAAATGGATGTTTGTTCGGGATATGGTAAGATGGGTACGACTTGATTAAATCATAGAGCCTCTTGTTACCTTTTCATGGATATATGGATTGTCAGAATCGGATATATATCGAAGAAGTTATGGCATTTAGAAAGTATAGGGTTTGAAGGGAAACCCTAATACGCAGGTTGTACCTAGGGAGTACGCGGGGGGTACTACTGCGGATGAGGGTACGCGAGGCATAGTATGAATTATGCGGAGTGTGGTGTGAGGTCAGATCGGGAATATGAAGCCTCGTACGCTGGGCATATGAGGAGTACGCGGGGCGTACGTGGGGAAATAATAAACCCTAAATTTTTGTATGGGACCCTATATAAACACATTTCATCATTAGGGGTGTCTTCTTTACCAGCCTCCAAGTCCCCAAAACCCTAGAAATCGTATCTAAGACTCCATGGTTGTGATTTTGAGCTCATGATGTGCATTTTGGTGTTTTTGGGTCAATTACAAGAAGATGGAGCCTGATACAAGGTTATGAATCAAGGATGAGCTTATGGATTTGAATTATGTGCTTCATTTTCTGCTTGTGTGAGGTAAAAAGTTATGATCTTGTCCATTGTTAGCTTAGATCTCATATGTTTGAGTTTTGGACCCAGTTTGGTCCCATAGAGGAGATCTTGTGGATTATTATCATTTCTGAAGTTTAGAGTTACTAATCTTGGTGTTCGTTTGGTCCTAGAGTCATAAAATTGACATCATTGAGGCTTAGAACCATCCATCCATGAGTAAGGGCCATTTTTGTGGAAGTAGAAGTTATATTTCGAGGTTGCATTCGTTTGGGTCATGCAAATCATCAAGTCAGTAACTTTATGGTCTAGACGATGTTTATCGCTTAGATCTATGGTTTCGACTTCTGGACTTAAGCACTAAGAGCTTAATATCGATAATGGCTTAATGGAGGAGTACGCTGGGCGTAAAAGTCTATACGTGCAGCGTACAAGATAGATTGCATGTACGCTTAGCGTACAACTGAGTACGCCCTGCATACTCAGTCACGAGAGTTTTGGCCTTTTGGGCTTCGTGTTAGGTTTCTTTTAGGGATTGGGTGTTTGGGTTCTTAATGGGCCATCTGAGAATGAGTGTATTGGAATAGGAATTTCGGTTGGGCTTTAGAGTATGGCCCATGTAAGGTGGTTTGGGCTTGGGTGTTTAGGTTCTTAATTAGGTGATGTTTCGATATCAGTAGTTTGGAAAATCTGTCTGCCAACAGCCAAAGATCGTCTGTGTGTTTCGGTAGTGCGAGGTGAGTCTCCTCACTGGGTTTAATGGGTCGAAGGCACAAATGTTGGCCCATGTTCTTATGTAAGGAAGCTAGATGTCTGTTCGGCTCTTACGCATGTTATATGATGATATGTTTACCGGGCAAGGCCCGATGCCAAGTGAGACTTGAGGTGGTTATCGTATGTTGATTATCATTATGTGTCTTATGATTACCGAGCAAGGCCTGATGTCGGGCAGGGCTAGATGACTGTATGGTGTGCTATAGTCTTTGTGATTAATTCATGTGATAGTACGGTTATATGTTTATATGATTATATGGTAATGTGTGTATCGTGTGGGGTTAATGACGGGCGAGGCCTGATGACTGGCACATATGCTAGGTTTTATGATCATTTTATGTGTTAGCATGATTATTTGATATTTTGTATGTGTCTGGTGGGCAAGGCCCAGAGACAGACGATGCATGAGAATAACAGATTTTTAATCCGAGCAGGGCTCGAAGGCGAGAGAAGGTCGATGTCGGGCGGGGCCTAAGACCGAGTGGGACTTGAGACCGGGCGAGGCCCAATGGAGAGCGGGGGCCTAGTATGTGATATATGTATGTGTAGTATATGGTATCTCGGGGAACTCACTAAGCTTTGTGCTTACGGTTTTTAGTTTATGTTTCGGGTACTTTGGTTTTCAAAGGAAGAGATCGGGTTAACTGCATGGCACACACTTTATGTTCTGCATTTGACTTGTTCTGGGATTTATACTTTGATTAGAATGTATTAGTTTTATTTATAAAAGTAATTGATAACTCTTCTTCTATAAATAAATGAAATTTTATTTCAATATTATGGGGATGTTACATATTGATATCATAGCCTTGGTTTGAGGGATTCAGACATACCCTCGAGTGTTTCTGAACTCAAAATGAGGATTTTGGTAAGGTTTTTCAAAAATAAATGTATTTTAAGAAAGGATTTTCCTAATAGAAGAAAGCATTTAGTGCATGAAATCGACCGAGCTGATGTACGTTTCCTAAAATACCCATACATGTTATCTTATATGTTATTATCTATGAATCTGTAGAATGGCATGCTAGTTAGAGCTAAGGATCTGCTTAGTTGTTGCATGCTAGAATGCTAGGAGAGATTCCTTATATGCCTATTGTATGAGCTTGTAGACTTGCATGCTAGTTCTGATTATACAGTGATAGGTTGGCCTGATATGTGATGTTCGTAGCCTAGGTGTAACAACCCATTTTTCGCATCCAAAAATTTCATTTTTATAAATTACTTTAATTAAAACGTTTGGTAGGAAAACATTGTCAAATCATAACATTTCATAAAACTGTGTATAATGACTGAAAATCCAAATCATGAAGTAGTGATAATATCAGAGTACAATCCCATGGAAAACTTATAAAGCAGAATCTGAGGTGTGTGTATGATGTGCAACTACCGCGCCTACTTCTTCCCCTTCGCTGAAGATGTACTTGAGACAAAACTAAAATCTGTAAGCAAGAAGCTTAGTGAGTTCCCTCACAGTACCACATACCATACAATATACTGTCAGGTAATTCTGGGGCGCCAGACTTACCTAGGTCAAACCATTCTGGGGTGTTTGACGTACCCAGGTCAAGCCATACTGGGGTGCTTGACATACCCGTCGGTCTATTTCACCCGACTACTGGGGACTATTTCACCCCTACTGCTACCACATAAACACATAGCATAACATAATGTACCGTCAGACAATTCTGGGGTGTCTGACTTACCCAAGTCAAACAATTCTGGGGTGCTTGACGTACCCGTCGGTCTATTTCATCCGACAACCGGGGACTATTTCACCCCTACTGCTACGACCACATAAACATATATCATGAAAGCATATAAACATAACAGGTAGCATCAAATCTAGATGAATATCAGAAAGACAATCATCTTTCATACAACTCCTACTAGTGGGCCGGAATTGTGGCAGTAGACCCACCGCTATTGGAAGGTAACTCACCTCGTAAGGCTGACTGCTAAAAAACTGCTCGGCAACTGACTGACTGCTACTCCTGTAACCCTCCGGCTATAATCCCAGATGCCCGAAGGCTCGGAAAGCCTCATGCTAAGCACAAGAGGAACAAAAGATCGAGTGGAACCTGAATCAAACAACACCTATACAAGAATACAGTTCACATGGAACGACCCAAAACATTCATATACAGAGCATATATCAATATCATGAACATCATATAAATAGATCAGTAGGGAAGAATCATACCCGTCACCACATCGGGTGCGGCGCGTGCCTCCTCACCACTGGAGCCTCCGGCTTTCCCTGCCGGCCATCAGTAATCTGCAGGGTCGTTGGGGCTGGCGCCTTCACTGGCGTGGCTACTGCTGCTGTCAACTGGGGACAACTGGCCTTCTTGTGGCCCCTCTGGTTGCAGTGGAAACACAGCAACTCTGATGTCTGAAAGGTGGGTGCAGGGGCGGTACAATCCCTGCTGAAGTGCCCCGTCTTGCCGCAGTTGTAGCAGCCAGACGCTCCCAACCGACAAACTCCCTCATGCAACTTGTCGCATTTCCTACAGTGGCTACGGCTCTGTTGGCATTTCGGCCCCACATCTGATCTCTTCGTCTTCTTCCCCGAAGTCCCAAACACCTGCCCCTCCTCTACCTTCCTCTTCCGGATGTGCTCCAAATCAATCTCCCTCTCCTTTGCCCTGGCAATCATAGAATCTAGGGTGGGACGAGCTGAGAAGCTGACATGCTCCCGAATGTCGACTTGCAACATGTTGTGGTAGCGGGTCCTCCTCATATCCTCGTCTCCCGCATACTGGGGCACCAATAAGGCCCTCTCTCGAAACTTGGTGGTGATCTCCGCCACTGACTCAGTCGTCTGCCTCATATCTAGGAACTCACGAGCCAACTGCTAGAGTTCCACCGCAGGCGCGAACTCAGCTCTAAACCGGGTCACAAAATCCGACCATGTCATAGCCTCAACAGCCGAGGCTCCCAGAGAGTCACCAACTGGCTCCCACCAATCCCTAGCCCGGTCCCTCAAACACCCTACTGAAAATCGTACCTTCGACCCCTCGAGGCAGAAGCTGGTCAACTATGCATATTTAATTTCTGAAATCCATCGTCTGGAAGCAATGGGGTCCTTCGCCCCATGGAAACCCGGTGCACCACTGCCCCTGAAGTCCTTAAAGGACAGTGTGCGTGATCCTGACTGAGTGGTAGCCATGTCCCTCCCTAATGCCTGAAGGAGATCCTCCATCAACTCGACAATACCTTCCTTGATCGACCGAAATATGACCGGGGTCGCATCAACGATGCCTCTACTGATCTCGGACGCGATGAACTCACATAGCCTCTCATCCACTAGTTCGGAGCCTGAACCCAAACCCGATCCCTCTCCCGAGCTGCCAACTATTGGTCTCGGATGTAGCACCACCATTCTGCAATACATAATGACAACCGTCAGTGATGCTAATACAGCCAGAGGGATCACATCTATCTCAAGTTCTTTGGTCTTGCCTCAGCCTTCCTTGAATCAAGTACGGATCCTCTGCTTTCAGTAGTACTAGCCCATACTACCTTCCATATCTATCCGTACTTTCCTCAAGAACCGCCTTGACTCCACTAAGTCCTTTCTACTACAACTGATCTCTGCTATTCCCATCGTAGGCTCGCCATACGGTACCTCTAACCCCACCCAAGCTAGTCCTCAGCTACTGAAGGCTTCTTTGTAATGCCAAATAGCCATTACTTGAATACAATCACATGCAACGAGGTTCGGATAATCCTTCGAGTAAGGGACTCATCCCTACAACGGTTAGGACTCAAACAAGAGCTGTGAAATAGGGTCAAATCCAATCCTCTAAACTTATTTAACCCTGATCACATGTGACTTTAGCGTATTCACCTAATAACTAACTCCCATCACTCACAGTCCCACAACACACAAAGCAAGCAACATTCAGACAAAAAGGGAACGATCTCAATCTATCCTCATAACAGGAAACTATACTAGCATACAATGCTAAGCTCATAATAGCAGGCATACCCTAACAGGCCATCCTACTATTGTCTGCTCAATACTAGCATGCAATTCACATAAGCTGAAACACATGAAGCAGGCACATAAGGCATCATTCCTAGATCCTTAGTCCTATTCTAGCATGATGTTCTACTGAAACTGACAAATATAACATAAACTTATATGGATACTTTGGGGAAAACATACTTGAGCTCGACCAGTTGCGCACATCACACACTCCGTCCTTTCTCAAAACTCTTTATCTAATTCTTTAGGAAACCATTTTCTTGTAAAAGCTTTTAATCCCTCGATTTGAGTCCAGACACCCCCGAGGGTGTGTCTGAATCCCTCAAACCAAGGCTCTGATACCAACTTGTAACAATCCATTTTTCTCATCCAAAAATTTCATTTTTATAAATTACTTTAATTAAAACGTTCGTAGGAAAATATTGTCAAATCATAACATTTCATTAAACAATGTATAATGACTGCAAATCCAAATCATGAAATAGTGATAATATCTGAGTACAATCCCAAGGAACACTCATAAAGCGGAATCTGAGGTGTGTGTATGATGTGCAACTACTGCACCGGCTCCTTCCCGTTCGCTGAAGAAGTACCTGAAACAAAACTAAAAACTGTAAACACGAATCTTAGTGAGTTCCCCCATAGTACCACATACCATACAATATACTGTCAGGCAATTCTGGGGCACCAAACTTACCCAGGTCAAACCATTCTGGGGTGTTTGACGTACCCAGGTCAAGCCATTCTGGGGTGCTTGACATACCCATCGGTCTATTTCACCCGACTATCGAGGACTATTTCACCCCTATTGCTACCACATAAACACATAGCATAACATAATGTACTGTCAGACAATTCTAGGGTGTCTGACATACCCAGGTGAAACCATTCTGGGGTGTTTGACGTACCTAGGTCAAGCCATTCTAGGGTGCTTGACGTACCCGTCGGTCTATTTCATCCAACAACCTGGGACTATTTCACCCTCTACTACTACTACCATATAAACACATATCATGAAAGCACATAAACATAACAGGTAGCAGCAAATCTAGATGAATATCACAAAGACAATCATCTTTCATACAACTCCTACTGGTGGGCTGGCATTGTGGCCGTAGACCCACCGCTACTGGAAGGTAACTCACCTCGTAAGGCTGACTGCTGAAAAATTGCTCATCAACTGACTTACTGCTACTCCGGTAACCCTCCGGCTATAATCCCACAAAACACCCAGTTAGAATCAGATATCTACTCTTAGGGTAAAATAACTATTTTACCCCTACCCAAGTCCAAGTCAAAGTCAACTTCCAGTTGACCCGACTCGTCGAGTTGGGCCACCAACTCGTCGAATCCCTAACTCTTTACCCATCTTTATGCACGACTCTACTCGTCGAATTTAGCAACGACTCGACGAGTTCTCCCTTCTTTACGAACGCCGAATGAATCTTCATCCGGCTCACCGATTCGGATGAACAACTCATGAAGTTCACCTTCATCTGATAAACAAGTCATGACCTCGACCCGCCGAGTTGTATGAACAAATCGTCGAGTTCATCTTCAACTGAAGGAGATTGACTTGGACTCGCCTAGTCTGTTCTCGCACTCATCGAGTCCCATGAACTCCAGATCTAAGGCTAAGTATAATACATTGGGTCACTCCCTTGGACTCTCTAAAAACCCTTCTAGAGCTCCTATGGGTTCCTTCAAGTCTTAATAGAAAAGGGGAGTTTTGCCTTGGACTCACCGAGTCGCAAGAACGACTCGTCGAGTCGGGCATGTCCAAGTCTCGTTTCTCGATTTCCAGCATACAACTCTTGACCAAAAGGTAGATCTAAACTCCTTCAATCGATCTAGCACGTAAAGTTACAAACTGTAGGTGCATGCATGGGACTTTGAGCTCAAAAGGTCATAAAATAAGCTCTTATGATGCATGGGGCCTTAGATGGGTGCAAAAGCAACCCCTAACTGCCTTGTGACTCCCTTAATGGCTTGATTGTGGAGCCTCAACCCCCAACCATGCTTCACCAAAAATTGATTATAAATGCCCTAAATCTCCCCAAAAGGGATCTAACAAATGAAAGAGCAAGGTTACTGCTTTATACCTCCAACAAACTGTGGAAGATGCACAAACTCGGGTTCCCTTGCTCTTCACTTGTTTCCTCAAGCCTTTTTGTTCCTCCTTATGGTCACAACTAGCAAGATCCACCAAAAATGCCTTAGTTCTTCTCAAAAACAGCTAAGTTTTGCTTAAGTGGAGTTTTGGAAGCATTGGGGACGAAAGGGAGGTTGAACAAGTGGTTTAAATAAGGTGCAAACCCTCATCTAGGGTTTTGTCCGGACAGCGCCTACTCGTCGAGTCCGGATGCAGACTCGTCGAGTAGGTCATTAAACTTTTGTGTCCAACACACTCTGAATCGACGAGTTGGACCTCAACTCGCCAAGCCCAAGGCCAAAATGCAAGATACTAGACGAAAATACATACGAGGGACCAGGTGCTACACTAGGAAGCATGGATACTGGTGTGGGTACGATTTGTATGCGTAAGGAAATGAGTAGTGGGAGTGGGAGCTCCTAGTATGTGTTGTAGTAGGTTGAAGTGGAGTGATACTGCATGAATGTTGCTTGCTTTGTGCTTTGCCGAACTCCTAGGTCATGGGAGTCAACTACTAAGTGAATATGTCAAGTCACATGTGAAAAGGGTTGGATAATATCAGAGTGACGGATCTGACTCTATTTCACAGCTCTTGTTTGAGTCCAACCATTGTTGGGATGAGTTTGTTACTCGAAGGATTATCTAAGCTTGGTTGCATGTGACTATGTTCATGAGGTAGGTGAATGGAATTATAGGGAGTTCTTCAGTGGTTGATGGCAGTGTGAGGTCGGGAACCTAGGGAAGCCTAGGGATTGCTCTAGTTGGTTTTGTTGTGCTGGGTCGCGAGTGTTTGTTGTATGGATTTGAGAAGGTGACATAAAGGATTCGGGAGGATTCTTGAGGAAAGTTTGGATAGGTGTGGAAAGTAGTATTGGGCCCGTACTACTGAAAGCACATGATCTATACTCGAATTAGGGATAGTCTTGGAGAATATAAGAAGCCTTTGGGACGAGGACTCTTGGGTACGTTCGAATCATGAGCATGTTGTGTTGGTATGGTGGTGATCACTCAGGAATGGGATTCGGATTCTGGTTCTAGCTCAGTAGCAGGTATTGAATCGATCGATGCGTGGTTGTGGGAGTTCATCTCATTGGAGATTCCTTGTAGTGTGTCGAATAGGACATTGGTGGTCTTTGGTTCGGCCAAAGAAGGGAATTTAGGGTTCATGTATTGTCATCTCGGGGCCTTTCGGGCCAAGTTTGTAGCAAGACGGTTGGGGGCTCAACTATAGCTCCATGCGTGTAGATTGATGGGATTAAAACAACTTTTAATCTATGAAGATCGATTAGATCTTGAACAAGTATATGAATATGAAACAGCAAGAACGCAATAAAAATAACAAAGTAGAACGCAATATTAAGAACAAAACAGCTTGAATCAATCGTGTCGAATGATTAAATAAAATCCTTAGAAGAGCTCGATTAAGAACATCAACTGTAAAGGATTAGAAGATTACAAGAACGATTACAGGAAATATAATACTCTTGATGAATCGCTAAATCGATAATCTCTGCAATCTTAAATCTGAAATCTTAACCTAATATGCATGCAAGCATTTAACTTATATACAATACATAAAAGGCTCACGGTTGGACAGGCCCAAACCGGAGAATACAAGGCTAATCTAACGAGCCCAAAAGACGCAACATCAAAACTATCTTCAGCCCAACAATCTCCCCCTTTGCGTCAATTTGGAGCGAGACCTTCACTTCTTACTTGGGCCGGCAGCTGAAGCTGGTACCTTCTTCTTCACGGTACTAAACAGACACTTGGTTATTGAGAGGATGGTCTGTCTAAACCGGATGTACCAATTGATCATATCATTGAAGTACTTGATGTCATCAGCCGAATTGTCCTTACACCGCTTGATGATTGATAAGACGTGTTCCAAGCAAGATGTGGTGTAAAGGTGCTTGTCAGCTAAAGCGAATAGACATTTCTGTCCTTCGGCTCTGGTGAACATCACTGAGTTTCGCCTCGGATCTATCTTACCCATTTGCATTGTGTTTAGATCACTGGCCGATCCCACTGGTGCTACTTTCGGTTTCTTCTTGAAAACAGTGGCGACCTCCTGATCCATTTGGGCAACCTCCATGATGTAGCAAGCCAACATCCTTTTGACATGGTCTAAGATGGGACCATATTCGGCTTCGTTTGTCAGCAGGATATTGTACAAGACTATCCAGTCATGAGGATTCAGATTCGGCAGATCCGCCAGGGTGATGATGTGAGCAGTTCTTGCTGATCCTCGGATAAGCTTGAACTTGACATTTGTAAATTTCCCCACGGCAAAAGGCTTCAACACCCGAACATTAACCCTCTTCTGGGCGCTCCATGTAAGGTATTGAGGGCGAGCGGCCTCCAGGTAGAAGTCAATGAGCTCCCTGTCAAGCTCATCATGCGTGACTTCAAAGATGTTAGAGAAGGCGTGGAAGATGAACGCCTTTCGAGTCAGTGGCATATCGAACTGCGAATTGATAGTGTTGTTGCAGTCGAACGATATCACCGGCTCGAGCCATAGTATGCTTGGAGTCTCTATGGCCTCTTTTATCAAACGATCCCTGGTCCAGGCAGGGAAGAGCAACTTTTGGCTCTCAAGGAGATCGTGGGCTTCTTTTTGCTTTCATTCGGCTTCTTCAGCCTTACGCGCCACACGACTGGCATCATCTTCAGCATTGCGACTGTTTTTCCATTTCAACATGTCGGCAATGGTCTCCTTGTCTTCATTTTCATCTTCATCTTCATCTCCTCCCTCTGCTATGTTTTTGCCCTTGTTCTTCACACCCGAACCCGAGGCATGACCAGTTGGGGGTGGTTCGGTTGTGTGAGTAGCTTTGGAGGAAGGAGGTGGTTTCGATCCTTTCTTCTCATCTCCCCCTTGTTTCGGAATGGACACGAAACTCGGTAGGCCTTCAATCTTGCTTAAAAGGTCCATGGCCGGGGAGAGCTTTTCAGCGAGGGAACGCCTCACTGAGTGGTTAAGGATGGGGTCGTGTGCTTCCAGGATGTTTGAGAGAGCGGCGTGGACATCCGAAACACACGTCTTTATGACCTACCTCTCGGATCGAAGAGCTTCCAATTGTTCTTGAGAGATGGAAAGTTGTGTGCTCTTGACCTTTAGGGCGGTTGTTTTACTCGCCAAAACGTCCATCAGAGAGTTCTCAGCTGCAAGATCTTCTTGTAACTTTGCCAGGCGGGCATCGATGGAGGCACGGAGTGCCGAGTTGTCGTCGCTAAGAGTTTGTCTGAGAGTAGCGAACGAAGTCAACTCCGTCGAGACGAACTTGGCCAATTGCTGAACAATCGGTTCCAGAGTTGTCTTTGTGGCGTTGGCGCTTTCCTGCAAGGACTTCAGCAGGTCAGAAGCGTCGGAGAATAGTTTATCGACTTTTTCGGTCGCTGCCTCACAGGCTCGGGTGGAGGCGTCTATCGCAGCAGTTGCTGAGGCCACTGAATCATGTTGAGCCCTGGAGAAGGCATCAACTATCTTCTGAAGGGCAGCTTCAGACAAAGATGACTGCTGGTTGGAAGAGGAGGCGAGAAGTTGATCAATCTTCTCGTTAAGCTCACGAAGATGCTTCTTTGTTACTGGAGCATCATCCTCCTCATCACTCTGAACTTGAAACAGACTATAGTAGACCGAGTCAAAATTCATGTGATCACCACCAAGGTATTGATCGTCGCCATCGGAGGCGTCTTCTGGAGATTGAGGTGGTGGTGAAGCTGGGGGTGTTATGGGTTTGGTTGGTTGAGGTTGAGTGGGTGGGGGGTTAGTTTCGGGTTGAGGAGGTTCGGTTACTGGAGGGGTTTCAGTGACGGGTGGTGTTTCGGTTGATGTGGTGAATATGGGTGGAGGTATAGGGATGGAGGTTGGTGGAATAGTGGGGTTTATGGTGGGAATGGAAATAGGTATTGTGGGTGGAGGTGAAGGAACTGGAGATTGATGAAGTTCCATCTCCGGGGTTGGGGACCGAGGGGGTGTGTTGCCTCGTTGAGGAGATTCGTCTCCTTGTGATCCCTCAGAGTCCGAACTCCCACCTTTGGATTCGCTTGAAGAGGAGGGAATAAGGAGCTTTCGCTTCGGTTGGATTTTCCTCCTTTTCGGTTGTGGGGACGGAGCAGCCTTCTGTTGTTTTCGCTTTTTGGGAGAAGGTCCCTTTGGAGCTTTGGGCACTTGCTTCCCCTTGTCTGCCTTTTTGCCCCTGGCCACCGGTTTATCGGCATCATGAATTGATCGCAGCATGTCCGGTGTCAGTTCCCTCGGACCAGTTTGGCGAAACTCTTTGATCGTCCTGATCAGTCTGCTATCGGCGAGCACATTAGCATACATCGACTCTGGGATAGAGCCAATGAATGAGAACTTTGATGCATTGGATACGATGATCTTCTTGGTATGAAACGTACCAATAGAAGACATCGGTGCACCGTCGGCTGTTGGAACGTTAAACTTGTCCATGGCCCATCTTGTGATCAAGATCCAGAATCGGGCCAGCGACACCTCGGAGTGTCGGGAAGAGGAAGAGAGGCTCTGAATCAGTTGTTGCCAAAGGACAAACCCATAGTCCAGATTTATCCCGTTGTACACCCCATACATAATCGATAGGAAAAGACGACTGGCCCCGTCCGATCCTGAGCTCCTCTCTGACAGTCCCTTGAAGAGAACTGTAAATAACCCATTCCACTGAGGCGGTAGGCAGGACTTCTTGAACTTGGCGACGGAGGTGAGAACCTCGGTGTAGCCCATGTTGTAAAACATGTTGTACAGCATACCAACCGGAATCGTCTCCGGGTGAACTCGCGACGGGTCAGCAGCAAACCCTATCATCGTGCAGAAACGGGGGCGAGAAATCGACGTCTTGTGTTCTGCCAATTCGAAGAATACCCTGTCGACAGCCTTGTCGTAGTAAGCCGTCGCGTAGACCTGAGATAAGGCCACCATTGGCACCGTTTCAATCCGTGACAGTGCAGGAGCAAGCTGGGAGTACTTGAGACACTCGATGATCGGCGACATGTAGGAGTCATACGCCAGTGGATTCAGATCAATGACCAGGCATTGCTGACGTCGGATGGGAAGAATCTGAGAAGTTGCATGAACAGATGAGGATTCCGCCATTGTTGCAGGTTTGGTGAAGAAGATGACCGGGAGAGTGTTTAGAAGTACTTTTGCTTTGGAAATTATGGGAGCAGTAAAGAGGTAAAAGGTGGTGTTGATGGGTTTTTTATAGTAGGTGATAGGAGAGAGAAAAATCGTTTCATATCTCTTATGGAAATACGAAACGGGTTTTTGAGTGACTGATTGGTGACAGTTGGGACGTGCGATGATCACGTAGGAGAGAGAGTGTCAGATTCCTAGGATCAGGCCGCCCAATAAGCGCTGGTTCAGAGAGAGGAACCGTTTCCATTTCCACACGCGCCATTAATGCCAGATGGATGACGCTTCAATATCCCACACGCGTCCATAAGTGTCAGAAAAAGCGCGGCTGTTTCAAATTCACGCGCCCTCCTTTTTACCGTCGTTTGAATTTCTATCCATTTAACTTCCGCCGAGTTAGCAACTTTTTGTCTTATCCCCTTTTAAACAGCTGTTATCAATTAAAGACCCACGTGGCTAAGTTTTGACCACAACTTCATCTGTAACCATCCAGTAATTATCCAGCCTGTAAAATAATTAGTAACGGAATTTTTGAAAATCAAGGATTTTCGTGCAAGGAGTGTAAAAGATAAAGAAATAAAGCAACTCTTTTTAGGATGATCTGTGATGTGAATAATGACACGAAATTGATGATCCCGGGCACGAATCTCTTCCTTCAAGGTCAAGAGAGACCCCGAAGTGTTAGTGTGGAATCCCGTTGAATTACGATCAAACATTTATTAATAAATGTTGAAAGGTTTCTTTTAATAAGGCTAATTAAGGGTGGCTTCGCTTTGATTCAACAATTCAATTCTTGATATAAGAACGAATGTGAACAAAGTACTTGTGAGACCAGTGTAGTCTGTTGAACAAGTAGGTTGGAGTTGATTTTGTAGTGGCTTGGATTATTATGAAATCTCAAATAAAAATTTAAAACTGGATCCCCTGGGAAGAAATGTTATGGTGTGTAACAATTTCATTGGAATCACGCAAAAACAAAAAAAATGAGATTCCACGAAGGTACATTCGTCAATTCATTGGTGAAAACTTGATCAATTTAATTGGTCACCGTCAATTTGTTGGTATTGAGTTTTGGGTTTCACTTAGCTCGTAGTGGCACGAAACTAAGATCATAAACACAGATGTTGTGTAACCATAAACCTCAGTGGTAGATTCTGAGAGTCTCAAGGGTTACAGTGATGAAACTAATGTAATGGAGAAGTGTAGTGGGGATGGTGAAAGAAAACATAGTACCTCTGCTGCGAAAATAAGGACCAAGCAGGAGACTCTGAACTCATGTGAGAAGAGAGTGAGGTAGCTCACGATTAGAATAAATGAGTTAGCCTTATTGGGAAGACAAGGTTTGTGTTTACCAGGTCATGAAGGCTATTATTCAAAATCTTATGAGGCTTGGGACACATACAGCAGCATGCTTCTAGGGACACTTAAGTAAGCCATCAAATATATATCCCCATAAGCGAATGAGCACACGAAAAGAAAAAAAATATTTTTGAAGTTTTGATGTTTAAAAAGTTTAAAAAAAATAAAATAAAATAAAGACTAAATAAAAATTTAAAAGATGGAAAAGAAAAAAAATACGATTTAAAAAAAACTTGGAAAAAGATTGAAAAACCGAACCCGAACGTTCGGTTGGTTTCGGTTGTAGAAAATTTTGAAAAACCGAACCCGAACCTTCGGTTGATTTCGGTTCCACAAAATTTTGAAAAACCGAACCTGATCCTTCGGTTGGTTTCGGTTCCACAAAATTTTGAAAAACCGAACCCGAACCTTCTGGAGGTTTCGGTTTTGGAAAATTTAGAAGAAACCAAGGAGTTTAGATATGTCATTTGGAAAAACTTTTTACACAAAGAAAAACAAATTTTGCACAAGAAATATACAACACAGAAAAACTACCTTTGAAGTAATGAGCGAGTGAGATGGTTGAACCGAACCCGAACGTTCGGTTGGTTTCGCTTCTTACGTTTGAGGTTGAGAGGTAGTGTGAGGAACTGACTCTGATTCCATCATTCCTAGCCCTTGCAATATTTTATTAAACGATGCTTCTGGAAGAGATTTGGTAAAGACGTCAGCCAGTTGATCAGTGGTTCTTACGAAGTGAACTTCGACATTTCCATCTTCCACGTGATCTTTGATGAAGTGATACCTCAGTGCTATGTGTTTGGTTTTGGAGTGTTGCACTGGGTTATGACAGATCCTAATTGCACTTTCAGAGTCACAATATAAAGGGATCTTCTTCATATTGAGTCCATAGTCACGAAGTTGACTCTGGATCCAAATCACTTGGGATGTGCAGGATGCAGCGGCAATGTATTCCGCTTCGGCAGTAGACAGCGACACACACGTTTGTTTCTTGGATTGCCAGCTGACCAACTTCCCATCAAGAAATTGACAGCCACCAGTTGTGCTTTTGCGGTCGAGTCCACATCCTCCAAGGTCAGCATCAGAATAGGCTTGAACGAAGAAGCCTGAATTGGATGGATACCATAGACCTAAGGAGGCGGTTCGCTTGAGATAGCGTAGGATGTTCTTCACTGCCAGCATGTGAGGTTCGCGTGGGTTAGCCTGAAATCGAGCAAAATAACACACAGAAAACATGATATCAGGCCTCCTAGCAGTTAGATACATCAATGAGCCTATCATTTGACGATAGAGGGTGATATCGACAGCCGGTTTATCTAGTGAAGGGGTAAGTTTGGTGCCGAATGCCATTGGGACTTTGACTTTTGAGTCTCCCATCACTCCAAACTTTGCTAGGAGAGTCTTCGTGTAAGCTTCCTGATTGATAAAAATGCCTTCGGGTCCCTGTCTTATATTTAAACCAAGGAAAAAGTTAATAGGACCCATTGAGCTCATTTCAAACTTAGTCTCCATCCACTTTCGGAATTCAGCTGTTAAGCTGGGATTCGTGGAGCCAAAGATGATGTCATCGACATAAATTTAAACTATCATAAGGTGGTTACCTTCCTTTTTGCGAAAGAAGGTTGGGTCAACCGAACCTTGTTTGAATTTGGACATCTTTAAAAATTTTGTAAGCGTTTCATACCAGGCTCTCGGAGCTTGTTTGAGGCCGTACACAGCTTTATCCAGAATATAGCAATGATTTGGATATTTTTCGTTCACAAACCCAGGAGATTGCTCCACATACACAGTTTCTTCGAGTTCTCCATTGAGAAATGAACATTTGACGTCCATTTGAAAAACCTCAAAGTTTTTGTGAGCAGCATAGGCCAGAAATATTCTAACCGATTCTAGCCTAGCTACTGGAGCGAACGTCTCTTCGTAATCTATTCCTTCCTCCTGACAGTATCCCTTGACCACCAGACGAGCCTTGTTCCTTATGACATTACCTTCCTTGTCCATTTTGTTTCTAAAAACCCATTTAAGACCAACAACCGAAGCATCTGGAGGAGTTGGAATGAGGCGCCAGACTTTGTTCCTTTCAAACTCGTTCAATTCATCTTGCATTGCTTGAACCCAATCAGAGTGATCGAGGGCAGTGTTCACTGTCTTCGGTTCAACTTTTGATACGAATGAGTTAAACATACAAAATTCAACCTTTGAGAATAAGGATGTCTGTTTTGCCTTCAGTTGAGATCGGGTCAGAACCTTTTCAGATACATCACCAACTACTTGAGAGATAGGATGATCTCTGGTCCATTTGGTAAGAGGAGGGTAATTTGGATCGAAGGTTGGATCTAGTTCAGCGTTGATCATCTCTTCTGGATCAGATTGGCTATCGAAATCAAGCGTCATATCATCATGCTCTCCCTCAATTGATGAGTCTTGAGAAACATGAGGTTCAGAGGTTTCTTGTGGTGCTGGATTTTCAGGTGTTGAAGCACCTTCGTTTGGAGGGACATCTTCGGTTGGAGAGGTACCTTTGGTTGGAGTAGTAGATCTTGGCTCCCCCTGGACTTGTGAGCTTGGCTCCCCCTCGACTTGAGTACTTGGCTCCCCCTCGACTGAAGCATTGTTGGTTGGAGATTCAACAGTAGGCGTTTCTCCTTCATGCATTCTTCTTGCAGCATCTTCGACAATCTGCTTCATATGATCTATTTTGTTGTCAGCTGCACCTGCTTCTGAGAGAGAAGCTTTTTCCGGTTCGTCAAAGAGTTCCAGAAAATTTTCGTACAAATTGGCGATCGAGACTGTGACTTGGCCAGTTTGAGGAAAGATTTCCCTGGCAGTGTCATCTATGGCCTGTAGCTTCTTGACATAGCTATCATCGAAGGTCACATAGTATGTCTCTTCAATCCTCCATGAACGTTTGTTGAGGACCCTGTACGCCTTGGATGTGAGTGAGTAACCCAGAAAAATTCCTTCGTCGGCTTTGACATCAAACTTGTTGCTGTGTTCTTTAGAGTTAAAGATGAAACACCTTGAGCCAAATACGTGGAAAAATTTCACATTGGGCTTCCTGTTGTTTAATATCTCATATGGTGTGAGCGTGAAGCGCTTGTTGAGATAGAACCTGTTTTGTGTATAACAAGCAGCAGAAATAGCGTCAGCCCAAAAATAAAGAGGTAAGGAAGCGAAACTTAACATAGTTCGGGCAGCTTCACACAGAGATCGGTTTCGTCTTTCAACTATTCCGTTCTATTGTGGTGTGTATGGAGCTGAGAAATTATGACTAATTCCCTTTTCTGCAAGAAACTCTTCAAACTCCTTGTTCTTGAATTCGAGACCATTGTCGCTTCTGATGTTACGAACGACCTTCTTGAGCTGGACTTCAATTTGCTTGATAAACACTTTCAGCTTTTGAGTCACTTCAGATTTGAGCTTTAGAAAGAACACCCATGTAAATCGTGAAAAGTCATCAACGATAACAAGAATATACTTGCTACCACCGATGCTTTCTATAGATGAAGGACCACACAAATCGATATGAAGCAATTCGAGTGGCTCAACAACTTTTGTGTTGATTATAGATGGGTGACTTTGACGACTCTGCTTTCCCATTTCGCATGCAGCACACAAATGTTCTCTGTCGAACTTGAGCAATGGAAGACCCCTAACATGACCTCCAGTGACAAGTCGGTTGATATCTTTGAAATTGAGATGAGAGAGTCTTCTGTGCCACAACCAGCTTTCGTCGGATTGAGCTTTTGATAGCAGACATATGGCTGGGTTTCCTTTGATGGGTTTCATGTTCAGAGGAAACATTTCACCCTTTCGCTCTGACTTCAGAATCACTTTCTTTGTCTTTTTCTCTATGATTTCAGAACCTTCATCATCGAATGAAACTTTGAGACCTGTACCTCCAACAAGCTGAGATACACTGATGAGGTTGTGTTGAAGTCCTTCCACATAGGCCACCTTCCTTATGGTAAAATCACCATTTGTTATCATCCCATATCCCTTTATGGTGCCGAAGGAGTTATTTCCAAACTTAACGTTGCCACCATTTGCAAGAGATCTGTATTCCCTGAGCTCCTCTTTCCTCCCTGTCATGTGACGTGAGCAGCCACTGTCGATGTACCATTCTTCGTCAAACTGCTCGTCACTTATAACCTGCAAAATCTAAGAAGATTTAGGAACCCAAAGTTTCTTGGGTCCATGTGAGCTTTTCATGGGAACGGGAATAGTAAGAGAGATGTCAACTAGATATGTTCGTTTTATTAGAGTTGTTTCATCTTTCTTTTTAATGGTAAAGACTTTTATTTTGTTAGGATTGGGTTTGTTCGCTTTGGACTCAGGTTTGGATTCGTCGACCTTCTGCTTTCCCTTCTGTTCAGCTGAAGAAGGAGGTTTTTGAGAGCATGCGTGATTAGCTTTAGAGCAAGATGGAGATGAATGAGTGGAAGTAGATGAACGAGAAGAATTAGAGCGAGATAAGTTGGATGGGGAGGACTTCCTGGCTGATGACTCTAGGTGACCCTTTTGCTTTTGATCATTGGAGGGGCTAACCTTCGAGTCTTGTTCACTTTTGACTTCAGGACCGAACCTCTGCATTCGGTTGGAGTTGTTCTTGGAACCGAACCTTTGGTTTCGGTTGAAATCCTTTTCAGAACCGAACCTTTGCCTTCGGTTGGTATCTTCTTGTGAACCGAACCTTGGCTTTCGGTTGGTATTTTCTTGCGAACCGAACCTTGGCTTTCGGTTGTTGGATCTTTCATGCTTTCTTACAGGATTGTTTTCATACTTCAGATTCTTGTCTTTGTGTGAATAGTATGCATTCTGGGAGTGCCAGAATTGTTTCATTTCAGAAAGGTTTTTCCTGTACCACTTGTGCTTGGTTCACTGAAATTATCAGGTTTGTTCAAGGGTTCAGGTATGTACCTCCCTTTTCTCATCCAGGAGGTTCTTTCAGATAGGCCAACGGTTTCGTTTCCATTATCAATAGGAGCTTCCCAGAAGAACTCATCACAGCCATCAGCATTGTCTTCGTTAACAATAGCCGTGAGTTCAGCTGTTTGATGTTCGGTTACTCCAGTCACCTTGTATACCTGATTCGGAGTGGTCCTAACCTTTTGATAAACAACAGCTTTTTCTACTAGTTTCGGGGACTTTTGTTGGGACAATCTAGCGAATTCCACCGAGTTTTCAGAAATAAGATTTTTGTGGTTTTCAGTTTCATTTTTAACAAATTCTGAGCAGTCAACCGTATCCTCTATAGAAATTTCACTCATGTTTTCGTCCTCGTTAAGCTCAGATGCATTTTCAACATCGATTTTATTTTCTGAGCTTACGTTGGCGTTTAGAGAGTCAAACTTTTGTATGGTTTCGGTTCTCAGTTTAAGTCTGTCATTTTCGTCCAAAAGATTTTTGAGCATGTCCTTGTGGTCTTTGGATTTGATGAAGGACTCAATTTTGTCCAGTCCAATCATATAGGTTGGGTTGACATCATCAGACGATATCACACTCTCACAATTGTAGGCTTCGGCATCGATTTCATCCTCCTTAAATTCTAGGAAGGGCAAAATCATGCGATGGATCTTTTTGCCTATCTCACAGTCCAAGTGAAGTTGAGTAATATTGGAATATAAACGTTTAGCTATTAAACAAAAAACATTTCGTTGTTTTAACAATTTCAAATTGTCTCTCTGCAAATAAATGTTTTCGTCTTTAACTTTAACTAATTCCGACTCTTTTAACTCAATCCACATACGCCGCTCCTCACTCTTCGACGCCACCCTGCTTAATTGATCAGTTAGGTTAGAATTGGTGACTCGAGTTTGAGTTAAGCTACTATCTAGATGAGAAATTCTTGTATTAACAATTTTTAGTTCTTTCTCATATGAGGATGATGGTACTTTAGATGAAATAAAAACAGATTGTACCTTCTTTATCAGTTCATCAAGCTCATTGAACTGCTGGCTGAGTGGTTTGGCCGTAAAGCACATATCCTCCTACACCTTCGGTCCATTGCTTCCTCCATCGGTATTGTATCCCCTCATTTGAGATACGCCAGACACCATGAAGCATTTTCCACCACCGCTTTCCTCCTTAGCCATACACACCTTTCCATGGGTAGGCTTCCTCACTTCTTCGTCTTCTGAGTCAGTAGACCAAACTTCTGTGCTACCGAACTCATCGTCATTAACCGAACCCTGCACAATAAGAGCATTAATAGAAGGATTAGCGGTAGACTTCTTCTTTCTCAACTCATCCAATCTCTTCTGCAGCACGGCTTCCTTATCTTTTCCGTCGTCCTTTTCAGCCATCTTCTTAAGAACACAGTCCTTAGCATAGTGGTTCTTGCCTCCACAGTAGAAACAGCTTACTCCGGAATCGCCATCTGCCTTCGGTTCCTTCTTGAGCTCCTCAGCCTTCGGTTCATTGTTCGCTTTTTCTGAGCTGTAACTCCCCTGCCAGTTTCGGTTTTTGTTGCTGGGGAATCTCTTCTTTATGAACCTTTTAGGATTCGATACCATCATGGCATAATCCTCAGATGTGAGGTCATACTCATCCAAGTTGAGCTCTTCATCCTCCATCACGGCTTTACTTTTGGATAGGAGGGCCAACGAACCAAGACTAGAAACAACGTTCTTCTCTTGAACCACAATCTTTTCTTGGGACTTTAGAATACCCACCAGTTTCGCCAAAGAGTATGATTTAAACTGTTCATGGGCTTTGACTGTGGAAACTACTGCTCTCCATTCAGATCTCAGTCCGTTCAAGAAAGTAACCTTTTGTTCGATGAGCTTCCTTTCAATGTCGTGTTTGATCATCTTGCTGAGAAGATGATTGAAGCGATCAAACGTCTGGGTCACAGTTTCTTCGGCCCCTTGCCTGAACTCTCCAAACTCAGATAGAAGCAAGGATTGGATTGAATGTTCAAGATCTTAGTCTGTGGAATACAGTTCGCGAAGTCTATCCCATACTTCCTTCGCCGTAGTGCATGAGCTGACCAGTCTGAATGTGTCGGACTGAAGGGCGAACCTGATCAACCTCAGCGCCTTAATATTGCACTGTAATTTGTCTTTTTCATCTTGCGCAATATTCGTCACGTCCTTAAGCAGATCATTGTACTCTTTTTGTGTCTTAATGATTCTGGATGTCGCAGAATGAGAAAACGGTCCATTGATGATGGCTTCCCATATGAGATAACCATTTTCCTCCGATCCAATCACGTAATCTTCAAAATGATGCGCCCATACTTCATAGTCATGGGTGTATAAGATTGGAATCTTTGTCGTCGAACCGATGCTGTTGGAAATATTAATAGGGTTTGATTGCGTTGCGTCCATTATGATCGTAAAAACCTGTTCAAAGATCAGACTTGTAATAAAGCAGATTAGGGCAAAACAATAAATACTAAGATACGTCAATTAAGATGACGGCTCAATAAATATCGATGATTGCGGAAAACCCTAATTGAAATCTTTTTCACAGAAAAGATGTGTATCGATTACACAGCCTCCTGCTCTGATACCAATTGATGGGATTAAAACAACTTTTAATCTATGAAGATTGATTAGATCTTGAACAAGTATATGAATATGAAACAGCAAGAACGCAATAAAAATAACAAAGTAGAACGCAATATTAAGAACAAAACAGCTTGAATCAATCGTGTCGAATGATTAAATAAAATCCTTAGAAGAGCTCGATTAAGAACATCAACTGTAAAGGATTAGAAGATTACAAGAACGATTACAGGAAATATAATACTCTTGATGAATCGCTAAATCGATAATCTCTGCAATCTTAAATCTGAAATCTGAACCTAATATGCATGCAAGCATTTAACTTATATACAATACATAAAAGGCTCACGGTTGGACAGGCCCAAACCGGAGAATACAAGGCTAATCTAACGAGCCCAAAAGACGCAACATCAAAACTATCTTCAGCCCAACATAGATCTCTAGCATCCTTCAAGAAAGAGGTTATTCTTGTTAGTTCTTGTCATTTGGTACCAGAAGGGGAGTATTGTACCATGCCCTTAGGATGGTCAGGGTAACTTGGGATGAGTTCTGTATTCCTTTAGATGTTTTGCGGTTATGTCATCATCTATTTTCTTCTGGGTTGTTATTGGGAGTTGGTATTGCATTGGATTCTGCTTGGGTAGGTAAGTTATATCTCGGGTTGGTTCTCTACTATTTTCTGGGTTATCGAGGGTTGTTACATGCCTTTTTGCATGTCGGAAGTCTTCAGTAAATCTCCAGAGGGTTGTAACTTGTTGAGTGGTTTCAGCGTGCTTCGTTGTTGTTTTGGGTCCTTGTCGGGATCAATTCAGGAATATTGCTTGGAGGACCTTTGGTCATGGCTAGCGGGTTAGCTATCCAATGAAGTCAAGATTCAGTGGTTTTATCATCTGTTTGGGTATGATCGGCGGTTGGCCATGGAATAACTTTTGATTTCTAGCACTACCATTGCTCGGAGAGGAACGGTAGCAGGAAGATGGTGGTGTCAGTTGCATGAATTGTTTGATCATTGGATGTGTCAAGGGAATTGTATCTTCACATGGACTGAAGTCGGTTAGAGTTCAGTGATTCCTTGAGAATAGAAATTAGAATGGAGGTTTGTCAGTTCATGGCAAGGGTTATGGTTCTTAGTTGCAAGCATAAGAACTCAAGGAATTGGTATGGTATCATGGGAGGTGATTAAGATCATCAGTGTGGTTAAGGTCCGATGGGTATTCTTCCGGATTTTAGGAGTTAGGCAATCGTTGAGATTGGATAGTAATATAAAGGTAGTTTTGGTAAGCACATGTCGTAGGCGGTTCATGCTATATGAGGTAGATGAGTTGGGAACCCATCATTTAAGGGATAAGAGAGCTTCGTCGAATCCAAGTGGGGGAGAATCGAGCAGGTTTTCCTGAAGGCGGGAAGGGTGTGAACTAGGGAAAGTTTCACATACTGTCCAAGAGGAGAGACGCATCAAGTGGTCGTTTATATTGAGGTGGTATAAGTGATGGGTTTTGGTCATAAGTCATCCTATGTGCTCATACAAACCCTAATGCTTGGATCTAGGTTTCTCTATTGTACATGCTTTGAATCTAAGACTATAAACCCTAATTCTAGCATATGGAAATCAATATTAACATATAATTAGGTTTAAGATATTACCTTGATTGTTATGTAGCAATAACAATCCTAATTCCTCCTTGAATTAGCTTTGGAAGGCTTAGAGTCACAAGTGTCACTCCTCTAATGGCTTACAAACACCATAAGCAAGTGGTGAAGGTATAAAGAGAGAGGAGAGGTGTTAGAATTCGTCCCTAGGACTTCTTGGGAAGGGTTAGACGAATTCATGAGCCTTAGGGGGTTTATATAGGTGTAAAGATTATGGTTTTAGTCCTTATCCTTATCTAGTTGCTTGCCCACCAAGCAACCATAAGATAAGTCTTAGAAACCCTTATCCTAGTCGAATTCTAAGGCATTATCTCCTTAAATTCGTTCACCCTATATATAAGATAATCCTTACCTTATTTTGTAACTATCACATAATTACAATTTAGCCCCTCTAGTTTAATTAATTACACTTGATCACAAAATTAATTCTTAATTAATTATTGACCAATATTAATTAAACAAATATGATTTCTCCTTTAATATATTATCCTTATAACATATTAATAAATCATAATAACCTCTCTCTCTATTTATTTCTCCAATCAAGTTGCTTTGGTGAAGGCAACCCAAAAGGACCATGCACCATCGGGTCAAGTACATACCAAAATAGTAATGGACTTAGACACTAATCCAACAGTCTCCCACTTGGATAAGTCTAACAACTATTATGCGTATGACTTCGGTTCCCGATCTGCAATCGTAGCTTTCCAAAGCCGCTGTCAACTCTGATCATATCAGATACGCGTGTCCTTAGATAAGGGATCATATATTCCTCCATTCTAGATATCATATGAGACATGATTTCAAATCAATATTTTTGTACTATATCTCAATTTCCGATTTATGACGACTGACTAATTGAACAAATCAAATTAGCCCTAGCCCGGCCAAGCATTTACGTTTGTCATCACTAAATCATCGAGGGGCCTAAAAGATATCGCTTTTATCCTGCCTTGGATAAAAGGAACGGATAAACTTTGATACAATGCTCGCTTGCACTTACAAACCGAATCACCTACACCAATATGTTTTATAACACCAAGTTACTAGTGCGTTTACATATTATCAATGTGCAACCAATTTGCAAGATACAACTCACACATCTCGGTTTCAAGAATATAAGATGTTATCGTCTCACCAATCACTCGTGATACAATTCATGGAGTGATCCAAGTGAGCGTGGGTTTAATCCAATGCTCAAATCACATTTATAAGCACTCATGAACGTTGCAGCAAACATTTGCTTATGTCTAATGCTCTTTAGACAATCCACACACCAATTCACGACAGTCTTCATTCATATCTACTTCCAACATATGAACGACTGTGGCCCGTTTGAATAATTCGATTATTCTTAATAAACTCAATTATTCTGGAAGTCAAAACATGCAAAGTGAAACACAAGAATAATACTAATCCCATATGGCCTCAAACCTTTGAGTATAAATAAAACACCTTTTATTTATCACCATATCGATTACTCATTATTTTTCGTTTCGGTTAATCAACTTCTTAATTGAATTATTACACTTGTCCCATGCTCCTAGCATGCACATACTGTTTACTCATGGTTCTTACTTTCTGAAATAGATCACATTGGACACATTTCCAATCATTCTCATTTCACAACTCCAAATCCATTTTTCATAAGTTTAAGAATATCAAATTCTTGCCACTTATAGAATATGCTTGATTCTAACATTCTATGCAACTATCCTTTTGTAATGTCACTGCACCAAAGTCACAAAGACTATTGCCAATGATATTACAAAGTCCTCTATCGGAGATTGTTACAAGACTATTCCTTAGATATGATGTCTCTCACTCAAAGTACATTCCTTTGAACATCCTTTTGAATAAAAGTTTCTAATCTATACATAGATTTTTCAATATTCAATTCCCAATATGGATACATATCCATATTTTCCATATGACAACTTATTCTTAATAGAATCTTGTCTATTCATAATAATGTCGATATGGTCCATCCAATACGGAAACATTTCCATATTTTCCAATACTATACTTCCAACTACTCACAAGCGACCAATTCTCGTCGAACTTTGGATTGTCCTTTGATAGTTGTTTAATTATTTTAGTCAAAACCGATTCTAGTCCTTTTTCCCTCTAAATGCGCTAGACATTTGGAAAAATTTAGAATGGTCAAACATTAAAGCATTTTCAATCGATCCTATACCCGAAGCGTATGGGATACGACGCATAATGTTTTATTTGCTATGTTCTCAAAATTCGAATATTGAAGAGGGATGCCGTAATCATAATCGAAATTTTAAGAACACACTTTGTACCTTTGACTAAATTTTATTAACATTTCTCAAACTAAACCTTTAGATTTGAAATGAAGCATAATATTCTCTCCCTTAATTATTGCAAAACAACTCTTCAACTATTGCGACTTTGCAAAGTATGACTCTTGTTTTCTATAATTAATATTGCTAACCTTGCAATACTTTCCTTAATAATCATACAATCATAACTTTTATGCTCCCACTATCTTGATGATTATTATAAAACATAATACGTATGCTCCCACTAGCTTCGACATGTATTCATAAACATCTTAACTTTCAGAAAAACAATGCTTATTGAATTTCTTAAGTTCATGTTTCTAATATATAGTGCTTTGATAATCTTTTATCAAGGTTTCTGGAACTTTTACACATTTGCCTTCGATAGTTTATATGTGTGTCTAAACAATTAAGAATAATTGCCAAACCTCACAATTCAAATTATGGAAAGGGATACCGTAACCATAATCGAATTCGAGAATGCAATTTTACAATCACTATCTTCTTAAAATCTTTCTTAGTGAAAGCATTTCCTCACAATCATTTTCATGAAGGAGGAAATCTTATGACACTTAGATTTTAATGGTGTATGTGTTCCTATCCATGTGAATTTTTCAAAACCAAAGTTTACTACAAATTCAAACTCATATGGACCGAACTTTCTTAATCTTGATTTCTTGCCTTATGGTAGCACAACTGCCCACCATGTCTTCCAAGTAGTTAAGCAGCTCACCCTTTCCTATCAATGTACCTTTCATTGATTAAGGTGCTTTGCCTTTTATGCGTTCAAAATGAGAACTCATAGAACTCTCATGCATAATTAACTCGATTGGATTGGCACAGAATCAAAATAATGTCATCACGATAGGTTGCAAACCTTAACTCGTGTGCTAGTGATGATCGATAAGGTTTATTTGATTTGTTCTTGAAACTTTTCAAGACTATAAAGACTCCCACTGAGTCTTTGACATATGAGATTCTCTTGTCAAAACATTTCTTGACAAACAAATACTCAAGCGTTAGTGTAGCTTTTATCAAAACACTTCATAAATTGGTCCTAGTTGGTCTTTGTCTTATCCAAGACATCACAACTTACCACATTTAATGAATGTTATAAACCTTCTTAATACTTTTCACTCATTGTCGCAATCTTAACTCTAAGACTTGTTTTGGAACGAAGTATGATTGACTTCTTGATTTGACCATTTCTTCAATCTTTGATTCCTCTTCTTGGACATACAATTGTACCAAGACTCACTTAGAGAATCAATTGAGATATGGTTCTTAATCATTAAGACCTATCATAAAGCATAAAAGCTACTCTCCCTTCTTCTTAGAATGGAGAAACTTTTATCTTTCTGCCTACTAGATTCTTCTTATTCGTTCTGCTATTGATCTAAACCCTTTAATCTATTCAGAATTACACCTAATCTTGTAAGTATAATCATATTTACTAAGCCTTTAGTAAGTCATGACGAATATCTTTGTTACTCTTATGGTGGACTTTGATCAACACACAACTTTGTGTTCTCGATCTCCTAGTCCTTCACTTGACACTTTGTCAATGAATCAGTCTAATTTCCAAATACGAAATTTCTCATTCATCGTGCATCCACGTTGCATGATTCCAAGTTTCATTCCAAATGAAACTTGGGCGATGAGAAACTCTCCCTATTTGGTAAATTTTCGACTTTTCCATAAACACCATATATAAGAATCATATCCATTTGTTGTAGAAATATGCAAACACCAATTTTCATAACGATTTCATTGCAAGGAAATAAATAAATAAATAAGTCAAACGAAAATTTATTTTATTTATAAAAGCAGCGGAAAACATTTGTCCTTACAATGCAACTCATTGAAAAACTTATGCTAATACATCTTTCTTAGCAATCTAATTCTAACTCTAAGTAGTAGCTCAAGAATCTAATCTTCGAGAAACGCGATCGAAATCCATTCCTTCACGGTTAGATTCTGCTCACTTCTTCCCTTAAGCTTCCTTTCTTTTCTTCGATCCTACATAACATCAATTGTAATCTTATTACATTATGTATTCAGAATCTAGAATAGGAGCTTAAAAGAGTTAGTCAATGGATTTTACCTAAAGCAGAGCCATACATTTTGACTCTCCCATCTCTTTGATCTCTTAGGTAAGTTGGGCAGCTTCGTCTCCAATGCCCCTTCTCTTGGCAATATAAGCAAATTGACTCTTTTGGAACTACTTTAGACATTGCCTTTCTCTTATGATCAAACTTTTCGATCATAGCACGTCTTTCGTTGCCATTGTCTATATCCATAGAGGTCTTGAATGCAGATTCACCAATCAACTTTTCTTTTCCATTGCGCCAAACCATTGCTGATTCAGCAGCAATAAGCATATAGGTGAGATCTATAAGGGTCACGTCGTGGTTCATCATATAGTACTCTCTTACGAACTCACTATATGCGTTAGGAAGTGACTGAAGAACCCAATCAACAACCATTTCTTCACAGACAATGGATCCTAACATTCTTAACCTATCAATGTGCGACTTCATCCCTAGGACGTGTGCACACACGGACTTTCCTTCTTTATGTTTACTTGCCAAAAGGGTTTGAGTGATCTTGAACTTTTCAAGCCTTTGGTCTTGTGGGTTAGGGAGAATAATTGGAGGAGGTAGAGGAAGTGAAGCATGATTTCTTGTTCCTCGATCAAATCGTGGAATATCATCTTCATGTGGAATGCTTGTTCCACGGGATTTGGGAAGACCATAGTTGTCGAACTTTGACATCTACAAAACGAGAGAAATACGAATTCAAGTTAGTTGATTGATTGAGTCCTTAGTGACCCAAATGAGATACTAAGGCTAGGACCCAACACAATATTCTACAACTCGGGAGAGGGATGTCGTAACCCTAATTGAAGAATATTTGAAGGTAAGTGAATGACGATTCACTAATTTCCACCACGAATAACGAAAAAGAAATTTAAGTTTTAAACCTATGAAAACTCCTAGATCCTTTGAGATTCATTGAACATTTCAATGGCATGTTTAAATCTCGATATGCCCCTCTTGTTTGTGACTGGGATGCCGAGCATCACAAAGCGGGTGTGAATAACCATGCAAGCTACATGGTGCCCTCACATGTTACAGTTACCTATTCGATGTGCCGGTAAACCACACACGCTCCACCGAACTATGACAAACATTGAGTCACCCTTTGCTACCTTTGCTTAGAACCATTTAGTGTGTCGGTTAACCACACACGCTCCTCTAACGTCTTAGCAAGGGCACAAAGTGTAATTTTATGGAATTACATCAATTCACTTTTCCTAAGTAACTAAGATTGGGAATTTTATGAAAACATTTAGTTACTTTTATATTTCATTATACTTATAATGGAAGGTTTTTTCCTATCCTACCCGTTCGGCTAACGACCCTCCACTGGTCAAGAGAGCGGTGGGTAAGAGTGGATACCCATTCAATCGTCATTTTATAGGCAATTTCCTTAAACACCCTTTATAGACCCGCTTCGTGAATGAGGCCTACTAACGGTAAGACTGACTTTTACTCATACATATATATAATATTAGACTTTTAATGTTATATATAGTATAGGGTGTATTTTACACCTTTTAAAATACTAGCTGGTCTAATTTAACAACTATACTTTTAATTCAATTAAATTGTAAACCTAAACTTTTATGGATTTATTAAACCTCTTTTAATTATACACCTTAATTAATTAATTAATAAAACCATAAGGATGTGATTTAAACTTTTTCAAAACTATACTAGAGTTTTAGAATTTAACATTCCTAATTAAACTTTTAATCAACTTTTAAATTCCAAAACTTGAGGGCATGTTTTGAAACATTTCAACACATTAGGGTTTCAACTATTTAAATTTCAAAACTACAAAACTACTGGGTTCAAATTTAAACTATAAAACCTAAAGGGAAAAATATGAAACTTTTCATCACAACAAGGATCAAATAACAAATAATCTAAATTAACATTTAATCACATAATTATCCATATTTGATTTATTTAATGATTTCTTGCAAAACAATTTATCAATTTACTCAAAATAATTAATCAATTATCTTATAAGGAAACAATTATCTTATTAATTGATAAATATCTTCAATTAGATCAAAATTATAGTCAAATATATCATATAATCGGATTAATATTTATCTAACATGATAAGGTAACTATCCTAATACAAAAACAACAAGAAATCCCGAGATAAGCTCTATCTAACGAGTTGACTCGTTGAGTCAAGCCTAGACTCGTCGAGTCACCTTGGACTCGGCGAGTTCAGTCATGGACTCGGCGAGTCCAGCCTCCAAAACACCAAAAATCGAATTTTTTTTAGATATACAATGCATCAATACAATTGAAAACAAGCTAGGCTCTGATACCACTAATGGGTTTTGGTCATAAGTCATCCTATGTGCTTATACAAACCCTAATGTTTGGATCTAGGTTTCTCTATTATACATGCTTTGAATCTAAGACTATAAACCCTAATTCTAGCATATGGAAATCAATATTAACATATAATTAGGTTTAAGATATTACCTTGATTGTTATGTAGCAATAATAATCCTAATTCCTCCTTGAATTAGCTTTGGAAGGCTTATAGTCACAAGTGTCACTCCTCTAATGGCTTACAAACACCATAAGCAAGTGGAGAAGGTATAAAGAAAGAGAGAGGAGAGGTGTTAGAATTTGTCCCTAGGACTTCTTGGGAAGGGTTAGACGAATTCATGAGTCTTAGGGGGTTTATATAGGTGTAAAGATTAGGGTTTTAGTCCTTATCCTTATCTAGTTGCTTGCCCACCAAGCAACCATAAGATAAGTCTTAGAAACCCTTATCCTAGTCGAATTCTAAGGCATTATCTCCTTAAATTCGTTCACCCTATATATAAGATAATCTTACATTATTTTGTAACTATCACATAATTACAATTTAGCCCCTCTAGTTTAATTAATTACACTTGATCACAAAATTAATTCTTAATTAATTATTGACCAATATTAATTAAACAAATATGATTTCTCCTTTAATATATTATCCTTATAACATATTAATAAATCATAATAACCTCTCTCTCTATTTATTTCTCCAATCAAGTTGCTTTGGTGAAGGCAACCCAAAAGGACCATGCACCATCGGGTCAAGTAGATACCAAAATAGTTATGGACTTAGACACTAATCCAAAAATAAGTGGGAGTTTAGGAAACTTCCAACCGCTGGTCGACATCTTCTTTATTATGTATAATAGGTTTTTGGTTGATTTCAAGTTGAAGGCTTCAGATTCAAAGTATGACCCAAACACCTGATTAGATGCAGTTGGGTGCAGGTGTCAGCTCAAGGTGAGTGGGGTGTAATGATTTGGGTATGGTTAGGCCATGGATGGTAACCGTGGTTAGATGAAGTGTTGTATGACTACTATAGGATCATAGCATTCATCCGTTTGAAGTAGATAATCATTGGAGGTGGTCATGAGTTTAAAGGGGGAATCAGTTCGTGCCATGGGCAATCCGGCCAGGATTGCCAAGGAGTATTTCTCTGTTTTGGGTTGAGGATCATTAGGGTCCGAGGCTGAGTCAGGCCTGTGTAACTCTAGGCGGGTAGGACTCGTGAGTGAGGTTGGTCCGTGGTTTAGTTGGGTGGAACCCCTGGGTGAGGCCTGTGTGATTATGGAAATGCAGGTGGGACTTGGTAGAGACCGTTGGGTAAAGGTTTTGAGATCTTGAGCTACAGGATTAAGTGGTTGGTCAGTATGTGACGCTGAGAGGTTTTCAGGCTGGGTAGCTTCGTGATTTGGGAACCTGGTAGTGAGACCAGGTGTGAGACTGGTAGTATTAGCTATGGTTAGGAATCTTGATATCTCGGTCTAGCAAGGGGTGGTTGTTATCGAAAGGTCATGACTGAAATGCAAATGCAGATCTGTGGATCTTGGGCTATGAGTTGAGTATCGGGTTGGTTTCTCGAAAGGATCTCAAGTTGAGTATTGCAAGATTTTTGTGCAGGATTTTCGTATAAGTGGAATAAGGATTGGGGTATCAATATGTCGAGGGCATCAGTTGAAGGGCTCAAGGGTAATGAATGGATTCAAATTTGATGATGGATCTAGCTCTCGTGATTGTGTTTTGGATTGGTTTTATTGGTGAAGGGCATCCAGATAAGCCAAGGTGGTCTTATTGATTTGGAACTTGTGTGTGGAGTAGCTTGCTATTCGGAGGTGATGTTAGGTCACTTGTATTTAGGATTAGATAATCTCAGAGTAAATGATTTGATCATGTTGTGTAGCTCTCGTATGAGTATAACCGTTGCAGGGATGAGCCTCCTACTCAAAGGATTATCTGAGCCTTTGCCAAGAATAAGTGTTCTGCATAGATAATTAGTTTATGATCGTGATTTCTAATGGGAATCTCAAGTATCAGAAGTTGAGTAGTCAGTTGGGAAATTAAGTAGGATGGATTCAGCAATGGTTTAGTATGGGCGGTCAGTCAGGGAGTCACACCATCTCGAGTCTTCAGATTTCAGATTGAGTAGTTGTGGTTAATTCGCAAGGGTTATTTTCAGATTGTGAAGAAGATTCGTTCATCTGCGGGTTGGAGAGCCCTACAAGGGATTAGTTTTGGTTGATTTAGGAAGGTTGTGGTATGCTCGGGGTTGTAGCCATGTGGCTCAGGTTGTTTCACTTGCCAGGATTAATAAGAATGATTTCAAGGATGAAATCTAATTTAAGTGGGGCAGAGTTGTGACGCCCTGTTTCATATCATTTCCATTTCAGGGTGGTGATCAAGGATTTAGGGTATTAGATGATCCAGTTATTCTTTTTGTGTTATGGAGTTAAAGGGCAGTTCGGTAATTTTTTAGCTTGGGTTTCAGGATATGGTAAGAAAAGTATGAATTGATTAAATCATAGAGCTTCTTGTTACCTTTTCATGGATATATGGATCGTCAAAATTGGATGTATATCGAAGAAGTTATGGCCTTTGGAATGTGTAGGGTTTTAAGGGAAACCCTAGTACGCGTGGCGTACCTAGGGAGTATGCGGGGTGTACTACTACGGAGGAGGATACATGAAGCCTAGTATTGATTACATAGAGCGTAGTGCGAGGTCTCATCAGGAATGTGAAGCCTCGTATGCTGGCAAACGGGGAGTACGCGGGGCATACGTGGAGAAATAAGAAACCCAAATTTTTTGTATGGAACCCTATATAAACACATTTAGTATTTAGGGTTGGCCTCTTTACCAGCTTCCAAGTCCCCAAAACCCTAGAAATTGTCTCTAAACCTCCATGGTTGTGATTTTGAGCTCTTGATGTGCATTTTCATGTTTTTGGGTCATTTCCATGAAGATGGAGCTTCATGTAAGGTTATGAATTAAGGATGAGCTTATGGATCTGGATTATGTTCTTCATTTCCAGCTTGTGTGAGGTAAAAAGTTTTGATCTTGTCCATTGTTAGCTTAGATCTCCTTTGTTTGAGTTTTGGAACCATTTTGGTCCCATAGATGAGATCTTGTGGATTATTATCATTTCTGAAGCTTAGAGTTGCTACTGTTGGTGTTCTTTTGGTCCTAGAGTCATAAATTTGTCATATTTGAGGCTTAGAACCATCCATGCATGTGTAATGGCCATTGTTGTGGAAGTAGAAGTTATATTTCGAGATTGGGTTCGTTTGGGTCATGCAAAGTCACCAAGTCAGTAAATTTATGGTCTAGACGATGTTTACGGCTTAGATCTATGGTTTCGACTTCTAGAGTTAAGTATTAAGAGCTTAATGTCGATAATGGATTAATGGAGGAGTACGTTGGGCGTACAAGTCTGTACGTGCAACATACAAGCCATATTGCATGTATTCTTAGAATATACCTGAGTACGCCCTACATACTCAGTCAGGAGGGTTATGATTTTGGGCTTCGTGTTGGGTTTCCTTTTGGGCTTGGGTGTTTGAGTTCTTAATCGGCCATCTAAGTATAAGAGTCTTGGACCAGGAATTTTGGTTAGGAATTAGTGTAAGGCCAATGTAAGGGGGTTTGGGCCCAATTTGGAATATTTGGTCATATTTGGGCCTTGGTTGGTTATTTGATTTTGGGGCCTTTTAGATTATGAGTTGGGCCTTGGTCTTGGACTAATCTAGGTTAGGGTAAAATGGTATTTTTAACCCCGAGTATAGATTTATGGTCATGATTTGAAACCCAATTGTTAATTCGATGATGTTCCGAAATCAGTAGTTCAGGAAATTTGTCAATCAACAGCCAATGATCGCTTGTGTGTTTTGGCAGTGTGAGGTGAGTCTCCTCACTAGATTTAATGGGTCGTAGGCACCAATGTCGGCCCATGGTTTTATGTTAGGAAGCTAGATGTATGCTGAACTCTTGTGCATGTTATATGATGATATGTTTACGGGGCAAGGCCCGATGCCAGGCGAGGCTTGAGGTGGTTATATTACGTTGATTATTAGTATTTGTCTTATGATTACCGGGTGAGGCCTGATGCCGGGCGGGGCCCAATGACTGTATGGTGTTCTATAGTCTTTGTGATTATTGCATGTGCTAGTATGGTTATATGTCAATATGATTATATGGTTATATGGTAATGTATGTATCAGGTAGGGTCAATGACGGATAAGGCCTGAAGACTAGGACATATGCTAGGGTTTAGGATCATTTTATGTGTTAGCATGATTATGTGATATTTTGTATGTGTCTGGTGGGGAGGCCGAGAGACAAACAAGGTCTAAAAGTAATATATCTGTAATCCGAGCAGCGGCTCGATGCTGAGCGAGACTTGATGTCAGGCGGGGCCGGTAGCCGACTGGGACTCGAGACCGGGCGAAGCCCCATGGAGGGAATGGGCCCAGTATCTGATTTAGTTATGTGTAGTATGTGGTATCTCGGGTAACTGACTAAGGTTTGTGATTATGGTTTTCAATTTATGTTTCAGGAACTTCGGTTTTCAAAGGAAAAGATCGGGTTGACTACATGGCGCACACTTTATGTTCCACATTTGACTTGTTCTTGGATTTATACTCTGATTATAATGTATCAGTTTTATTTAAAAAAGTAATTGATAATTCTTCTTCTACAAATAAACGAAATTTTATGTCAATATTGTGGGGACGTTACAGAGTCAAAGGGTAAAATGTTAAATGGATAATTTTAGACTTATTTCATGAATTATGGTTTTTAGTTCGACATGTGTTAAGCAAAAATAAACTAGATATAAGTATGGGGCTTGTCAATACCTTTCCGTGGATATAAAGATTGCCAAAAACGGAGTTGAAATGAAGAACGTATGACTGTTTGAAGTTGGAGTGAAATTGGGTGAAAACCCATTCTTACGAGGCGAGAAGTATTTCTCACGGCGTGAGAGTGCTCATGAGGTGAGAATATATTCTCACAATATGAGAACTATGCTGCCCAAATCCCATGAAATTTTTAGGTTTTCAAGGTATTTAAAGGTAAGGATACATGTTTTAGGGTATTTTCTTAGCCTCCATCATATCAAGAACCTCATAGGACAAACCCTAGCCTCTATTTCCAAGATTTTGAGCCTCCCTTCTCCTTGAAGCTTGGCAATTGGAGATCTCAACTCTCATCTACCTTCTAGACCTTTTCAAGTTATAAAGTTCCAAGATTTATTGCATATTTATCTTGGATCTATTTGTATTTGGTGCTTTGGCCCATTTTAATGAGTTTTTAGTGAGAGTTGGAAATAAAGTTTGCAACTATATTACTCTCCAAGGTCCCTAGAGCATTGTATGTTTCAGATCCGGACTCCAACACCCTTTTGACCAGTTTAGAATGTCTTCTTGGACCACATGGGCTAGGAAATTTTGATCTTTTGCCTTTCCTTTCAGCCATTTAAGTAGTGACAACCCGAAGTTGTTCCATCGTCGTAACCCGTTCCGCCCGTAAAATCCGTCTATAGCAATTCGTTCCGATTTTGTTTTTGGGCTAAGTTATTTAAATTTATATGTTTATTATAATATCATGAGTGTCCAAGCTCCCTAGAAACTCATGTAACGGCCCAAATTATTAATTTGAAAATTTTTAAAAAAATCGGCCCCGTCGGGTTACGACAACTTAATCGGGTGCGACCAAAAGCCCCGTTTAATGTCGGTATCGGGTAGAATTCCACCGTGTCCCAAACCCAAACCATATATAAAGTTGATTAAGCCTCATTGGAAGCTTTTTCACTCTCTCTCTAACCTCTCTCCTCAAATCCAATCTAAGGGTCCAAAATCATCAAATTAAGGCTCCAAATCATCAAGGTAACTACCCTAACTCTTGGATTAGCATCTTTAACCTTCAATTTCTTGTTCAAATCATGATTTAGGACCATAAACATGTGTTTACGGCCGTGGAACATTCTTGTGCCGTGAACACATATAAGTGGGGTTTTTGAGCCTTAAGACCCTTCCAAACCACCTTTGGAGCTTATTCTTTTCAAAACGTCGGTATCGAATCGTGTAACGAACAATAACTAAACTGTTTTTATATAAGAAACTATGGGATTTTCTTGAATAACGTCTTTTTCAGAATTCACCAGCTTTATGCTGATTTTCAAACTGCTTGTATTCTCAGGTCAGCATTAGACAGGTACACCGTCATCTTTTGGAGAAGACGAAGCGTTTGGAAGACTCGTATTTGCTTTTGTTCATATGATATATATGTATAACCTTTGTAATTCTTTGTTTTCAAACAATGTAAATATTTCTATGTAATGTAATGTGTTTACTATGCTTACTGTGTACATTGGTTGCGATATTCATGACGTCCTCCGCCCTAGAACGTTTCCGCCTTCGGTTTCGGGGTGTGACAGATTGGTATCAGAGCCCTTGTTTATAGTGAAGTAGTATACCAAACCTTACATGGTATAAGACTATAAACACTAAGGGGCCTAAGTGCTCTGAGCTAAAAGTATACCTTAAAATATAAGTATTTTCAAAAGTATACAAGTATACCTAACCGTCGAAATCCGTAACTACAAGTAGAACAAAACATAAGTAAATGGGTGTTGTATGCTGCGGTTAAACCTGGGTAGCTATGTAGTCGTGTCTAGGATCAATATAGCCTGACCACTTTATTCATTCAAGACATGGCCAACATGTGCTTGGGAGTGACTGTGGTATGTAGCATGCCTAAAACTTACCCAATACCCCAAACAACTAGCCGTCGTTGCAACGAATCATGAAATACTATGGGAGTATTTCTCGAGCCAATCCGTTGTAGAAATCCTCATTCAAGCATTGTTCCTTGATCATTCCCTTAGCGCTAATTTATATGCTTTGATAACTCTTTCCTGCTTTATCGCTTAATAAAATTTTATATCTGTCTTAATGAGATATCCCTTGTTTCATATCTCTTGGTTCAATTCAGAGGACTTATGATCCTCTCTTTCCTGGTTATTCTAGATCAAGATGCCTCCTAGGAAAAGACCCAGCTCAAAGAATAACAACCCTCCGCCACCACCACCTCCTCCTCAATTTGATCCTATCGTGTTCCAAACAGCTGTTGTTGCCGCAGTGGCAGCCACCATGTTTCTCATAAACCCCAGTGGTTCAGGGGGTGGTACCTAAATCCAAAACCAGGAAGGTAATCAAGGACACTGGAAGGAGTGTTCTTGTAAAGACTTTATGAACGCAAAACCCACATTCTTCGATGGCACAGGGGGTGTCATTTCTCTAACTCGGTGGTTAGAGAAAATCGAATCTATCTTCGAGATCTGTGCCTGTTCAGAATCTGACAAGGTGAAATTCGCCGCCTACACATCCAGATTCGATGACCTGGCATTACTCTGTTAGGGAATGGTTACCCTGGAGAGTAAGAAGGTTGAGAGGTTCATCTGGGGATTGACCCAGCCAACCAAAGGGAACGTTTTAGATGCGAAGTCGGATACCTATGACAGTGCCAAATGCCTAGCGCAACCTTTGATCGACCATAGCGATGACCTAGAGGAAGCGGCCACCACTCCTGAGCCGACAGAGAAGAGTGGTGAGAAAAGAAAGTTTTGGAAGAAGAAGAAGAAGATTCAGACTTCCCCGGAGTCCTCGAAGAAACAACAGATAGTGGCAGTCTATGCTGCCACTACCCCTGTTCTTGTTTCTGTTATTGGTTCCTCAACCCAGGCACCTATCACCGGATATGCCGGTATGTTTCCGTGGTGCAATAGGTGCAGTTACCACCATCGTATCCTTAGCCCATGTCGTGTAAAGTTTTGTAAAAACTGTGGCCGGGAAGGTCACCTCGCGCGAAGCTGCAGAGCACCAACCCAATCAACTAGTCAAGCTTCCGGAGTGAGTATTGGTCAGGCCCGCTATAGTTGTGGATAAGTCAGACATTACAAGCGAAGCTTCCCTAAGGCAGCAACATCTGGCAACACCGGGCGAGTCCTAGCTATAGGATAAAATGAAGCAGCCACCGACCCCACCGTTGCCACAGGTATATTCCTCCTCGATGAATCTTAAGCCTGTGATCTTTTTTTTTATTCTAGTGCTGAAAGAAATTTGCTAACTATCCATACAAACAGCTTTCTAAACTTAATCCTTCGCTAGTAACCGAAACGTGTACCATCAAGATGGCTAACCAGTGAGAAAGCGAACGCTAACGTCATACCCATAGGTTGTATCCTTAATCCGGACGATTATTCTTTTCCATTCGATCAAATGGCAAACCTTTCATGAAATGCTTTGATGCTATCATTGGCATGTAATGATCGGGTCTCATTCATGCTGTTATTCTTGGTTTCGAAAAGGTCGTCCGTCTAAATATTTCCTCTGAGCCACTTCTCATGATCTTCGGCAACAAACCAAAATCCAACCTTCGCATCATTTCGTGCATCAAAGCTCAAAAAGTTTCCCTGAAGGGAGTGTCATGCATTCCTCGTCCGTGTGATCATCGGGAAACGGGAAGTCTGCAACTCTTTCCCTGATGTCTTTCCCAAAGATTTCCCAAGAACTCCTTCCGAACATCTAATCGAGTATCGCATCGACCTAATCCCTAGAACTATCTCGTAGCCAAACCTCCGTAATGATGATGTGTCCAAGTCAGCAGTCAGGGCTCGATATGGCGACTACGAGTTAGTAGTGGTGCCCTTCAGTCATACCACTTTCCCTGGTCATGTAGTAAGCAAAGCAGTCATACCCGTAGACCCTTCCAAAAATCAAGGCGATAAAGACTTAGTCGGCACCGAAGATACCCATAGAAACCCGTCAATTATTGGGTCCCGCCGGCTATTATCGCAGACCCACCTAGAAATTTCTTTCAGAATCATCAAAACCTTAGCTACTCTGCCACATGAAGATATACCCTCTTGTTGGAGCTTATGTCCTGTTGAAGGTCTTATCCCAAAAAGGCATGATATGCTTTGGGAATGCGCGGAAAACTTCACCCGTGATACATCAGACTTTTCAAAATCTCCGCCAGAATCGGAACAGTGAACTACAAACTTCGGCTATCTCAAGGACTTAGTAGTATCCATCCTGTCTTCCACGTCTCAAATCTTTGGAAGCGCCTGCCCAACGAAATCCTAGTAATCTCTTTGATGATATCGAAATCAACGAAAGACTGAACCCCCATGGAAGAACAAATTGAGATCATGGATCGAGAGATCAAATGTACGAAACGAAGCCGCATCCCGATAGTGAGGGTTCGCTGGAATGTCAAGCGGAGACCCGATTCCACTTGGGAGCCTAAAGACCCGAAGCATTAGATTCATCCATACCTCTTTTCAATTCATGATCTGTATCTTAATCTTTGAATTTCGGGACAAAATTCCCTCTAACGGGGGGATAATGTGACAACCCGAAGTTGTTCCATCGCCGTAACCCGTTCCGCCTGTAAAACCCGTCTATAGCAATTCGTTCCGATTTCGTTTTTGGGCTAAGTTATTTAAATTTATATGTTTTTTATAATCTCATGAGTTTCCAAACTCCATAGAAACTCATGTAACAGCCCAAATTATTAATTTGAAAATTTTTAAAAAAATCGGCCCCGTCGGGTTACGACAACTTAATCGGGTGCGACCAAAAGCCCTGTTTAACGTCGGTTTCGGGTAGAATTCCACCGTGTCCCAAACCCGAACCATATATAAAGTTGATTAAGCCTCATTAGAAGCTTTTTCACTCTCTCTCTAACCTCTCTCCTCAAATCCAATCTAAGGGTCCAAAATCATCAAATTAAGGCTCCAAATCATCAAGGTAACTACCCTAACTCTTGGATTAGCATCTTTAACCTTCAATTTCATGTTCAAATAATGATTTAGGACCATAAACATGTGTTTTATGGCCCTGGAACATTCTTCGGCCGTGAACACATATAAGTGGGGTTTTTGAGCTTTAAAACCCTTCCAAACCACCTTTGGAGCTTAGATATGGCTTATAGACTTAGTGGAATGGACTTAGAACACCTTAAACTCATTATTAGAGGAGTAAACATGAGTTTACTTCCCAAGAACATGCTTGGGCCGTAAAAACCCATTCATGGGTAGTAACCTCCTTCTAAGGTGTTAAATTGCCACTTACACACCTCCTAAGCCTTGAACAAAAATCTAGAAGCAACCACAAACGAATTAGAAGCATTAAACTTGATTAAAACCCTTCCTTTAGGAGTTCACAGCCGTAAACCCTCCAAGAATGGGTTCCTGGGCCGTAAACTCCTATAAATGGGTTAAATCGTGCCCTAAATTCACCCTTGGCTTGTAAAATGACTTTGAATCATATGTGATTGACTTAGCACCAGCAAAACATATAAGGAATGAGTATAAGGGAGCTTACGGTCATAAACTCCTAGTTTACTGTCGTAAACTCCTTTAAGTGGTCCATGTGGTGGCTTAATCCCTTTCCAATGATCTATAACCAAACCTAGCATCACCCCTAAAATGATATAAGGCCATTTAACACTCTAGAACACCCCACCATGAGTTTACGGCCGTAAACTCATGTGGAGTGGGTCATTAGGGCCGTGAACTCTCTTGGGAGTTTACTCCTGAAGAGTAAACTCCATATCCAAGCTATATGTGTCCATATATGTCACCCGGGTCCCTCCAAACACTTGTAATAAAGTGTTTTCGCATCTAGAAGTGTATGTCCTCAACTAATTAGTATTTCAAGTCTTAATTAGATACAAATGTGTATCTTTTCATATTACATAGGAAACCTTGTGCGTTTGCAAGCCCTGATCTGAAGTTTAGGATCCAAACTGACGCGTTCCTCAACCGGTAAGTTCATACCCCTACTTTTTTTCCGTGTTTTTCAAATGTTTTCAGGGGGGAATACAAGCAAAAGTACAAGGAAATCTTGTACTTAAACTAATTATTTTCAGTTCAAATGTTTCATAAATTGTATGCTTTTATTATCAAAATCGTATTAACCAATGGTTCGAATTGCAGAGTAAACTTTCAGACTATATGTGAATTCCTTTATAAAGTTGTTATAATCTATATTACATATTATAATTTGCAAAGGAATCATACTAATCATAAACTAAGATTAATACTAATAAAATACGTCCTAGAGTAGTTACAGAACGAATACGAAAGTACAACTAGGAACAGTACGAATACGAAAGTACAGTTAGGATAGAACAAATATGAAAGTACAGTTAGGACAGAACTAATACGAAAGTACCGTAAGGACAGAACGAATACGAAAGTACCGTTTGGATAGAATGAATACGAAAACAAATACGAATACGAAAAAAAATGTGAATATGAATACAAAAACGAATAGGAATAGGAATAGGAATACGAATACGAATACGAATGCGAATACGAATACGAATACGAATACGAATACGAATAGGAATACAAATATGAATATGAAAGCACGCCTTTGGATGACGCCAAGACCTCGGAAATATAGTTAGTGTACGCCTTGAGTGTCACCATAGTTTCGAAACTAATTTGAAAGTACGCCTCTAGACATCGACTGAGTTTCGAAGACATACGCCTTTGGATGTCGACAGAGTTTCGGAGATACGTCTAATGTACTCTTTTGGAAGTCACTAGAACATCGAATATACAGTTAATGTATGTTTCTGAGTGTATCCAAATATTCGAAAATACAACTAAGTATAGTAGATAATCGACATTCGAGTGTAGTATAACTAAGATATCAGAATACCTAACAAATACAACTAAGTATAGTAGATAATCGATATTCGAGTGTAGGATAACTAAGATATCAGAATACCTAACTAATACTATAAGTATGGTAGATACTAGTACATCGAAATTCGAACTAAGAACTAACCGCAACGTTTTGGAAAATATGGGATTTTCCTGGGATAACATAACAACTCGTAAACGAATGGTGTAATGAATGGAAAACTAAGCTAATAGGAAAATATGGGATTTTCCTGGGATAACATAACTACTCATAATCGAATCGTGTAACGAATAATAACTAAACTGTTTTTATATAAGAAAATATGGGATTTTCTTTAATAACGTCTTTTTCAGAAAACCAAAAGGGAACTCATTCTTTTCAAAACTAAACCGCTTATGAATTCACCAGCTTTCTCTTGATTTTCAAACTGCTTGTATTCTCAGGTCAGCATTAGACAGGTACACCGCCATCTTTTGGAGAAGACAAAGCGTTTGGAAGACTCGTCTTTGCTTTTTTTCATATGATATATATATATATATATATATATATATATATATATATATATAGATATATATATATTTATGACCTTTGTAATTCTTTGTTTTCAAACAATGTAAATATTTCTATGTAATGTAATGTTTTGTGTTTACTATGCTTACTATGTACATTGGTTGCGATATTCATGACGTCCTCCGCCCCGGAATGTTTCCGCCTTCGGTTTCGGGGTGTGACACAAGTTATCTTGGTCAATTAGATTATTTTGGAGTAGTAAAGTTTTGATCTTAAAAGCTTGAGACATTATAATGGATAAAGTTGGATAAAGCAAGTTTATCTATCTATACATCATATTGATTTAGATCTGAAGGTTGAAGACATGGACTTAATGGATTAAGTTGAGAAATATGCATTTTAGGTCCCTTTGAGACTTAAAGACCAGATCTTGGTTGTTTGGATCATCCTAAAGGATAAATTTGAAAACTTTATCCATTATGGATCTATTAAGAACCATACAAATGTGATCTTGGTCCTTATATCCCTTCCATGCAAGATTCATGGTGTCTTAATGGATTATTAATTTAAGGTTTTAGCTTTTCAACCTTGTCTAGACATGGAAAGTGATAAAGGCGGAAGATTTATGACTTCGAATGATGTTATGGGTCTAGATCTGAGTGTTAGATGAATTGACTTTAGAGTATAAACACTTAATGGAAAAAGTGTCGTCTGACCGAGTATGATGGGCGTACTTTTGAGTTCGTTGCATGTACTCGTATGGTGTCCTGTTTCTAGATGGTGAGTATGACATGCGTACGAGCTGAGTACGTTGGGCATACTCAGCCTGAAGTTTGACTTCTTCACTTGTTGACTTTGACCTTTGGCCAGGGTTTCGATCAAGTTTGACCTAAGGGTATTTTGGTTATTTGGGACAATATTTTGAGACAAGGTCATTGTTTGTTGGCATAATTAGTTGTGTGTTATTCATCTATCTTTTCGAACTGAGAGGTGATTTTTCCTTACTGTATTTGTGGGTCGAAAGCATCAATGTCGGCCCACTAGGTTATGTATCCTGGTATATGGGATGTTTTTGAAAGACACCAACTTTCGTATTTCTGAAAGACCCAAACTTTCATACTTCACAATACTATTACTCCAAAACATGCTACTTGCATATTCATAAAAGCAATATTTTACATTGATAAAAAGGTTACAAACTACTGGATACAAACTGACTATTACAAAGTGTTATATATTACATAACTACCCAAGATATTGTAATTTATATAAACATAAAGTGAAGTAGAAAAGTATTATTACAAACTATTCTAATTCTTTCAACAATATATGATTATACTGGTTATTTATCACCTGCAATTGTTAAACATTGATAGGGTAAGCGGTGACGCTTAGTGAGTTCAATAATAGATACAATGTAATGTTATGTCATATATATATACTTCAACATGGCAGAAGCAAAGAGAATCAAGGAGCAACAAAGGCATATGTGAATCATCTGCTAAGCTTTCCATATAAAAGAATAACATTCATTCAAAGGTATACAATCAATGAGACATAACAATTTCCATACTTGGTATACATCAATAAAGCTTCGGCCCAAATGGCACAAAAGACATAAGATTTCTGATTAACATCTTGGTAGATTTCAAGCTTATAGCCCTGTCTAACCATTTGCCAATGCCATAGAAGAGAAGTCATTCTCTTACAGAGACATGCTCTACATGAATAGAGGCTACGTACCAGTACCAATGTGAATCTAAGTCCTTTCACTGATCACATGGTCAAAGGTATTACTTTTGCTATAGAAATAGTGAATAAAATATCATGGGAAAATAACTTGGAATAATAACTCTGAAAAGCACATAGCACATATAAAACACAACATACAATTGTTTCTATATATTAAACTCACCTTGAATTAACTAACGGTCAAAATAGTAATTTGGGCAGCGCTTCGGCTTTAAATATGACTTTCTATGTTGAAAACCGAGAGCTTAATTGAAAACCAGGCTCTGCGAAGGCAGGGCTTCAAAATTGAAAAGATAAATTTTTCGGGCTTCTCGGGCACTTCGTGGCGTATTTCAGGGGTTATAATCGATATCGGGGCTTCAGGGATTTTTAATATGAAGAAAATATGGAAAAAGGGGTAAAATATAGCAATTTTTAAAGATTACCCGGGATGGCTCACAGCCCTCCTTTTATAGGGCCAAGGTTCGAATGGTGCGTTGGCAGAAGGAACACGCGGCGTTAGGAGGCGAAGGCAAAGGGCGCAGTAGCGAGGCTCGGACGCAGCAGCTGGCTTGGATGCGAGGGTCTGACGCTAGACGTCGCCTATGCGAGGCGGCCAGGTGCGAGGCTCGAAAGGGTGACAAGGGGCGAGGTGCGTCGGAAGTTTGGTGGGCCGCGACTTCGGAAGAATCGAAATGCAACATGCGTCGGATCCGGGTAGAGCGGTTACTCTTCATGCAAGGTGACGTAGCTTAGTGCTGACCATGCGAAAATTTCTGATATTATCCACTTATTTCTCGGTTTTTGAGCGAAAATCTTCTAAAATCCATAACTTTCGCATACGGGCTCCGTTTTTTACGTTCTTTATATGCACGCGTAGGTAAAATTACGCTCTACAGACTTCGTCGGCTAATTTTGACTTTAATTTTTATATTATTATTTTTAACAGATCGGGACAGGTAAATCCGTTAAAAATTCATAACTTCTTCATCCGTCATCTGTTTTTGTCAGACTTTTTACCGTTGTACTACTTTTGACGAGATCTTCAATTCTCGTTTAGGTTGTGTCGGCTAAAAATCACTCGATCTAAAATTCGAGTTTTTAGTTGTCTACTACTAAGCTGAAACTTGTAAAAATCATAACTTCCTCATACGAAGTCATATTTTGGCGTTCTTTTTATTGAACTTCTCAGTTTAACGAATACTACGAATTTCATTTAGATCACTAAGGCTAAAAAGTAGTTTATCAAAAACTCACTTTTTACGTCATTCGACGCGGTGTCGGTTTTGTCGCGAATCTTCGATTAGTCATAAGTTTTTCGTTATAACTCGGATTTCGACGAGGTTTTCGCCTACAAGTTTCTAACGAGATTATTTACAACTTTCAATAATCATATTTTACTTATTTAAAATTTTATATTTTCCCTAAATTTCACTATTTGGCTTTTAACTGGAATCTCATAAGACTTCCAATATTTTCTGAATGATTCTAAACATAGTTTTACTTGATTTCTAGTAAAAACTATCTGTTAGAACTCAACACACAATTTCACATAGTATTTCACAATTTTATTCATTACAAAACAAGATTTCAAAACATGTATGTTACAAATACCTCCTCCTTTTGAAGATTTCGTCTCCGAAATTACATTGATTAAAATAAATGGGGATATTTCGCTCTTATCTCATTCTTATTTTCCCAAGTATAATGTGGGCCTCGATGGATTTTCCACTTGACAAGCACCAATTCTACTTCTTTATTACGTAGCTTAGTTTTCTTTCATTCACGATCTCTTCAGGCTCTTCGACATATCTTAACTTATTATCCAATATCACTTCAGATAATGGAACTGTCTCATCGTAGATGCACAAGCATTTGCATAGATAACTCATATGAAACACATCATGCATACCTGCCAAATCTTCAGGTAATTCTAATCGGTATGCCTGCTTTCAAATTCTCTGGATGATTTTGAAAGGTCCAACAAATCTAGGACTCAACTTTCCTTTCTTCCCAAATCTCATAAGGCCTTTCCATGGAGATACCTTCAGCCTTACAAAATCACCCACTTGGAATTCTATTGGTCGTCTTCTCTTTTATGTATAGGACTTATGTCGATCCTGGTCCGCTTTCATTCTTTCTCGTATGATTTGGATCTTATCGGTGGTGTCTTGAATCATTTCAGGGCCTCCAAGGATCTTCTGTCCTACATCACGCCAACATAATAGTTTACGACATTTGTGACCATATAATGCTTCATATGGTGCCATTTTGATTGAAGCATGGTAATGTTATTATATGAAAATTTGACAAGAGGCAAGTATTTATCCCAGTTACCACCGAACTCCAAGACACATGCACGAAGCATATCTTCTACTATTTGGATTGTTCTCTCTGTCTGACCGTCTGTCTGGGGATGATAAGTTTTGCTGAGGGCAACTCGAAATCCCAATTCACGTTGCATACTCGCCCAAAAATGAGAGGTGAAACGAGTATTGCGATCGGAAATGATCTTTAGTGGCACACCATGTCTTGCAACAATTTAATCTAAGAATACATGTGCGTATTTCTCCATTGGAGTCGTTTCACGCATGGCGAGAAAATGTGCACTCTTAGTCAGGCGGTCGACGATTACCCAAATGCTATCATGCTGTCTAGCAGTCTTTGGCAATTTGGTAATAAAATCCATGGACAGCTCTTCCCATTTCCATACAGGAACACTGAGACTTTCTGGGGTTGCGTATGGTTTTTGGTGCTTTGTTTTAACTTGTAAGCATACTAAGCATTCCTGCACATATCGTCCAATGTCTCTCATTAATCCAGGCCACTAATAATCAGCTCTTACATCATAATACATTTTACTTGTACCAGGATGTATTGACAGCATAGACTTATGAGCTTCATCTAAAATCTTCTGTGTTAATCCACCAATCTTTGGAATCCATAGCTGATTCTTAAATACTTTTAATCGTCATGGATCTTCAAGTAAAACATCAGCATAATGTACCATCCCTTCCTTCTTCACATTTTCTGGCTTTAAGGCCTCAACTTGCCACTTCTGCTAAGTGCATCTGCAACTACATTAGCCTTTCCAGGATGGTACAGGATTTTGCAGTCATAGTCTTTGATCAGCTCCATGACTCGTTGTTGTCTCATATTCAGAGTTTGCTGACTGAATATATACTTGAGACTCTTGTGGTCGGTAATCAATTAGCATTTCGTACCAAAAAGATAATGTCTCCAAAGTCTTAGGGGAAATACCACTGCAGCGAGTTTGAGATCATGGGTGGGATAATTCTTTTCATAATCTTTCAGTTTTCTTGAGGCATAGGATATCAATTTACCACGTTGCATGAACACACAACCGAGTCCCAATCTTGAAGCATCTCTATATATGGAGAAATCATCATCACCTTCTGGAAGTGATAAGATGGGAGCATGAGTCAAAAGATCTTTTAAAGTCGAGAAGGCCTTTTCTTGGGCTTCACCCCATTCGAACTTTGCTTCCTTTCGAGTAAGACTAGTGAGAGGTACAGCTATACGAGAAAAGTCTTTAATGAATCTTAGGTAATAACCCGCAAGACCCATGAAACTACGAATTTCAGAAGCATTGCGTGGCACTTCCCATCTTTGAATGGCTTCGATTTTGGTAGGATCTACGGATACACTGTCACCAGAAATAAGATGGCCGTGAAATTCAACTTGGTGAAGCCAAAATTCATATTTCGAGAATTTAGCATAATGTTTTCCTTTCGAAGAAGTTCTAAGATTTCACGAATATGAATGACATGATCAGCTTCGGACTTGGAATAGATTAGAATATCGTCAATGAATATGTTGACAAACTTATCGAGCATTGGGCGGCATACTCGATTCATCATATCCATGAATACAGCAGGAGCATTTGTCAAACCGAATGCCATGACAAGGAATTCGAAATGCCCATAACGAGTACGGAAAGAAGTATTCGGTACATCTTGCTCTTGTACTTTCAACTAATGATTGCCAGATCTCAAATCAATCTTTGAGAAATAGGTAACACCCTGAAGTTGATCGAACAAATCGTCGATGTGAGGTAGTGGGTACTTGTTCTTTATAGTCACCTTATTCGGCTCATGATAATCAATGCACATTCGCATCGATCCATCCTTCTTCTTGACAAACAATACTGGAGCACCCTAGGGAGAGGTACTCAGTTAAATAAAGCCTTTGTCTAGTAATTCCTGCAGTTGGATCATCATTTCTTTCATCTCGGCTGGCACAAGACGATAAGGAGTCTTTGCAATCGGAGCAGCACTAGGCACAATGTCAACTCAGAATTCTACTTGCCTGTCCGGAGGAAGTCCAGGGAGATCATCGGGGAAAACATCAGGATATTCGTTAACAATGGGAACATCATTTACAGTTTTATTCTCCTTTCTTGAGATGTCAACTGTATATATAGGCTAGATAGATAGGGCAACCCTTCGATATAAATTTATGAGCTTTGAGGAAAGAAATTATTTTTAACATCCTTTGTTCACCGTAGACATGAATAGGATCTTCCCCTTCAATAGGAATGCGTACCATCTTTTCGTAACACAAGAGCTCTGCGTGGTTCTTTGACAACCAATCCATGCCGAGAATAATATCGAAGTTGGGAAAGGAGATAAGGATTTGGTTAGCAAGAAAATTATATCCTTCAATTTCTATGACACAATCCCTATAGATTTTATTAGCAAGTAATGATATACTTCCCGTAGTATCAACGTGAAATGGTTGCGCCATTGCATAGCAAGTAGTTTGAAAAGAATGTGCAAATTCATAAGATACAAAAGAATCTGAGGCACCAGAATCAAATAAGATGTGAGCAGGTCTAGAGTTGACAAGAAATGTACCCGTCACAACATTCGGGTCCTCGTGTGCTTCCTTAGTGGTAATCTAGAATGCACGACCCTTAGCTTTTGGCACCTCCTACTTTTTAGCTGGAGTATTCTTTGGTTGTTGGACTGGGACTTGACTTCTCGTCGGTTGTTGAATAGAAGCTTGACTTCCCGTCACTTGGCTGGTAAGAGTAGGGCAAAAACGCTTCTTGTGGCCAGTAATACCACATGCATAGCAAGTCACATCCGTCTTTGGGAAAGCTGGCTTTATATGACTAGTTTCTCCACACCCATAACAGTCAATGGATTCCTTGTCTATTTTATATTTACCTGGGTGATTCCTTCCACAAACACGACATGAAGGTGATTGAATAGAAAAAGATTGTGACCTGCCGCGGCCACGAAAAGCACTTTGAGATTGCGCTTGCTTGCTAGGATCAGTTCGAACAGATTGAGCCGGTGGAATAGTGAAAACAGGATTAGTTCTTTCAGTACGTGGATGCTTTGGAACAGTAAGAGTGGCACCACGTATCTCTAAGTCATTCTCACGCCTTCAAGCATACTCAACAGCTTTATCAAACGACAAAACATCCCGATTGGCTACAAAATCATGGATTTCATGTCGTAGTCCCTCCATGAATAACTGAATTTTCTCGTCTTCAGTTGGAATATACTTTGTAGCAAACCTTGCTCTTTGATTAAACCGAGTTTATACTCATTCATAGTCATTCCTCCTTGTTTAAGCTCGAGGAATTCCTTCTCCAATCTTCTCCTCATATCTAGAGGATAATACTTCTCTAGCACACGAGTTTTGAACAACTCCCAGGATAAATTCTCCTAGTCATATCCGTTGAGAGCTTCATATGTTGCTTCCCACCAGACCAAGGCTTCTCCGATGAGCATTGCAGAAGCATAGATAGCCTTGTCTTCATCATCCACATGAGAGACACGAAATACTTTCTCGGTGTTCTGAATCCAAGTTAGAGCAACTATGGGATTAAGGACACCAAAAAACTCTGTAGCACCACTACTCTTGAAATATTTGAACGAGGAACGCTTCACCTTTCCGCTTGAAGAATCTCTAGTGGCTTTCTCTTTTCCTTTATCACCATTCTTTTTGTGTTCTTCGAGAGTCTATCGAATAAAACCAGTAAGTTTACCCAAGAGTCGTTCCTCACGAGGAGATACTGGAGTATTCACTTCCTCGAGTTGAGGACCTCCACCAACCTCAGGGGTATGGCTACTTACTTGTTCAGCCATCGTTCTGAAATTTAGGAGTAATATAGAATTTTAGAATATTAGGATTTATTAAAGCCTAGTATTTCAATTATGTCTTTCCTATGGTTTGTATCCATATACATATAATGATTCAGTTCATATATTGAACTTCCAATAGTTTAAGTCTAAATACAATCTGTGGCATTTAGTTCACTTAAACTACTACTCTGATACCATGATTGGAAGACCCCAATTTTCGTATTTCTAAAAGACCTAAACTTTCATACTTCACAATACTATTACCCCAAAACATGCTACTTGCATATTCATCAAAGCAATATTTTACATTGATAAAGAGGTTACAAACTACTGGATACAAAGCGACTATTACAAAGTGTTATATATTACATAACTACCCAGGATAATGTAATTTATACAAACATAAACTGAAGTAGAAAAGTATTATTACAAACTATTCTAATTCTTTCAACAATATATGATTACACCGGTTACTTATCAACTGCAATTGTTAAACATTGATAGGGTAAGTGGTGACGCTTAGTGAGTTCAATAATAGATACAATACAATGTTATTTCATAAATATACTTCAATATGGCAGAAGCAAAGAGAATCAAGTAGCAAAAAAGGCATATGTGAATCATGTGTTAAGATTTCCATATCAAACAATAACTTGATTCAAAGGTATACAATCAATGAGACATAACAATTTCCATACTTGATATACATCAATAAAGCTTCGGCCCAAATGGCACAGAAAACATAAGATTTCTGATTAACATCTTGGTAGATTTCAAGCTTATAGCCCGGTCTAACCATTTGCCAATGCCATAGAATAGAAGTCATCCTCTTACGGAGACATGCTATACATGACCAGAGGCTACGTACCAGTACCAATGTGAATCTAAGTCCTTTCACTGATCACATGGTCAAAGGTATTACTTTTGCTATAGAAATAGCGAATAAAATATCACGGGAAAATAACTCGGAATAATAACACTGAAATGCACATAGCACATATAAAACATAACATACAATTGTTTCTATATATTAAATTCACCTTGAATTAACCGGGGGTCAAAATAGTAATTTGGGCAGCGCTTCGGCTTTAAATATGACTTTCTATGTTGAAAACCGGGAGCTTAATTGAAAACCGGGCTCTGCGAAGGTAGGGCTTCAAAACCGAAAAAATAAATTTTCCGGGCTTCTCGGGCACTTCGTGGCGTATTTCGGGGGTTATAATCGATATCGGGGCATCGGGGAATTTTAAAATGAAGAAAATATGGAAAAAGGGGTCAAATATAGCAATTTTTAAAGATTACCCGGGAAGGCTCGCAGCCCTCCTTTTATAGGGCCGAGGTTCGGACGGTGCGCTGGCAGAAGGAACACGCAGCAACAGGAGCCGAAGGCAGAGGGCGCCGCAGCGAGGCTCGGACGCAGCAGCTGGCTCGGATGTGAGGGTTGGACGCTAGACGTCGCGCATGCGAGGCGGCCAGGTGCAAGGCTCGGAAGGGTGACAAGGGGCGAGGCGCGTCGGATGTTGTGTGACAACCCAAGTTTGTTCCGTTACATTTCCCCGTTACTATTAACGAAATATCCCCTTTTGTAAAAGTTCCCTTAATTAGAGGCCACCAATTAAATAAATATTTCATTTATTTATATCTTTATGTCGTTAAGTCGTGATAAGAGAAATAAAAACTCGTAATACACATTTCCATTTAATTGGAAAAAGTTAGTTTTATTATCACGACCACTAAATCGGGTGCGACCAAAAGCCCCGTATAATGGCAGTATCGGGTAGAATTCCACTGAGCTCCAACTCCCACCCATATATAAGGGGGAGTAAACTCCATTTGAGCCTTTTCCACCCTCTCTCTCTATACTCTCTCTCTAGACTCGTTTTCGACCCGAATCCGCAACCAAACGCTTCCAAATCGTAAGTCCACTTATCCTAACTTGTTCTAAACATTATGATTCGTGTTTATAGCATAAAATTCGACCATTTAAGCTGTTGAAAAGGAGTTCACGGCCTAAGATCCTCCTTAGGCCGTAAGCACCTTAAATATGGCCAAAAAGACCCAAACTTGTCCCTAAAAGCTTGGAAATAAATTGAGGATTTAGCCTAGGAGTGTTTGATCATTTAAAACCATCAAAATGAGGCATAAAAGAGAGTTTACGGCCCAAGCACATGCTTAGGCCGTAAACACCTCTAAACCTTGTCAAAATGCGACAAACACACTCGCAAAACACCCTTAGGCTTAATACATAATTTAGGGACTTGATATTTCAGGTTTAGTACAATTAAACACAATGAAATGAAGGGACAAAAGGAGTTTACGGCCCAGAAATGTGTCAAGGCCGTAAACACCCTCAAACATGCCAAAACATTGATTTTTATTCCCCAAATGGCCTTAGACTATTACTATAAAATGCTAGGAGTGATTTAAGGGCTTAAAACTTCACTTAACTCATGGCATAGGAGTTCACGGCCGTGAACTCCCTTAGGGATGGTTCATGGGCCGTAAACTCCATAATGGTGCCCTTAAAGACCCTAAACTCATTTATACCATTTAGATTTTGACCTAGAAAAATCCGACGAACAAGATTGAACCCTTAAAACACACTAGAACCCCTCACAATGAGTTTACGGCCGTAAACTCATGGGGAGTTGTCCCTAGGCCATAAACTAAGTGTAGAGAGTTTACTCTCAGAGAGTAAACTCCATTCCTAAGCCATACACACCCTTAGATGTTACCCGGGACACCCCAAACGCTTAACCAAAGTGTTTTCCGCTCCTTAGAGAGCGTATACTTGTTTAATTAGTATTAAATATACTAATTGTATGTGAACATATGTCATCATATGTTAAATAGGTCATTGAGTGTGTTCGAGACTTTACTTGACAACCGAACACCCAACCGGCACCTTCGTCGGATCTACTTACACCAGGTGAGTTCATACCCCTGAATGAACCTTTTAAATGTTTTTACATGTTTTATAGGGGGGAATAAAAGTTAAACATGCTAGTTATCATATCAATCACATGTGATTGATAACCCACATGCACAAGGTTTTTACCACACTGTACACTGTTTTACCGAGTAGGATGCTATAATGGTTTTTAAAAAGGTTTTCATTTGTTTCAAAACTCTCACTTAATCTGTTTTATCTAAATTCATTTTTAAACTGGTTTATAAAGGTTCCAAAGATTTCTAAAGGTTGTCACACTTATTTTTCCAAAGAATACCAAAATGTGATTTTCCCCGAGTATAAAGGTTTTTCCAAGATTTCATCAATGTTCCCTTTCACGACGTATACTTTTACTTGTTAATTACTGCTACTTCGCTTCCACTTATTTTAAACTCCTACTTGATAACGCTTTCACTTCGCGATGCGTTTATACCTGTTATCGCCTCTATATTGCTTATACTTGTAGTCGCTTATACCTGATATTGTCTCTATTCCGCTTATACTGATAGCCACTTATACATGATAAACGGTTTTACTTCACCAGTTGTCGCTTCCACTTCGTGATATACTTATACTTGGTACACTTATACTTCACGATTCGGTTATTCCACACTGTAGGATTACACACCACGATGATACGTTTCCACTTGTTACACACTCAGTCGTAGTTAGATGTATGTATGTGCTTGTATGGATATATATAAATAATGATTGAAGGACTTAGGAAGGTTCGTCCGCCCTATTTCCTTTTCTTCGTTGAGATGTGGTCTGGTGGGATCGGATGGCCGTCCGAAGGTCGTTTGGTTCGTTAGTTATATATTATGTATACGAGTATAGATGTATAGGTATGCTCTAGTCAGTTCAGTCATGAGTCTCTACCTCTAGTTCAACACTTACATTAGAAACCCACTACCCACTAGAAACCCACTACCCACTGTTTGGAAGTCATTACCCACTATTTGGGATGCATCTTCGGGACACGGCCTTCTCCGTCGTCTAGTTGGTAACCAGAGTCTCCTGTAGGGAGAGCAGACATTGTGTGTATAGATCTATACGGGATTGACACCCCCGCACCCTGACTGCTAGCTACAGTCCACGGCCCACCAAGCCAAGGGGTGACAAATGTCGTATTTTCTAGACGCTTGTAGGGTGTCTGGTACTCTAGTGTCAGTTAGTGTGGTTACGAGTATCCCAAGTTACCTTATAATTCATGGCCTTAAGGTAACGGTATTTCACCAGCAATTTACACTGTATGTTGGTAACTCATTCTCAGAGTCACACTGTTTTTGACCTTGCAAGTTGTATCTTTCATTTGATACTGTCTGCGGTCTATATTCTCTGTTTTTGACCTTTCAAGATGTGTCTTTCATTTGATACTATATGTGGTCTGTATTCACTGTTTTAGACCTTACCAGCTGTACCTTTCATTTGGTACCTTCTGGGGTCTGTGTCTCCTTTTGGTAGACTGAGCCAGGCGTGTCGTTCATTCGATACTCTCCTGGAGTCTAGGATTCCTTTGCCTTAGTCAGCAGTCCTCACTGCTGAGGCATATGTTATTTCCCTGATTCTTCTTGCTTTCTTTAAAAATTAAATTCAGTATTTTGATAATGATAGCGATTAAGGGAAAACTACTTTTACCACACTAATTCCGTCTAGTCTTGGTAGAAGACTGCTTTTATTAAAGAAAATATAGGATTTTCTGGAAAGAACTCTAATACACTGTAAATTCTTAAACTACTACATTATAATGTTATTTGAATAAAATGTCACTAAATACTTATGAACTCACCAGCATTTGTGAAAATGTTGATACTCGCTTTTCAAATAACTTGTATTCTCAGGTCAGCATTAGACAGGTACATCCCCGGAGCTGTTGATGAAGATAGCTTAGTACCATGTTGTACTTATTATATTTGCTTGTATTACTCTAATGTACTGTAATGTGAACCATGTAAAACTATTACTATTAATGCAATGTTTTGTTGTACTTTGATTGCTATAATACATGTGTTGTGATACTTGACATGACGTCATCCACCCCAGAACGTTTCCGCCGTTCCGGTTTTGGGGTGTGACAGATTGGTATCAGTGCATTGTTTATAGTGAGCTAAGTATATCAATTCATAAAAGATATACAGCCTATAAATACAAAGGGATAAAACACTCTGACCAAGAATTATAATTTAAAATATAACTATATTTTACCAAAGTATAAGAACATCCAGAACCTAAACACTCGAACACAAGTATCACAAGAAGAAAAATAATAAAAGTCTTCAAATGTTGAGCATTACCGTCAAACCTGGGCAGTTATGTAATCGTAAGCTGGAATAAATGTAACCTGATCAACAACATTTATTCAAGATGCGATGAACGTGTGCTTGGGAGTGATAGTGGTGTTGCAATAAGTCTCAAACTTACCAACTAGGAATGCTAGAGCCAAACATAAAGTTAAAATACTATAGGAGTATTTTGGAATACTAAAAGACTAACAATAATCCCAGAATCATAATAAGAAGATAAGAATCAAACAAGAATTAAAATACCATAGGGGTATTTTAGGATCCATAACTAACCTTGTGTGAAGAACTAAAAAGATCCTTATTGATATACCTACAACTACAGAGGGTGTACTCCCAAGGTTATATATAATAAGGATCCCATAGGCTAAGAATGTGTGGTTTCACTCTACTTCCTTTTCCTCGTTGGGATGTAGATATAGAGTAGTATCACATATTCAAAGGCCTATCGGATCTAAGCTATATATGATTTATATACCCCGTGTAATCGTAGCAGGACTCGATACGGATCATTCAGTGAAATGTTAATAATCTCTTAGGATTCTTTAGACATTTCCATTCTCGCACGAACCCTGTAGAAAACCCTATCCACTTCAGTGCTTGACAGCAGAGTTGATTCGGACCCAGAGGAGGTTCATTGAGAAGATTTCCTGTTCGGAAATAAATGAACCGGGTCGAGACTATTGAATTCACCAAGTTCCTATATCTTTTAGGGACATCGGTGAGAAATTCACCTAAACTTCGGAGATTCCCAGTCATCCATCATGAAGTGATGACACCTAGAGTCGGAATCAGAAGGAAGGCGGAGTAGAAATTCAATATGTCCATACGAGGAGAGAACCCTAGGTAAGTACCCGAAGGAAACCAACGCCGATTCCAATCAAAGATACGAGGCAGACAGAGGGAGCCAATACATGGAACCCAAGAAGTGTCTTACCCTCGTGTTCGTCACGCTAATACACCCTTAAAATAATACAATTTAGTGAGTTAGTAGTTACACTACTCACGCTATGTGTTAGGTAAATCGTCGTTTCTCGTTGCCAGTTACACGATTTGAGCGGAACCCCGCACCTCTATTGAGAATATTTAGCCATAAGCCTTCATAAGCCTCTCTTTTCGCGGTTTCGTTCCAAACTGTTCTCAAATCTCTCCAGGCCGGAGAGTGAAACTTTTCCCAGTATAAAAGGTAACTTAGTGGGAACGACTCGCATCTTATGGCCTTTTCCAATACTCATACTCCTACCTTGATTTCCAGGACTACATCATAGGGATGTAGGTCGACACTCAGACAGCCAATACCAGAGGCACGGGAAAAATCTATGCCTAATGCAGTCAGGACAGATATGTCCAGGGCTATCCATCATCTCTCATAATCTTGTATTCCTTTCCGTGTAGGAAAACCATGCCACCAAAGAAGCGTAAGTAGTCCACAAGCAAGAAACCTACTCTCTTATTCGATGAAGCTACGTTCCAAGCTGCAGTCTCAGCAGCCGTAGTAGTTGTCATGGCTCACCTAAACGCTAACAACGCCAATGTTAGCAAGGTGCCTATCGGGATTTCCAATCCTAGCAATGGACAGCAGCAACCAACACCTTCATACCCAGTCACCCAAGAACCTCAACCGAACCCACTAAAGAGAAAACTCAAGATTGAGGAGGGAAGTACCTCGGCTCAAGGACCTTCCGAAGGGCAACGAGCTGAGACAGCTAGCACTCCTGTCAATCCTTCCCACCTGACTTCAAGAAGACCATACCTAGGAAACCTTCCCCACTATAGCAGGTGCAGCTACCATCATCATGGTGCCTGCCGGGAACTCTTATGTGTTAGGTGCAACATGAAGGGGTATACTGCTCGTGTATGCAGAACTCTGGTGGAACGTATTGCATCAATCGCCAATGCAGCGACCAAGCAGGTTTGCCACCTATGTGGCGAGATTGGACACCTCAAAAGGGATTGCCCAACTGAAGGAAACAACAAAGACACAGGAGGATCCTAACTCTACTGCTTAGGGAGAAGCGTCCAGGAACTCGTTAGGTTTTGGTACGTCTCTCGATCTCGGATGACTAAACTAAAAACAATAAAAGACTAATTCAAATGTAAATTTTTCCCAGTAAGGCGAAAGTCGCAGAACTGTTATAAAAGTTAAAAATTCATCAGGTAAAACTATAATGGCTAAACATATACGTTACGGCCATGTACAGTTAAGATGGACAGACCTAGAGTGAGTGAATGTCGCCTCATTTCCTGTTCCTCATTTGGTTGTGGATTTAGGGCGAAGTCGCTCAGTCAACAGTCCTCCCCACCTTAAATATACATGACTAGTATATGTTAGGCTATTATAGAAATGCCTTGTGAGAATCCATTCATGAAAAGGTACTCTATTCGGAAACACTTAGGACTCTCTATAGTTCCACGTCGACTCTATTGGTCCAAGTACCCGCGGTAGTGATACACAGGACGAAACCTGAAACGCCTAGAACTTGTGTGCCTGTTCCGCACATGACTCTATCGATCTTCATTATATATCATGTCGGAGTGTGCCAACTTCGACGACTCTATTGATCGTGGTTTGACTTCGTGCAACCATGTGTACATTCTTAGTGCTGTATAAAAAGAACTTTCTCCGTAGCCATGTCGGCAAATAAAGATTCTCCCGAACCTAAACCTAACACAAATAATCAAACCTAATGCGATCCGTCAATCGCCCCTCTTATCTCAAACCTTCCGAAGTACCCAAGACAGGGTACCATGCGCCGTTTACCAACCCCTCGTAGTCAGATGAACACCGAAGTGAAGGACACTGTCGATACTCCAGAAGACAATAACCATCCGGAGCATACTCCGAAGAATCCCCAGAAAGACCTTTCGCACCTTTCACGTCGGGTTCGTAAACCTAGAGATTAGAACTCATAAGGAAGAACCACTGTAACCAGGTATATGCATAAAGGTGGTATATAATTGAGATCAAAAAGATTTAAGGTGTGTGTTTCCTCCCTACTCCCTGTTCCTCGTTGGGTTGTGGGTTTCGGGTGGAGTCGCACAGCTGAACATCCTGCCGACCTCAATTTTATATTGCTTGCATACACCAAGTATTGGTGGTTAAGCCAGGTATGAGCTCTATCACGAACCTCTTAGAAAATCCCTTCATCCTATTCCATAAAATAGGAGCTGGAGTCAAGAGTATTACTGCGGGTTGATCTATTAAAGTTCCGAGTGATGAGACCCTATACTCACTAGATTTGACCTAGACCGAGAAAACTCAGAACCTTCGGAAAAGTAGTTGCAGTAGATGTTCGCACTACTCAGGCACTTTGTCCACCCCGTTATAGACGAACAGTGCCTATCATCCTCCACCCTCTTGCATGGAGGAAATCGTCGTCACCCTATAGACGATAAAATGCATCCTCCGAAGTGAACACTAGGATACCAAGAACCACAAGATAACCTCCGCAGCCAAGAATCCTTGATCGAAGTGTGAAAGTAGCGACGTTAAACCTCATGACCCAGATTTCGAAGAGATTATAGACTTGACACCAGTCTTGGGGTTAGTCAAAGGGTTATGTAGGAGCATGCGCTTTCCGCACGAGAATGAACCAGAGTCATAGAGATTCATTGGACTATTAGGTGCTCCACGAATACTATCTCACGCAGAGATAGTAGAACCACCTCCCGAGATAGTCCAACACACGTCTGGTGAAACCCTATCTCCCCGACCCGGAGGGCTTCCGTATCTCAAGCTTCGTTAGTGCATGTTCACTTTGCACGGGCTTGAGATAGACATTATTCAGCAAACCGATAACCATAGTCACGCAACCCACTCGACGACCTAGAAAGTCTCTAACAGCCAGTTGATAGGAAACGCGAAACCAAAGACCACCCGAGCTTCATAAGAACCAACCTGAAGGACTACACATCCAGTACGAGTGAGAATGTTAGGAACTTCGGAATGGTGATCACGCCAGTGATAATCTTGCCATAGAAGTACACTATGTTCTAAGTACTGAAAAGCTTTACCCTTCCGAGAGCTTAGGACCATATGAGAATCCTCGTGGAGATTTGGTCCAACCTTCGACAGACCACTACTCCCTTCAGATACTCCACAAGATTCACACCCGATCGATCCACTTATTAGACTTGATACGGGATTGCCCGATGCCATTCTTCGTGTCCCACTCATCTTGATAGAAAGCCATTGAGAACTCTAACCTCGTAGATACACCAGTCGGAACTCGCTAACTACATGAGACGGAATCCGCTTCCCGTAGGTGAAGGTTTATTGGAATGACAAACACAGACCAGAGTTCACTAGGGAATAAAGGACAAAATGAATAGGAAGTACCCTTCTGCCTCTATCATTCATACCTACTTCCCTGCTTAGACCTGAATTTCGGGACGAAATTCCCTCTAACGGGGGGATGATGTGACAACCCAAGTTTGTTCCGTTACATTTCCCCATTACTATTAACGGAATATCCCCTTTTGTAAAAGTTCCGTTAATTAGAGGCCACCAATTAAATAAATATTTCATTTATTTATATCTTTATGTCGTTAAGTCGTGATAAGAGAAATAAAAACTCGTAATACACATTTCCATTTAATTGGAAAAAGTTAGTTTTATTATTACGACCACTAAATCGGGTGCGACAAAAAGCCCCGTATAACGGTAGTATCGGGTAGAATTCCACTGAGCTCCAACTCCCACCCATATATAAGGGGGAGTAAACTCCATTTGAGCCTTTTCCACCCTCTCTCTCTATACACTCTCTCTAGACTTGTTTTCGACCCGAATCCGCAACCAAATGCTTCCAAATCGTAAGTCCACTTATCCTAACTTGTTCTAAACATTATGATTCGTGTTTATAGCATAAAATTCGACCATTTAAGCTGTTGAAAAGGAGTTCACGGCCTAAGATCCTCCTTAGGCCATAAACACCTTAAATATGGCCAAAAAGACCCAAACTTGTCCCTAAAAGCTTGGAAATAAATTGAGGATTTAGCCTAGGAGTGTTTGATCATTTAAAACCATCAAAATGAGGCATAAAAGAGAGTTTATGGCCCAATCACATGCTTAGGCCGTAAACACCTCTAAACCTTGTCAAAATGCCCCAAACACACTCCCAAAACACCCTTAGGCTTAATACATAATTTAGGGACTTGATATTTCGGGTTTAGTACAATTAAACACAATGAAATGAAGGGACAAAAGGAGTTTACGGCCCAGAAATGTGTCAAGGCCGTAAACACCCTCAAACATGCCAAAACATTGATTTTTATTCCCCAAATGGCCTTAGAATATTACTATAAAATGCTAGGAGTCATTTAAGGGCTTAAAACTTCACTTAATTCATGGCATAGGATTTCACGGATGTGAAATCTCTTAGGGATAGTTCATGGGCCGGAAACTCCATAATGGTGCCCTTAAAGACCCTAAACTCATTTATACAATTTAGATTTGGACCTAGAAAAATCCCACGAACAAGATTGAACCCTTAAAACACACTAGAACCCCTCACCATGAGTTTACGGCCGTAAACTCATGGGGAGTTGTCCCTAGGCCGTAAACTAAGTGTAGAGAGTTTACTCTCAGAGAGTAAACTCCATTCCTAAGCCATACACACCCTTAGATGTTACCTGGGACACCCCAAACGCTTAACCAAAGTGTTTTCCGCTCCTTAGAGAGCGTATACTTGTTTAATTAGTATTAAATATACTAATTGTATGTGAACATATGTCATCATATGTTAAATAGGTCATTGAGTGTGTTCGAGACTTTACTTGACAACCGAACACCCAACCGGCACCTTCGTCGGATCTACTTACACCAGGTGAGTTCATACCCCTGAATGAACCTTTTAAATGTTTTTACATGTTTTATAGGGGGGGAATACAAGTTAAACATGCTAGTTATCATATCAATCACATGTGATTGATAACCCGCATGTACAAGGTTTTTACCACACTGTACACTGTTTTACCGAGTAGGATGCTATAATGGTTTTCAAAAAGGTTTTCATTTGTTTCAAAACTCTCACTTAATATGTTTTATCTAAATTCATTTTTAAACTGGTTTATAAAGGTTCCAAAGATTTCTAAAGGTTGTCACACTTATTTTTCCAAAGAATACCAAAATGTGATTTTCCCCGAGTATAAATCTTTTTCCAAGATTTCATCAAAGTTCCCTTTCACGACGTATACTTTTACTTGTTAGTTACTGCTGCTTCGCTTCCACTTATTTTAAACTCCTACTTGATAATGCTTTCAATTCGCGATGTGTTTATACCTGTTATCGCCTCTACATCGCTTATACTTGTAGTCGTTTATACTTGATATTGTCTCTATTTCGCTTATACTGATAGCCACTTATACCTGATAGATGCTTTTACTTCACCAGTTGTCGCTTCCACTTTGTGATATACTTATACTTGGTACACTTATACTTCATGATTCGGTTATTCCACACTGTACGATTACACACCACGATGATATGTTTCCACTTGTTACATACTCAGTCGTAGTTAGATGTATGTATGTGCTTTTATGGATATATATAAATAATGATTGAAGGACTTAGGAAGGTTCGTCCGCCCTATTTCCTTTTCTTTGTTGAGATGTGGTCTGGTGAGATCGGATGGTCGTCCGAAGGTCGTTTGGTTCATTAGTTATATATTATGTATACGAGTATAGATGTATAGGTATGCTCTAGTCAGTTCAGTCATGAGTCTCTACCTCTAGTTCAACACTTACATTAGAAACCCACTACCCACTAGAAACCCACTACCCACTGTTTGGAAGTCATTACCCACTATTTGGGATGCATCTTCGGGACACGGCCTTCTCCGTCGTCTAGTTGGTAACCAGAGTCTCCTGTAGGGAGAGCGGACATTGTGTGTATAGATCTATACGGGATTGACACCCCCGCACCCTGACTGCTAGCTACAGTCCACGGCCCACCAAGCCAAGGGGTGACAAATGTCGTATTTTCTAGACGCTTGTAGGGCGTCTGGTACTCTAGTGTCAGTTAGTATGGTTACGAGTATCCCAAGTTACCTTATAATTCATGGCCTTAAGGTAACGGTATTTCACCAGCAATTTACAATGTATGCTGGTAACTCATTCTCAGAGTCACACTGTTTTTGACCTTGCAAGTTGTATCTTTCATTTGATACTGTCTGCGGTCTATATTCTTTGTTTTTGACCTTGCAAGTTGTATCTTTCATTTGATACTGTATGCGGTCTATATTCTCTGTTTTTGACCTTGCAAGATGTGTCTTTCAATTGATACTATCCGTGGTCTGTATTCACTGTTTTAGACCTTACCAGCTGTACCTTTCATTTGGTACCTTCTGGGGTCTGTGTCTCCTTTTGGTAGACTGAGCCAGGCGTGTCGTTCATTCGATACTCTCCTGGAGTCTAGGATTCCTTTGCCTTAGTCAGCAGTCCTCACTGCTGAGGCATATGTTATTTCCCTGATTCTTCTTGCTTTCTTTAAAAATCAAATTCAGTATTTTGATAATGATAGCGATTAATGGAAAACTACTTTTACCACACTAACTCCGTCCAGTCTTGGTAGAAGACTGCTTTTATTAAAGAAAATATAGGATTTTCTGGAAAGAACTCTAATACACTGTAAATTCTTAAACTACTACATTATAATGTTATTTGAATAAAATGTCACTAAATACTTATGAACTCACCAACATTTGTAAAAATGCTGATACTCGCTTTTCAAATAACTTGTATTCTCAGGTCAGCATTAGACAGGTACATCCCCGGAGCTGTTGATGAAGATAGCTTAGTACCATGTTGTACTTATTATATTTGCTTGTATTACTCTTATGTACTATAATGTGAACCATGTAAAACTATTACTATTAATGCAATGTTTTGTTGTACTTTGATTGCTATAATACATGTATTGTGATACTTGACATGACGTCATCCACCCCAGAACGTTTCCGCCGTTCCGGTTTTGGGGTGTGACAAGTTGGGTGGGCCGCGGCTTCAGACGAATCGGAAGGCAACACGCGTCGGATCCGGGTAGAGCGGTTACTGTTCATGCGAGGTGACGTAGCTTAGTGCTGACCATGCGAAAATTTCCGATATTATCTACTTATTTCTCGATTTTTGAGCCAAAATCTTCTAAAATCCATAACTTTCGAATACTGGCTCCGTTTTTGACGTTCTTTATATGCACGCGTAGGTAAAATTACGTTCTACAGACTTCGTCGGCTAATTTTGACTTTAATTTTTATATTATTATTTTTAACAGACAAGGACAGGTAAATCCGTTAAAAATTCATAACTTCTTCATTCGTCATCCGTTTTCGTCAGACTTTTTACCGTTGTACTACTATTGACGAGATCTTCAATTCTCGTTTAGGTTGTGTCGGCTAAAAATCACTCGATCTAAAATTCGTGTTTTTAGCTGTCTACTGCTAAGCTGAAACTTGTAAAAATGATAACTTCGTCATACGAAGTCATATTTTGGCGTTCTTTTTATCGAACTTCTCAGTTTAACGAATACTACGACTTTCATTTAGATCACTAAGGCTAAATAGTAGTTTATCAAAAACTCACTCTTTACGTCATTCGGCATCATGCCGGTTTTGTCGCGAATCTACGATTGGTCATAACTTCTTCGTTATAACTCGGATTTCGACGAGGTTTTCGCCTACAAGTTTCTAACGAGATTATTTACAAATTTCAATAATAAAACTTTACTTATTTAAAATTTTATATTTTCCCTAAATTTCACTATTTTGCTTTTAATTGGAATCTCATAAGATTTCCAATATTTTCTAAGTGATTCTAAACATAGTTTTACTTGATTTCTAGTAAAACTATATGTTAGAACTCAACACTCAATTTCACATAGTATTTCACAATTTTATTCATTACAAAACACGATTTCAAAACATATATGTTATAGTTTTTATCCTATAGTGATATGTTAGATCTGTATCGTGGTATATAGGATGTTGTTATGTGATAGTGACCTGTAGATCTACCTGTTTGTTTGTTGACTGGTTATATGTTTATCTGATGCATATGTTGACATAGTGTAGTTGGGTTGAAATTGTACTGCTTTGTGCAGCAAGTCAACAAATTCACGACAATCGAAAAGGGATGTTGTGGGTTAGGGGTAATCTAACTGGGAGGTTGTGGACCAGTATGTAGTATGTAGGGCAGATGGAATTCGAACCGGAAGGTTGTGGGCTAGGGATGATCCAACCAGGAGGTTGTGGACCCAATATGTAGTATGTAGGGCAATCCAACCAAAAGATTTTGGGCCATGGGTAATCCAATCGGTAGGTTGTGTGCCTAGTATGTAGTATGTATGAGAATCCACCAGGAGGTTGTGGGCCAGGGAATTCCAATTGCAAGGTTGTAGACCATGGGTAATCCAAAGGGGATGTTGTAGACTCGAGGGTATTCTAGTCTGATGAGTGACTGGACCCAACATAAATGATTGTATATGCTATATGTTTATGTTATGGTGCTTTGGAGTAACTCACTAAGCTTCATGCTTACGGTATAAATTTTATGTTTCAGGTAATTTAGATGCCCATGGAAAGCACAGGCATGATCGTACACATCCTTAGAAGATATATATTTTTGGAGATTTATGATGATAATAAATTGGGACACTCTAATATATGATTTCTATTTTGAGAGCAATGTTTTGTAAATGATTGGCTTGATTTGGGTTTTGTCAGAAAACAATGATTTCTCTTCATTTAAAAATGAAAATTTTTACCTTCATTTTTGGGACGTTACATTATTGCTAGATGTCATAGATAATAATAACTTATAGTATTATAGGTTAATACTTGTTAGATGTGTTACCCGCCGATTGGATAGTTGATAGTTATCGGAGTAATTTTTTAGGTGAGTTACCTCACTATACTATGTATATATATATATATATATATATATATATATATATATATATATATATATATATATATATATGTACGTTAGAATATAAGAGTTAGTAGGGTAGAGCCGAAGTATAGTCTTTATGTGCTTACTTTTATTGTACTAGAGTTATTCATTATGGTTAAGTTACTGGTTAACAGTGGAACGAGGACATGTACATGTACGGAGCCTATAGACTCGTGTTGCCGACGAAATGGCAGGTTGGCCTTAAGTCTAGATACATATATTATTTTTGGATCTTCGAAAGGTCCTGAGCCATTTTTATATGCATGTATATGTATTGCGATATATGGTATTTTTGGGGAACTAACTAAGCTCCGTGCTTAACCAATTGATAACAAATGATTTTAGGTAGATCACGAAAAGGGCAAGATTTGACTGTACACGTGCATTGGCATCATGTTTTCTATATAATTTAAATATACTCTGATTTGAATGAGATGTTGTTAAATGATAAAAAAATGTTGTGGGAATCAAGATGCTACGAAATCCCTAATATGTAAGGATCTCATTCTAGAATAGTCTTAACCCTAGTATAAAAGTTACACAAGATTTGCATGTAAAAGTATGTCACTTTGTGCATTCTCTCTTTGTGAGATTTCTTAATCAAAATTGTTTTTTGAGTATTAATTGTTCTTAGTTGTTTATTGGTTTATATATCTTGTTATTAAGGCCCTTCATCTACCTGTGAATCTTGTCACAATACATGTTGTTTAGATGTATTTATTTTTACAATGTTTTCACACAAACACATACTTGAAGTGTTTATTAATAAACATTTATCTCAAATAGTTATTTGAAGCATATAATAATGAAATTTTATCTGCAATTGCAAATTAATATTAAGTAAGCATTATTGCATGGAAGTTGAGGATGTAGTGTAGAAAATTCTGAATTTCCATGAGATGCTATTATATGTTATTTATGAGGAAACAAACTCATGACACCCATGTGATGCAATCCTCTGTTTTGAATTGAGAAATTGTAATCTCTTTCAATGATTTTAACTGTGTACTTAACTTGCATTTGAAATTAACTTTATTCCTTTATGTAATAGTTACTATATAAACATGATCATTTGCTTTATATCAACTCATACTTTGTGTCGTACATAATGTCTACCTTCTACTCAAAACAAGAAATTATGTTATTCATACATAATATATCATATACGATATGGTACAAAGAAAGAGTACAATAACATCCTTAGAAGATATCATAAAAGTTACTGAGGAGTAGATGCATATTTAGGGGAAACTTTTCTCATATCATGCCGCTTCAAACATGTGAGATCCCTAATTTTCAGAACCAAAAAAAAATTATTTATGCTTTCAAAAATCATATTTTATTTATTTACGGAATATCACATTATATTACAACATTTTGAGTACAAATGAATGTCTCAACATAATAAAACTTCAAGGATGTCACAATCGATACACAACATATGATGCATATAAAATGAGTGGGTCATGTTGGGAAACCTAGTAAGATACATAAGGTTTTCAATCCCATAATGTTTTAACAATAACTATTCATATATCAGATACCTACAAAACCAAATGTTGTTATCACTACAGATATATCATATCTATAAGACAATCTACCTCATACTATTGATCCTCAAATATTGATCCTATACAATGACCTTATGAGATTTGTACATAAGGATCACTATGAACAACAATTTGACTATGTTGCTTCAGGGATTCATTAGGAGAAAATGAGGATCAATAAATATATAAAATGAAAGGAATGGAATACTCGAATTAAAATATAATCCCAATCACTAGATTAGTATAAAGGAATGGAGTACCTGAATAAACATATAGCCTTTTTCCATGGATTAGTATAATTCATTAACACCATAAGACAATTAAGTCAGGGGTGGTCATCTATACTCTACTAGATGACTTTGACATGCCTAGAAGTGGTCTGGCCCCTAGGTATTTATGAACAGAGTTATACCCTCATACACACCGACAGTCGAAAAGAAAAGCAGGGGGAATACTAAGATAGTAATTCGGTATGCTCCCATACCCTGACACATGATATTGTCAAAAAAGGACTTCGTATGAAATAGTACTTCTAACACATAATAGTACCCCATCACATGTACTACCTGAGAAAAAAATTCCTACTCTCCGTTTCGAGCTCACATACACCCCAATATAAAAACTACCCAATGTCAAATTTTAATTAAAGTAAACATCCCTTTTAAGTCTTAGGCTGTAACTAAACAAGATTTAATACCCATAATCATCCTAAATATCCTTCCTATGTAATATCTTTACAATACAGGGTAAGTCTAAATCTCTTCAGCCTAACTCAAACTAAGAACCCTTTATAAGTCTCATCTCATCACTAGGCAAGACTACAACCGCTTAATATCAACTCCTAATACCAACTCCATTTAGGCAACATTATCATAATCTAGTGTATACATTTAACATAGAGTATCAGGTATAAATATGTATTTACTTTCTTATAGATAATAGTTCTATTATTATTATTATTATTATTATTATTATTATTATTATTATTATTATTATTATTATTATTGTTGTTGTTGTTGTTGTTGTTGTTGTTGTTGTTGTTGTTGTTCTTATTATTATTATTATTATTATTATTATTATTATTATTATTATTATTATCATGCAATAATATTATATATACATCTTAAAACCTATAGAACCATATCTGGTTCGCATAAAGTATATTATCAATATACATTTATAAGCATATAATTCATATATAAACTTTCAACATATATTTAATACTTTTAATAATACTTGTATTAAAATCATGTTCATGAAAGTAACTATGCACTCACATAACTGAGGTGGTAGCTCTTTGGGAAACTGTAGCTTCTCGGCTAACACTTCAGTTAATCCCTTTTGAAATCATGTTCATGAAAGTAACTATCCACATCTCCTTTCTGGGTGTCGAATCTGACAGTGCCACGTATCAAAATTTCGATAGGCTACGTGTCGGTACTATATGGTGTTGCGTCACCATGTCGGTTGAAGAGTTCGATCGCTGCCTTTCCACATGGCGTGTTATTGGGCCACCATGTCATCGCGCACATGTATTTTCTGAAATCTTTAAACGGCCATATCTTTCGCATATCAACTCTATTTTCTACGTTCTTTATATCTTCAGAATCCTTTCAATGAGCACTACAACTTTCTTTTAAGTCTCAACAACTAATTTTCACCCTATTTTAAATTCATATTTTTATTGATATTATACCATTAAAGTCTATGCGAAAATCGTTATTCCTTCATACAAACTCCGTTCTCAACTGTCTCTATATGGACATAATCGTATTTATGAGATCTTCAACCCTCATTAACATTGTTTTGGCTAACAATCAAGCGATCTAAATTATATTTTTAAATTCATATTTTAAATTGTTTTAAATTCATATTTTACAATCTTTTAAATTCATATTTTTATTGATATTATACCATTAAAGTCTGTGCGAAAATCGTTATTCCTTCATACAAACTCCGTTCTCGACTGTCTCTAAACGGACATAATCGCATTTATTAGATCTTCAACCCTCATTTACATTGTTTTGGCTAACAATCAAACGATCTAAATTTCGGTTTTTGTGTTGCCTACTATTGTGTTAGAACTTCAAAAAATCATAACGTCCTCATACGAAGTCATATTTTGACGTTCTTTATATGGCACTTTTGCTTTTACAATTACTACGACTTTGATTTAGATTACTTAGGCTAATAAGCAACATATATCTACTTTATATTTTACAACACATGTTGTCGTATAAGGATGAACATGAAACTCTGAAAGATCATAACTTCTTTATATGAATTCAGATTTGAGCTTTCTTTATACTCACAGAATCCTCATCACTTCTACTACAACTTCCATTAAGATTATATATCCTAAATAAGTTTTTATCAAAAACGTTGTTTTTATCTCTAAGTCATAAAAGGTATATATAGTCTGTAACATCTAAGACTAACAATTATTCTCTTATAAGGTTGAGCATGAAACTTTGAAAGATCATAACTTGTCATATGAATTCATATTTGAGCATTCTTTATACTTCGCGGAATCCTCATCACTTCTATTACAACTTTCATCAAGATTAATTATCCTAAATAATAATTTATTAAAAATGTTATTTTTATCTCTTAGTGATAAAAGGTCTATATAGTTTGTAACACGCAAGACTAACAATTATCCTCTTAAGAGATTTTAATTATTTAATAAAATGAATAAATATGACTAAAACATCTAGCCCTAACTTACAAGCATTACAAAACATGTACGTGGCAGAAGTCTTAGTGATGTGAAATTAACAGTCTATTACAATAAACTTAATACAAACAAACCAAACTGAAACTATCAATCACTAGACAGTTACCTAATTATGAATAATATAGTTAGGGTAAGTAAGGCTGTCAAACTCAAGGAGACTATATGTGTATTGATAAATATGATCTAAACTAATTAAATTAAATAGGGAATTTGATAAGTGATTAAACTCAACTAAAATCTTAATACTTTAAACTATTTATTCAAAGAAGTAATAACAAGTTCAAACAAATAATAATAATAAATACTTTTTCTTAGATTTTGATTCACAAAATGATTATGACTGATTCATACAAAGTGCAATGGAATTAGCAAATATGTACTGATTCATAAATTAATTAATTCAAACTTAATATCCTTAATCATACGTTTCTAAGTTATCTAGCACTAGTGATAGATTTCCTAGATCCATTATGTTAATTCGTACTACAAAAGACTTAATAAGTATGATTAATCCCAAGTATATTGGTAACTTCTCAAATTATCTAAATTAATAGTACAATCACGAACATTAAATCAATACTTTTATGTCTAACTTGGCTTCATACTCTGCAGTCATCACTACACACCTTAATTGTGGAGTTTAGGGTTGTAAATTGCCAGCCACAATATGACACAAGACACATAATCTGAACCTAATATGCACTCAGTTACATAGACATAAAACTACCAATATTAATGTGCATGGATCATTAGTTAAGAATTCATAATAAAGTGAATAACTACTAATATTCCTTTCAAATGAATCAATTCAAAATAAAATTAGATCATCTACATCTAAACAAAATTGGAACTTAGCCCATAAACTAATTAAGAAAACAAAGAAAACCAAAGAAATTTAATATACAATAAGCCCAAACTACTTGAGAACCACTTTATTATATTTCTTCAGCCTTCTTACGTAGGTTCTAGTTTTCTAATATCATCAAGATATGATATGATCCTTTTCTCCTTTTAGATGAACTAAAGGGTCTATTTATAGCCTTTTTATGAACAACAGTAATCACAATGCAATATCATAAACTTGGTAATTATCTTTAAAATCTTCAAAATCATCATAATATTCTTCATGCAAATTTCAATATGTCTTCCTTGGTCACTAAGCCACGAAATTATGCTTGATGTTTTCTCTTTTCAGTTTCTATTTCATCAACTTGTCATTTTCTGCTGCCAAACATAAATATGTAGCAATTAAGCATCTTATGTCCTATTTTAATTCAAAAAAATACCATAAAAAGTATATTAAATGTCCCTAAAATGTGTATAATTTATGACGCATCAAAACACCCCACACTTGATGTTTGCTTGTCCTTAAGCAAACATACAATCATTCAGATTAAATTATATGCTTTACTTAATTACTCTTTACTAACATTGCATAATATAACCCTATTCCCAATCCACCAATTATATCTAGCCTCAATGTGTATATTTCTGTCTAAATCCTAATAACTTTCCCCAAATTTAATACTCATAGACAGTGCAAGAAAGTGATTAAGCCATCTGATGTGAAGCTCATCCGAGCTTTTGGTATGATCTAGCAAGTCTGTTATATGATGAAGTGATGCTATCCGAAGAAGTTGTTATCCAAGCATGTCTATCATCCAAGAGTGAACTTATTTTTTTCTTTAGCATGTTGTAGATTATGGATTAAGATCATCAGGGATCTTTTTTCTGTTGTACTATCCTATTGATGAACGTTTTGATACTTCATCCTTTGTTCCATTAGATCTTAACATGTACGTTATTTTCTTATAAATAGCCCAGTCAACTTCATTGTAAGATGCACCTAAACGAACATTGAATATAATCAATTAGATTTCTCCTCAAACATTCTTCTTCTTCCTTGTTTATTACTTGAAGTTATTTACTCTTTGTGTTTACTTAGTGCATTTAATACAAGTTAATATTCAAGTCTTTGACTAGATTATTTCATATTTACACTAGAACTTACCTAATTAGGCTTATTGTTATTCACAACTGATATCAGATCCTATGTGGATACCCTTTGAATCCATTTGACCAGATTATCATTGCACAAGAACATCTTGGTGTTCACTTTTATTTCTAAGTCTACCTGATAAAAGTTTTTTATATATACCTCTATCATACATAAATTTTAAAACATAACAATGGCTAATCCTTTGTACTCAATGCACATATGCAATAATGTAGGTTTCCATACACAAATCCCATTACTAGTGGTTGAGGAATATGATCATTGGAAGATAAGAATGGAACATTTTTTAATTTCAAAAGAAAAAGGAAAATAAATCTAGAGATCTATAATAAAAGGTCCTCATGTTCCACTTCGAACAGTGATAACATATGTAGCTGCTCAATTTCTTGGTTAAGAATAATTCATCAATGCTCTACTTATAGGTCTTGATATTGAGAAGATGCATTCAGACGATCTTTCATTCTCAATGATGATTTTTTAAATCCCTCCTCTTTTGTTCGAGCATATCAAGCTATGAAAAAGTGCCAATGAAATATGGGGTAGTAACTATTAGGAAATTTTAGCAAAGGTGTTTAGAGTTTTTTGATCTAAATTGAAACAATTACTACTATGTTTACTTAAAGGGGGGGGGGGGGGGGTCAAACACAAGAAGTGACCGTAACAGAATGAAAATTGATAGTATATAATTTGTAGATATCATCTCATTAGTATACCAGGTCCTTATAGTTGGATTACACTCTATCGTACTTTATTGTTTGTTTATTTATGGCATATCCAGATTAGGCATAGTCAGATGTATTGTGTACTTTATTGTTTACTTTTGTATTATCTTAGACCCATGCTTCAAAGATTTGACAAGACTTGTCCTATTGGTTGCCTATTAAAAACACCATGTAACGTATTGTTAAGACACCCCATCTTTTTCATTAATATTTAATATATCTTGTTCTCCATCAACATGCTTTTAATGTTCCACTCTTAGCTATGTTTACTTAGACGTTATTTACTTATTCCACATTTCATTTTTCATGATTGGTGTACCTTAAACTGATCCTAACATTAGCAACAACTGAGAGTATTGCTATCCTCTATTTTCAAATTACATTAATTATGTCCGATCTGTTTTGCACCTTTTTCATACATTCATGATCCATCTGCTAAACATAATGAATTTCTCTCTCAAGTTTAGTTCTGTTACAGAGGGTTGAAGTTTCCATAGATAGATATGTTATTGTTAACTGGATTTTTGGAAGTCTAATATTAGGGGTAAGTAATATTGTATGTTGATCGTAGTTTTATATAAGAAACATACATGGTTTCCAGAGTCTTTAGGTCTTGATGAGACATTCTGGTGTCTACACACTTTGAGAGTGTAAACACAATGATTCAATGTAATTATTGGAAACATAAACTATTATTTATGTGAAGCGTTTACTTTATTTGTGACCTTTGGGTTAGAATACCATCTTGATCTCTCTTTTGCGTCCTCTCTCTCTCTCTCTCTCACTCTCTCTCTCTCTCTCTCTTTATGTGTATGTGTGTGTGGTGGGGGGAGGGGGGTCTTGTCGTTCCTTTTTCAACATGTCAACTAACGCAATTTCTGAGAAATACTACAAACACTACATGGCTTTTATGTTTTTTCGAAATCCTGTAATGAGAAACTGATGCACCTAACACGTTGATGATGGATATCAAAGTTTTTATTTCAATCAAGCCAATAAAGGAAGAGGGAACAACTTGAGCCAATTAAAGATAAAACACGTTATGAGGTCATGAGAATGGCAATAACATTCTATTTTGAACAAAACTATACAGACAATGTTTTTATTGGGTGTCTAGAAAAGGTTTTAGGATATTTTGAAGAAAAAAGAAACATCTCAATGTTTTTGTTTTTCTCTAAGATAATCTAATACTTTAATATGTACTAGTTGTGAAATTCATGTATTACACGAGTTAATTTAAAAAATAAATACATAAAGAGGTCAAAATATTTGAAAACTTTGAATTTATAAGAAAATAAGAAAATTAATGAATTATTATAAATGAAATGTTTTTTATCTTTCAAATTTAAACAAATAATTTAAATAAATAATCAAAATAAACTAATGAGCTTTAATTTGAAAATTTTGCAATTATTGTATTAAAATATTATGTGGATTTTTGGAAGTCTAATATTAGGGGTAAGTAATATTGTATGTTGATCGTAGTTTTATATAAGAAACATACATGGTTTCCAGAGTCTTTAGGTCTTGATGAGACATTCTGGTGTCTACACACTTTGAGAGTGTAAACACAATGATTCAATGTAATTATTGGAAACATAAACTATTATTTATGTGAAGCGTTTACTTTATTTGTGACCTTTGGGTTAGAATACCATCTTGATCTCTCTTTTGTGTCCTCTCTCTCTCTCTCTCTCTCACTCTCTCTCTCTCTCTCTTTATGTGTATGTGTGTGTGGTGGGGGGAGGGGGGTCTTGTCGTTCCTTTTTCAACATGTCAACTAACGCAATTTCTGAGAAATACTACAAACACTACATGGCTTTTATGTTTTTTCGAAATCCTGTAATGAGAAACTGATGCACCTAACACGTTGATGATGGATATCAAAGTTTTTATTTCAATCAAGCCAATAAAGGAAGAGGGAACAACTTGAGCCAATTAAAGATAAAACACGTTATGAGGTCATGAGAATGGCAATAACATTCTATTTTGAACAAAACTATACAGACAATGTTTTTATTGGGTGTCTAGAAAAGGTTTTAGGATATTTTGAAGAAAAAAGAAACATCTCAATGTTTTTGTTTTTCTCTAAGATAATCTAATACTTTAATATGTACTAGTTGTGAAATTCATGTATTACACGAGTTAATTTAAAAAATAAATACATAAAGAGGTCAAAATATTTGAAAACTTTGAATTTATAAGAAAATAAGAAAATTAATGAATTATTATAAATGAAATGTTTTTTATCTTTCAAATTTAAACAAATAATTTAAATAAATAATCAAAATAAACTAATGAGCTTTAATTTGAAAATTTTGCAATTATTGTATTAAAATATTATGTGGAATTTAATAAAATAAAAAAACTCATAAAATGACATGTGAAAAAAAAAATTAATTCAAAATAACCACAAAATTAGATTCGCCAAACTGAATGAAAGTGTATCATGTTGCAAAAAACCTTTATTTATTAGAGTAGAGAAGAGATTTATGTAATATTACTAAACCGGTGTTCGAAGAAGAAAAGAAACATCCATGCTTTTTTTTTAAATAATCTAATATTTTAATATATATTTATGTTTTTTATTTAAATATAAATAAATAAAATATTTTGTTTATTTAGTTGGTTAGTAAATTGGTTTCAAGATCAATATAGGCCCATCACTTAATCTAATAATATACGTGATCATATAGGTGTATAACTTCATCAATAATTATAAATATAGATATATAAAAAATTATTATACCAATATCATCTTTGGTTGGTACATGTGCACACGATTCATTTACTTCTAAAAGCGAGTGAATGTTTTGGCAATGACATTAATAGGCATAAAAAGCTGTTTTTTAAAGAAAGTATGAATAATGTCCACTTTCTACCGATTAAATACTAGGAAGACACACAAACATTCATCAAGATACCTATACCAGTACTAGTACTAGTAATTTCAAACTAGTAAACATTATGATGCAGTTAATACTGTTATACACGTGTACATCATAAATTAAAATATGTACATAGTTCCGGGATTGAAAACTTTGGATCTAGAATACATACAAACCTCTAGTAGCTTTCCGGTTAATCGATACTTGTCGACTAAAGAGAGAATGATAAAACAAAACACTAGTCAACATACAAATAACTCCAATCTTTTACTTTAAAAGTTGGTGTTAATAAGATAAGGTAATTTCCTAATTCCAAATTACATACATATTGCTGATCATCTCTATATAGTGATTGTACGATATGGAGCTACCATGAGATTTGCAGCAAGTTTCCTCTCCTTGGTGGCTGGATCTTGTAACATCAACACTTTGTCTTTCTCTCTAACCCCAACCATATGTAGATATTCCCCATCCTCTCTCTCTTTCCCTTTGAACAATAGTCTTTGCTCTTTTGGCTCCAAACTAGTCACCATTGATAATATCATCTTCAATTCTCCTATAGAAAAGGAAAAACATTTAGAGGTCATGACAACGACAGTTATTTCAAAAACGACATACAAAAATTGTATCAACGAACCGATCATATGTCGGAAAAATTAAATTTGTTAGTGGTTATAGACAACTTACCAAAAGTTGAAGTGGATTGGATGGATATATCATACCACTGCGAACCAGTTGCAACTCTAACTACCATAATCTCTTCTTCGATGCTTTCCTCTCTAACCTCTCTCTTCTGAACAAGCATCCCACCTGGTCGTACTTCCCATTTGACTTCTATGCCATTTGTTGTGCCACAACTTTGGAGGCTAACCCTACTATTGTTACTATCATTGTCATCGTTGGTCTTAAGACAACGTAATTTGGAAAAGCCCCTAGACAACTTTATTGACCTAAACTTCATCATTATCATCTCTTGGTTTGGTGATGTCTTTCTTTTTGTATATGTTTGTGAAAGTGAAAGGTGTGGAGTTGGTAGTTATATACAAGTGGTGAAGTTGGAAGTAATAAGGACAAAATTGGGTACCTAACAAAAAATAAAATATTCAAGGGGTACAGTTGTCATTTCCTTTTATAAGGTTTATTTGATATGGTTCAAGCACATGGGGCGGGCTTGGAGGATTGCTTAATTGGCGGGACCGAACATTTTAATTGTATATAAATGTGATATTATTAGGTATATTTTTCTATATTTCTAATTTGGAATACACGTAAAAGTAATAATATTTTTTTTGATTATTTTTTATAAAATTCTAACATAAAAATCAAATAAATATAAAATGGGAGAATTTCATATATGTCTTTCTTAAACATCAAAATATAATATTTACCCAACTTAATTTCTAAATATCATATTTATCCTTCATAAAATTTCTAAATATCATATTTATCCTTCGTAAAATTTTAAAATGTCATATATTTCTTTTTTAAACATCAAAATATCATATATGTCCTTTTTAAATATCAAACTATTGTATATGTACTTTCTAAATATCAAAATATCAATGATAATATGTAAAATATCCTCCATCAACATGATAATAATCAACGACAACAAAAACTAAACAATCAAAATATACATTTCATAGGGATGGTTGAAGATGAATCTTTTTGTTTGTCTAGAGGACGACATTCTAACAATTTAGAAATTTATATTTCATTATCTTAGACGTAATGATAATATGGTTAAAATTTTTTATTTATTATAATAATTCTAAGGTCAAAAAAATGATTATAAAATATTAAAAACTTTATAAAAAAGGATTTTGGCAAATATGATATTTTGAAAGTTTATGAAGGGTAAATATGATATTGAAAAATTAAGCTGGGCAAATATGTTATTTTAAAGTTTAATAGGGGCAGATATGAAATTCTCCCTTATAAAAATATCATTTTTTTTAATGGAAACAAATAAATATATTAAGAAAAAACTAGCAAGATCCTAGGAGTACAGATCATTAAGACTGAGTAGGATTTTGAAGCCACAAACTTCAATTAATCCTAGCCTTAGAGTTATGAGACGAGAACCAACGAAATGAAATATCAACAATGCAATCAAAAATCCTATATTTTCTAGGCTTATTACTACTAAACAAAATACCATTACGGAACGTCTAAAGCACCCAATTGACCACAGAAAATACCAAGTCAATAATCACCCGTTGTTGTCTAACATTAGGCCTCGCATCAATCCGGTCCATCATGTCTCTCATAGTAAGAAAAACAAGGATATCCAAATCAAGCCAACGACTAACTCGCCTCCAAATCTTAGTTGCAATTGTGCACTGGATAAACAAGTGCAACACATCTTCAGTAGCTTCGTTACACAATGGACACAAAACCGAGTTAAGATCCACCCCTCTCTCCACCAACTTCGACCTAATAGGGAGCCTATCCATCAATAAACGCCAAATAAAAACATTTATTTTAATAGGAACCGAGCAATTCCATCGAGTGGGCAAGGAACCCGACGGAAGTCTCGAATTCATCGATCCAATTCCTAGTCGATTTAACCGAAAAGCACCCCGAATTATCAAAATTCCAAACCCACTTGTCTGACTCCGTGCCAAGTTGAAAGTCATCCAACAAAGACATCAAACTTGCAAGCTACACGTGTTCAACCCCTCCTCTAATATCATGACACCAAGCAAAAACCCAACCCGTCAGCGACCAATAGTCTCTAACTAAAGAATTTTGATTAAAAGCTAGTGCAAACAATCTTCCGAATTGCACCATAATAGGAACAACTACAAAATAATTTCCATTCGTACATTTTATATACACAATTATGTAAAATTTTAAATCCATAGTTGTAACATAAAAAAGTAAAATTGGCATATTATAATACATAGATACATTATGTAAATTTTTGACATCTAACTATTTTATATGTTTAAAATCAAGAACATATATCATTTTACTATGGAATGGTAAACTGGTCAAATATATTTATTTAAGATAAACATATATCATACTACATAATATGTTATCGATCATTTCATGGTTTCACTGCCAACGTGACTTCAATGTGACATCCATGTCACCATTAATATGTATTTAAAATTTCTTATAGTTTTCTTTAAATTAAACAAAATAAAAACTGGATGAATAAGTTCATCTTTGAAGATAATGTTCGAAACAAGATTATTTGTTAGACTTATTCATCCTCGAAATTTAGATCGAAATCAAGTATAACAAATGAGATGTACTTGTTCAATATTGATGTTACTAGATCGACAAAGAGATATATTTTATTTGGATTGAGATTTCAAATTTAAATTTGATCGCCTAGGTTTTATGGTTTACAAGTATTTGTTTCATACAAGATTAAATCATATATGATAGATTCAAGTCTTTTATGTTTAAGGATTTCAAATTTTCAAACGAAGCAATTACAAAAGGGTTTTAGGGTTGAAAGTGAAACACATAATATAAACATAATATAAAGACAAAGAGTGGAAAATAGAGATAAGAAATTCCCATGGTTGAAAGATGAACGAGGGTTTCGCCTTAGGGTTTATATTCAGAAGATTATTATTATGTTATGGTTTACAAGTGTTGTTTTAGGGAAAATGAATTATCAGGGTAATTACATTTTCGTTTTGTTTACCTTTATGCAATTTTTTTACACATTTCATTTAACTGGTTAAATGTGTGTGTGTGTGTGTGTGTGTATATATATATATATATATATATATATATATATATATATATATATATATATATATATATATATATATTATCATTGTCACATGTGTACAAAAAAATGAAGTTACCTTTCTTTGGAACCGGCCAATAAATTATATTAAAAAACAGGAGAAAAACAACACCACTAGAAAGTCGCTAGATGGAAAGCATGATACAAAGTTTAACAAAAAGGAAAGAAATAAAAGATAGATTACACATTAAGAAAGGGGCATTGAGACCGGTCTGCTCATAATAAATCCCCCTTGTTACTACTTTTTTTAACCCACAAGAAGGTCACTGATTTGATGATATCAGTAACTTTGGTAGGTGGTATTCGGTTGCTATTAAATATTTGATCGTTCCTTGCTTTCTAAATTCTTCAAAGTGTATCGTAATATATTATGATAAATAACTTCTTCCTCTTTGGACATGTGCGCCATCTAGCAGCATAGTCCAAAACAGTAAGAACTATCTGGCAGCATGGATGTTTTGCTTCCAAGGGAGTGGGTAATTGTAATGTTTATGCTAGTTCTAATTCTATTTCAGGTACACAAGGAATGCAAGGCTCCTCGTTTTTTCATCAACTGAGCCTCCTTGGCGCTCCACCAACGACCCTCAGACCGTCTGCCTTGTGACAGCCTGCTGTTGTCAGTCCCGAAGGAGGCTAGGGTTTACTCCCAAAGGGTTCTTTTATGTGATGTATGCTTAGAAATGACCTACGACATGGAACAATGCCTTTAAATATGGTAAAAGCCCTAATTTTATGGGCTTGGGTTGCATAGTGTGACAACCCGAAATTTCCATTGTACGAACATCATCCATTCAATAGAAACTAGTTCAGCTTCAGTGAACTTCAAGCTTTTCCGAACAAGTTTGTGTACATTAGGGTTCATGTTTTAGATGATATCAGGAGAGTGGATACTCCTGGTTTTGTGAAACTTGGGCATTTCAAGTTTCATACTGTTACAGTCCAACGTCAGGAATAAAAATATTTTCTGTCAAAATAATCCAGGACTATAAATAGTTTTCTGAATTAAATTAATTCATTATTCACAATTCCAAATAGAGAAAAGCCATATTCTCTCTGACGGATCTTCGGGTTTTCATCCCAGATTGTGAGTCTACTTTTCTATATGTGTTTCAATACTTGTTTAATGCTTATTAACAACAATAACATGTTTAGATTACAAGATCCGGGAGTTTACCGCCCAAGATCGTTCTTGGGGAGTAAACTCCAAAATGGAACATTATGGCTTCCTAGTCCCGATTCCTTGTTAGACAACTTGTTTAGGAGTTAGGATATGATCTTTATAGGCCAAAAAGCATCCAAGAAACACAAGTTCTAGGATTTTACGGCCAAGGAACTCCCTTGGGCCGTAAACCCCTTTTCAAGGGCTTAAAGTGCCCCAAATCTTCCCCTAATGCTTAAGGACCTTTACCCTAAATTGCTTGTGCTTATTTTAGGCATCAAAAGACATCAAAATCATAAGTTTCTAGGAGTTTACGGCCAAGGAACTCCCTTGGGCCGTAAACCCCTTTTTGTGGGACAAAAATCATTCCAAGCAACCCTTAAGCCTTTAGACAATTTACCTTGCACCTTTGGGACTAGAATGGAGAGTAGAACACATAGAAACCACTCCTTGAAAGGAGTTTACGGCCAAGGAACATGACTTGGGCCGTAAACTCCAAGTGATGGCACCAAAGTGTGCCTCTTGCCCCCATTAGCCTTAGATAAATTCATGAAAGCAATCCTTGATGTCTAAGTGCCTCAAATCAATTAAATTCCTAGAGTTTACGGCCGTAAACTCTAAGGTGAAGGACCTTAGGCCGTAAACTCCCATATGGGGTGTTCTAAAGCCTTAAACTACTTCATGTGTTATTCCAATAAAGCTAGGAGTGTTCTAGGATCAAGATAGCACCACAAAACACCCAAAAACACCATTTGAGGAGTTCACGGCCATAAACCTATGAGTTTACGGCCGTAAACTCCAAGGTGTGGGGTTTGTTGGGTGGTGAACTCCTATACAAGGCCCTTTGATGTTTCAAACCCTTTTGCCTTGTCCCGTAGCAACTTAGATGCAACCATTTGGACCTTAAACACTCATAAAAGTGTTTAAATGTTTTCTAAGTGTCTTAACTTATTTATTTAAGTTATTATTTGTCTAATTAGTTATTTATATGCTTATTATATGATAACTAGGCTCGTGCGTGTAAACCAGTCTCCGTTTGTCACCTAGCACGGTAGCCGACACTACAATTCAAACGACTCACCACAAGTGAGTTCATACCCCCTTGAATCAACCTTTGAACTGATTTTAAATGTTTTATAACACTTTATGGGGGGAATACAAGTCAAATACTTATAAGTTATTACTTCAATCACATGTGATTGCATTTAATCACATGTGATTAATAACTAGGAAAACAACGATTTTTACCACTGTTCAAACTGTTTTTCAAACTACTTCACTTTGAAATGTTTTACAAACTGTTTTACTATCCAAACTTACTTATAGACTGTGATTTAAACAAATGCTTCTTATACTTAAACTGTTTTATTAACTTATGCCTTCAAATTGTTTTATAGATCGACATCAAGTCAATCTTCTCTTGAAATTATATTTATGCTTCAAAATGTTTTATGAAAACTTATTTATGCTTTATATATACAATTGCATGCCCATATATGTATAGATATATAAATAATGTTCAAAAGGCTTAGGAATGCCATCCGCCCTATTTCCTTTTCCTCGATTTGGATGTGGTCTGGTGGGATTTCGGGTGACCATCCGAAGGTCATTTCCATATTACTTATATATCATATATACATGTATAGACATAAAAGTACTTCCAAATTCATAATCATCAGTACATCATTAGCTGGTTACCATCGGGGTAACACAGGACAATACATATACAGATATACTAGAAACAATACATATACAGATATACTAGAAACAATACATATACAGATATACTAGAAACAATACATATACAGAGATACGAGAAACAATACATATACAGATATACGAGAAACAATACATATACATGAATACGATATCAATTGTGATCCACTGTATCGGTGCATGCCTTAAATGTCATGTCCCGAGTTGTAGCCAGAATCCTCTTGGAGAGAGGGCGTGAGTTTACGTATAGATCTATATTGGATTGACTATCCTACACCTTGCTGCTAGCTACAGCCGGACCTGCAGGTCTGCGGGTGCCAAACGTCATTTCTTATTACGACCGTTCATTATGTCGTTGATTTTCAGTCGATAGCATGGTGCAATTAATCACATTATGCCTTAATATAAATCCGGTTTAAGGTAGTAGTATTTAGTACAATAGTAGTCTTATTATACAAAGCTACAGTACTACAATGATTTACCCATTACATATTTTAGTGATAATCTCATTTAAGCATTAGTGTACAAATTATATTTTTAACAAATGATAGTTATACTTGGGTAATTACATACTTTTACAACAGAAAAGTTTACAAAACAGCCTAGCCTTGGTAGAAGGTTACTTTTATAGAAAATATAGGATTTTCTGAGTGATTCAAACTTTTACAAACACTTTCAAACATTTACTTACATTTTTACAACTTATACATTGAGACAGGTTCAAACGTTTTTACAAGAAACCTTGACACTAAAATACTTATGAACTCACCAGCTTAATGCTGATAAACTCTTTCAAAATAACTTGTATTCTCAGGTCATCAGTAGACAGGTACCGAGGCCAGCTTTTGAGAAGATGGAGTGCATTCAAGACTCATCTCATATTATTTTGTGTTTCGTTATTTTTGGTGTCTATAACTGTACAGAACACACTTGTATTGAAATTATATATTTAATGCAATGGATGATGTTGTTTGCTTATTTACATTTACTGTGTTGTGATACTTTACATGACGTCCTCCGCCCCAGAACGTTTCCGCCGTTCTTGGTTTTGGGGTGTGACACATAGCTTACCACACCGTGGTGACCTTCTCACCACGGTATGGGGACGGGTTTAAAAAATTCCAATCCAGCTTTAAACAATCACAACTTCTTGGTTTTAGACCCGTTTTCAATGATATTAATATACACTTGAAGGTATTAACAAGCCCTACAGTTCTATCCAATTACTTTTGGCATAAAGCATACCGAACTTGATTCATTAATACATGCAAAAGTCCACAATATCAATTTTTCCCATTTTACCCCTTTTGTTCCAATACACAATTCAGGACTTAAATCACTTAACTAACATTATCAAGATCTACCCTTGAAGCTCAAGACCTTTACTTGATGAAATTACTGTCTACTATCTCGATATAAGAAACTTTCCGAAACTGGGTGTTACACGTATTTCCAAATAATTTTTACAAATTCCAAAAAGCTATATATGGTCTTAAACAGGCTCCTCGGGCCTGGTATGAAACTCTAACATGTTTTCTTAGGCGTTCAGGTTTTTAAAGAGGTTACTTTCTTTGAATTTCTTCTTCTTACATGTCATAGTTTTCTTGCAAGTCATTTGTTTATTTAATTAAAACACGAGTTACGATATGTGAGCATAAGTATAAAATAAGTGAGAGAAGCTAAACTAAGTAGTTCATTTTCTTCCTTTTTCTATAGAAAGACAAAACCAAGAGTGCTCCAGTGTCCTTTCTATATATCTCTTGCAATCTCATTGCTTGAATATAGTGGTTGAGTTTGTTTTCATTTAAAGACTTATTTAATATAAGAATTAGAAGCTTAAGAACAACTCCATATAAGTTTAGGACTAGCATTTGTTGGTGGCTTTGGTAATTTGTTGGATGGATACACAGAGAGATTCTAGCTTGGATCTTTTTCTTCTTCATGAACTTTCTAGCCTCCCCTTGAGTATTCAGAGGACTACAAAGGTTTTTAAACTTTTACCTCATCCATTTTATTTCCAATCTTTACATGTAGATCCTTTGTTGGGAATAAAACTATATTATGTTGTTCAAATTTTAAAGTCCTTCGTTGCTAATCTTGTGTTTTAGATACAAATTTTGAATAAAATCTCAACAATTGGTATCAGAGCCGTCTTGTATGCATATTTAGAATTTATGATTATTTGCATAATCTTTGTTTTTGGAAAATATGGATAACTTTGTTTATGTTAAAAGCAAATCCGTACATATTTTCTATGACAACTAGACGACTTTCGTTTCTTGTGATAAACGTTTACATGTATATTTTTATTATTTAAGGTTTTCTTACAAAAACGAAGTTCTTTTTTATGTGTTGATATATATTTAGAGTGCATAAAGAACCCATAGACCTTATTATGTTGTTGTTTGTGATGATTCATTAAAATGGTTGTAATATTCTTTTATTAATATGATATTTACTAATAAATAGCTAGTTTTCATCTTTGTTATTTTATAAGTAATATACTAGTATTAGAACAGTTTTTATTTTATATAAAATGTAACAATATGAAGATGATGGACATTTTGAAGATCATGCTGATACCCATAGGTTTATAAGGATTTTATAAAAGTTCATAACTTTTGTAAAAGTCTTATAAGTTTGCTACAAAGTAGATTGCCAGAGAAAGTGGAAGCATGAATAACAACATGAAGATTTTGGTCCACTTTGTCCTTTAGGGAAGGACTTGACTCTTTTATGCTGGCTCATAAAAGTTTCACCAAATCATGACTTGTTTTATGCCTTTATGCATGATTGTGTTGTTTATTTAAAATGTTGATTATTATGTGTGGTTGATAAATTATTTTTCATATGCTTATATAGTTTCTGAACAAAATAAACATCAAAATAAGTTTTTAATATAAAACTTGTAAACATAAGATGTATAAAGTTATGGTTTTAATATGAAAGGTTATCTATAAAAACCTTAATAACAACAAGTTTTGAAAATATTAAATTTTATAAATCTAAAATTGAGATATTGTAACTTATCTAAACTCCAATTTCTTAATAATAAATTAAAGTGTTATTAAAAGATAAAAAAATTTCTATAATGCTCAACTTCAAACTTCATATTAGATATTAACTTTAAAATTAAACTGCGTCAAATTATATAAAAACTAGATATTGTACCTAGTCCTAGCCTTGCTATAGGGATGAAGATTAATAAAGCATATACTTGATTATCATATAAAGATTACATCTCATTGTTCCTAACTCAAAGTCATTTATTAGGTTCAAAGTCTGATATAATGTTTTGGTAGTTGATGGATTTGCCAGAAACCATTAAGAAAACTCATAAATGAGAGATTCTATATTTTTCATGTTATAGATGATTCCTACCATATATACAAACAATTTGTGTTTATGACTAGGTATTAGTTACGTTCACCAATTGCTTGTTAAAACCAGTGCCAACTGTTCTTACGTGAGGCTTTGGTTCTTGAGTTGTTTCAAGTTCTATGTGCCTCCCAATTGCCTTGTTGTTAGAAGCTTTCTTTTTGATAACTTGGCTTTCAAAGGAACAAGAGAAGTCATTCTTGGTGGGCTTGTATAAAATAATCTAAGCAACCTTTTAGAATATTATACAAATATATACTTAGTAGATTTTAGGTTTAGAAGCTTTATTCTAATATAGCTTTCAAATCCAAAACATTTAGTATGATAAGAATGGAGTCTTTCCATACTAAATCTTATAAAGTGATTTATGTAATCATTAGTTAGTGTATGTACTCAAGACACAAATGATTGTGACTAAAGCATAATCCGAAAAGAATAAATGAGGATAATTTCTATTAATTAGAAAATAAACTGTATCTAGTAAGATTTAATTCATTATTTATTATCTCTATGGTTTTAGATGGTTCTATTGGTTTGTATCTCAACTTTATATTTGACAACCTCTAGAAAGGTTTCATAATTATTTTTAACAGGTAAAATATAATTACAATGACTATAGTTATTAATAAAGTTGATTATGTATCCTGTACTAAATCTATGATTCTTTAATAATTATTTTCTCTATAGTATAGTGAAATTAGGATTCTTTTATATATAAATAAGATTCACACAGGTTAAATAAACCATATTATTTTCCTTCAAAATTCTATTTCTTGAAGTTGGAATATGTGTATATCATTTATATAATAAAGATAAAAATGTAATAGATAAGTTTTATTCAAATCAAGTTTGAATCAAAAATGTTTTCATGAACTTATTATTTATAAAACATTGATATTTACTTTATAATTCTATTAAAAGATTTTGTACTCAAAAACTAAATTTAATCATTTTAGAATATGAATGCGATCGTTATGAAAAATGATTAAGTAAATAATGAATCATCTAATAAAGTAACTGAGACATATATATTTACACAGGTTAAATTAAAAGATACATTGTTCCAAAAAAAATATCATTTTTCATTGCAAGTACTTTATGTTCTAAACATAAGTAATAAACTAAACTCCAAGACTAAAGTTCCAACTTGCATGTGCTCAACTGCTTACTCTTTTTGAATATTTCTAAAAATTTACGAATATTAGATTAACATTAAGTATCAAGTACTTGATTGTTAAATGAAAAGTAAAATTTCTAGCTTGTAGATACCTGATTTACTGGTCCGACTAGTCCTACTCAGATAAGATGGACAATTCCTCTTCCAGTGTCATATTTCTCTATAATAGAAACAATATCCATCTTTATGGGCCTTTCTGGATTTCTTGGGCCTAAATGTGTCCTTTCCATGAAATTTGGGTATCTTAGAGCACAAAAGGTGTATCTCTTCAACCTTGCATTAATCTTCCATTTTTTGAACTGGCTCAAACCAAATATCGTTGTATTGATGGAATATCTAATATACATTTAAATTATCCAAGACTTCCTGGAAGTTCGGAATAATTATTTTGAGTATGATGCCAGAAACATGTAGATCATCACAATGATGCCTCAACCAGATATCATGTTCAGGTCTTTTTCTTAAAGCATGTGGTTTAGGAATAGGGCTTTTAAGAATGTTATTATTTCAAGTAGATTAGCAAGTGAAATATGATGCATGGTAATTAGATCAGATTTTGTTTTTATCTACAAAATTTTAACAAAATTCATTTAGTATTTTAAATATTTAATCTTCAATGACTAATATCGTTAAGTTAAAAAAAACATTAATTATCAAAATCTATGATCCAAACTGCAAAATAAATAAATGGTTAGGTGACCTTTATCATATTCATTGAATTCAACAAGGTAGATATCAAGTATCAATTATATTCTATTATATAATTCCTATCATTATGTGATCACTAATAAGAAAGTTTAATAGACACGTTTGATAACATCTATACCTCTAATCTGTATTGCTTAGTTGACCTTTATCAAAATAGATTTCCGATCAAATCTTCCAGTTTGAAGAAATTGCGTAATCAACATATAAGTAGGTTATAGAAATCGCAAATACACCCCCATCACCAAAAGATAACATTAGCGGTTAGGTGACCTTTATCCCACTAGCACATACAAGTGACGAACAAGTCATATTCGAATAGGATTGTATAGATTTGAGTTTAAATAAGGGGTTTTCCATGATTTATAATTCTAGTTTAAAAAACATGATATACCATAGTTATTGCATGCATCCAATAAGCTATGATACACTTTTATCTAAAATCACATTTTAATAATGTTCTTTTATAAAATCTAAATTTGATATATTCGACACGATCAAATTTCAAATTTAATATCTAGTGACTAGTATTAAGTTTGAACATTTGAGCGCCAAAGAACATTTATAACCCATTTAATAAAACTACCTTTTATAAATAAGGTTTGGAGTTTGATAAGTCTCCAAAATCTCAATTTTAAACTTATATAATTTTAGTCTTGAAATGTACCTTTTGCTAGTTTTTAAACGATAAAACTCATTTTATTTTTAGAATTATCTTACCATCTTATGTTAAAAAATAAATTTCATTAAAACCAAAATCCTTGTGATGTTATTTATGTTCACATATTATTTTGAATGTGAAATATAAATTTAAGAATGATAACATAATATCAACATAAACATAAACAACACAAGCATCTGAAACATATGTGCATAAACCAACCATAAACTAGAGATATTCTATGAGCCATCACAAAATATCAAGTCCATTCCTAAGGGACATAAAGATATCAATCTTGTATTATCTTCACGCTCCCACTTGCTTCAACACCTTGTAGCAAGTTTATAAAAAATAATTTTACAAAGTTTATAAAACTTTAATAAAATCAAGTTTATAAACTTTTGATCTTCAAGATGGCCACCATCTTGATTCTTGTTACATTTCTATAAAAATAAAGTATTTCTAAAACTAATCTATTACAAGTGTGTTATAATCCATCTCATAGCTAGTTACATTGCAACTAAATAGTTGGTCTAAGTGCCCAAAAATTTGTACACAACATATATATATATATATATATATATATATATATATATATATATATATATATATATATATATATTCATACCTTATGAATATAATTAGTTTTTGTTTTCTGTTGTTATTATTTCCTAAAACTAATAATTCTCAATATCTTAGTAAAACATATTTTCATAAAATAATGATTTTCTAATTATATACAAGTGTTAATTATATTTATTAACAATCAGATTACTTTAATAAATAATCAATTTGTATTAACTTGCTATAATGTGTGAACCTATAAGATCATATGTCATTAGCAAATATAATTCTATAATAACTCTTGTACATAAAGATTTTTCATATTGTACATGTCAACTTTCTTATAAATTGTTATTGAGCCCTGACATTTGGCTACCCCCTTCAAAAGGATTTATTAGTCACGCGCCCATTTTGTTTCTATTTCACCGCCCAAAGGTTCTAGGGTTCGAGAGAGAAATTCCTACTATAAGGAAGGGAAGAAGGTAATCCAATTAGTAGAATGTTGCTTTCTATCGGTTGTTCACATTCAAACATGAGTTAGTTCAGAGTCACCACCCTTTTGACACCTCCCTATTATTACAAATCACTAGGGTAATACCCGTGTAAAACATGGTTTGACAACTTAAATAACAAAAATAATACATTGTAAATGACTTATTATAAAAATATAAACAACGAAATTCAAATCTATGTATATAAATAAAAACTAATAAATCAAAAAACAAATAAGATTTAGATTGTAAACTGATATTTTAGTGAAAGATCTAACTTTCATATTTGGAGTTTGTAATTTCATGATGATAATTTTAATAAATTATTCTTGGTTATATGGGATGCACCATATCAAAAATGAAATTTATCAAAGACGAATTAAAATTTCTTCCTTATAATAATAGATAGAGAAGAATTGAAGGTTAGGAAAATAAAGAAGCGAAATTGGGGGAGATAAGCAAAATAACTTTGTAGAAGCTATTTTGAAGGAAATCGTAACTCTTACAAGAAAAATTCCCGCTGCTACCATTGTAGCAACATGTATAAGGGTCGAAATAGGAGTTAGCCCTTCCATTGCATCAAGTAACCATACATGAAGGGGAAATTGTGCAGATTTCGCAGTTGCACCAGCAAATAATAGAATAGCACACAAAGTAACAAATAAAAAAATGACCTCATTATTAGAAATCAAGTTATTTATTAGAAATCAAGTTATTGAAGATTTGGAATAAATCACGAAATTCGAAACTCCCCGTTATCCAATAAAACCCTAAAATGCCTAATAATAAACCAAAATCGCCAACACGATTAGTTACAAACGCCTTTTGACAAGCCTTTGCTGCAACAGGTCGTGTAAACCAAAATCCTATTAATAGATATGAACATATTCCAACTAATTCCCAAAAAATATAAATTTGTATCAAATGAACTAGTAACTAATCCCAACATGGAAGTACTGAAAACACTCATATAAGCAAAAAATCTCAAATATCCGTGGTCATGAGACATATAATTATCACTATAAATAAGAACCATAATTCCAACAGTAGTGATTAATATTAACATAATAGAAGTAAGCGGGTCGATCAAGTATCCGAATTCTAAAGAAAAATCATTATTGATAATCCAAGACCATACATATTGATAGACATAACTGCTATTTATTTGTTGAATAGACAGATTCATGGAAAAAATCATGACTATACTTAACAATAAAACACTCTAAAAAGACCACATACGATGAAGACTTTTTGTTGCCGTCGGAAAAAGAAGAAGTCCCAACCCTATTAACATAAGAACTGGAAGTGGAAGGAAAGGTATTATCCACGCATATTGATATGTCTGTTCCATAAAAAAGAGTTTTTTATTCTTAATTAATTGTTTCCGATTCACCGGATCTTACCTCGTTCGAAAAAAGTCAATAAAAAATCAAGATATGCATAAACTTATTTAATAAATTTAAATAATTTTAGATTAGTATTTATTCTGAGTCTTTTCAAAATCGTTCAAATCAAATATTCAAAACAAGAAGTTACAATTGGTCAAATGAGATGACCAAGTTAGATATAGAAATGAATAATTATAACATGAAAATGCAAATCTAAATTATTATTACGAAAATTTCTCGTAATAATAATTTAGATTCATAGAGCAAGGATAAAAAATTACGCTAAAAAGAGTACTTGATGCTGATATGAATGATAGGATTAACTAAGGTCATCGGTCTAATGAAATAAAAACTCTTGAGTTTAGTTAGTTTTTTTCAACTGGGAATTTCAAAAGTTTTTTTGTACGACAAACAAATAAGTCCTAAAATATTGGAATAATCGGAATGGATTTGACTCACAAATTTGGCTCAGTACTTTTTGCATATGAAATTAACAATGGGCAGTCTCAATTCTAATCAATAAGAAATAGACCAGTACAAATTTTTTATTTCTTTGTAGTATATTTTCACTAATATTTTTATGGTGGGAAGTCTTATTTTCCCCATCGACCTTTACAATAATGAACAATTTTTCTCTTTCTCTGGAAGGGCAGATATAATATTTTAGTTCAAATTAATGGATTGTTGAAACTAATGGATTATATGGTAAAATTTTTTGGATAACTTTATGACTTTTTAATTTATAATTTTTAGTAATTACTATATGAAATGGATTTACCATATATCTCCAATTTTGAGCCCAATTAATAAAAGAACTTCATTGTTGAGATATTATGTATAACTAATCTGTCAATGTATAAATAATGTGTCAATTTGAAGTAATCCAAAATAACCTATTTTGGATTCATTGAGAAAATTTATTTTTTGTTTGAAATTTATGAAATCAGATAAACGAGAAATAATGAAGTATCAATAAAAGTAAAAAAATGAAAACAGTTTTTTAATTCTATCAAGAGAATAATCTACTTACAAAAGTTGGATTTTAGAATAGGATAAACTATGTCAAAGCCCTAAGATAAGATAAATAAACGGACACCCTAATAAATGAAACTAATGAACCTTCAAATTGACTTTTCAACTCATTTTTTTTTATCAATTTGAGTGTTGACTAAAAAACCTATTTGATTGAATTGACTTGTTCAATATCGACGATTGAATATAAATATGCTATTATTAATTCGAGTAAGCCGCTATGGTGAAATCGGTAGATACGCTACTCTTAGGAAGCAGTGCTAGAGCATCTTGGTTTGAGTCTAAGTAGCGGCATGACATATTCTAAAAGATATCCAATAAATCCTATGATAAAAATAAATTAAATTCCCGATTTCTAATTCTTAATTAATATTAATTTAGGGTATTCCCTCCTTTTTTTTTCATTTTTATGATATTTTTAACTTTAAAGCATATATTCACTCATATTTCCTTTTCAATTGTAATTATAATTCATTTGATAACCTTATTGAGCAATGAAATCATAAAATCATATGATTCGTCAGAAAAGGGGATGATAGTTACTTTTTTATGTCTAACAGGATTATTAATCACTCGTTGGATTTAATCGGGCCATTTCCCACTAAGTGATTTATATGAATCATTAATTTTTTTTCATGGAGTTTCTTCCTTATTCATATAGTCCCTTATTTCAAAATAAGAAAAATTATTTAACCGAAATAACTGCCTCAAGTACTATTTTTACCCAGGGCTTTGCTACTTCGGGTCTTTTAACTGAAATACGTAAACCCACAATATTAGTACCTGCTCTACAATCGGAGTGGTTAATAATGCACGTAAGTATGATAATATTGAGCTATGAGGCTCTTCTTTGTGGATCCTTATTATCAGTAGCACTTCTAGTCATTACATTTAGAAATATTTTTTTATAGTTATAAAAGTAATAATTTCTTAAAATTAAATGAGTCTTTTTCATTTGGTGAAATCCAATACAAGAATGAAAGAAACAATATTTTTTAAAAAAATTATTCTTTGTCTTCTAAGAATTATTACAAGGCCCAATTGATTCAACAATTAGATTATTGGAGTTATCGTGTGATTAGCCTATGATTTATATTTTTAACCATAGGTATTCTTTCAGGAGCAGTATGGGCTAATGATGCATGGGGATCATATTGGAGTTGGGATCCAAAGGAAACTCGGGCCTTTATTAATTGGATCGTATTCACAATTTATTTGCATATTCGAACAAATAAAAAATTTCAGGAGGCAAATTCCACAATTGTGGCGACTCTAGGCTTTCTTATAATTTGGATATGTTATTTTGGGGTAAATCTATTAGGAATAGGGCTACATAGTTATGGTTCATTTACGTTAACCTCTAGTTAAATTCCAAAAAAGTTCTTACGAATACAAACGGAATACGGTGTATATAAAACACCTTGTGTCAACCCGCGACAACCGTGTGAATCAAGTCAAGTAGTGTAGTGATTCACATGGTTCTCGCAAAGACCAAGTATATTGGGTGAAAATTTAAATTCATATTATGTTTTTACTTTATTTAAGATTTAAGAGAATAAAAATTTAAGATTTAAAAGAATAAAAATTCTTCTTTTTTCTTTTCATTAGTCAACCAACTGTTAAAAATCATAGGAGTTTTTATTTTAAGAAAACTATCTATAAAAATAATTAGATAGAATACCTTCAACCTTGTCAACTGACAGTGAAAGAACAAAATCCGGATACATACCAATACCTATTACAGGTAGAAAAATGGAGATCGAAACAAATAACTCGCGCGGTCCAAAATCAAAAACATAAGAGCTTGGAGTATTAAATAACTTATATCCATAGAACATCTGACGTAACTTAGATAATAAATAAATAGGAGTTAATATCATTCCAATTGCCATTAAAAAAGTGATAGCAATTTTAGGCATTAAAAAATATTTTTGGCTGGTAAGTATTCCTAAAAAGACTATAACTTCTGCAACAAAACCACTCATACCCGGTAATGCAAGCGAAGCCATGGAAAACTACTGAACATCGTAAATATTTTTGGCATGGGGATAGCTACTCCGCCCATTTGGTCGAGATAAACAAGATGTATTCTATCATAACTCGTTCCTGCCAAGAAAAAAAGTGCAGCACCAATAAACCCATGAGAGATTATTTGTAAAATAGCTCCATTGATTCCCTTATCGGTTATAGAAGCAATTCATATAAGTATGAAACCCATATGAGATACGAAAGAATAGGCTATTCTTTTTTTTTTTTAAATTGCATTGGCCGAGAGATGTTGAAGCTGTATAGATTATTTGTATTGTACCTACTATCATCAACCAAGGAGAAAATATAGAATGAGCGTGTGGTAATAATTCCATATTAATTCGAATCAATCCATACGCTCCCATTTTTAATAAAATTCCGGCTAGAAGCATACAAGTACTGTAATGTGCCTCTCCGTGGGTATCTGGTAACCATGTATGTAGGGGTAGAATCGGTAATTTGACAGCAAAAGCAATAAAAAATCCAATATAGAATATTATTTCCAAAGCCACAGGATACGATAGATTCATTGATGTTTCAAAATTTAATATTGGTTTACTAGAACCATATAAACCGACACCCAGAACTCCCATTAAGAGAAAAATGGAACCTCCCGCCACCGTGTATAAAATAAATTTTGTGGCTGAGTAATTGTTTAATTTCAAAATTTTTAAAATTTAAAGGACCATATTAGGTAGTTCACTTTTGAAAGTTTTTAGGTTGCGGAGACAGGTGGGAATAAATTGGCCATTTTATTAGAATAGGAAAATTGTTCAAAATAAATCTTGGATTTTACTACTTGGTAAAGATGACAAGGATAATTGTTTTTTCTTTTGCGTTCTTAATATAGGAAAATACCATTTTTGTTACATTTCACGTATCAATATCTTATATTTTTTCTAAGTATTTACTAGTAAATATATTTGAATGATGTAATTAGACATCTATACATTTAACTACTTTCTAATAAAATTTTAAAGTCCATCTCATATTTAAATCGTAATTAAATTTATATAGTTTATTTTAACTAGATTCCAGCAAAAATACCAGTTAACTAAAATTAAGTTGTTTTAGTTTGGAGTTGATAATTTATGAAGTACGTATGACAATTTAGGAAAATATATTAGTTTAATCAATATTTCTAATACATGTGAAAAACACGTAAGCAGCAAAACATGGGCTCATATACTAGTTAGAAACAAATTATAACATAAAATGACAAGTTAAAGTTTCGAAAAAAAAAACAAAAAACAAAAAACAAAAAACAAATTAATCAAATTTAATATAGAATAGGATTATATCTAAAGCATAAAACAAAAAATATTGTAAAACTACGAGACATGTTATTTAATTTGTATTATGGTATGGTCCAAAAGACATTTGCATATGTTTTTGTAATTTGAGGTAACATTAATAACTTTTTGCCCATAACTTATGGTCTTGAGACCTCCTTTTGTCGGCCTTTAACGTATGTCGTGTTATTTTATTATTCGTATATCTTCTCGCCGGTTCCAAAAAACAAAAGTATAAGTATTTTAAGGTGATAATATTCAATATTTATAAAACAAAACAAACTACAAAGAAGACGCATCAAGAAACTGGAACATTCAGTAATTAACATATGTGAGAGAGAATGGTCATCTAATCATTTACTATATATGTCGTGAAAACTGCAACAGAGCAATAAAACTTGTAAACAGGAAAGGAGGGGAAAGCCTTTTTTTGTTTTGGTTTTTTTTTTTTTTTTTTTTTTTTTTTTTTTTACATTAACATTTTTTAGTCATCACATGTAAATAAAGTTTTTGTAAAGATCAAATATATCATTGAGATCGGAAGGTTTTTGTATAAATCAATTTGTAGTGACACACACTGAACAAGAACCCAGGTCGATGCTTCACACATCGTACACTATTTGTTGTTTATCTAGATATGCATGTGCATATATAGTTATGAAAGATATAGAAAGATGTTGTGAACTAGCCTGGATTTTTTTTGTAGTGTGATGTTGTGATTATATATGCTTTTAGAGGAATAAAATCTATGCCCATAATTCAATACTTTTGGCAAGATTTGGTTTCGTATCTATTTTGAGATCTCTTAATCTACACAAAATCATCTCCAAGATACTGTCTTTTTTTGTCATTTGTTATGATAGAGATTTTTTTTTGTATATTTATTGAAAATAATTTTTGTATAATGGAATGACGATGCCGAGCATCAAGAAAGGTTAAATACATGTCCACTGATTTCCTGAGAATACAAATGATTTTGAAAAGCGTCAACAATTAACTTGGTGAGTTCATAAACGTTTTTGTGTGAGAAGGATTTGTAGCGTTATCACGTAAAATGATTTCTATACTTCTAGAAAATCCAATATTTTCTTAAATGAGCTATAGATGTATGTATTTCTGTTGCAACTTTTCATTGTAATATAATAATGTATGTTTCCAGAAAATTCAATATTTTCTTTTGTTAATGAGATGTAGTCTTAGGTCTTAAGACGAAAAATATACAAGCTTTCTTATGCTTAAAAGTTGTGATGTGAAGTATGAAATTCATGTAAGTAGTGTAACCCTTACTGGTTCCTTCTATGATCACTTAGTGTATAAAAGTTATATATAATTTAGGTCGAACGGATAGTCGATTAAATGATTCTGCTCTAAGACCACAACCAAACAAGGAACATGAAGTAGAGCGAAATCACAAATTCTAAGTCTATAAAATCTTAATTATATATAACTTTAACGTATACACTAAGTAATTATAGAACTGTTAGTCAGGGTTTTTAGTTCACATGATTTATTTATAGTATCATAAAATACTCCTATAGTATTTTAAGCTTTATGTTTGGTTCTAAAGTTTTCTTGGTATATAGAGCTGGTAAGTTTTAGACTGGTTGCTCACCACAGCTACTCCCAGGCATACGCTAGTCACCTCTCGGATAAATATTGTTGATCAGACTATATTCATCTCAGACCTGATTACATACAGCAAGGTTTAATTGTAGTGTCACACTTATCTGAATACTTTTGTTTTGTTCTTATTATGACACTGTTCTAGTATATATGTATGTATGTATGTATGTATGTATGTATGTATGTAAGTAATTATGTATGTATGTATGTATGTATGTATGTATGTATGTATGTATGTATGTATGTATCTATACTTCTACAAAATATTATTATATTTAAAAGTTTAACTGTTTGGTCAGAGTGTTTTAGTCCCATTGCATTTATAGTTTTATATCTTGTATGGTTTGATATACTAGTTCACTATAAACAATACTCTGATACCAATCTGTCACACCCCCAAACCAGAACGGCGGAAACGTCTGGGGGAAGATGGAGTGAATTCATGTACAGTATCGTAAATGTCACACCCCCAAACCCAAACGGCGAAAACGTTTGGGGGCGAATGGAGTGACTTCATGTACAATATCATAACAATTGAGTAGTAATGAAATATAGCAACACAAACATTCATACATTTAGATTTAGAGTATTACGTTGTTTACAAAACACAATTGTTCGAAAGTCGAATACAATTAACTGAATAGTAATTAACATGAAATGGTGACGTCGGCCCCTCAAGAAGGGTCGAGTACCTGTCTGCTAGATCCCTGAGAATACAAGTCGTTTTGATAAGCGTCAACTAAAAAGTTGGTGAGTTCATAAGCATTTTTGTACGAAATAGTTTTACACATGTTTAGAATAGTTGTCGTAGTATTTTTAGAAAATCCGATATTTTCTACAAAAAGAAGGTTTGCAGTCTCGTTCTAAAATCGTGAATAAATGCATGTATATCCTTTGTTTCTTTTCCTTATAAAGTAATAAAGTATCTTTCCAAAAAATCGAATATTTTCTTAAAGGTGAACGGTGGTCTTATACCCCAAGACCGAGATGGAAGGGAGTATCATACAGAAAATAGTTTATAACCTCATTTCTTTTAATAAAGTTAATGAAGTATAAGCTTTTGGTAAAGCAGGTCTTAAAATCCCAAGACCAAGATGGAGGTGAAAATCAGAAAATAGTTTATAACCTCATTTCTTTTGATAAAGCTAATGAAATATAAACTTTCAATAAACCAGGTCTTAAAATCCCAAGATCAAGATGGAGGTGAAAATCATACAGAAAATAGTTTATAACATCATTTCTTTTGATACATATAATGAAGTATTAGCTTTTGGTAAACCAGGTGTTAAAATCCTAAGACCAAGATGGAGGTGAAAATGATACAGAAAATAGTTTATAACTTCATTTCTTTTAATAAAGTTAATGAAGTATAAGCTTTCGGTAAACCAAGTCTTAAAATCCCAAGACCAAGATGGAGGTGAAAATCATAAAGAAAATAGTTTATAATTTCATTTCTTTTAATAAAACTAATGAAGTATAAGCTTCTCGTAAACCAAAAATCGTTTTGTTTATTATCCCTATGTGAGTCGTTATAACCATACTAATATGATGGAGTGCCTGGTTTGCCGTTTTACAGGCGTCAGTTTCGTTGAAAGATATTTGTCACCCTAGACTAGCCTAGTCTAGCTGTAGCGAACAGCTCGGGTGTGGGATGTCAACCCCATATAGATCTATATACAAACTCCCTCTCTCCCTCCAGGAGACTCTGATTATATCTAACTGGACTTACCACGTATGCTAGGTAGGTACGACTAAAGGTGTCTCATAAGAGCCTTAATAGATTTACGTGAACTATGACTCCTTTTCTTGTAAAAACAAGATAGTTATACCTTTAAATGATTAAAAGTGTCTTTGAAAACGTAGTTCGTGACTTCAAAACTATACCGATCATAATTTATCTTGTTGGTTTGAAATAATTTATATACCCTTTTATATAAATGTACAGGTGTGTTCCAACTTGAAATATATGAAATCAAAACATAGTACTTGTGTATTAAACCCACTAGATTAGTAAATGACTATACAGTACCACAGTTTACTAGTAAATGTATCTTTCAATAAGGTTCTCAAAAGCCATGTAGTTTACAGATCTTAGCTTTTCTTATGATTTTCTAACATTGATCATGTTAGTTTTGTAATATACATATACATATCACAATATTTATACCAAAACTAGAGTATACCATAACTTGTACAAATAATAGTTTATCCTTATCATAAAGATGAAAAACGTGTAGTTATTTGTGGAATAAACAGAGTTTGACTTGTATTCCCCCCCCCCTAAAACATAGAAAAGCTTGAAAAATATGGGGGTATGAATCTCACCTTGGTTTGGTTTGGTGGATGATTTGAAGAGATGTTGAGAAGTTTTCATGTCCTAACACTTGAAGAGTTTGGTGAAATTTTTAAGATTATGATACCCCAGAGTTGTTAACACATAAAATTTATGTGTAAATAAAAGATATTATCAAGAAAAGGTATATAATCGCTAGCCAAGTTTTGACTTACTTACCGGGCTTAATAGATCTCTTGAGGGAGTTAGTATTCTAAAAACTTGAAGTGTGAATTTTCATAGAGCAAATTTGGGAGTTCTCAATAAATGAATAAGAAGGATGTGGGGGTGGAAGGAAGGGTTTATGTTCCTTGATAAGAGGGTGAAAGTTGATATGATGTTTGCTTGGGTTAGTGGGGGATCTTGCTTTGTTATTCACTGTATTTGTCTTTTCCTCAATGCTAATCCGTAAACACCTCAAAACATTCAATCATAGGCGGAACCACATGTGTTTACGACCTAAGATGAGTTACCTTTTGAGTTTTTGTCCCATGTGTGGTCCACTAAGGTGTTTACACCCAAGATGCTCCCGAGGATGGTGTTTATGCCTAAGATACTTCCTAGTATAGTGTTTACGTCCAAAGCATGGATTCGCTAAGTAGTTTACGCCCTAAGATGGTCCACCAAAGGTGTTTATGCCCTAGCATTGTTCCTAAAGTAGTTTATGCCCTAACTTACCCCATTTAAGATGTTCACGACTATACATTGGGTTTCTAGGGTAGGTCACGGCCAAAGGTTCTCCCCTAAAGGGTTTATGGTCTTAGTTTATAAGAACTCTAATATGTTGGGCTTGTAGTTTGAGTGCTCAAGTTTGTGACAAAATTACAAGTTCTTGTATCTATATCATCTGATTCTTAATCAAATCCATTTGTCTAGTTTTGCCTTGATAACCTTGTTTACTTTTAAGGGATTACCTTGTATGTGACTTCCAATGTGTATACTTCCATGTATAAGCACGTATGCCCTTTTAGTCTTCACGGGTTTCATTGTAGTAGGGTTACAATTTAGACCTTGCTTGATCCAAAAATTTCGGGTTGTCACAGTAACAATTTAATATAATTGAAACATAGCAAAACAAACATTCATACATTGAGAATTCAAGTTTACATCATTTGTTTGTTCAAAAGTTAAATACAAATATTGAAAAGTAGAAAGCTTGAAATACTGAAAAGTAGAAAGCTTGAAATGATGACGCCGACCCTTAAGAAAGGTTAAATACCTGTCTACTGGTTTCCAGAGAATACAAGTGATTTTGAAAAGTGTCAACAATTAAGTTGGTGAGTTCATAAGCGTTTTTGTGTGAGAAAGATTTGTAACGTTATCGCGTAAAATGATTTGTATACTTCTAGAAATCCAATATTTCCTTAAATGAGATGTAGATGTATGTATTTCTATTGCATCTTTTCCTTGCAAGATAATAATGTATGTTTCCAGAAAATCCAATATTTTTTTGGAAATGAAATGTAGTCTTAGGTCCTAAGACCAAAAATGTACAAGTTTTCTTATGCTTAAAAGTTGTGATGTGAAGTATGAAATTCATGTAAGTAGTGTAACTCTTATTGGTTCCTTCTATGATCACTTACTGTATACAAGTTATATATAATTTAGATTGAACAAACAGTCGACTGAATGATTCTGCTCTAAGACCATAACCAAACAAGGAATAGGAAGTAAAGCGGAAATCATACATTCGACTGCTATCGGTTCTTCATTTTATATAACCCTAACGCATACACTAAGGAATTATAGATAGAACGATAATGGTCCTATAAAAAATGTAAGTTGTACTATACTAGAAAATAGTATACTGTAATTGTATTTGTATGTAATCCTTTTTAATGTGAGTCTGGATTCACCATTTGTAATGTATAATAATGTATTGTAATATTACTATTAAATAAAACTAGCTGAAGTTATCTATATATTCATACACTAATCGTTTTTAATGCCAAATTGTGAGTTATTATAACCATGCTTGATGACCTAGAATGGCCTGATACGACGTTCTTCAGGCGTCGGAAAAGATACGACATTTGTCACCCCAAGCCTATCGGCCTAACTGTAGCTAACAATTTAGGTGTGCGGTTGTCAGTCTCGAATAGATCTATACACAATTGTCACGCTCTCCCTCCAGGAGACTATGGTTATAATGTTAGGTCTTTTGTTGGTACTTAGAAAAGTAGTTGAAGTGTGTCTCACAAAGCTATATTGACAGTTACGTGTAGAATAATAAAAAGCCTTTCTGTAATGAATAAAGTGTATGTATGCCTCATAAACTATACCTATTATAGTTTATATGTTTGCTTCCGCAATGTATCCCGAACGTAATGAAAGAGTACGTATGTTCCATAAACTATACATATTATAGTTTAACATGTTTGTTTGTTAAGTACATTTATATAACCATTTATATAAATATGTAGTAATTATCTTCTCTAGTTTCAAAATGTAAGGTCAAAACATTATGTTTTAGGTTGTAACCCATAAAATAACTTGGCTGAACTCCCTTTGTTATGAAAGTTATGTTTTAGTAAAAGCTTCAAAAATCATGTTGTTTTACAAATCATAAATTTCTTATGATATTATAACATAGATTATGCACACAATATCTTATCTTTAAAATAAGGATAAAAAGATGTAAATATTTGTGTGATAAACAAAGTTTAACTTGTATCCCCACCCCCTAAAGACATGAAAAAAGCTTGAAAATGTGGGGGTATGAACTCACCTTGAGTTAGTTTTTGACAGATTGTTTGAAGGGGAAGATGAATATTTTTGAGCCTAGCTTCTTAAGTGAAGTTGGCAAGCTTCTTGAAGGTATGCTTATCCTAAAGGTTTTACATATGAAGAAGTGTCTAAAGATGATGAAATTAGCCTAAAAAAGTATAGAAACACCTAAGATTAATGAAAATGCTTACCAAATTACTTAGGACCAGCCTTGATGTGGTATTCTTGAGAGATTTCGGCCTTGTTCTTGGAGGGGAGAAGAAGTGGAAGTGAGAAAAAGATGGTAAAAGTGGCATAAACCCACTCTCGGCTGAGGTACATATGGAGAGAGGGGATAATGGTTCATGGTTGTATGATGGTTATGTTGGGTTTTGATATACTAAAACATCCTATGGTGCACATACAACCCTAAATACCTTGGATTTATGTTTTCATTAATTATACATGCAAATGGTTTCCAAGGTATTAATCTTACAGCTAGCATGCATTTAACATAAAAAAACATAATATACTAGTTAGCGTGACATACCTTTTGATGGAGCTTGAATTCTTGGTGTACTTGGCCTTAAAGACCTTAGCCCCAATAGTATGGAAGCCTCAAATGGAATCACAAAACACCATGGACAAATGATGAGATTGAGAGAGAATTCCATGCACACAAAAAACACCATGAACTCTAAAAAGATACAAGTGGCGATTTTGGGCCATGAAGTATCTATTTATATGTGAGATTTCTAGGGTCATGGATATAACCCAAATCCATACCCATGGGTTTTATGATCCATGGTTCATGTGGCCGAAATCTTTATGTATCCATACATAAACTTGGTCCAACATGGATCATAAGCCCAACACATATAAATATAACTAATTATCATAATTTGTCCCCATAGATTTAATTAGTCTCTTTCGACCACTAAATTAAATCCAAATTAATTCTTGATCAATACTAATTAAAACATAGGATTTCATATTAATATATTATTACTTATAATATATTAATAAACCATAAATAACCTTCTCTCAAAAGTCCATCCTAACAAATTGTCCTGATGATACTCAACCCAAATGGACCATGCTACTCTTGGGTCGAATACATACCAATAATAGTTACGGGCTTAGACACCTAATCCAACAGTCTCCCACTTAGATAAGTCTAAAACTATTATTCAAGTGTGACTCCAAGATCCCGACAAGCAATCGTAGCTCTTAAAGCCGCTGTCAAACTCTGAACAAATCAAATGACATGTCCATTAGATAAGGGATCATATATTCCTCCAATCTAGATATCATATGGACTGAGACATGGATTATAATCATTTTCTCTGTCCATTTGTTGTTTCCCTGTAACAGCCCGGAAACCAGCTACCCTTCTATTTATCCCTTCATCTTTGTTATGTTCTCTTTTTAGGGTTGCATGATTTGCGAGTACGCTGGGCATACAAGAGGTACGCTGCGCGTACTCGTGCGCTTCATTTGGACGCGTTCACCCTCAGGTACGCTGGGCGTACCCAAGGTTACGCGGGGCGTAACCGGTCCAGACGTAAAAACTCTAATTCATTTGGAGGGCTATAAAAGGAATGTGTGGCTCGACTTCTCAGCCACCATCCCTCAGAAAGAAACCCTAAAGAGAGTGTGCAACCGTTCTTAGGCCATTTATCAGTATTCTAAGCTTGGTGGTGCCATTTCTAGGTAGCAAAGGAGAAGAGGAGCTCATTGGGGAAGGCTAGAAGTGGTACTCAAGTGTAGATCTGAGCTTAGCAAAGGTTGAGGCTTCATTTCAAGGTAAAAAGCTCGGATCTTGTTCTATAGTTCTTGTAATATGCTTCATGTACCATTTTATAGGGTTTTAGTCCCAAAGGTGGAGACTTTTGAGCAAATGGTCTCCATAAGCTTAGATCCTTCGTATTCCTGGTCTATTTGAGTTGTGGACTCATAAAAATGCAATCTTGGTCGTGAGCATTGCACCATGCATGAGATCTAGGTCCTTGAGTTGGAATAGAGTGATGTTATGAAGTGTTGGAGCCTTTACAGCCATGCCAAAGTTTAAAGGTCCTGACTTTATGGGTATAGACGCATAAACTGAGTCGGATCTAGAAGTTGGAGTAATGGCTTAACCGATTAAGACTAGAAAGGATGTATGCTAAAGTCTGATGGTTATACTGGGCGTAACTTCCAGTACGCGCAGCGTATTGGGTGGAGACCCCGATCCATGGGTTGGCGATGTACGCCCCGCGTACATCAAGCAGTACGCCCTGCGTACTCGTAGGGTTGACTTTTGTTGGCTTTTTAGGGTTTTGGTCAACATGAGGACTTTGGGTCAAGGAGGGGTAAAATGGTCTTTTACCCTCTGAGGATGATGATAAGGGTTAAAGTTTAGTTGTGGAAGTCTTGATTATTAAATGATATTTTTTTTATGATTAGGCGAGGTAGAGTCGTCGTTGGGTTTTGGAGATAGCGAGTACGCGAGATCTTAGACTTTCCACGAGGTGAGTCTTCTCACTATACGTTACCTTGAGTGGTATTCTGGTTTGGCTAGAGGGTCTTATGTGCTATTTATGATATTGTATGCTATGTGTTATTTGTATGCTGTATGACTATATAGACCGGACCGGAGGGTCCAACGATTCAGAACGGGACAGAGGGCCCAATGAGCTATGACTGGACCAGAGGGTCCGATGAGCTGCAGGACTGGAGGGTCCCGCTGAGACATCTTGACCAGAGGGTCGGGTTTAGCCTCGAATGGCGTATTTGTGGTATGTGGTATTTTGGGGAACTCACTAAGCATTATGCTTACAGTTGTTGTGTTTGATGCCTCAGGTACCAGCGAGGACTGTGGGAAGGCGACGACTTGACTCGTACACACTCACACCGATGGAGTCACATTTGAGAGATCTTGGGAATTTGTTTTGAAAACACTGTTGTTTCGGATTTGAAATTATGATATGATATACATTTGGTGGTTTTAAAAATTAAAAATTTAATTGAAATTTTACGTTGTTACAAGTTGGTATAAGAGCCTTGGTTTGAGGGATTCGGATGCACCTTCGGGCGTATTTGAACTCAAACCGAGGATTTGAGAAATTTTACAACCAAAACTGCAAATTTTCTAAAAAGAAAAAGAAGTTTTGGAAACGAGCTGAGTGGATGGTGTGTACGGTCAACCAGCGCCCGAACGGTGAATCCCCAAAATACCCTTATAGTATATGTTATGAGTTATGAGATATTATTTTATGCATGATAGAGAGGCTAGGTATTCCTATAAGGACTAGAGTGGCCTGATTTGTGATGCGTTAGCCTAGGAGATTACTGCTGCTATGAGATACTTTGAGAGTGAGTAGGTAGCAGTGAGGAGCTCATGATAGGTCTACTGAGGGTAGCCAATGCATAGCGAGAGTAGAGTATTTATGACTTGGGATCCTAGGAGGAGGACTTGGATTGTATATTGATTCAATGTGGACAATAGTATTGGGCCCGTACTATTGAAAACAACGGATTGGTGCGCAGTCCAAGTAAGAATCCTTGGGGGTACCAGGAGTGAGGATGTTTGAGTTATCGAGCATGAGAATACTCGAGAGCATCCCTGATATTTATTATGTTGTGTTTCAGAGGTTGATCATGGCCGGGACACGCCACAACCCCGAGAGCAGTGGGGTGAGCGACGAGGAGATCCGTTGGATCATCCATGAGGAGGTGGCTGCTGCCATCAGAGTCAAGATTCCGGAGATGTTTGGGTCTATTAAGACCATACTGATCGAGACGTTTGACGAGCGTTATGCTGCCTTGACTGATGCTGCTGTTGCTGTAGCCACAACAGCTGTTGCTGCTGCAAGACCCAAGGGTGGTGATTCGTTGCTGTACCGAGAGTTCAGCAACACGAAACCACCATAGTTCGATCGTACGCAGGACCCGATCGCCGCTATGAGGTGGATCTCAGACATGGAGGGGTGTTTCTATACGTGCTCGTGTCCGAAGCACTTGAGGGTGCGATTCGCACTCAACCAGCTTCGCTTGGGGGCGAAGGACTGGTGGAAATTCGTGACCGCGAGCTATTCTACAGTTGAGCTGACTGCAGTGACCTGGGAGAGGTTTACTGCGATGTTTCGTGACGAGTATGTTCCCCAGGTGGAGAGGGAACGTTTAGCTCAGGAGTTTCTGACCCTCAAGCAGGGGACAGAGTCGGTGACAGTGATTACGAGGATGTTTCATGAGCGGGCGCTGTTTTGCTCGGAGTTGGTGTCCACTGAGCAGGCTCGCATGAGCCATTATCTGAGTATTTTGAGGAGGGACATCCGTGAGTTCGTGGCAAACTCGACTTACCAGACATTTGCCGAGCTCCAGCCAAATGCCAGGAAGAGGGAGATTGAGCTTGAGACACAGGCGAGGGAGGAGACTGAGTTGCAGAGGGGTGACCGACGACCGGCGCAGTCGCAGCCGGCCGCCAAGCGGGCAAAGCCCGCTGATTTGAGGACGGGCAGTTCGAGGGGCGGCACTTGTGGGAAGTGCGGCAAGAGCCATGATGGGTCGTGCAAGACTGGGGTATGCTACAAATACGGGAAGGAAGGACATTTTGCGAGGGACTGTCCGAAGGGGTTCTCGGTTTGCTTCCATTGCAACCAGACCGGCCATCGGAAGGCCGAGTGCCCCCAGCTTCAGAGGTCAGTGCAGGGATCTGCACCTGCAGTTCGAGCTGCTGAGACCCGGCCAGTGAAGGCCGAAGCACCGAAGACTAGGGGGAGACCCTTCCTGCTGACTGCGGAGGAGGTCCGCGCAGCACCTAACGTCGTGGCGGGTATGTAATCTTTATCTATTTTATGTTGAGTTTATGCTATTGTAATTGCTATATGTTATGCGTAGGTACTTTTCTTGTGAGTTCTGTACCTGCATTGGTTTTATTCGACTCGGGTGCGAGTCGGTCTTTCATATCTTTGGCTTTTAGTCGGCACATTAGTATTCCGAGGGAGGCGTTGAGTCGAACTTTGTGGGTTTCCATAGCAGATGAGCGTGACGTATGTGCTACCGAGGTGATACATGGATGCATGCTGGAGATCTTCGGGGTGGAGTTCCCGATTGATGTGATTTCGATCGCTATGGGGGATGTTTGTGTCATAGTAGGAATGGATTGGTTGAGTCGCTTTGGGGCTGTCATAGATTGCGAGCGTCAATTGGTGACGATCCGAGATCCTAGTGGGGGAGCGCTGACGGTTTACGGCGAGGGGACTCGTGGTGGTTCGGTTTTCTGTTCGACCGCTAGAGCGAGGCGGAGTTTGCAGCAGGGCTGCAAGGGGTTCGTAGCCTATGTGACAGATGTGCGAGATGCCGCTGGGAGGCCACGTTCAGTGGATGAGGTGCCGATAGTGCGTGAGTTCCCGGACGTGTTTCCCGAGGAGTTGCCGGGTGTGCCTCCCGAGAGGTAGGTGGAGTTTTGTATTGATTTGGTTCCCGGGGCTGCGCCTATCGTCAAGGCGCCGTATCGGCTAGCACTGCCAGAGATGCAGGATTTATCCTCACAGCTGCAAGAGCTGTTGGGGAAAGGGTTCATCCGTCCCAGTAGCTCTCCCTGGGGAGCGCCGATCCTTTTTGTCAAGAAAAAGGATGGTTCACACCGGATGTGCATTGATTACCGGGAGTTGAACAAGTTGACGGTCAAGAACCGTTATCCGTTACCGAGGATCGACGATCTATTCGATCAGTTGCAGGGGGCGTCTTGGTTCTCCAAGATGGACTTGAGATCGGGATATCACCAGATGAGAGTTTGGGATGAGGATATCCAGAAGACGACGTTTAGGACTCGTTACGGGCATTACGAGTTCGTGGTGATGCCATTCAGGCTCACCAATGCACCAGCAGCGTTCATGGATCTCATGAACAGGGTGTGTAGGCCGATGTTGGATCGTTCGGTGATTGTTTTCATTGATGACATCCTGGTGTATTCGAGGACCAGAGAGCAACATGCAGAACATTTGAGGGAGCTCCTCGGAATTCTGAGATCGGAGAGACTCTTTGCCAAATTCTCCAAGTGCGATTTCTGGTTACGGGAAGTCCAGTTTTTAGGGCATCTCGTTAACCAGAACGGGATATTGGTTGACCCAGCCAAGATTGAGGCTGTGATGAGTTGGGAGGTGCCGAGGTCACCTACGGAGATCAGGAGCTTCTTGGGGCTGGCAGGCTACTATAGGAGATTTATCAGAGATTTCTCCAAGATCGCCGTGCCACTTACCAAGTTGACCCGGAAGGGTGTTACTTTCTCATGGGATCCGGAGCAGCAAACCTCGTTTGAGACCCTTCGTCAGAGATTGTGCGAAGCTCCTATACTCGCACTACCGGAAGGGATGGAGGATTTCGTGGTGTATTGTGATGCTTTGATATTGGGGATGGGAGCGGTGTTGATGCAGAGAGGGCATGTGACCGCGTATGCATCGAGGCAGTTGAAGCCTCATGAGACGAGATATCCCACCCACGATTTGGAGTTCGGAGCTGTAGTGTTTGCCCTCAAGATCTGGCATCACTATCTGTATGGGGTTCGGTGTATGATATACACTGACCCCAAGAGCTTAAAGTACTTGATGGATCAGCCAAACCTGAATATGCGCCAGAGGAGACGGTTGGATGTGGTGAAGGATTATGATTGTGAGATCCTGTACCACCCAGGCAAGGCTAATGTCGTAGCCGACGCTCTGAGCCTTAGGTCGGAGAGCGCCCCGATACGAGGCATTTGTATGAGGTTGACGGTGATAACTCCGGTATTAGACACCATCCGAGGGGCCCAGGCTGAGGCTGCGAGACCAGAGAACCGAAAGCGGGAGCGGGTCGTTGGGCAGGTGTCGGAGTTCGTTACTGATAGTCAGGGGCTTATGACGTTTCAGGGTCAGATTTGGGTACCGTTTGTGGGCGGGATGTGTACCATTTTGATGGAGGAGGCGCATAGATCGAAGTTCTTGATCCATCCCGGGGCTACCGAGATGTATTTGGACCTAAAGACGGAGTATTGGTGGCCCTGTATGAAGAGGGATGTTTCTTGGTTCATCGAGAGGTGCCTAACTTGTCGCCAAGTTAAGGCCGAGCACCAGCGTCCGTATGGTAAGCTGCAGCCGTTGGAGATTCCCGAGTGGAAGTGGGAACATATTACCATGGATTTTATCACCAAATTGCCAAGGACTGCGAGAGGAGTCGATGCAATTTGGGTGATCGTGGACAGGTTGACAAAGAGCGCTCATTTTCTTGCTATCAGTGAGAGCTCTTCTACTGAGAGGTTGGCAGAGTTGTATGTGAGGAAGGTGGTATCGCGGCATGGGGTTCCATTGTCGATCGTTTCAGATCGAGACATGCGATTTACTTCCAGATTTTGGAAGAAGTTCCACGAGGAGTTAGGTACGAGGCTGCATTTCAGTACCACATACCACCCGCAGACAGACGGACAAAGCGAGCGGACGATTCAGACGCTTGAGGATATGCTCCGAGCATGTGTTTTGGATTTTAGAGGGCGTTGGGACACCTATCTACCCTTGGCAGAGTTTTCGTACAACAACAGCCATCATTCGAGCATTGGTATGCCACCTTTTGAGCTGTTGTATGGGAGGAGGTGTCGCACCCCCCTCTGCTGGGGAGAGGTGGGGAAACGGGTAATGGGTAGTACAGAGATTGTACTCCAGACGACCGAGCAGATACAGCAGGTCAGGCAGAGATTGTTGACCGCGCAGAGTCGCCAGAAGAGTTATGCGGACAGGCGTCGGTCCGAGCTCGAGTTTCAGGTTGGTGACCTTGTGCTCCTAAAGGTCTCTCCTTGGAAAGGAGTGATACGATTCAGGAAGAGGGGCAAGTTGGGGCCCCAATACATTGGAACCTTCAGGGTAATTGCTAGGGTAGGAAGGGTAGCCTACCGGTTGGACCTACCTGCTGAATTGGGACAGATCCACGACACCTTTCATGTTTCTCAGTCGAGGAAATGCATTGCCGACGAGTCGGCCGTGGTGCCTTTGGATGATATTCAAGTGGATGCAGGCGTGAATTATGTGGAGAGGCTAGTGGCGATCAGGGATCGAAGGGTTAAGGTTCTGAGGAACAAGGAAGTACCCTTGGTACAAGTGCAGTGGCAACATCGGAAGGGGTCCGAGCTGACATGGGAGCCCGAGGCTGAAATGCGGGATCAATATCCGGAGTTGTTTTCGGTATGAGACTTCGGGGACGAAGTCTGGTTCTAGTGGGGGAGAATTGTAACAGCTCGGAAACCAGGTACCCTTCTATTTATCCCTTCATATTTGTTATGTTCTCTTTTTAGGGTTGCATGATTTTTGAGTACGTTGGGCGTACAAGAGGTACGCTGCGCGTACTCGTGCGCTTCATTTGGACGCGTTCACCCTCAGGTACGCTGGGCGTACCCAAGGTTACGCGGGGCGTAACCGGTCCAAACCTAAAAACCCTAATTCATTTGGAGGGCTATAAAAGGAATGTGTGGCTCGACTTCTCAGCCACCATCCCTCAGAAAGAAACCCTAAAGAGAGTGTGCAACCGTTCTTACGCCATTTGTGAGTATGCTAAGCTTGGTGGTGCCATTTCTAGGTAGAAAAAGAGAAGAGGAGCTCGTTGGGGAAGGCTAAAAGTGGTACTCAAGTGTAGATCTGAGCTTAGCAAAGGTTGAGGCTTCATTTCAAGGTAAAAAGCTCGGATCTTGTTCTATAGTTCTTGTAATATGCTTCAAGTACCATTTTCTAGGGTTTTAGTCCCAAAGGTGGAGACTTTTGAGCAAATGGTCTCCATAAGCTTAGATCCTTCGTATTTCTGGTCTATTTGAGTTGTAGACTCATAAAAATGCAATCTTGGTCGTGAACATTGCACCATGCATGAGATCTAGGTCCTTGAGTTGGAATAGAGTGATGTTATGAAGTGTTGGAGCCTTTACAGCCATGCCAAGGCTTAAAGGTCTCGACTTTATGGGTATAGACGCATAAACTGAGTCAGATCTAGAAGTTGGAGTAATGGCTTAACCGATTAAGACCAGAAATGATGTATGCTAAAGTCTGATGGTTACGCTGGGCCTAACTTCCAGTACGTGCAGCGTACTGGGTGGAGACCCCGCGTACATCAAGCAGTACGCCCCGCGTACTCGTAGGGTTGACTTTTGTTGACTTTTTAGGGTTTTGGTCAACATGAGGACTTTGGGTCAAGGAGGGGTAAAATGGTTTTTTACCCTCTGAGGATGATGATAAGGGTTAAAGTTTAGTTGTGGAAGTCTTGATCATTAAATGATATTTTTTTATGATTAGGCGAGGTAGAGTCGTCGTTGGGTTTTGGAGATAGCGAGTACACGAGATCTTAGACTTTCCACGAGGTGAGTCTTCTCACTATATGTTACCTTGAGTGGTATTCTGGTTTGGCTAAAGGGTCTTATGTGCTATTTATGAGATTGTATGCTATGTGTTATTTGTATGCTGTATGACTATATGGACCGGACCGGAGGGTCCAACGATTCAGAACGGGACAGAGGGCCCAATGAGCTATGACTGGACCAGAGGGTCCGACGAGCTGCGGTGCTGGAGGGTCCCGCTGAGACATCTTGACCAGAGATTTAGGTTTAGCCTCGAGTGGTGTATTTGTGGTATGTGGTATTTTGGGGAACTCACTAAGCATTATGCTTACAGTTGTTGTGTTTGATGTCTCAGGTACCAGCGAGGACCGTGGGAAGGCGACGGACTGACTCGTACACACTCACACCGATGGAGTCACATTTGAGAGATCTTGGGAATTTGTTTTGAAAACACTATTGTTTTGGATTTGAAATTATGATATGATATACATTTGGTGGTTTAAAAATTAAAAATTTAATTGGAATTTTACGTTGTTACATTCCCGATTTTCGATTTATGACGACTGACTAATTGAACAAATCAAATCAGTCCAGGCCCGGCCAAGCACTTACGTTTGTCATCACCAAATCATCGAGGGGCCCACAAATAGCGCTTTTATCCCGAAGGTAAAAGGAATGGATAAACTTCGACTCATATGGTTTGTTCTACTACTTGTTGAATCATACACAAATGCACGTTTTATAACATCGAGTTACTAATGCGTTTTCGTGCAATCAATGTATAACCTACTCATAGTGTTGTACCCTTTGTCCAACATCTTAGACCTCTACAAGCCAACCCATGACAGTCTTAATTCATATCTACTTCCAACATATGACCGACTGTGGATGGTTTGAATAACTTAGTAATCCAGAACAATGACCTAGTTTATTCTGGAAGTCAAAACATGCAAAATGAAACAGAAGAATAATTGAATCGAATATGGTATCAAAACCTATGAACATAAATAAAACACCTTTTATTTATCACCATATGATTACATATTATTGATTGTATACTATTTCATCTATCAACCTTATTCTTGAATTTAAAACAATAGTTGTCCCATGCTCCAAGCATGTACACTATATTTTCTAAACACTAGTCATGCCATACACCAAGTATGCATATTATGTTTGTCTATGATCTTTACTTTGTGAAATAGATCAATTGAACATAACTCCAATGTTCCTCTTTTCATAGTCCCAAATCCTTACTGCAAATGCAAGAATTCCAAATTCATGCCAATTACTGAAATCTGTTAGATTCTAAACTTATATGCATTGATCCTCTTGTAATGATTATGCACAAAGTCATAAAGACTTGACAACAAACATTACAGAGCATTCCAAAGGAGATCAACTCCCCGGAAACATCCTTCTTGCAGTAAGTTTACTAATATTACACAGATTGAATAATTTCTAACTTTGAAACATGTCCATATTCCATTTTGACTATCACTTCTGAACAAGGGTTGCCTCCTTACAGATTATGTCAATATGGTCCTTCCAGAATTATCAATATACTTCCAACTGTCCTTTAGCAAACAATCTTTGGTAAACCTTAGATTGTTCTTGACAATTGTTTAATCCTTTTAGTCATATCCAATTCTAGACCTTTTCCCTTCTTAATGCCCCAGGCATTTGGAAAATTTTAGAAAGGATGAATATAGCACACGCAATCGATCCTACATCCGAAGCATATGGGACACGATTCATGATGTCTCACATAAAGACTAAACCAGTCTTTTGCTATAATATTTCCATTTCAATTTGCCAAGTTCTCATAATTCAGATTTTGAAAAAGGGATGCTGTAATCATAATCAAATTTTAGAATGCAGATAATGGACCCATATATTAGAATTTTCTTATGTTGAGCCATTCCAACATAACATTCATATATATACTTGACTAAATACGATTAAAACCTCAATCTAAGCTTTTAGATTTGAGATGAAGTATAATTTCCTCTCCCTTAATTATAGCAAAACAACTTTTTCCCAATTGAAACCTTTTGTTTTCTATAATTAACATTGCTAACTTTCAACCTTTATCATAATTATCATGCTCCCATTAACATGATGATTATTAGCATAACGTTGACGCTCCCACTAGCTTTGACATGTACACAGAAATCAACTGAACTTCTAGAAAAAACAATACTTTATTAACTTTCTGACCAAAGTTTAGATTTCTGATACTAGATTGCTTTGATAAAACTTGATCAATATCATACACCTTATCTTAGATAGCTCACAGGTGTGTCTAAACAATTTCAGAACTATGAAAAGGGTGCCATAATCATAGTGTCAGTTGTTTAGACCTTTGCCACTTCTCACAAGTCCATGTTAGTGTGCCGGTTAACCACACAGCTCCACTAACGATTTTGAGAATGCAAATATCACAATTGCTATCTACTTCAAATCTACTTGGTGGAAGTGTTTCCTGACCATCATTTTCATGAATCGAAGAGAAACCTTATGACCCTTAGATTTAATGGTGTATGTGTTCTTATCCATGTGAATTGTCAAAACCATAGTCACAAGACAAGGATAATGACAAATCCAAACTCATATGGACTGAACTCAATCTTAATTTCTTGACACCTGGCAGCTCAAGGGCCTGCCATTGCTTCCAAGTTGTTGTGCAACCAATTGAGAACTCTAAGAACTCATATGCAAAGCCAACTTTAACTGGAATGGGCACAGAATATGTCAACACGATAGGTTATAAACCTCAAGTCGTGTGCTAGTGAAGAACTTCAGGTTTTATTCTTGATTAGTTGTTGAGACTTTCAAGACCTTTAAGACTCCCGCTGTCCTCTTGACATATAAGACTTTCTTGTCAGATATTCAAGAGATAGTGTGGATTCTAATCAAGACAAACACTTCACAAAATTGGCCTTAGTTGGTCTTTGTTTTATCCAAAACATCACAACTTACCAATTTCAAATGTACAAGAGTAGAAAACTTTTACTCTTACATTTGATAAGTGATTTAAACCTTCTTTAAGACATGTCACTGAAGTTACAATCTTAGAGTATAACTCTAAGAATTGTTTTTGGAACAAAGTATGAATCGTCTTCTTGATTTAACCACTTCAACAATTCATAACTCCGCTTCTTAACTATCAGAATGCAATTAGAGGATGAATTGTGACAAGGTTTCAAAATCATTAAGATGGTCTTAAAACATGATACTAAAGTACTCTCCCATCTTTTCAGATTTGAGAAACTTTTATCTATCTGCCTAAATTGATTCTTCTTATTCGCTCTGCCATACATTGGACCTTTTCCAATGTCTCAGAATTACACTTAAGCTTGTAAGTATAACCATATTTACAGAGCTATAGTAAATTATGATGAATAGTCTTATCGATCTATTGTGGTGGACTCTGACCAGTGCACAAGAATGTGTACCTGATCCCTTAGTCCTTCACTTGACTCATACATCCTTGTGAACAAGTAGTTAGTCTTAATTTTTCCAATGCTCGAAATTTCTCATTCATCATGCTATACAACTTGCATGATCCCAAGTTTCTATCCAAATGAAACGTGGGTGATGAGAATCTTTCCTTATTTGGTAAATTTAGACACTACCACAAATGAAAGAATCAAATTCATATTTCCACTCTTACTCTTAATGAAATCTTATAAGCAACACAGATTTTCACAAATGCCATTGTAAGGATATTTTAAAATAAATCAAATCAAAATATTTAACTTTTATTTTAAAACTTTGTGGAAACACTTATCCTTAAAATCCATATGAAAACTTGTTGTTATCTATTCCTAAGCAAAATATCATAACTCCTAAGAAGTATCTCAAGATTCCGATCTTCAAATATGCGATAACAATCTATCTACGCGATCAGATTAACCATATTCTTTCTTTAAGTTTCTTCACTTTTCTTTGATTCTTAAAACATCAACATGTGACCTAGTCACATCATGTATCAAGAATCTCAGAATACAAAACTTAGCAGAGTTAGATAGTGGACTTTACTTGAAGTAGAGTCAAACTTATCGACTTTAACATCCTTAGGTAAATTTGGCAGCTTCGCAACCAATGCCCCTTTCTTTGGCAGTATAAACATACGGACCCTTTGGTAATGAGACTATCTCAGACTTAGCTTTTCTCTTTACCATTTGGTCAACCGAGTTGACTATGGCCGATCCCTTTCCATTGGGAATAGAATGCTTTTTCTGGATTTCCAATGTCATCATTGTCAATGTCCATAAAGTTTTTAGGAAGTTGATCTTAGCAAATAGATAAGATCACTAAGGGTCTTGTCATAGTCTGTTTCATAGGTGTTCCAAAAGAACTCACTATGTGACTTAGAAAGTAGTTGAGCCACCAACTTTCTCAAGACTTTAACACCCAAGTCTCCCAACTTGTCAATATGTGACTACATCTCCAAGATGTGATCACACATAGACCTTTGCTTGCCAATAGGGCTTGAGTGGCCTTAATATTTTCAGGAACTTGTAGGTTAGGGAAAAAATTTGGAGGAGCTGAAAGAAGTATGATTTCCATGGGACATCATCTTCATTTAGGAAAGCTTGTTTCAAGAGATTTGGGAAGATCATAAATGTCTAAACCAGACATGTTTTGGGAGATATTCAAGATAGTTGATTTAAAGTCCTTAATATAACACCCAATATGAAATATTAAGGCTAGGACCCAACACAATACTTTTATAACTTGGAAGAGGGATGCCGTAATCCAAGCTATAAAATATTTGAAGGTAGGCGAATGACGATTCACCAATTTCCACCATGAAAACGAAATATATATTATTAGGTTTTAATTGGTTTTTGAAACTCCTAGATCTTTGAGATTCATTGAACTGTTCAATGGCATGTTTCAATCTCGAGTGTGCCCTTCAGGTTTTGTGACTGGGATGCCGAGGATCACAAAACAAGGTGTGAAGTAACCATGCAAATTACTTGGTACCCTTAAGTGTTTACCCCTCAATCGATGTGCCGGTAAACCATACACGCTCCATCGATACTATGATAAACATTAAGTTACCCTTTTCCTGCGTTGTTAAATACGAGTTAGTGTACCGGTTAACCACACACGCTCCACTAACCGACTTAAACAAAGTGCAAAGTGTAATTTCATGGATTAGCACCTTATTCACTTTTTCCTAAGTAACTAAGATTGGATATTTATAAAAGGTTTAGTTACTTAGTATTTATCATTAAGACTTTTAATGAAGGGTGAATTATAGTCCTTGTCCTACCCGTTCGGCTAACGGCCCTCCACCGGTCAAGGAAGCGGTTGGTGAGAGTGGACACCCATTAAACTGCCATTTTATAGGCAGTAACCTTATACCCCCCTTATAGACCGGCTTCGTGAATGAGGCCTACTAACGGTAAGACTGACTTTGTTGTTATACATATATATAAGTATTAACTATTAATATTATAATAGTATAAGGGTGTGTTATAAACATTTAAAATACTTGGTGGTTTAATCTATTAATTAAACTATACTCTTAATTTAATTAAACTTAAACCATGTCTTTATGGAATTATTAAATCTTTTAATTAGACACTTTAATTAATTTAATGAAGTCCATAAAGTTTGAACTTTAACTTTTAAAATTCTTGGGTTTGGAATTAAAGTGTATATAGGGTTTGGCTTTACAAATTCCAAAACTTGAGGACAAGTTTTGAACAATTCAAAAAACTTATGGTTTCCATAACTTATGAATTTTAAAGTGGTTTAATGGAAAAAAACCCTTCAAGTTCCATAACTTGTAGACAAGTTATGGAAGACTTTAAAAGCATTAAAAATGTGACTCTTCATTTTTTCATAAGTTATGGAAATTTTATGAGTTTTAAAATTCATAAATGTGACTTTTCATGTAACTTGAGGACAAGTTACAAAAACACATATTATGAACAACTTCCAGATTAATTTGGATTGAAAGCAACTATCTCATAATTTTTCCTATTAATCTAAACAAACTCATAAACATGAACATTCATAATCAACATTTTGTAAGCATCATATAAACATGTATAAAACTTGAAACTTTGATTATTATCGTTTATTTGGATGAGAATAAACATTACCATAGTGTCAAAAAACAAGTTTTATGAACAAAAACACTTTGCGGTAATGATTCTAATCCAAAACAGGCCAAAAAACACAAAGATAAGTTGTTAGGGGTCCAACTCGTCGAGTGCATGAACCAACTCGACGAGTTGGATGAATTTGTTCATGGACTCGTCGATTCCATCACTAGACTCGTCAAGTCTTCTGTCCCGACAACAAAAAATTCGATTTTTTTTCAATTTATTTCCAACAACTTGCATCAATTATAATTGAAAACAACCCATGGCTCTGATACCACTGTTGGGTTTTGAAATACTACAACATCCTATGGTGCACATACAACCCTAAATACCTTGGATCTATGTTTTCACTAATTATACATGCAGATCGTGTGACATCCCCAAAATCACGGCCAGAAAAAGACCGATTTTCATTTATGCTTTTAAATCAATTTCAGAGTAAATCCTTTTGATTTGAAAGAGTTGCGGAATTTGTTCCCAAAAACAAAATGTGATAAAATAATATTTACCAAAGCATTTCATAAAGAAATGTATTTTCATTATATAATCAAAACTCGGGATGTCATGTTCCGATACAGACCATAAAGCATAAACGATAATATTACAAGTCATTCAACAAATATATACATATACAGACTTGTATACAAAACAACTTGATGATTCATCCATCTTATACCCTTGCGCCACTTCCTGTAATATAAATAAAACTGAGTGGGTCAGGCTTGGGAGCCTGGTGAGCATATAGGGTTTTCAATCCACAATAAATAATTTTATTTAATTCCACCAACCAACAATAATCGAATTACCCATTCCCGTTATTCTCACTTTACGTCCCTAAAACAACTAACACAAAGGACCTAGTCTTAGAATATTTCATCGGGGCGACAACACATGCATTCGGGGGTTTCCCAGCAATATATGTCAAATAAGGCAACCATGAGGGGGATGGAGTACAAGGAATGAACACCCAAGTTCATTAACACCTACAGGTGGCGAACCTGCTAGCGTTCCACAGGACTGTCTAGAAAAGTCTGTGGTCGTCATCTAAACTCCGATAGATGACTAAATGAAAACAACATCGAGGCCTCTCATATGTTTATCACACAACTATCTACCCATGTTCTACCCGACATATTAGTAGATAAAAATATATATTTTTATACACAGTTTAAAACCTGTATAGCATTCTTATTCAATACATATTCCAAAACAACAGATGAGACATATACACATAACACGTATTTCATAGAGAATAATTCATATCTATGAGATAGAAGAAAGTGAATATACATTCACATATATAACAACAAAGTATACACATAACACGTATTTTATATAAAATACTTCATAATTATGCGTTAGAAGAAAGTAACCACACACTCACTTGATCAGAAGATGATCAGACAGCACTACGACTTGTAGAAGTAGTATTCTTCAACAGATCCGGAAGATCTTCACAAAAACCGGGAGCGTAAAACTTCCTTCTAAACTTGGATATGAGATCCGGGGTGTCGGGATGGATTCCGGGGTTTAAACGCAGAGCTTCGGCACGAAAAATAGAAGAATTGAGCAAATATGCCTGGAACCCTCGCATCCCTTTTATAGGAGGCTGAACCTCGCACGTACGCTGGACGTACGAGGTTACGCGGGGCGTACTCCTCCGAAGTCATCACGGCTTGCGTCATCGGAGCTTCGACGTCATCACTTACGAACCCGGAGCACTCGAGTGGTATGCTGGGCGTAGTGTTGATCGGAACGGTGACTCCTTCCCCCTTCGGATATTATCCGATATATATATATATATATATATATATATATATATATATTAATTATTTAGTAAACTTCAAAATTTCATATCTTCTTGATACGAACTCCGTTTTCGACGTTCTTTATATCCACGCGTAGGTGAGACTACGCTCTACAACTTTCGTTTAGACTCTGTAGGCTAATTTTGAATTTATTTTTTATTATTTGTTTTTGGTAGACCCGGACAGGAAAACTTCGTTATAAATTCATAACTTTTTCGTCCGACGCCCGTTCTCGCCTAACTTTTCATCGTTTCACTACTAACAATGAGATCTTCGATTCTCGTTTAGATTGTTTCGGCTATAAACCGCTCAATCTCAAATCTAGGATTTCGGGCTGCATACCGCTAAGTCGAAACTTCAGAAAATCATAACTTCCTCATACGAAGTTAGATTTGGGCATTCTATATATATATATATATATATATATATATATATATATATATATATATATATATATATATATATATATATATATTCGGAAACCTCGCTTCGGCCACTACAACTTTATGCAAAGATATCGAGCTTATCTCAGACTTTAATTTTGACACTTATTTTATTCTTAATTCATTAATTGATAATAATTAAGAAAATAAACACATAATTCACATAATTGTCAAATATTTCATCATTAATACTTCAAAAAGAGTTACAAGGGTTAACCTAGACTATTACATCAATGATAATGCGTAGCCTGGAAACACGGGCGTTACAATTCTCTCCCCCTTAGGATGATTCCGTCCCTGGAATCACACATCGACAAACAAATGCGGATAGCGACTCAACATGTCTCTCTCCGTTTTCCAAGTGAGATTTGGCCCATTCGAATGTTTCCAACGGACAAGCACTAATTCGACCATCTTGCGTCGAAGCTTCTTAGTCTTTCGGTCAACAATTGCCTCTGGTTCGTCAATTAACCTCTTGTTTTCATCAATTCTCAATTCAGAAATTGGAATTATATCAGGAACTTCTCCCGTGAACTTCCTCAAATAACACACATGAAAAAATGTTGTGAATTCCATTAAGCTCTTTGGGTAACTCGAGCTTGTAAGCATGGTTCCCAATCCTCTGAAGAACTTTAAACGGTCCAATAAACCTTGGACTCAACTTTCCCCTTTTACCAAATCTTATAAGTCCCTTCCACGACGAGACTTTAAGCAAAACCGAATCCCCAACTTCAAAAGTCATCGGTCTTCGGTTCTTGTCAGCATAGCTCTTTTGACGATCTTGAGCTGCTAACATTCTTTCTCTAATTACTTTCAACTTTTCAGCGGTTTGATGGACCATCTCGGGACCCATAAATTGCTTTTCCCCAGCCTCAAGCCAACAAGACGGCGTACGACACTTCTGTCCGTACAAAGCTTGATAAGGTGCCATCTTTATGCTCGAGTGGAAACTATTATTGTAGGAAAATTCTACCAAAGGTAAATGTCCATCCCAGTTACCTAGGAATTCCAGGGTACATGCTCTCAGCATATCTTCAAGTGTTTGTATCGTTCTTTCACTCTGACCATCAGTCTGTGGATGGTAAGCTGTACTAAAACACAACTTGGTACCCATTTCCTCTTGTAGACTTTTCGAAAACCTTGAGGTGAAACGACTGTCACGATCTGACACAATCGTTAACGGAACACCTTGAAGCCTCACAATTTCCTTCACGTAAGAATTTGCAAGCTTTTCCATAGACCATTTCTCATTGGCTGCTATGAAATGCGCACTCTTAGTGAATCGATCAACGACCACCCAAATCATGTCGTGACCATTCTTTGTTCTGGGTAGTTTAGTGACAAAATCCATTACAATCTCTTCCCATTTACCCATAGGCATAGGTAAAGGTTCTAAACTCCCGTATGGTTTCTGATGTTGTGTCTTGACTCTCGCACAAGTCACACACTCGGCCACATACTTTGCAACATGAAGCTTCATCGTTGGCCACCAGTAGTAGGGTTTCAGGTCCCTATACATTTTAGTGCTACCCGGATGAATCGAGTACATGGTCTTGTGAGCTTCTTCCATCAGAAGATCTCTAATTCCTACGGACTTAGGTACCTAAATCCGATCTTGGAACACCTTCAGTTCGTGACTGTTTATACCGAACACTAACGTTTTACCCAAACGTTCCTCCTTTCGGTCATTCTTCTCTAAAGCTTCTTCTTGATCTTTCTTTATACTCTCCACAATTTTCGAGACAACTTCTATTCTCAATGCTCTTGGCCTCTTCCTTTCAAGATTGACTTTCCGACTGAGAGCATCAACAACAACATTTGCTTTACCAGGGTGGTAAAGTATCTGACAGTCATAGTCCTTAAGTAACTCTAGCCAGCGTCGTTGCCTCATATTTAACTCTTTCTGGTTAAAGAGATATTAGAGACTCTTATGATCAGTGAAAAGTTTACACTTCGTGCCATAGAGGCAATGTCTCCATATTTTCAGAGCAAAAACAACTGCTGCCAACTCCAAGTCATGAGTCGGGTAATTCTTTTCATGCTCCTTTAGTTGTCGAGACGCATACGCGATCACCTTATCTCTTTGGGTCAAAACACAACCCAATCCAACTCCAGACGCATCGCTATAAACAGTGAAGTCTTCAACTCAATCGGGTATAGATAAAATCGGTGCCTCGAGTAGCTTCTTCTTTAGCTTCTTGAATGCTTCTTTATGCTTATCACTCCAAGCATAATTAGCTCCTTTGTGGGTCAAAGATGTTAATGGAGTAGCAATTGAAGAAAATCCTTGGATAAACTTTGGTAATATCCGGCTAATCCTAAAAAGCTTCGGATCTCCGTGGGACTTTTCGGTTGTTCCCACTTCATTACAGCCTCAATCTTTGCTAGATCAACCATTATCCCTTCTTGGTTGACCACGTGGGTCAGGCTTGGGAGCCTGGTGAGCATATAGGGTTTTCAACCCACAATAAATAATTATATTTAAATCCACCAACCAACAATAACCCAATTACCCATTCCCATTATTCTCACTTTACGTCCCTAAAACAACTAACACAAGGGACCTAGTCTTAGAATATTTCATCGGGGCGACAACACATGCTTTCAGGGGTTTCCCGACAATATATGTCAAATAAGGCAACCATGAGGGGGATGGAGTACAGCGAATGAACACCCAAGTTCATTAACACCTACAGGTGGTGAACCTGCTAGCGTTCCACATGATTGTCTAGAAAAGTTTGTGGTCGTCATCTAAACTCCGCTAGATGACTAAATCAAAACACCATCGAGGCCTCTCATCTGTTTATCACACAACTATCTACCCATGTTCTACCCAACATATTAGTAGATAAAAATATATATTTTTATACATAGTTTAAAACCTATATAGCATTCTCATTCAATACATATTCCAAAACAACAGACGAGAAGCATACACATAACACGTATTTCATAGAGGATAATTCATATCTATGAGATAGAAGAAAGTGAATATACATTCACATATATAACAACAACATATACACATAAAACGTATTTTATATAAAATACTTCATAATTATGCGTTAGAAGAAAGTAACCACACACTCACTTGATCAGAAGATGATCAGACAACACTACGACTTATAGAAGTAGTATTCTTCAGCAGATCCGGAAGATCTTCACCAAAACCGGACTCCTCGCGGGCAGAGCTTCGGCTCGGGAATCGCACTTCTCGGGATCTCAAGAGCGTAAAACTTTCTTCTAAACTTGGATATGAGATCCAGGGTGTCGGGATGGATTCGGGGGTTTTAATGCAGAGCTTCGGCACGAAAAAGAGAAGAATTGAGCAAATATGCCCGGAACCCTCGCATCCCTTTTATAGGTGGCCGAACCTCGCACGTACGCTGGGCGTACGAGGTTATGCGGGGCGTACTCCTCCGAAGTCGTCACGGCTTGCGTCATCGGAGCTTCGACGTCATCGCTTACGAACTCGGAGCACTCGAGTGGTACGCTGGGCGTACAGCACTACACCGGGCGTAGTGTTGATCGGAACGGTGACTCCTCCCCCCTTCGGATATTATCCGAAATATATATATATATATATATATATATATATATATATATATATATATATATATATAAATTTATATTTTAATATTTAATAAACTTCAAAAATTCATATCTTCTTTATAAGAACTCCGTTTTCGACGTTCTTTATATCCACGCGTAGGTGAGACTACGCTCTACAACTTTCTTTTAGACTACGTCAGCTAATTTTGAATTTATTTTTTATTATTTATTTTTAGTAGGCCCGGACAGGAAAACTTCGTTATAAATTCATAACTTCTTCGTCCAACGTCTGTTCTCGCCTAACTTTTCATCGTTTCGCTACTAACAACAAGATCTTCGATTCTCGTTTAGATTGTTTCGGCTATAAACCACTCGATCTCAAATCGAGGATTTCGGGCTGCATACCGCTAAGTCAAAACTTCAGAAAATCATAACTTCCTCATACGAAGTCAGATTTGTGCGTTTTATATATATATTCGGAAACCTCGCTTCGGCCACTAGAACTTTATGCAAAGATATCAGGCTTATCTCATACTTTAATTTTGATGCTTATTTTATTCTTAATTCATTAATTTATAATAATTAAGAAAATAAACACATAATTCACATAATACTCAAATATTTCATCATTAATAATTCAAAAAGAGTTACAAGGGTTAACCTAGACTATTACATCAATGATAATGCCTAGCCTGGAAACGCGGGCGTTACAGATGGTTTCCAAGGTATTAATCTTACAACTAGCATGCTTTTAACATAAAAAACATAATATACTAGTTAGCATGACATACCTTTTGATGGAGCTTGAATTCTTGGTGTATTTGGCCTTAAAGAGCTTAGCCCTAATTGTGTGGAAGCCTCAAATGGAATCGCAACACACCATGGACAAAGGATGAACTTCAGAGAGAATTCCATGCACACAAAAAACACCATGAACTCTAAAAAGATACAAGTGGAGATTTTGGGCAATGAAGTATCTATTTATATGTGGGATTTCTAGGGTCATGGATATAACCCAAATCCATACCCATGGGTTTTATGATCCATGGTTCATGTGGCCCAACTCTTTATGTATCCATACATAAACTTGGTCCAACATGGATCGTAAGCCCAACACATATAAATATAACTAATTATCATAATTAGTCCCCATAGATTTAATTAGTCTCTTTCAACCACTAAATTAATTCCAAATTAATTCTTGATCAATACAAATTAAAACATATGATTTCATATTAATATATTATTACTTATAATATATTAATAAACCATAAATATCCTTCTCTCAAAAGTCCATCCTAACAAATTGTCCTGATGATATGCAACCCAAATGGACCATGCTACTCTCGGGTCGAATACATACCAATAATAGTTATGGGCTTAAACACCTAATCCAACAGGTTATTCTAGTGTTGTTCTTGGAGACTTAGTGGTTATTTGTATGTGTAGCATGGACGTTTGGAGGTTATTTTCAGGTTTTCCATGGAGGCATGTAGGGTAATAAAAGGTAAATTTTGAATGTCACACCACAAGGTCAACTTCTTGAATTCTTCACTCAACCGAATTTACCTAGCCAAGGAGGGAAGGGGTTTTCAGTTTTACTCTATATGGGAGAGAGGTTTTCTTTTTCATTGATCACCCATTAAGGGTGATTTTGTTTATAGGGTTTCCATGGATGAAAACCCTAAAGCAAATCCCATTTTTTTATTTCATGTTTTACGTATTTGATCCAGTTGGACTTCTAAATGTTTATTAAAAATATGCAATATATATATATATATATATATATATATATATATATATATATATATATATATATATATATATGTTTGTGTGTGTGTGTGCTCATATAACAATGTTATTTTTTATTTACAAAATCAATTACAACGAGGTTACATGAACAATTTATTTGTACATGGATAGAATTTAGACTATTCTTGAACCAAAGTTTTCTAGCTGCCACATCCTCCCCTCGTTATAGGGAATTTCGTCCCGAAATTAGTTCTAGAGTAGACACTCAACAACTAGGGAAGAAATGTGTGTTTCTGTTTCATTGGGTCTTCGCGTTCCCGTGTGAACTCAGGCCCTCGTTTGGAACTCCATCAGACCTTCACAATGGGGATGCGACTTTGTTTAATTCGTTTCACCTCTCTGCCCATTATTTCTACGAGTTCTTTTATGTGGTGTAGATTTTGGTGTATCTCAATTTCGTCGAGTGGGGCTACAAGAGTTTTGGCGGTCGGACACTTCTTAGGGTTGTACATGTGGAATCTGGGATATATGACACTGAGTTCTTGTGGTAACTAAAGTCTAAAGGCTACTGGACCAATCCTGGCAAGGATCTCGAATGGTCTAACGAAGATTGTGTACTTGACGCCCTAGGGGAAGTGTCTCTAGACCTTAGGACGAACACTATTGTCACTATGGTTAAGGTTGCATGTGGTGCAGCTGGCCTTATGAATCTTAGGTTGTCTTGGGAGTCTCTTCCTACAAAATTTTGAGCTAGTGGTATTGGGGATTTGGGTACAGGAAGGGCTCCAAGAGTCGAGTCAATTCCAAACTCAACTTGGCACATGGGTGGTATTTCCGAAAGAACTTCTGTGAACACCTCGTGAAGGTTATAAACCTCTGGGATACCTTTGATGTCTAGATGCAAGGGATGATTCAAAGGTTTGTTGTTATAGATTGAAAGGTTTTTTGTTAGTCGGTCAGTTAAAGCGAAGGGTCTTTTTGTAGCTCATGAAATTGGTATGATGATGACCAAGTCAATCCATGTCAAATGACGATGTTGGAACTTCTTATTGTAACAAGTGTTAAGTCGATTTGGAAGGGGGGGGGTGATTTTTGTAGAACGATAGTGTATTCTATGTATATGTATTTAATGCTTCCAGATTTGTCCTTATTATTACTACTGCGAATATTTTGTACCATAGTTAGTGAGTATCAGCAGTACGAGTGCTTCGCTAAATAGTGATGAAATTCAGTAGTATGATCTCTACCAAGTCTCTCCATAATCGTTTGGTCTAAACTAGTCGTATATAATTAGGATTGAAAAGAGAGTCGAATGAGAGACTCTGCCGTAAGCCAACAACCAAACAAGGAACAAGAAGTAAGGCGGAATCACACATTCTCTATCTGTAGAATCTTAACTATATATGACCCTAATGTTTACACCAGCCACCATAGATCACATGTAAGAGTTGTTAGTTTTTATATGAATGACGTGATTTATTCGAGTGAGGGGGAGGGGGTAATTTATGACTATGATTTGTCGCGTTTCGAGATGTATGGTTGATAAACTTTAATTGGCACTAGTTTTAGTAAAAATTTAGGGCCTAAATATTGTTGTTACGGAAACATACTGATATTCACACGTGGTTCCGAGAGAGTCTCTCCTGTAGTGATCATAAGTACCCTTCCATCACCACCATCATTCCTTGCTCTTGGACAATCTCCCTTGAAGTGTCCAGTTTCACCACACTCGTAAAAAGTCGGGCTTACTCCAACGTCGCAGATTTGGGTGATGGGTTGTGTCGGTGACCTACAGAAACGAGCGGTGTTCCCCTTCCTGTTGCAATTTTTGCAGTGTATTTCTCGACAAACTCTGGTGTGATGGACATTGCACTTGTTACACTTTGGGAGGTTTCCAGCATATCGAATGGGGGGTGCTGGAGTCGCAAGAACAACATCAGGAATAGTAGTAGCGTGGACTGCCATGATTTGTTGCTTCTTTGAGGACTCTTGTGACGATTTTTTTGTTACCATCCTTGGGTTGCTCAGGAGTGACTGTCATGAAGGCTTAGCGAACTCCATGATCCACGAGTGTTTATGCCAGACGTTTGGCACTATCAAAAGTTAGTTTGTTTGCAGCTATCATGTTTCCTTGGATCTGAGGAGATAGCCCCCAGATGTCTCTTTCCTATTTCTTACTTTCTGGTGTGACCATCCCAGGGCATAGAATATCCAGGTCACTAAATCTGGTAGTGTAAGCTAAGATGTCAGAGTCCTTCATCGTCCGGTTCCAGAGTTCTTTCTCTAGATTTTGCACCTCGCCCCACGGGCAATATTCTGCTAGCATTAGGACCTTTATGTCTTCCCAGCTCATGGCATTGGCTACTGGGAGAGTCAATGATTTGACATAGTCGTTCCACCAGGAGAGGGCTTTATTAATGAAAGTGCAGGCTGCAAATTTGACCTTGCTTGCTTCGGGACACACACATATTTCAAACACTAATTCTCTCTTCTCGAACCAGCATGTTAGGCCAATGACACCTCCAGTGCCATCAATGGATTTGGGTTTGGCATTCGTGAATTCTTTATAGAAAAACTCCCTTGGGTGTTCGTGACTTTCGTTGTGGTTAGAATTTTTAACACCTCTGTCCTCCCCACTAGCATTACTCACGTTGATTTGTCTCATGGCGGCTATCACGGCGATTGTTACTGCTTCTTGGAAAACAACAGGGTCATAGTGTGGAGGTGGTGGCGGTGGTGGAGTTGGTGGTGTGTTGTTAAAACGCTTGTTTGATTTACGTGGCAACATCTTTCTTGATGGGATTTAGTATACTACAACATCCTATGGTGCACATACAACCCTAAATACCTTGGATCTATGTTTTCACTAATTATACATACAAATGGTTTCCAAGGTATTAAACCTATAACTAGCATACAATTGACGTAAAAAATATAAGATACTATTGGATTAGTGTCTAAGTCCATGACTATAATTGGTATGTACTTGACCCGATTGGCATGGTCCATCTGGGTTGCATTGCATTAGATCAATTTAGATAGACTTTTGTGAGAAAAGGATATTTATGATTTGTTAATTTATTATAAGTTCTAATATATTAATATGAAATCATATTATTTAATTAGTATTGATCAAGAATTAATTTAGAATTATTTTTGTGATCAAAAGGAGACTAATTAAATATATGGGGATTGATTGTGTAAATCATTCATTCTTATATATGTGGGCTTATGATCCATAGTTTTTCATGTTGGGCTAAACCCATGGATACTCCAAGGAGGTTTTAATCCATGGAGCATGAAGAATATGGAAAGACATGAGTTACATGGTGTAACCCTAATAGCCACCATATATAAGGACCCCATGGCTCAAGAAATTGGCACTAGTGTGTGTACATATGAGGGCTAGCCGATTTGAGCATAGGAACCTTTTCTGTCATGTTATTCCAAGATGTTGGTGATGTTGTGTGAACCATTTGAGGTGTCACATTTGAGGCACTAGGCTCTTAAGCTCCATGGAATCAAGCTACATGAAAGGTATGTCTTCTAACTTGTTTATATTACCCAAGTATCAATGATTGTATGCTAGTTAGGGTAATAACTTGGAAAGTTCAAGTTTGCATGTATAATAGAGAAAACATAGATCCAAGGAATTTAGGGTTTGATGTGCACTATAGGATGTTGTAGTATACTAAAACCCTTCAGTGATATCAGATCCTAGGCTTGTTTTCTTTTGTACTTGATGCAATTTGCTGAAAAAAGCTGAAAACATCAGATTTTTTATTGTTCTGGACAGTGGAATCGCCGAGTCCACTAATAGACTCGCCGAGTCCATGCATAAAATCATCAAACTCGTCGAGTTGGTTCATGCATGTCACACCCCGCTAAAGCGGAAACACGAGGTGTGGCAGTATAAAGGGTTTCATAGAAAAAGTTTAAAGACAAAACCAACCATAGTATTAAAAATCATTACATATTTACAATGAGTTTGAACAACTTTTTAAAAGAAATTACAATGTATTTAAAAGTCAACACATGCAAATGCTCCTACAAGTGTTGTGTCTCTATATGCCTCTTACTAGATTATTCATGAAAAAGCATGTAAAACGAGCGTCAACTATAAAAATAGTTGGTGAGTACTCTTAAATTAAAAATAATATTGGTTTCAAGAATTGAAATAAAAGTTTTGATAAAAGTTTCCATAAATAAAAGTATATTGCTAAAATGAGTTTTCACGAATCGAAATAATATTCGTTGTTACAAGAGGCAAACAATTTCACTGCTAAGACAAGTATATCAGTTTTCAGTAATAAAAGTTCGTTGCTATAATGAGAAACAAAGTTCGTTGCTATAATAAGCATAAAAGTTTCGTTGCTAAAATAAGTATACAAGTTTCATTGCTAAAATAAGTATACAAGTGTCATTGCTAACATGAGAATACAAGTTTCATTATTAAAATACGTATACAAGTTTCATTGCTAAAATAAGTATACAAGTGTCGTTGCTAACATGAGAATACAAGTTTCGTATGTGCATCAAGTTTCCATTCATGAGTTCACAACCCAAGCCTAATGACCGAATCGTGCCCTATTAACTATTATGTGTATCACAAACATAGTGTATAAAATGGTAAAATGCACTCAAGCGAATCGTGTGAGTGAGGAGTTGTCTACCTCCTGATAGCGCTATCCATAAGAACCATAGGCTCAAAAGAGTTAATAAGTTGTGTCTAGAGATCCCAGGGAATTAACCACAATACAATCCTCATGAATTAAAGTAACATACACATACATACAAAATGTAACAACCAAGTTTCATACAAGTCAAAATAAATACAACGAACATAAAAATTTTAGGACATGCTTTTCCACCCCAAAACATTTAAAAACCGAAAATAGGGGGAGTCGTGAATACTCACAATATGCAAAATATATCAACCAAGTTTATACGAGTCAAATAAATACAATGAGCATAAATAGTTCAGGACACGCTTTTCCACCCCAAAACATTTAAAAACCAAAAATAGGGGAGTTGTGAATACTCACAATGCATTGAGATGATGCAAGTGATGACTTGATCTAAGTTCCACTTGTACCACTACCGAATCCTACAATAATGGTATACGTTAGTGAGTCTCTACTCGAAATCTAATACTAATATACTTACTACTACAATAGAATTATGCCAACATTGTGTCAAAATTTAATATTGACAAGTTTCAAACATTTTTCTGAAATGGTGAAATTTTATAACTCATGTGATCAATATAATTTTGGATATTATTTTCCATATTTTTTTAATATTAATTAAGGGTATTTCAATACATTTAAAGGTGTTTTAAGCTTCTAAAAATCCAAAAATATTATCAAACAGTTTCCAAAAATAATCAAATTTTACATTTTTGTTCCAAATACTATAGATGTATTCCAGAAATTTTCTCTTCAATTTTTGATGTGATTAACTATTTTTCCAAAATTTTAAGCCTTCATATAAATATAAATTCGTGAAAAATAGTATCCAGATAATACAAATTCTAAATTTTTTGTATTACTGCTACTAGACATACTTAATCTGGGAAAAATATAAAAATGGGATTCTAAATAGTTTATCCCGATTTTATGATTTTTAGGCATTTATTCTAAAAAAAATGGAAATAAATAGAAGACGGTCTCTAAAATTGCCCAAACTTTGTTTAACACTGTTATAATACATATAGAAGCTCGGAAAAATCTAAAAAATATTTTTTAATTAGTTTTGCTATTTTTCATTGTTTTATGCTCTTGAATAGTCATTAAATGGTGAATAATTACCAAACACTTAAAGTAAATTACCAAATTTTTTGTAAACTCCATTAACTGTGTAAGTAATCTGGGAAAAATACCAATGATGATTTTTATGTAATGAAATCCGATTTTGTGGATTTAAGTGTATTTAATCTTTGAAAATAGAAGAAAACTAGTATACTAAATAGAAAAATCATCAAATTTTTATTTAGAGTTCTAATATATTTTAAGGTATTCTGGTAAAGTTTCATGAATTTTGGAAGAGTATAAATATTTTTCCCATTATTAGTCCATTATAAATATAGAAATCGGGGAAAAATATGAATGCATTATAAAAAATTCTGAAAATATTTTTGAGTATTCCACGTTAGGTAGGATCTGCAAAAAATCGTATATAGCCTTTTCACATTACATAAAGTGGTTTTATGATTTATTTGAATTAAACAAAAAGAAAATTCAAAACCATAGCAAACAGTAACAAATATCGATGAAACTCACTGAGATGTCGTCATTCACTTTAGGGGCATACAACAATTTACCTAGGATTTATAGACCTCAGAAAGTTATCTATATGAATTATTGCCCTATTTTCTTGCAATAACTATAATAATTCTGGAAAAATGAATTATTTTCTGAAAATTTGTAGAACATCTCATTTTGTTGATGGAATTCTGGGAAAAATCGAATTTGATCAGAAAATAAGTTTTAGATATTTATTTGGGAATAAATCCTTTATGAACCTATTTGAATGCTTTTTAACAACAAACTTTGATGATCAAGCCTCTAAGCTTGAAGATCATCACATGCATGTTGGTTTTTGGGTGAAATAATACCACCATAATCATGAAAATTATGGTTATGAACATGCATGTGAATAATCTCAAAGAAAAGTGTTTATGGAGAAGAAGAAATAGTAAAACTTGAAGGAAACGTAAAGTAGAATGAAAGAAAATTAGGAATTACCTTCAAGATTACTTCAAATGATGAATATTTAGAGTTTAAGGTGTGTTCTTGGGGCCATTTTTCTATAACATTTCGTGGATATAGAGAGAGGAAGAGAGAGTTTGAGAGAAAAACTTGTTCTTGAAGGATGTAAAGAGGTGGAGTGAAGAGTTAGTGAAAATGAGTAGTGTGTGCCTTTTGAGTGAGAGAGAGAGAGATATGGGGAGAAAGGGATCCAAAATTTTGAGGTATAATACGCTCTCTCTCTTTTACTTTTATAAAGATTTCAATTCTTTTATAAAAATATTAAATTTTTTTATAAAATATGCACCCTAACCTACTTTTTATTCATGAAACGTTGATTTTTGACTTATAAATTAAGGGTGAATGTTAATGACTTAAAGTTTTATTTTCCTTGATTATATTTCCCTGAATTTAATTATTATAAGATAATATTATAAGTTTCATAACTATTTTTATAGAATTCTTGATGTTAAGTTTTATAAAATTTAAGTTTTAGGGCTTTTAGTGTTTTGAGATTTAATAAATCTTTGGATATCAAAATCAATAGAATCTTTGAGACTTCAATTTATCTTATGGTACTATAACTCTTTTATAGTTATAAATAATATTTCTAACTTATTTTATCAGTTTATTGGCATTCTATGTAGTGATTCCGATATTCAAGTGAAATTGAGGAATCAACTATACTAGTCCTAGTTTTCAACTTTGACTTAAGTTCCTACGAGACTCGGTCCTAATTTATACCACTAGGTCAAATGAATGATGTGTGTATATGATTCATGAAAAGGTGTTCAAGTCAAAGAGTGACCCCGAATATGGATAGTCACTGCAGTTAAGTAGTTATGGAATTCACATATCAATGTGAAATCTAAGTACACTATCCATTGTTTCTATTTGTTTCCAAGTTTCTAGTAGGTTATAACTTAGCTTCTACTTACTAAGTTTAGTATGTGTCATGCCTATACGTGCAACTAAGTTTAGTCAAATCTAGAACCGACTCGAATTTTGACGGATGTCATAGTCTCCCCCGATTGAAAGAATTTCGTCCCAAAATTCAGTTTGTGACACATTCTATTAGAACTCAACCGCATACAATTGTATAATTGGAGACATGGTGACTTGAAGAGCTCTTTGATTATTTTGGGTTAATACCTCAACGGAAGATCTCAATTCTTTAGCTATAATCAAATTAATGTTTCCCTAATTCGAGTTCTACAGTCTAGATTGCGAGAAATTAGGATCATGGAAATCATGATCCAACCATGGCGACCTAGTTGAAATAGATTATATAGTTAGATATTTTCTAAGATAAGAGAGTGTTATAAGTTTTGCTGAAGCACCAACTGTGTTGTGTGCTCAGTGTGCATTGATTCATAAGTCGTGTTCTAATCGGCACTAAGTGTAAATTCACCGTCTAATTAAGAAGGGACTAGGAACAATTTGTTCACTTACAAGTTGGCTACTAAATTTGGAAAAAGATATATTCCTAAATAAGAAGGGGTAGCATGAATGAAAGGGAAGTGATCGAGGGTAAGTTCCTAAAAATACGTACTAAGGGTAGACTACGAAGTTTTGGTACATCTCAAATGTAAAGGCTATTTAAGGGTTGTCTACAAAATAAATTACAAAATAATTGAGGATCTCCGAGACTATAATTACTAATATGGTTACTCTTACAATAATAAAACCTTATTCTAAGAATAAATATATTTAGAGAGTCATTGTTGCACATGGAGGTGATGAAAGTTTAAGATAAATTAAATCACATTATGTAGATAGCATTTTAAATGTTTAGAAGTGATAAAAATCTCACTGTTATCAAAATGTGTGTTTAGAAATGATAATTAATCTCACTATTATCAAAATGTATATTAACTCCAACATAATGAAGATATATGTATGGCGATCCAATGAAGTAGTAATATAATATAAAGATTAATTAAGGTTAAATGTTTAAGCCGTCATTAAAGGATTTTGTATAGAAATATTTGTATTAAATTTTTGAGAAATTGTCCAATTGTCTAAGTCAGAACTTAAACATTGCAAAGTAAAATACTATTTTTGAGAAATTGTCCAATTGTCCAATGAGTCAGAATACTTATGAAAACAAGTTTGAGAGTTTACGAACTCACTGAAAATTGCAAAGTAAAATACTATTTTATGAAAGGTGTAAAAATGTCAATCTTTGAAAATAGTGCATTCATAGTTTATTGTTTCTACAAAGACAATCATTTAGAAAATAGATAATCATAAAATTCAAAACTTTTGATGTATTTAAAGAAAAGAAGAAACATAAGGAAACATATCATTCACATATATTTTCCTGATATAGAAAAATTATAAGCATAAGGGTATTTATCTTGTGTATTAATTATAAGGAAAAATACAATGAAACTTGCATTTTAAATCAACTTTCTGAATTTAGAACGAAAGAGGAAATGTAAATAAGGATCACTTGTTTATAGTAGATTTCAAAATAAAAACAAGATATATATATATATATATATATATATATATATATATATATATATATATATATATATATATATATGATAAAAGGCATAATTCAATATATCAAAGTTGACTAAATCAAATGTATGCCTCATGAGTATACACATATTAATTGCTCAAAACGAAAGGGTAGACTTCTAGTCTTTATGTATACGAACATGATACCAAGAGAAACAAAATAGACTGAAACAAAGTTAGACAATGTATTATGTTAATATTATGGCATGTGAGATCTAAAATCAGAAGGGAAGTGAGAAATAAAGTTCGGGGGAAAGAAAAAGGAAGGTAGCGGCAGCAATGATTGTTATTGTTAAAATTATAAGAACAATAGATATATTTCAAACTTCAATATTTGATGTATATTGATGAATAAATAGACATGTGGGAGATTTAATGTGTTTGCTAAGGATTGCTAAAAATTCATAAGTTATCTATTAAGTTAAACTCCATTTGTGTAAAATAAGAAGCCCTATAAATGACAATTGAAAATATGACAATTTTGACTTTTTAGACTGAAGTCCAACAATGATTAAAATGGATAAGGTAAAGACTCAATATATTTAGAAGAATAATTATTCATTGCTGAGAGTGTATCACTGGAAATTTAAAAGTGAACACTACGTTTTCAAATGCTATAAATTTTAAAAACTTTATAGATTATAAAACCATATTGAAGAAAATGACATAAATAAGGTATGTTTTGAATTACAAGCATTAGAGATGTCTTATAAACATGTTTGAAGTAGAAATTTGCATAAATATCATGTTGGGTTTAAAGAAAACACATTAAAGTAAATTACAATGTCTAAACGAGAAAGCTGTTAAAAGTGTCAAACCAAAAGTCTATTGAAGATTCGATGAAACCTTTTCACATAATATGAACTTCAATGTCATATGTTTATGTTTTATAGCATAGAGTTTAAACACTTTTATAAAAGAAAATGTTTCTAAGTTTTTTCGAAAACGTGTCAAAATGGTAAGCAAGGTTTAAAATGGTTTATATGTCCTTAAAAGCACATCTATCCATTGAAATGGATTTGAAATGAAATTGAAATAGCAAGGATAATACCAATATTGGTTAAATTGAGTTTTGAAGAAAAGTGTTAAGTTAAAGTAAGTTGTCAAAAGATTTTTAGCGAGAATATGCCTTACATTGTTAGGAAATATCTACTAAGTTGAATGAGGTGGTTATAAAATATTTTATCGATGATAAATAAAACCAGTGTAACGCGAGAATACTATGTTAAGTAGTAAGGAATAAGTATGTTAGTGTAGCTGATCGTACCTAAATACTATGTTAACCAATGTAACACGAAATAACTTTTCGATGGAAGATTAAGAAGTAAGGAATAAGTATGTTAGTGTAGCTGATCGTACCTAAATACTATGTTAACCAATGTAACGCGAAATAACTTTTTGATGGAAGATTAAGAAGTAAGGAATAAGTATGTTAGTGTAGCTGATCGTACCTAAATACTAAGGCGAGTGTAACGCAAGTACCGATGTCTTTTTCCCCAAGACAAAGGACAAGAAGAATTGTTTGAAAAACGTTTTATGGTGTGAATGCAGTTTACGACCTTTTATAGAGGTCAAATGGGCATCCTATGTTAAGTTTTAAGCTCAAGTTGGAAACAACATAGAGCTAAATCCTAGCGTAGTAATAAGGTCTCACGCATGGGTTAAACCTCTGTGTCTCCTTATGAGTCGAAAGGCCCCTCAACCATAGGGTTGGAATGCCAACATACTATGGGTCCAATTAACCATCGGATTGGAATACCCCAGGCCCTCAACCATCCGGTTGGGATGCCAACATACTATGAGTCCAATCATCATCGGGATGGAATACTCTCGACCCACAACCATTGGCTTGGAATGCCCACATACTAAGAGTCCAATCATCCTCGAGATGGAATAATCTCGGCCCACAACCATCAGGTTGGAATGCCCACATACTATGAGTCCAGTCATCCATGAGATGGAATACTCTCGACCTACAACCATCGGTTTAAAATGCCCCAATCTGTTGGCTTATGCACCAAGTAGAAAAGCCACAACCACCAATCAAACATATGCACATATATCAGATAATCAAATAACAGTCTACAAAGAGTCAAACCGATCTATGGATCACTAAGCATAACAACATCCTATCTACCAAGATATTGATCTGACAGATCATAACCCCATAGAAACTTCCAATCTACCAGGATACCAATCTAACAAATCATAATAATAATAAAGCAGGATAACCAAACAAAGGGCCGACCATTGTGCCTTCGACCATATTAGTACAGTGAGGAAAACTCACCTTGATTGTAGAAGCTTCCTAGAAGAATCCCTAGCTGCTTCCCCGCCGACTTCTCCAGCTATCAATACCAGAACAAGATAAAATCTTAGTTAATAGGCCAAAACCCTTAAGTTTAGCCCAAGGTCAAACTTGGTCAAAAGTCAATGGTTAACGAAAGTCAAAGTCAACAAGTCAAACTTCAAGTTGAGTACGCCCAACGTACTCAACTCGTACGTACGACATACTTACCAACCAGAATCGAAACCCATACGAGTAGGCGCAGCGTACTCGAAGGTACGCCCGACATACCCGGCCAAATGGCACTTTTCCATTAAGTTCTTAATCTCTTAAGTCATTTCGTCCAACACTCAGATCTAGTCTCACAACATCATTCTAAGTCATAAAGTTTCCACCTTTATGACTTTCCATGTCTAGAAAATGTCAAAAAGATAAAACCTTAGCTTATCAATCCATTAAGGCATAATGACACTCTCATGGAAGGTTTTGAAGGATCAAGATTACATTTTTATGGATCCTAGAAGCTCCATAATGCATCAGGTTTCCAACTTTATCCATTATAATGGTTCAAACCAATAAGATCTAGCGTTTAAGCATCAAAAGGGACCAAAAGTGCATCTATTTTAACTTAATCCATTAAGTCCAAGTCTCCAACCTTCATATCTAAATCATAATGATATTTAGATGGATTAGTTTCCAACTTTATCCAAAATAAGGTCACAAACTTTGAAGATCTAAACTTTATGCACTAAAATGACCAAAAGCTCATAAAATCCAAAACTAGCTAGATCTAATAAATGCATCATCAACATTCAAACTTTATACCTCTAGAAGATAGATCAAGGTGAACAAAGTACAGATCTACAAGCTCCAATGCGACCAACACTTCTACAAGAAGTTCATTCTTCTCCAAGGTGCACCATGCATACTCTAAAGCAGTCAAAATCACCTTCTTTTAGCTCAAATGGCTCATTTACGGTCAGGGTTTCATGAAAGGGGTGTTTTGGGGTGGAGGTTGAGAATGGAATGGGTTTGGGGGAGTTAAGGAGCTTAAATCGGGCATAAAACACAAAAATAGGTTTTTGGCACTGATTGCGTACACCCAGCGTACTCCTGGTACACCCAGCATACTCAGGGTTCCATTACTACGCCCAATGTACACCTTTTTGTACGCCTAACGTACTTAGCTTGGCCCAAAAACCACCCAAACATCAAACGGTCACAACTTACTCGTTCTAAGTCCATTTTCGATGTTCTTAATAGCCACATAAAGGTCTCGAAGAGCTCTATCTTTCTGTCAACTTATCCATGCCTTAAAACTTTCCGAACAAAAATATAATTTTTAAAAAGGCCTGAACTGCCACTTTACCAATATACCCTTGGTCTCCAAAAACACCAACCGAACTCTCCAATCATCTAAGCTACATTAACCTCACTTAAATAAGTCTAAACCATTCTTCCCCTAGGTCTGAAGCCTCCCGGTAACATATATTCGAGTTACGGTCCGGAATATGAATCGACTTAAAACAGGATATTACATTTAGCAATTTGACCCACCTTCATTGTCTCAATTTGAGCTCCTTTTGGTGGAACATGTGTTGAAGGCTTATTTGGTTGCTAAAAATGACACACTTTGTCCTGTATAGGTAGTGCCTCCAAAATTTTAAGGCAAACACAACTGCTCCTAACTCTAAGTCATGGGTTGTATAGTTGGCCTCGTTTGGGTTAAGTTGTACGGATGCGTATGAAATGAATTTATTCGTTTTCAATAGTACACATATGAACACCAGGTGTGAGGCATCGCAAAATACTATGAAGTTTCTGTTCCCTCTGGAAGAGGAAAAATTGGTGCACTACACAACAATTGTCTTAATTTCTGGATGGCATATTCTTGGCTGTCTCCTTAATTGAATTTCTTCTCTTTATGGGTTAGAGTGGTGACATGATTGGCTATTTTAGAGAATTTATTGATGAACCTTCAATAATAGCTCGTAAACTTTAGGTATTGGTGTACTTCGGTTGGCGTTGTTAGTTCTTTTCAATCCCTAACCGCTTCAGTCTTAGCATGATTGATATGAATCCTTTTGCTACTGACCACCAGACCGATAAAATGCACTTCGTTAATACAGAACTCAAACTTAGAAAACTTTTCATAAAGTGTCTCATTTCTTAATAGTTCCATAATTAAGTGCAAGTGTTCTCCATTTTCTTCCGTGGTACTGTAATATATCAATATTCCGGCGATGAAACGATCACAAATTTATCGAAGTAGGGTTTACACACCTGATTCATAAGGTAGATTAATGAGATTAAAACTTAATCTTAAAGATCGATTAGATCTCAAACAGGTAAATAAATACTCAACAGCAAGAACATGAAAATAAAGAACAAGTCAAGAATGAATCAAACGTGTCGAATGATTAAAACAAAACCCTCAGAAGAGCTCGATTAAGAACATCAACTATAGAGGATTAGTAGGTTTACAAGAACGATAAAGAAAATCAAAGTAATCGTAATTCTCTATCTGTAATCTAGATCGTTAACCTAATATGCATGCAAGCATATACTTATATAATAAACCTAACAGGCTCTCGGTTGGACAGGCCCAAAACCGGATACAAAATAATTGGACTAAAAGCCGAGTCCAATGACGCAATCCTTGAACGAATCTTCAACCCAACAATCTCCCCCTTTGCGCCAATTGGAGCGAGATCTTCACTTGTTACTTGGGCCAGCAGCGGAGGCAGGTACTTTCTTCTTCACGGTATTAAACAGACGCGAGATAAGAGCCAGTATCGTCTGTCTAAACCTGATGTACCACTGGATCATGTCGTTGAAGTACTTAACATCATCCGCTGCATTCTCTTTACACCTTCGGATGATCGACAACACATGCTCTAGACAAGCAGTGGTGTAAAGATGTTTGTCAGCTAAAGCAAAGAGACATTTTTGTCCTTCTGCTCTAGTGAACATGACCGAATTGCGTCTCGGGTCAACCTTACCCATCTTCATTTGATTGAGATCACTGGCCGATCCCACAGGAGCTATCTTCGGTTTCTTCTTGAAGACTGTGGCTACCTCCTGATCCATTAGGACAACCTCCATGATGTAACATACTAACATCCTTTTGAGATGGTTTATAATCGGACCATATTCAGCTTCATTGGTCAAGAGGATGTTATGCAAAACGACCCAATCATGAGGATTTAAGTTCGGTAGATCTGCCAGGGATATAAAATGTTCAGTTCTTGCAGACCCTCGAATCACCTTGAACCGAACATTGATGAATCTTCCTTCGGTATAAGGCTTCAAAACCCGAACATTCACTATCTTCTGGGCGCTCCATGGTTGATACTGAGGACGAGCAACCTTCAGATAGAATTCGATCAGCTCCCTATCAACCTCAGGGTTCGGATGAGGGACTTCAAAAATATTTGAGAAGGCGTGGAAGATAAACACCTTTCGAGTCAACGGCATGTCGAACTGCGAATCGACAGAATTATAGCAGTTGAAGGAGATCACCGGCTCGAGCCATAGGATGCTGGGAGTGTCTATGGCCTCCTTAATCATTCGCTCCCGAGTCCAGGCAGGGAAGAGAGTCTTCCTGCTCTCAAGGAGATCGTGGGCCTCTTTCTTCTTGCGTTCGGCTTCTTCAGCCTCTCGCGCCACACGATTGACATCATCATCAACATTGCGACTGTTCTTTCGTTTCAACATGTCCGCAATGGTTTCTTTATCTTCATCTTCATCTTCTTCCTCAGCTATGTTCTTCCCTTTATCCTTCACACCCGAACCCGAAGCTTGACCAGTCGGAGGTGGTTCGGTTGTGTGAGTAGCTTTGGAGGAAGGAGGTGGTTTCGATCCGGACTTCACTTCTCCCCCTTGTTTCGGATCGGACACGAAACTAGGTAAGCCTTCGATTTTGCTGAGAAGGTCCATGGCAGGAGCAAGTTTTTCAGCAAGGGTTCGCCTCACCGAATGGTTGAGTATCGGATCGTGTGCTTCTAGGATGTTAGATAGGGCAGCGTGTACATCCGAAACACATGTCTTGATAGCCTCCAGTTCGGATCGAAGAGCTTCAAGCTGTTGTTGAGAGTTTGAAAGCTGAGTGCTCTTGACCTTTAGGGCGGTGGTTTTGTTTGCCAGAACGTCCATCAATGAGTTTTTAGCTGCGAGATCCTCTTGAAGCTTAGCGAGGCGCTCATCAATGGAGGCACGAAGGGCCGAGTTGTCGTCGCTTATGGTTTGGCGAAGGGTAGCGAACGAGGTCAACTCCGTTGAGACGAACTTTGCCAATTGCTGAACAATCAGTTCCAAAGTTGTCTTGGTGGCATCAGCGCTCTCCTGTAAGGACTTCAACAGGGTAGAAGCGTCTGAGAATAGTTTATCGACTTTTGCGGTCGCAGCCTCACAGGCTTTTGTAGAGGCGTCTATGGCGGCTGTGGCTGAAGCTACCAAATCATGCTGAGCCCTGGAGAAGGCATCAACAAGCTTCTAAAGAGCGGATTCAGAGAGAGAGGATTGAGAATTGGTGGATGACGCAAGAAGTAAGTCAACCTTCTCGTTTAGCTCCTTAAAATGCTTCTTTGTCACTGGAGCATCATCCTCTTCGTCACTTTGAACCTGAAACGGACTAAAGTAGACCGAATCGAAGGTCATGTTTTCACCGCCAAGGAACGGGTTATCTCCATCAGAGGCATGATCTGGAGATGGTGGGGGTGGTGAAGCTGGGGGTGTGGTGGTTTTTGTAAGTTCAGGTTGAGTGTTGGTTGGGGTAGTTTCGGGTGGTGGTTGAGTGTGGGTAGGTTCGGTTGTATGCTGGGTTTCGTTTTGAGGTGGTTCGGTTACGGGTGGGGTTTCGGTTACAGGTGGTGTTTCGGTTGCACTGGTATGAACCCCCGTATCAGATACGTTGGTTGTAACCTTTGCAGTTGTTGTTGTTGTTGTATCAGTGAAAATGGGTGGTGGTATAGGGAAAGAGGTTGGAGGAATAGTGGTAGTGGGGTTTATGGTGGGAATGGAAGTAGGGATTGTTTGAGTGGGTGAATTTGGGGTAGGAGATCGGGGTGGGGTGTTGCCTCTTGGAGGAGTTTCGCCTCTTTGAGAGCCATCCGAATCCGAACTCTCGCCTTCTGAGTCACTCGAAGAGGAAGGGATTACAAGCTTTCGCTTCGGTTGAGTCTTCTTTCTCTTCGGTTGCGGGGACTAAGCAGGTTTTGTTTGTTTCCTCTTCTTGGGAGAAGGACCTTTAGGAGCTTTGGTCACTTGCTTCCCTTTTTCCGCCTTTTTGCCCCTGGGAACCGGTTTGTCAGCATCACGGATGGACTTTAGCATTTCCGGTGTAAGTTGCCTAGGACCAGACGCCTTGAACTCTTTAATCGTCCGGATGATCCTGCTGTCGGATGGGACGTCGCCATACATTGTCTCCGGAATAGAGCCAATGAAAGAAAACTTGGATGCATCGGAGACGATGATCTTCGTGGTATGAAACGTACCGATCGAAGACATCGATGCACCTGCAGCAGTGGGAACGTCAAACTTATCCATCGCCCACTTTGTTATAAGAGTCCAGAACCGGGCAAACGACACCTCAGAATGTCGTGATGAAGAAGAAAGGCTCTGGATGTGCTGTTGCCAGAGGACCAACCCAAAGTCTACGTTGACTCCGTTGTAAACTGCATACATAATCGACAAGAACAGTCGACTAGCACCATCGGAACCTGAGCTCCGTTCAGATAGGCCCTTGAAGAGGACTGTGAACATGCCGTTCCACTGTGGCGGCAAGCAGGATTTCTTGAACTTCGCAACGGAGGTGAGCACCTCCGTGTACCCCATGTTGTAAAACATGTTGTAAAGATGGCCCGCCGGAATCGTCTCCGGATTGATTCTTGAAGGGTCAGCAGCAAACCCTAGCAGTGTACCAAATCGCTGCCTTGAAATCGAGGTCTTGTGATCAGACACCTCGAAGAACACCCTGTCGACTGCTTTATCGTAGTGAGCAGCTGCATACACCTGCGATAGGATCACCATGGGCACAGACTCAACCCGAGATAGTGCAGGAGCGATTTGCGAGTACTTCAGGCACTCGATGATCGGAAACATGTAAGAATCATACGCCTGAGGTGTTAGGTCAATCACCAAGCACTGTTGAGGACGAATCGGAAGAATGTGTGAGGTAGCATGGACGGAAGATGATTCTGCCATTGTTGAAGGTAGGAAGAAGAAGATGAACAGTAAAGCTTTTTCGTGTTTTTGCTCTCTTGTAAATTCTGAAGCAGTAAAGAGGTAAATGGTAGTGAAGACTGCCTTTTATAGTGGGTGAAAGGAGAGAGAAAAATCGTTTCAAATCTTCTATGGAAATACGAAAAGGTTTCCGGAATGACAGATGCGTGACAGTTAAGGCATGCGATGATCACGTAGGAGAGAGAGTGTCAGATTCCTAGGATCACGCCGCCCAACAAGCGCCGTTTCAGAGCAAACCATTTCAAATCCTCACGCGCCATTAAGTGCCAGATGGGTGTCGCCTGAAATTCGCACACGCGTCCATGATGTCAGTAAAAGAATGGGCGTTTCAAATTCACACGCGCCCCTGTTTTTAACCACCGGTTAAATTTCAATCCGTTTATTTCCCGCCTGAGTCAGCAACCTTTTGTCTTATCTTGTAAATGGCATCTTTTGAATAAATTGCCCACGTGGATGATTGTTGACCACATCTTAATAATTAACCACCAAACCAATAATACAGCCTGTAATAATTAGTAACGGAATTTTGGAAAATCAAAGATTTTCGTGCGAAGAGTGTAAAAAGAAAAGAAATAAAGCAACTCTTTTTAGGAATAACTGTGATGTCAATAATGACACAAAACAAATGATCCCGGGCACGAATCTCTTCCTTCAAGATCAAGAGAGACCTTAAAGTGTTAATGTGGATTCCCGTTGAATTACAATCAAACACTTATTAATAAATGTTGAAAGGCTTCTTTTAATTAGGCTAAGTAAGGGTGGCTTTCGCTTTGATGCAACAATTCTAATCTTGAAATAAGAAAGAAAGTGATCAAAGTACTTGTGAGACCGGTGTAGTCTGTTGAACAAGTAGGTAGAAATTAATGTTAAATTGGCTTGGTAAATATAAAATCTTGAAGAAAAAAAATTAAAAACTGGATCCCAAGGGAAGAAATGTTATGGATTTAACAATTTCATAGGAATCACACAAAATAAAATTTGAGATTTCATGAAGGTACATTCGTCAATTCTTTGGTGAAAACTTGAGCAAATTAATTGTTCACCGTCAATTCAGATTAGGTGTTGAATTTGGGGTTTCACTCAGCTCGTAGTGACACGAAACTAAGATCATAAACTCAGATGTTGTGTAACCATAAACCTCAGTGGTAATTTCTGAGAGTCTCAAGGGTTACGTTGATGAAACGAATGGAATGGAGAAATGTAATGGAGATGGTGTAAGAAAATAAAGTACCTCTGCTGCGAAAATAAGAACCAAGCAGAAAACTCTTAACTCATGTGAGAAGAGAGTGAGGTAGCTCTCGATTAGAATAAATGTAGTAGCCTTATTGGGAAGACAAGGTTTGTTTATACCAGGTTATGAAGGCTATTATTCAAAATCTTATGAGGCTTGGGACACATACAGCAGCATGCTTCTAGGGACACTTAAGTAATCCAACAATTATATGCCCATAAACGAACGAACACAAACAAAATTAAAAAAAGTATTTTTGGAGTTTTTGAAATAGATAAAAAAATAAATAAAAAAAAATTAAAAGAGAAAAAATAAGCAAAGAAAATAAGACTTGGAAAGAGTAAAAAAACTTTGGAAAACTTTGAAAAACCGAACCCGAACGTTCGGTTGGTTTCGGTTGGGAAAAATTTGAAAAACCGAACCCGAGCATTCGGTTGGTTTCGGATCAAGAAAATTTTGAAAAACCGAACCCGGGCGTTCGGTTGGTTTCGGTTCAAGAAAATTTTGAAAAACCGAACCCGAGCGTTCGATTGGTTTCGGTTCAAGAAAATTTTGAAAAACCGAACCTGAGCGTTCGGTTGGTTTGGTTCAAGAAAATTTTGAAAAACCGAACCCGAGCGTTCGGTTGGTTTCGGTTCAAGAAAATTTTGAAAAACCGAACCCGAGCGTTCGGTTGGTTTCGGTTCAAGAAAATTTTGAAAAACCGAACCCGAGCGTTCGGTTGGTTTCGGTTCAAGAAAATTTTGAAAAACCGAACCCAAACCTTCGGTAGGTTTCGGTTTTGGAAAATTTTGAGAAACCGAACCCGAACCTTCGGTAGGTTTCGGTTTTGGAAAATTTTTAGAAACCGAACCCGAACCTTCGGTAGGTTTCGGTTTTGGAAAATTTTAGAAAACCAGGGTATTTAGACATGCAATCAGAAAATACTTTTAACAATAAGATAAACAACTTTGTACAAGAAATATACAACCAAGAAAACTACCTTTGGTGATGAGCGAGTCAGATGATTTAACCGAACCTGAACGTTCGGTCAATTTCGCTTCTTACGATTGAGGTTGAGAGGTAGTGTGAGGTACTGACTCTGATTCCATCATACCTAGCCCTTGCAGTATTCTGTTGAATGATGCTTTAGGAAGAGCTTTGGTAAAGACGTCAGCCAGTTGATCAGTGGTTCGAACAAAGTATACTTCGACGTTTCCATCTTCCACGTGATCTTTGATGAAGTGATACCTCAGTGCTATGTGTTTGGTTTTAGAGTGTTGCACTAGGTTATGACAGATCCTAATTGCACTTTCAGAGTCACAATATAGTGGGATCTTCTTCATATTGAGTCCATAGTCTCGAAGTTGACTTTGGATCCAAATCACTTGAGAGGTGCAGGATGCAGCGACTATGTATTCCGCTTCGGCAGTAGATAACGACACACACGTTTGTTTCTTGGATTGCCAGCTAACCAACTTCCCGTCAAGGAATTGACAGCCACCAGTGGTGCTTTTTCTGTCGAGTCCACATCCTCCAAGGTCAGCATCTGAATAGGCTTGAACGAAGAAGCCTGAATTGGAAGGATACCATAGACTTAAGGAGGTGGTTCGCTTGAGATAGCGTAAAATGTTCTTCACTGCAAGCATGTGAGGTTCGCGTGGGTTTGCCTAAAATCGAGCACAATAACATACAGAAAACATGATGTCAGGCCTGCTAGCAGTAAGATACATTAGTGAGCCTATCATTTGACGATAGAGCGTGATATCAACAGCCGGTTTGTCTAGAGATGGAGTTAGCTTGGTGCCGAATGCCATTTGGACTTTGACTTTGGAGTCTCCCATCATACCAAACTTTGCTAGGAGAGTCTTCGTGTAAGCTTCCTGATTGATAAAGATGCCTTCGGGTCCCTGTCTAATATTTAAACCAAGGAAAAAGTTAATAGGACCCATTGAGCTCATTTCAAATTTAGTCTCCATCAGCTTTCTGAATTCAGCTGTTAGGCTGGGATTCGTAGAGCCAAAGATGATGTCATCGACATAAATTTGAACTATCATTAGGTGGTTACCTTCCTTTTTGCGAAAGAAGGTTGGGTCAACCGAACCTTGCTTGAATTTAGACATCTTTAAGAATTTAGTTAGCGTTTCATACCAGGCTCTCGGAGCTTGTTTGAGGCCATACATAGCTTTATCCAGAATGTAGCAATGATTTGGATATTTTTCATTCACGAACCCAGGAGGTTGCTCCACATACACGGTTTCTTCGAGTTCTCCATTAAGAAATGCACACTTGACGTCCATTTGGAAAACTTCAAAGTTTTTGTGGGCAGCGTAAGCAAGGAATATTCTAACAGATTCCAGCCTAGCTACGGGAGCGAAAGTCTCTTCATAGTCAATTCCTTCCTCCTGACAATATCCCTTTACTAACAGACGAGCTTTGTTCCTTATAACATTCCCTTCCTTGTCCATTTTATTCCTAAAGACCCATTTGAGACCAACAACTGAGGCATCTGGAGGAGTTGGAATGAGGCGCCAGACTTTGTTCCTTTCAAATTCGTTCAGTTCGTCTTGCATTGCTTGAACCCAATCGGAGTGATCGAGAGCAGTGTTAACTCTCTTCGGTTCAACTTTTGATACGAATGAGTTAAACATACAAAACTCAACCTTTGAAAATAAGGATGTCTGTTTTGCCTTCAGTTGTGATCGGGTCAGAACCTTTTCAGAGACATCACCAACTACTTGTGAGATAGGATGATCTCTTGTCCATTTGGTCAGTGGAGGATAGTTTGGATCAAAGGTTGGGTCTAGTTCAGCATTGATCATTTCTTCTGGCTCGGATTGGCTCTCGTTGTGAAGTGACATATCACCATGCTCCCCCTCGATTGATGAGCTATGAGAAACTTGAGGTTTAGAGGTTTCATGTGGTGCTGGACTTTCAGGCGTTGATGCACCTTCGTTTGGAGAAACACTTTTGGTTGGAGTTGGACTTTCGGTAGCAGGTGTAGAGCTTCGCTCCCCCTCAACATGTGAGCTTGGCTCCCCCTCGACTGAAGCATCGTTGGATGGAGGTTCCTCAGAATTCGATCCTCCTTCATTCATTCTCTTGGCAGCTTCTTCGACAATTTGCTTCATGTGGTCTACCTTGTTGTCTGCTGCACCTGCTTCTGAGAGAGTAGCTTTCTCTGGTTCGTCAAATAGCTCCAGAAACTTTTCATATAGATTAGCGATCGAGACTGTGACTTGGCCAGTTTGAGGAAAGATTTCCCCAGCTGTGTCTTCTTTGGCCTGTAGCTTTTTGACATAGCTATCGTCAAAAGTCATGTAGTAGGTCTCTTCGATTTTTCTCGAACGCTTGTTTAGGACTCTGTATGCTTTGGAAGTGAGAGAGTAGCCCAGAAAGATTCCCTCGTCGGCTTTGACATCGAACTTGTTGCGGTGTTCTTTAGAGTTAAAGATGAAACACCGTGAGCCGAACACATGGAAAAATTTCACATTGGGCTTTCTGTTGTTGAGAATCTCGTATGGTGTGAGCGTGAATCGTTTGTTGAGATAGGACCTGTTCTGTGTAAAACAAGCAGCAGAAATAGCATCAGCCCAAAAATAAAGAGGTAACGAAGCGAAACTTAGCATAGTTCGGGCAGCTTCACACAAAGACCGGTTTCGTCTTTCGACAATTCCATTCTGTTGAGGTGTGTAGGGAGCTGAGAAGTTGTGACTTATTCCCTTTTCTGCTAGAAATTCTTCAAATTCCCTGTTCTTGAATTCCAGACCATTGTCGCTCCTGATGTTGCGAACGACCTTCTTGAGCTGTACTTCAATCTGCTTGATGAACACTTTCAGCTTATGAGTCGCTTCAGATTTGAGCTTTAGAAAGAACACCCATGTAAATCGTGAAAAGTCATCAACAATAACAAGAATATACTTGCTACCACCGATGCTTTCGATAGATGATGGACCACACAAATCAATATGAAGTAATTCGAGAGATTCAACAACTTTTGTGTTAATTACAGATGGATGACTTTGACGACTCTACTTCCCCATTTCGCATGCAACACACAAATGATCTCTGTCGAACTTGAGCAATGGAAGGCCCCGAACATGACCTCCAGTGACAAGTTTGTTGATATCTTTAAACTTTAGATGAGAGAGTCTTCGGTGCCACAACCAGCCTTCGTCAGATTGTGCTTTTGATAACAGGCATATAGCTGGGTTTCCTTTGATGGGTTTAAGGTTTAGAGGAAACATTTCACCCTTACGCTCCGATTTGAGAATGACTTTCTTCGTCTTTTTCTCAATAATTTCAAAACCTTCATCGTCGAATGAGACTTTGAGACCTGTACCTCCAACAAGCTGAGATACACTGATGAGGTTGTGTTGTAGTCCTTCCACATATGCCACCTTCCTTATAGTAAAGTCACCATTTTTTATCATTCCGTATCCCTTTATGGTGCCGAAAGAATTGTTTCCAAACTTGACGTTGCCACCATTTGAAAGAGACCTGTATTCCCTGAGCTCCTCTTTCCTCCCTGTCATGTGACGCGAGCAGCCACTATCTATGTACCATTGTTCGTCGAACTGCTCGTCACTTATAACCTGCAAAAATTAAGCAGATTTAGGAACCCAAAGTTTCTTGGGTCCACGTGAGCCTTTCACAGGAACAGGAATAGTAAGAGAGATGTCAACAAGATACGTTCGTTTTATAAGTGTTGTTTCATCTTTCTTTTTAATGGTAAAGACTTTGATTTTATTAGGATTAGGTGCGTTCGGTTTAGATTCTGGTTTGGATGCATTAACCTTCTGTTTGCCTTTTTGTTCAGCTGACGAATGAGATTTTTGAGAACGAACAGAATGAGCTTTAGAGCAAGATGGAGATGAATTGGAAGAATTAGAAGAATTAGATGAATGAGAAGGAGTGGGCTTAGATTGAGATGACTTCTTAGCTGGAGACTCTAGGTGACCCTTTTGCTTTTGATCATTGGTGGGACTAGCCTTAGAGTTTTGATCTCTTTTGACTTCAGAAACGAACCTTTGCTTTCGGTTGGTATTCTCTTCTGAACCGAACCTTGTCTTTCGGTTGTTGTGGCTCTCACGCTTTTTGACAGGATTGTTCTCAAACTTCAGATTCTTGTCTTGATGAGAGAAATATGCATTCTGGGATTGCCAGAATTGTTTCCTTTCAGAGAGATTCTTCCTGTATCTCTGGTTCCTTTCGCGTTTCTTATTCCTCATCTGCTTTGGTTGATGATGAATATTGGCTTTCATTTTCGGTTTCTCCTTAGCTGGTTCACTTTGAACTGAAGGAGTTTCACTTTGAACTGAGGAACTAGAGGGAATGTCTTCTTTTGCCGAACTTCCATTCTCTTGAGGAATGTCTTTCGTACCACTCGTACTTGGCTCATCGAAATTATCTGGCTTATTCAAAGGTTCTGGTATGTATCTTCCTTTACTCATCCATGAGGTTCTTTCTGATAAGCCTACCGTTTCGTTTGCATTATCTATTGGAGCTGACCAGAAGTATGTTGGATTAATGTCTAAGTCCATAACTATATTTGGTAAGACTTGACCCGACCCGGCATGATCCATTTGGGTTGCATACCATCATGCACTTGGATGAGAGAAATAAGACACTTATGGTTATTAATATATTATAAGTTCTAGTATATTAATAATAAGAATGATAAGATTATTTAATTAGTATTGATCAAGAATTAATCTAGGATTAATTAAGTGATCAAAAGAAGACTAATTAAATATATGGGTTGATTGTGTAAATCATCCATACTTGTATAGTGGGCTAATGCTCCATGGATAATCAAGTTGGGCTAAAACCCATAGGATGGTCCATGGATGCTCCATGGTGTATTTGTACCCATGGATCATGGAAATGAAAGGCCATGTCAATTAGGGTTTACATGGTGTAACCCTAACTATATAAGCATCTTATTATTGAGGAAAAATCGGCCACTAGAGACTAGTAGTATTCTAGAGAGGGCTAGCCGATTTCATGAAGTGTAGAATTCTCTCAAGCTATTCTAAGTGTTTGATGATTGTGATTCCATTTGAGGTGTCACACTTGGGGCACTAGGCACTCAAGCTTCATGAAGACATTCTACACTAAAGAGGTATGTATTCTATCTTGCTATAGTCATTGTTTTGTATGCTAGATTAGGATAATACCTTGGAAGTTCTTATTTGCATGTATAATAGAGAAAACATAGATCCAAGGTATTTAGGGTTGCATGTACACTTAGGAGTGTTAGAATGCTCAAAACCCAACAGTGGTATCAGAGCCTAGGCTTGCTTTCTCTTATACTTGATGCAAATTGCTGAAAAATGCTGAAAAACTCGATTTTCTGGCTTTCTGGGCACTGGACTCGCCGAGTCCACTGAGTGAACTCGCCGAGTCCATGAGTAAAATCATCCTACTCGCCGAGTAGGTTCATGCACTCGCCGAGTAGGAGCCCCAAACAGCATATGTTCGACGTTTTTGGCTAGAAATGGACTAGGAACATTACCCTAAGTTGTTTTTGAACTTATAAACTTGTTTTTGATGTGGTAATGTTCATGCTAATCCATTTTCAAAGATAATTGTCAATAGATTCATGTTTTGTATTAGTTTAAGGTTTAGACTAATTACATGAAAAAGTTTGATTTGAATTATCTTGTTCTTATGAGTTGCTTAGATTAATAGAAATGTTGAGTGAAATAGTTCTTTTCAATCCATTTTAATCTAAGAGTTGAGTACAAAATGTGTTTGTGTAACTTGTCCTCAAGTTACATGAAGAGTCACATTAAAGACTCATAAAATTCATAAGAGTTGGCAATGGTTACAAAATGAAGAGTCTTGTGTCATTGAATAATTTTTTTTATGACTCCATAACTTGTCCTCAAGTTATGGAAGTTCAAGAGTCACTTCATTAAAGAAAAATATGTAACCATAATTAAATCCATAAGTTATAAAATAAAGAAAAAGTTACTTCTTTTATTAGTTTAAAGTCTTCCATAACTTGTCCTCAAGTTATGGAACTTGAAGAGTTTTTGGATTAAAACTACTTTAAACACATAAGTTATGGAATTAATTAGTTTTGAATAGTTTCAAAACTTGCCCTCAAGTTTTGGAATTTGTAAAGTTTTCACTTATGAATACTTTAATTCCAAGTTATCCCTTAGAATTTTAAAAGTTAAAATTCAACCCTTATACTTTATAATATTATAAGTTAATAATATATATATATGTATAAGAGTAAAGTCAGTCTTACCGCTAGTACGCCTCATTCACGAAGCCGGTCTATAAGGTGGGTATAAGGTTGTTGCTTATAAAATGGCAACTTAATGGGTGTCCACTCTCACCCACCGCTTGCTTGACTGGTGGAGGGTCGTTAGCCGAACGGGTTTGACAGGACTAGAATTCTCCCTTCATTAAAAGTATTAATGATAATACTAAGTAACTAAACTCTTAATAATACCCAATCTTAGTTACTTAGGAAATTGTGAATAAGGTGCTAATCCATGAAATTACACTTTACACTTTGTCAAAGTCGTTAGTGGAGCGTGTGTGGTTAACCGGCACACTAACTTGGAGTTAACAAGGTAGGTAAAGGGTGACTTAATATTTATCATAGTATCGATGGAGCGTGTGTGGTTAACCGGCACATCGATTGAGGGGTAATTTATTAAGGGTACCAAGTGATTTGCATGGTTACTTCACACCTTTTTTTGTGATCCTCGGCATCCCAGTCACAAAATCTGAAGGGCACACTCGAGATTGAAACATGCCTTTGAAAAGTTCAATGAATCTCAAAGATCTAGGAGTTTCAAAACCAATTAAAACCTAATAATACATTTCGTTTTTCTTGGTGGAAACTGGTGAATCGTCATTCACCTACCTTCAAATATTTTATAACTTGGATTACGGCATACCTCTTCTAAGTTATAAAAATAGTTTGTTGGGTCCTAGCCTTAATATTTCATATTGGGTGTCATATTAAGGACATTAAATCAACTATATTGAATATCTCCCAAAAGATGTCTGGTTTAGACACCTATGATCTTCCCAAATCTCTTGAAACAAGCTTTCCTAAATGAAGATGATGTTCCTTGGAAATCATACTTCTTTCACCTTCTCCAATTATTCTCCCTAACCCACAAGTTCTTGAAAAGTTTAAGGTCACTCAAGCCCTATTGGCAAGGCAAGGTCTAGGTGTGATCACATCTTGGAGATGTAGTCACATATTGACAAGCCGGGAGAGTTGGGTATCAAAGTCTCGAGAAAGTTGGTAGTTCAATCACTTTCTAAGTCACATAGTGAGTTCCTTTGGGACACCTATGAAACAGACTATGAAAAGACCCTTAATGATTTATCTATTTGCTACGATCAACTTCCTAAAACTTTATGGACATTGACAATGATGACATTGGATATCCAGTAAAGCATTCTCTTCCCAATGGAAAGGGATCGGCCATAGTCAACTCGGTTGACCAAGTGGTAAAGAGAAAGCTAAGTCTGTGATAGTCCCGTGTACCATTATCAAAGGGTCCATATGTTTATATTGCCAAAGGAAGGGGCATTGGTTACGAAGCTGCCAAATTTACCTAAGAATGTTAAAGTCAATAAGTTTGACTCAACTTCAGGTAAAGTCCACTATCTAACTCTGCTAAGTTTCTATTCTGAGATTCTTGATACATGATGTGACTGGGTCACATGGTGATGTTTTAAGAATCAAAGAAAAGCAAAGAAACTTAAAGAAAGAATGTGCTGAATCTGATCGCGTAGATGGATTTCTAACGCATAGTTTGAAGATCGGATTCTTGAGCTACTTCTTAGGAGTTATGATATATTGCTTAGGAATAGATAACAACAAGTTTTCATATGGATTGTAAGGATAAGTTTTTCCGCAAAGTTTAAAATAAAAAGAATTTTTTTTTTGATTTTATTTATTTTAAAATATCCTTACAATGGCATTTGGAAAGAAAATTGTTGCTTATAAGATTCCATTAACAGCAAGAGTGGAAATATGAAATTGATTCTTTCATTTGTGGTAATGTCTAAATTTACCAAATAAGGAAAGATTCTCATCACCCAAGTTTCAATTGGACTGGAACTTGGAATCATGCAAGTTGTATAGCATGATGAATGAGAACTTTCAAGTTTTGGAAAATTAAGACTAATTACTTGTTCACATGGATGTGTGAGTCAAGTAAAGGACTAAGGGATCGAGTACACATTCTTGTGCACTGGTCAAGTCCACCACAAAAAGATTGATAAGACTATTCATCATGATTTACTTAAGTTCAGTAAATATGATTATACTTACAAGCTTAAGTGTAACTCTGAGACATTGGAAAAAAGGTTCCAATGTAAGGCAGAGCGAATAAGAAGAATCAAATTAGGTAGAAGGATAAAAGTTTCTCAAATCTGAAAAGATGGGAGAGTACTTTAGTATCAGTTTTGTGATCATCTTAATGATTAAGAAACCATATCAAAATTAGTTCTCTAAGGAAAATCTTAGTGCATTCTTATGACTAAGAAGAGGAACTTGAATTGTTGAAGTGGTTAAATCAAGAAGATGAGTCACACTTCGTTCCTATACAAGTCTTAGAGTCATACTCTAAGATTGTAATTTGAGTGACATGTCTTAAAGAAGGTTTAAAACACTTGTCAAATGTAAGAGTAAAAGTTTTCTACTCTTGTACATTTGAAATTGGTAAGTTGTGATGTTTTGGATAAAACAAAGACCAACTAAGGCCAATTGTGTGAAGTGTTTGTCTTGATTAGAATCTGCACTATCTCTTGGATGTTTGACAAGGGAGTCTTATATGTCAAGAGGACAGTGGGAGTCTTAAAGGTCTTGAAAGTCTCAAGAACTAATCAAGAATAAAACCTAAAGTTCTTCTCTAGCACACAATTTGAGGTTTATAATCTATTGTGTTGACATATACTGTGCCCATTCTAGTTGAAGTTGGCTTTGCATATGAGCTCTTAGAGTTCTCAATGTGTTGCATAACAACTTGGAAGCAATGGCAGGCCCTTGAGCTGCCAAGTGGCAAGAAGTTAAGATTGAGATCAATCCATATGGTTTTGGAGTTGTCATTATCTTTGTCTTATGATTATGGTTTTGACAAATTCATATGGGTAGGAACTCATACACCATTAAATCTAAGTGTCATAAGGTTTCTCTCCGATTCATGAAAAATGATGGTGAGGAAACACTTTCACTAAGTAGATTTTATCTAGATAGCAATTGTGATATTTGCATTCTCAAAGTCGTTAGTGGAGCGCGTGTGGTTAACCGGCACACTAATATGGATTTTGTGAGAAGTGGCAAAAAGGTCTAACCATTATGATTACGACATACCTCTTCATAATTGTTTAGACACACAAGTGTGCTATCTAAGGGAAGGTGTATGTTTTTGATAAGGTCTTATCAAAACAATCTAGTATCAGAAATCTGAACTTTGGTAAGAAAGTCAATGAAGTATTGATTTCTAGAAGTCCAGGGGATTTCTGAGTACATGTCAAAGCTAGTGGGAGCATAAGTGTTATGCTAATAATCATCATGTTAGTGGGAGCATGATAATTATGATAAGTATTGCAAGTTAGCAATGTTAATTATAGAAAACAAAAGTTTCAATTGGGAAAGGTTGTTTTGCTATAATTAAGGGAGAGGAAATTATACTTCATCTCAAATCTATAAGCTTAGATCGTGAGGTTTTAATCATTTAGTCAAGGATATATATGAATTTCATGTTGGAATGGCTCAACATAAGGAAATTCTGTATACGGGTCCATTATTTGCGTTCTAAAATTCGATTATGATTACGGCATCCCTTTTCATAATCTGAATTATGAGAACTTGGCAAATTGAAATGGAAATGTTATAGCAAAAGACTGGTTTAGTCTTTATGTGAGACATCATGAATCGTGTCCCATATGCTTCGGATATAGGATCGATTACATGTGCTATATTTATCCGTTCTAAAATTTTCCAAATGCCTAGGGCATTAAGAAGGGAAAAGGTTTAGAACTGGATATGACTAAAAGGATTAAACATTTGTCGAGGACAATCTAAGGTTTACCAAAGATTGGTTGCTCAAGGACAGTTGGAAGTATAGTGATAATTCTGGAAGGACCATATTGACATAATCTATAAGGAGGAAACTCTTTTTCAGAAGTGATAGTCAAAATGGAATCTAGAAATGTTTCAAAGTTAGAATTTTCAATCTGTGTAAGATTAAGGAAACTTAATGCAAGAAGGATGTTTCCAAGGAGCTGATCTCCTTTGGAATACTCTGTAATGGTTGTTGTCAAGTCTTTATGACTTTGTACATAATCATTACAAGAGGATCATTGCATATAAGTTTAGAATCTAACAGATTTCAGTAAATGGTATGAATTTGGAATTCTTGCATTTGCAGTAAGGATTTGGGAGTGTGAAAAGAGAATCATTGAAGTAATGTTCAATTGATCTAGTTCACAAAGTAAAGATCATAGACAAACATAGTATGCATACTTGGTGTATGGCATGGCTAGTGTTTGAGAAAAACATAGTGTACATGCTTGGAGCATGGGACAACTATTGTTTTAAATTCAAGATTAAAGTTGATAGCTGAAACAGTATACAATGAATAATGTGTAATCATATGGTGATAAATAAAAGGTGTTTTATTTATATTCATAAGTTCTGAGACCATATTGGATTCAATTATTATTGTGTTTCACTTTGCATGTTTTCACTTCCCGAATAAACTGGGTTATTCTTTTAGAATGACTAAGTTATTCAAACCATCTACAGTCGGTCATATGTTGGAAGTAGATATGAATTAAGACTGTCATGATGGGTTGTAGAGGTCTAAGGTGTTGGACAAGGCTACAACAATCATGAGTGCTCATAAGTTCTGAGTATTGGATTCAACCCGCGCTCATTGGAATCACTTCATGGATTTTATCACAAGTGATCATGAGACGATAATATCTTATATTCTTCAAACCTAGAGATATGAGTTGTTACTATGAGTTGATAGTACATTGATTGCACGAAACCGCATTTAGTAACTCTGTGCTATAAAACGTGCCTTTGTGTATGATTCAACAAGTAGTAGAACAAGCCATATGAGTCGAAGTTTATCCGTTCCTTTTACCTTCGGGATAAAAGCGATATCTGTGGGCCCCTCGATGATTTGATGATGACAAATGGAAGTGCTTGGCCGGGCCAGGACTGATTTGATTTGTTCAATTAGTCAGTCGTCATAAATCGGAAATCGGGAAACAACAAATGGACAGAGAGAATGATTATAATCCACGTCTCAGTCCATATGATATCTAGAATGGAGGAATATATGATCCCTTATCTAATGGACAAGTCACTGACAAAGGTCAGAGTTTATCTACAAGGTCAGAGTTCGACAGAAGCTTTTGAGAGCTACGATTGCCAGTTAGTTCCTGAAGTCATACGCAATAGTAGTTTTAGACTTATCCAAGTGGGAGACTGTTGGATTAATGTCTAAGTCCATAACTATATTTGGTAAGACTAGACCCGACCCGGCATGGTCCATTTGGGTTGCATACCATCATGCACTTGGATGAGAGAAATAAGACACTTATGGTTATTAATATATTATAAGTTCTAGTATATTAATAATAAGAATGATAAGATTATTTAATTAGTATTGATCAAGAATTAATCTAGGATTAATTAAGTGATCAAAAGAAGACTAATTAAATATATGGGTTGATTGTGTAAATCATCCATACTTGTATAGTGGGCTAATGCTCCATGGATAATCAAGTTGGGCTAAAACCCATAGGATGGTCCATGGATGCTCCATGGTGTATTTGTACCCATGGATCATGGAAATGAAAGGCCATGTCAATTAGGGTTTACATGGTGTAACCCTAACTATATAAGCATCTTATTATTGAGGAAAAATCGGCCACTAGAGACTAGTAGTATTCTAGAGAGGGCTAGCCGATTTCATGAAGTGTAGAATTCTCTCAAGCTATTCTAAGTGTTTGATGATTGTGATTCCATTTGAGGTGTCACACTTGGGGCACTAGGCACTCAAGCTTCATGAAGACATTCTACACCAAAGAGGTATGTATTCTATCTTGCTATAGTCATTGTTTTGTATGCTAGATTAGGATAATACCTTGGAAGTTCTTATTTGCATGTATAATAGAGAAAACATAGATCCAAGGTATTTAGGGTTGCATGTACACTTAGGAGTGTTAGAATGCTCAAAACCCAACAAAGTACTCATCGCAGCCATCAGCATTGTCTTCGTTTACAATAGCTGTGAGTTCAGCGGTCTGGTGTTCGGTTACTCCAGTGACCTTGTACACTTGATTTGGAGTGGTCCTGACCTTTTGATATACAACTGCTTTTTCTGCTAAGATTGGGGACTTTTGTTGGGACAATCGAGCGAACTCCACTGAATTTTCAGAAATTAGATTCTTGTGGTTTTCAGGTTCGTTTTTTACAAATTCTGAGCAGTCAACCGTGTCCTCTACAGAGATTTCACTCATGTTGTCGTCCTCATTAAGCTCAGATGCATTTTCAACATCAATTTTGTTTTCTGAGCTCAAGTTGGCGTTTAAAGAGTCAAATTTTTGTATGGTTTCGGTTCTCTGTTTAAGTCTATCATTTTCATCCAAAAGGTTTTTAAGCATGTCCTTGTGGTCCTTGGATTTAATAAAAGATTCTATTTTGTCCAGTCCATACATGTAGGTCGGATTAACGTCATCAGATGATATCACACTCTCACAATTATAAGCTTCGGCATCGATTTCATCCTCCTTAAATTCAAGGAAGGGCAAAATCATGCGATTGATCTTTTGGCCTATATCACAGTCCAAGTGAAGCTGAGTAATATTAGAATAAAGACGTTTTGCAATTAAACAAAAAACATTCCGCTGTTTTAACAACTTTAAATTTTCTCTTTATAAATAAATGTTTTCTTCTTTAATTTTAACTAATTCAGACTCCTTCAACTCGATCCACATGCGCCGCTCCTCACTCTTCGAAGACACCCTGCTTAATTGATCAGTTAGGTTAGAATTGGTGACTCGAGTTTGAGTTAAACTACTATCTAGATGAGAAATTCTTGTATTAACATTTTTTAGTTCTTTCTCATATGAGGATTGTGGTACTTTAAATGAAACGAAAACCGATTGTACCTTCTTGATCAGTTCATCGAGCTCATTAAACTGCTGGTTGAGCGGTTTGGCCGTAAAGCACATATCCTACTGTTCCTTCGGTTCATTGCTTCCACCATCAGTGTTGTATCCCCTCAACTGAGATACATCGGACACCATGAAGCACCTTCCTCCACTGCTTTCCTCCTTTGCCACACAAGCCTTTCCATGAGAAGGCTTCCTCACTTCATCGTCTTCCGAGTCGGTTGACCAAACTTCCACGCTACCGAACTCATCATCAGCAACCGAACCCTGCACAATTAGAGCATTCATGGAAGGGTTAGCGGTAGATTTCTTCTTTCTCATTTCATCAAGCCTTTTCTGCAGCACAGCTTCCTCATCCTTTTCCTCGTCTTTTTCAGCTATCTTTTTGAGGACAGAATCCTTAGCATAGTGATTTTTCCCTCCACAGTAGTAACAGCTTACTCCAGAATCACCATCTGCTTTCGGTTCCTTCTTGGGCTCTTCAACCTTCGGTTCATTATTAATCTTTTCTGAACTATAACTCCCCTACCAGTTTCGGTTTTTGTTGCTGGGGAATCTCTTCTTAATGAACCTCTTGGGGTTAGACACCATCATAGCATAATCCTCAGACGTGAGGTCATACTCCTCCAAGTTGAGGTCTTCATCCTCCATCACAGCTTTACTTTTTGACAGAAGGGCCAGCGAACCTAGGCTTGAAACAACATTCTTTTCCTGCAGCACAATCTTCTCCTGGGACTTGAGAATACCCACCAGTTTCGCCAAAGAGTATGATTTAAACTGCTCATGGGCCTTAACTGTTGACACCACTGCTCTCCATTCTGACCTTAGACCATTTAAGAACGTAACCTTCTGCTCGATAAGCTTCCTTTCGATGTCATGTTTGATCATCCTGCTGAGAAGATGATTGAAGCGATCGAACGTCTGGGTCACAGTTTCTTCGGCTCCTTGCCTGAATTCTCCAAACTCAGATAAGAGCAAGGTTTGGATAGAATGTTCAAGATCCTCGTCTGTAGAGTACAGTTCGCGAAGTCTATCCCAAACTTCCTTTGCCGTCGTGCATGAGCTGACCAACCTGAAGGTGTCGGACTGAAGGGCGAATCTTATCAATCTTAACGCCTTGATATTACACTGGAATTTATCCTTTTCATCTTGTGCAATATCTTTGACATCCTTCAGCAGATCATTATACTCCTTTTGAGTTTTAATAATCCTTGACGTTGCAGAATGAGAAAAAGGTCCATTAATGATTGCTTCCCATATGAGGTATCCATTATCCTCAGATCCTATAACGTAGTCATCGAAGTGATGCGCTCAGACTTCATAATCATGGGTATATAGGATTGGAATCTTCGTGGTTGAACCGATGTTGTTGGAAATATTGATGGGGTTTGATTGCGACTCGTCCATTATGATCGAAAAACCTGTTTAAAGATCAGACTTGTAATAAATCAGATTAGGGCAAAACAATAAATATCAAGATACGTCAATAATGAGATGACGACTTAATAAATATCAGTAATTACGGAAAAACCCTAATTAAAACCTTTTCACAGAAAAGATGTGTATCGATTACACAACCTCCTGCTCTGATACCAATTGATGAGATTAAAACTTAATCTTAAAGATCGATTAGATCTCAAACAGGTAAATAAATACTCAACAGCATGAACATGAAAATAAAGAACAAGTCAAGAATGAATCAAACGTGTCGAATGATTAAAACAAAACCCTCAGAAGAGCTCGATTAAGAACATCAACTGTAGAGGATTAGTAGGTTTACAAGAACGATAAAGAAAATCAAAGTAATCGTAATTCTCTATCTGTAATCTAGATCGTTAACCTAATATGCATGCAAGCATATACTTATATAATAAACCTAACAGGCTCTCGGTTGGACAGGCCCAAAACCGGATACAAAATAATTGGACTAAAAGCCGAGTCCAATGACGCAATCCTTGAACGAATCTTCAACCCAACATAGATGAATACAGATGGTGCGTTTGTTAGTCCTAATTGTATAACTATACAATCGTTGTGACCATACCGAGGCCTGAATTCCGTCTTTGGAATGTCTACTTCTTTCACTCTACGTTGATGATATCCGGATCTTATATCGATCTTTAAGTAGTACCAGGATCCTTGTAGCTGATCAAACATGTCATCGATCCTCGTGAGTGGATATCAGTTTTTGATGGTGATTTGTTCAACTCTCAATAGTTGATGCACATCCTAAACTATCCATCCTTCTTTTTTGACAAACAGTACCATAGCTCCCCATGGAGAAAAGCTTGGCCAGATAAAGCATTTGTAAAGAAGTTCTTGGAGTTGACTCGAGAGTTCTTGCATTTTTCGATGGAGCCAGTTGATAAGGAGATCTTGTCGCTGGTGCTGGTGCTGCACCCGAGATTACGTAAATTCAGAATTCTACCCGTCTGACTGGAGGTAATCCAGACAGATCTTCTAGAAATATGTCCGGATAATCACACACTTGTGATATGTCTTTGATTTCCTTACCCTTGTCTTGCATATCCACCATGTGGGCCAAGAAATCACAATATCTCTTCAACAAACACTTCCTTGCCGTCATGCAAGAGATGACTCTTGGGTTCTTTCTTGATTTATCTTCATAAATCAAGAGGACTTCGTTGTCGCGTGTAGATACTCAAATGACTTTTTCGTAACATATGATCTTCGCTTGATGCGGCGATAACCAATCCATTTTAATGATTACATTGAAACTTTTGATGGTCATAGGTTATATATTGACGTGAAAGACGTGGTTATTTAGGGTAAGAAGGCGAAAAATGAGTATTACATAGGTGTTTTCTATTTGACCGTTTGCTACTACTACCAAGTAAACTTTGTTAAGTTTGCATGATTTATGGTTAATCCTGGTTCTAAACTGATGGGAAATAAAGCTTCTATCGGAACCAATATTAAATAATACGGAAGCATAAAATTTGTTGATAAGAAACGTACTAGTAACCACAGTTGGTTGCTGGCGAGCATCTCCAACACCTATCACAAATTGTCTTCCTTGACCACCCTGATTCTTCAATTTGGGGTAGTCCTTATTGAAATGCCATGGTTGATTGCTTTTAAATAAATTTCGTCCTCCTCCTGCAGCAGGGCTTGAGGTTGCGTTGTTTGGGGCCTTTCTCTAGAACTTAGAGGGGGTGGCCTCTCATGTTACAGATACTGTAGACCATGAAATTTCCGACATGGTGGAAATTGAACTTGGTGTAGTAGGGTAAAGTTTCAAAGTAGGGATTTTATGGGGCGAGAGTGTTTGTGATTGTAGCGTACACAAATACATGTTTTGGACTGGGCTTCTAATACTTAAAGTTCCCCTATAACTTGCCATGGAAAATCCTTTTTTTTACTCCCATATTGGTTCTTTTCAGTTTGTGGGGTCATGGTACCCTAACGGATAAACTGGTCAGTCAATTGATAGGCTAATTGCTTGGAACTATGAAAGCTAGTGGGTTTGCATGTAGCTATGTTCGTGGAAATCCCTTGTGCAAGTAGGATCTACATTAGAGTGGGATCTATTTGAAATGGTGGGTCTGAGGCATTGGTAATCGGTAGGGTTTCAGTGGTCCTAAGTAGAGTTACTCCAGAGTTTGGAGTTTCTCCTAAAGTTTGGGTTACTGGGGGTGAAGCTCCTAGAGTGACTAGGAGAGTTGGTGGTGGATGAACTCATGGACCTTTTTCGTGGAGGCATCATCTTAATATGTTTAGACGGATATGTTAGGTTATTTTACATTATGTAGTCCTAAAAAAGTATGTACAAGATAGTGTATTAGTGTAACCTCTTCCTGAAATCCTACAGATTTCTAAATTGTAGAGAGATTGATTCTAGAAATCCTACAAAATTCTGATTTATAAAGAGTGATTGAATCCAAAAAACCTATAGATTTCCAATTTAGAGAGAGGGTGAGAGAGAGAGAGATAACTGAAATCCTACCAATTTCAAAAGAGAATTGAAATCCTACCCATTTAAAATAATAGGGCAACTGAACCTGTCACACCCCGAAAACCGAAGGCAGAAACATTTCCGGGGTTGACTCCACGTTGAGTATCAAATCCAATGCACATAGTAAGTAAAGTAAAACAACCATTACATTACATAAAGAAAATTTTTACAATTGTTTCAAAAGTAAGTTATACAGTTGTGATACATAGTATAGAATAACAAAACAAAATGGTCTTCTACGCACTCCAACCTGGAACAAAATGATCTTCGGGTACCTGTTCTAACGATGACTTGAGAACACAAGCGGTTTTGAAAATCAGCATAATGCTAGTGAGTTCATAAGCGGTTTTTGTTTGTGAAAGTGTTCAAGTTTCCTTTTTGTTTCTGAAAATGTTACACACACCAAGAAAATCCCATATTTTCTTAAAAAGGTTGGTTACTGTTCCTCAACATGTAAAGTAAAGTAAAGTTGTACACTGAAAACACTTTACTCTTGTGAAACTGTATAGTTGGGTTATCTGGTTTGTTATACTGTTATGATTATGCACCAATGTATTCCCAGGAAAGTCCCATACTTTCCTGATTGTGTGTTACCAATTGTGAAAGATGTAAAGTATTCCGGTTTGTTACACTTTTCTAGTTATGCAAACGTTTCCCCTAGGAAAGTCCCATACTTTCCTGAATGTTGGTTATCAATGTAAAAGATGTATTTTGTAACCTGGTTATCTTGTGAAATGTGTTAAGTTATTCATTATTACTATTAAGTAAATCACTGTTATCCTAATTGCGAGTTCCATAACCATACGATAGACTAAATGTGGCAATAAGTAGTCCACATCACCTTAGGACTTTCGTCACCCTTGAACCATTTCGGTTCGGCTGTAGCTAGCAGCCAGGTGTGGGGTAGTCAGCCCCATATAGATCTATACACTCAAGTCACGCTCTCTATATCCTAGAGATTATGGTTATGGGTGCAGTCCTCCACTCACGTATCTCTGTGGAGTGTTCGCCGAGGACGTGTCTCCAATCATACAGGACTAACAAATTTACTAGTAATAATATGATAATCCTCCACTCGCGTATCTCTGTGGAGTGTTACCGAGGATATACAGTGTACAAGTTTTATGTTTCAATGGTTATAATGTCATGCTTTTAACTGATAAAATGTGGAAAACCATTTGTGAAATATATATAAAACATAACAGTTTAAAGTCCATTTGAAAAATATATGTTTACGTGATCTGCATGTTCAAACAGTTATCAGTTGTATCAAAACATTGTACTTTGCTTGTGTTCCCCCTGAAAACAGTGAAAACAGTGAAAAAGTAATCCATTGTACCAATGTATTCCCAGGAAAGTCCCATAATTTCCTGATTGTTTCACAACAAGTTTTGAGTACAAGTAATCCATTGTACTTTACTTGTGTTCCCCCCTGAAAACAGTGAAAACAGTGAAAAAGGGTAGGGGTATGAACTCACCAGATGAGGAAATGCGACGGTTTCGGACACTTAACATTGGTTCGAGGCTTGATTACTCACGATGTTCCTATGTAAAATGAAATAATGTCCAAATATATCTAATTAGATTTACAATTACTAATTAGATGGAATATTACACTCCAATGAGCTAAAATATCTCAAAACGAGTGTTTGGAGTGACCCGGGTAACATCTATGGACATGTATTGATGCGAGGGACTTGGGATTTGAGTTTACTCCCCAAGAGTAAACTCCCTAATGATTTTTAAGCCATAAAACCCATACATACATGTGTTCACAGCCGTGAACTCATGTTTGGGTGATTTTGAGTGCTAAATGGCTTAAATGGATATGGAGATTGCTAGAATGGATTTTTCAAATGCCTTTGAATGGATTGAATGAGCATATAAAAGTGAGTTTACTCCCCATGTTTGAGGGGTTTACGGCCCAAGAACATACCTTGGCCGTAAACTCAGGTTAATCCCTTAAAATCCAAGTTTAAGGTGTTCCAAGTCCGGGTTTGTAAGCCTCAAGGTCGTATCTAAGTCCCAACAATGATTTGGAAGGGTTAAATTGCTCAAAAGCCCCAATATTATGCGTTTATGGCCCAAGCATGGTCCTTGGCCGTAAACACATGTTCCAGGTCCTAAATCATAATTTAAACACAGATTTGAAGGCTTAAGAGGTTGAATAACAAGCTAGGAAGGTTACCTCTATGATTTGGAGCCTTAAATCTTTGATTTTGGACCTTAATCTATGATGAGGAGAGAGGTTAGAGAGAGAGCCAAAAGCTTCAGATGGAAGCTTAGAACACTTTAAATAGTGTTTGGGAATTGGACACGGCAGAATTCTACCCGATACCGACGTTAGACGGGGCTTTTGGTCGCACCCGGCCAAGTTGCCGTAACCCGATATGGTTGATTCTAGAAATGTTCCGATCACTAGAATGGTGTGTTAGAATGATTTCTAAATGCATTAAGACACCCATTAAGTCATTTTAGATCATTACGATTTAATGACTTAATTAAATAGCTAAATCGGAAATGAATTTGGAAACGACGATTGGTTGATCGAAATGGATTACGAAAAGGGTTACAAGTAATGATACGAAATTTCGGGCTGTTACAATTTCAAATGATAAAGAAGGGACTAAAATCCTTCCGATTTCTACAAATAGTTTCTTAACATCGATTGTTTCTCTTCCTCAGATTCTTCCAATTCATTAGGTTCTTTAGATGGTTCGTTCTTGGAAGGATTCTTGTTATCTTTATGAGATAAGGAGACATAAGTTTGGAGTTTATTGAGCGTTTTTTGTTAAACTTATGGGTTTCCCTGGTACGAAGGTAGTGGAGCTATTGGTTCTTCGGATTTAGGCGAACTAGGAAAATATGAATGTTAGAATTTTATGAAGTGTTCTGATCGCATGTTAGAGTATATATATATATATATATATATATATATATATATATATATATATGTATATATATAATTCTTATATACTATTGTTGGTAAGTTTTGCAGTATTATTAGTTTTTATTTTGTTCTCCAAGACTAGCAAGTATGGATGAGGGCCAGACAGGGAGCACCGAAGGGCAAGATCATTTTAGCATATAATTGTTATGAAATCCAACAACCTAAGCACCCCTTCAAACTAGTTACCTCTCCACTAAAATAGTCAAGAACTAGGGTAATTAATAATAATAATTTTAGTACTATCTTGTTCTATAGTGGTATTCCTATTTTGTGGTTACAAGTTCTGTATAGCCAATTTATCTCTCGTACCAATCTATCACACCTCCGGCTATAACACTAGTCAAAATTAGGTCAAAGATAATTCCCATAAATATAACAAACACATATTATAATCAATTTACTTTCATCTTTAATGAAATTTTCATTCAACATTACAAGTCTATACGATTCCAAAAACATATAGAACTTCAAAATCTGACTTCACATGAAGAAGTTATGATAAATCCAACACTATATCCTCTATAACAAGAGGGATCTAATATATATATATATATATATATATATATATATATATATATGTATAATTAGCTACTAAATTCTAAAAGAAAGTTGTATTACTCAGAAATACTTACGCATGGATATAAAGAACGCCAAAAACGGAGCTCGTATGCTAAAGTTATGATCTTCCGAAGATGTAGCAGTCTGAGAGAATGACACACGGAAAAAATCATAATTTGTCAGAGCTCACGACGTGAGCATGTATTCTCACACCGTGAGAGTGCTCCAGGACACTAATCTAGGATAGAAAACACATGTTAAGGCTATAGAATGAATCATGGAACCTCACAACGTGAGCATATCATTTTTACAATGTGAGAAGTCATCTGGACACCTTCCAAAGCTAGAAACGCAAATGGCAATTCTACTAGGTGACATAGCCATGGCTCACATCGTGAGCTTGGCATTCTCATGACGTGAATGGGCCCGAAATAGCCTTTAAATAACTAGTGAGACCCTTGCTCTCCTTACACCAAAAGTTATTTTCCTCTTTTTTTTGCCAGAGGCGGTTTCCCTTCCCGAGCCTGACAACGACGAACCGCTGACCATTTCTAGTCACATTCTATCAAATCATGCTACTAAATCGAGTTTCACGACCATACTTTTTAATGTTTTGAGGTGGAAAATGCATGCTAAATATTATATAAAATTTAATATTATGTTAATATGATAGTATATTTAGATCAACATAAATAGAAGATAACACTTTTATTGTTTTCGTTGTCATTGCTTGTAAACCCTAGCTCGCCTCTACAGCGGAAGTTCTTCATCGAGCTCTGCTGAGGCGTGACTCAGTTTTGAATCATAACCTAATATTTGATTATGTTCTGTGTTTGTTCTTAATTTTTTCTTAAACTATTTGAATTCTTTTATCGTTCTTGTGAAAGATCTAAACGATCTAAGAGTTTTGAACTCATCAATTGGTATCATAGAAGGAGACTGTGTAATCTATACACACCTCTTATGTCGAAGAAGTTCATAGGGTTTGTATTCCACATTGATTGATATTTATTGAGCCGTCATTCCTTATTGGCGTATCTCATTAATTGTTAATCTAACCCTAATCGAAAAATTACAAGTCTGATCTTTTATAGGTTTTCGATCAAAAGTATTCATAATGTCTATGGACAATTCTCAAACCAACCCGATAAATATCTCAAACAGCATAGGGTCTACAACAAGAATACCGATCTTGTATACGCAAGACTATGAAGTCTGGACGCATCACTTTGAAGAATATGTGATTGGATCGGAGGATAATGGGTATCTAATCTAGGAAGCAATCACTTCAGGCCCATTCGCTCATTCTAGCACGTCAAAGATTGTTAAAACGCAGAAAGAATACAATCAGCTTGTTAATGACGTCAAAGACATTCCTCGGGATGAAAAAGAGATGTTTCAGTGCAACATCAAAGCTCTAAGGATGATAAGGTTTGCGCTGCAATCGGATACATTTCGTTTGGTAAGTTCCTGTGCTACGGCCAAGGAGATCTGGGATAGATTGAAGGAATTATATTCCATAGATGAAGATCTGGAACACTCTATTCAAACCCTCATGTTATCAGAGTTTGGTGATTTTAAGCAAAAGCCTGAAGAAAAGCTTATCCAAACTTTCGATCGTTTCAATCATCTTTTGAGCAAGATGATAAAGCATGGGATTGAAAGAAAGGTGGTTGAACAAAAGTTCACTTTGATGAATGGTGTCAGACCTGAATGGATGGCTGCTGTGTCAACTGTCAAAGTTCATGAACACTTCAAGTCATACTCTTTGGAAAAACTTGTGGGTATTTTAAAATCCCATGAGAATGCCTTATCGAAGGAAACGAATGTAGTTTCGGGTCTTGGTTCTCTAGTTCTTGTCTCCAAAGGAAAAAGTTTGATTGAAGAAGAAGAGGAATTAGATCTTGCTGATTTTGATCTAATCGGCGACGAATATGCAACTATGGTGTCAAACCCTAGAAAATTCATCAAGAAGAAATTCCCAGCCAACAAAAACCGAAATTGGCAGGGAAGTTATAGCACCGAACGGATCAAGGAGGAACCGATGGTGGGATCAAAATCCGAAGAGTCAAAGAAGGAAGCTAAAATTGGAGGCGACTCAGGATTTGATTGTCATTATTGTGGAGGAAAAAATCATTTTGCCAAAGACTGCATGCTGAGAAAGAAAGAAGAGAAGACAGGCGAAGATGATGAGGAAGCGAGCCTCCTGAGAAGATTGGAGGAGATAAACAAAAGAAAGTCTGCTGTTAATAACTCCACTATGAATGCTTTAATTGTGCAGGGTTCAACCAACAGTGACGAGTTTGGAGGTGTGGAAGTCTGGTCTACAAATTCGGAGGATGATGAAGTTAGGAAGCCAACTCACAGAAAAGCAATGATGGCAAAAGCAGAACAGTTAAAGGGAAGATGCTTTGCAGTGACCGAGGGTGTGTCCCAAACGAGAGGATACACAAATGATGGGGGAGTTGAAGAATAAAGAGAGCGAGAGGACAGATGTTTCGCTGCCAAGCCTGTCAGTGCTCAGATCAATGAATGTGATGAGTTGATCAAAAAGGTACAAGATATTCTTGCTTCTCTAAAAATACATGCTAATAATTATGAAAAGGAATTAAATAATTTGAAGTCAAAATTCTCTAGCAGAAGTAACAGTCTCACCCAAACCCGTGTCACAAATTCTAACCTAACTGATCAAATCAGCAAGATATCATCAAAGAGTGAGGAACGAAGAATGTCGATCGAGCAAAAGGAAAAGGAATTAATTAGATCTAAAGATGATTCTATTTATTTGCAAAGAGATAATCTTAAACTTCTCAAGCAGAGAAATGTTTTTTGTTTAATTGCTAATAGGCTTTATTTTAACATTACTCAGTTGCATCTTGATTGTGAAATAGGGAACAAACTTCATCGTATGATTTTACCTTTCCTTGAATTAAAGGAGGATGAAATCGATGCAGAAGCATACAACTGTGAAAGTGTTGTGTCCTTTGACGAAGTATCTCCAGCATATAAGATAGGTCTGGACATAATTGAATCTTACATAAAGTCCAAGGACCACAAGGACATGCTCAAAAATCTATTAGTTGAAAATGATAGATTGAAACTGAGAGCTGAAACTATAAAAAAATTTGACTCATTGAATTCCAACTTAAGTTCAGAAAATAAAATTGATGTTGAAAATACATCTGAACTTAATGAGGATGATGATATGAGTGAAATTTCTATAGAAGATTTGGTAGACTGTTCTGAATTAGCCAATAATGAACCAAAAACCCATAAGAATCTTATTTCTGAAAACTCTGTTGAGTTCGCTCGTTCCTCTACCGACAAGTCCAAAGCTCTGAAAGCTAAAGCTGTTGTGTACCAAAAGGTTCAGACTACCCCATATCAAGTCTACACTATGCCAGGAGTCACTCGTCAACAAACTGTAGAGTTAACCGCGATGGTAGAAGAAGACAATGCTGATGGATGTGATGAGTTCTTTTGGTCAGCTCCTATCGAGAACGCAGATGAGACGAAGGGTCTTTCTCAGAAAACCTCATGGAGGGTGAAAGGTAGATATATACCTGAACCACTAAATGAACCTACAAAGTACGATGTTCCGAGCACAAGTGGCACTAAACCATCTGTGGATGAACCGACGCAAACCATGAGTGATACTTCTTCAACAAAGACTGAATGTTGTGCTCATGCTTCTAAAAGAAAGGCCAACATTCAAAGAAATCCAAAACAGGTCGCTGATCGAAAGCATCAATCAAACGTAAGATACAAGAAGAATCTCTCCGAAAGAAAGCGATTATGGAACTCTCAGAATCCTGATTTTGTAAGGATTGAAAGGAAGTCTAAATTGGAAGAAAACTCAAGGAACCAGAAGCACAGTTACGATAGGAACCGACAAGAGAGTTTCGGTCCTACATCCTTAAACAACCGAAAGGGTAGTTTCGGTTCATCCTCCAACTTCAACCGAAAGGGTAGTTTCGGGTCATCTTCCAATTACAACCGAAAGGAGAGTTTCGGTCCTACATCCTTGAAAAACTGAAAGGGTAGTTTCGGTTCATCTTCCAACTACAACCGAAAGGAGAGCTTCGGTCCCTCATCCAACTCTAACCGAAAGAGAAGTTTCGGTCCCCCATCCAACTCCAACCGAAAGAGAAGTTTCGGTCCCTCATCCAACTCCAACAGAAAGAAAAGTTTCAGTCCTCTAGCGTACAAAACTGATCACAAAAACCAAGAACCTAACGTCTCTCCTAATTCCAAATCTCTAAATTCAAGTCCTTATGTCAAAAGCCCTAGTCCTCTTAAGTCAACAAAAATTAAAGTTTTCACCATCAAAAGAAAAGATGAAACCACTTTAATTAAACACACATATATGGTTGATATTTCTCTTACTATACCATGTCCTCTAAAAGGCTCACAAGGACCCAATAAACTTTGGGTTCCTAAATCTGCTTATCTTTTTGCAGGTTATACGTGACGAGCAGTTTGACGAAGAATGGTACATTGACAGTGGCTGCTCGTGTCACATGACAGGATGGAAGGAGGAACTAAGGGAGTTTCTCTCTCTCATAGATGGCTGCATTGTAAAGTATGGCAACAAATCGTTTGGAACTGTTAAAGGCTATGGAATGATCACTAATGGCGAATTCTCCATAAGGAAGGTAGCATACGTTGAAGGGCTCCAACACAATCTCATCAGTGTATCACAGCTGGTGGTTGGTACCGGGTTAAAAGTGTCTTTTGACGATGAAGGCTCAGAAATTGTCGAGAAGAAGTCAAGCAACGTTCTATTAAGATCGAAGAGAAAAGGAGAAATGTATCCACTGAACCTCAATCCGATAAGAGGTAAAACAACAATCTGCTTACTCTCAAAGGCTCACTCTGATGAAGGCTAGTTATGGCACATAAGACTCTCACACCTGAACTTCAAGGACATCAACAAATTAGTTTTAGGTGATCATGTTTGAGGGTTGCCGGATCTGAAATTCGATAAAGAACATCTCCGTGCAGTGTGTGAAATTGGAAAGCAGAGTCGGCAGAGCCATCCTTCAATAATCAACACTAAGGTAATAGAACCATTGGAGTTACTGCATATTGATCTATGTGGTCCATCGTCCATCGAAAGTATTGGAGGAAACAAATATATTCTGGTTATAGTAGACGATTTCTTAAGGTTCACATGGACCTTGTTTCTCAAGCAAAAGTTTGAAGTTGTAACAAAGCTCAAGCTCTTCATTAAACAGATAGAAACGCAACTCAGAAAGATTGTTCGTAATATAAGGAGCGATAATGGCCTGGAATTCAAAAACAAAGATTTTGAAAGTTTTCTTGATGAAAAGGGGACAACTCAGCCCCCTATACTCCATAACAGAATGGCATTGTTGAAAGGAGAAATCGATCCGTGTGTGAAGCTGGTCGCACCATGTTATGCTTCGGATCCCTGCCATTATACTTCTGGGCTGATGCAATTGTGGCTGCATGCTATACTCAGAATCGATCTTAGTTGAATAAATGGTTCTCCATTACTCCTTACGAGATTCTGAATAATCGAAAACCAAACGTGAAATTCTTTCATGTGTTCGGTTCTAGATGCTTCATTTTCAACTCCAAGGAGAATCGAAACAAGTTCGATGCTAAGGCGGACAAAGGAATTTTCTTAGGCTACTCCTTGAACTCCAAGGCATATAGAGTTCTCAATAAACGCTCGAAGAAAATTGAAGAAACATACTATGTCACTTTTGACGATAGTTATGTTAAGAAGTTAAGAGCAACCAAAGATGCATCGCAAGACATATTTCCAAAGAATGGTCAGGTTTCCATCACTATCTCGAATCTTTTTGAACAATTCATGCTCTTGTTTGATGAGCCTCAGAAAGCAATTGACTCATAATCAACTTCAAAAGACAACAAAGTTGATAATATGAAACAAGTTATAGATGATGCTGCGAGAAAAATGGCCGATGATCAACCCAACGGAACCGAGAGTGCAGACGGAAGCGAACCTTCTGATGACCATCCTACTGTTGAGGGGGAGAATTCTTCTCCTCATCATGATCAAGGTTCTTTTTTCCATGGGGAGAACTCATCAACAAATACATCCACCTCCACTGAAACTCCAACCAATGAAGGAGGTACAAATGCTAGTCCTGAACAGGAATCATTCTTTGAGGGGGGAGAAGACAGTGAGTGAAGATGACAATTTGTCTGAACTCGAAGAAGAAATCAATGCTGCATTGGATCCCATCTATGATCCAAAGTTTCATCCACTTGTGAAATGGACCAAAGATCATCCCCAGACTCAAATTAGTAGGGAATCCTCTAAAAAGGTGTTGACACGCTCTCAAATCAAAGCGAAACAGGCTGCTCTATTTTCAAAAGTCGAGTTTTGTATGTTCAATTCATTCGTGTTAAAAATCGAGCCAAAGACTGTTAATTCGACTCTTGATCATTCAGATTGGGTGCAAGCCATGTAGGATAAGCTAAACGAGTTTGAACGAAACAAGGTATGGCGTCTTATTCCAACACCAAAGGATGCTTCTGTTCTCGGTCTCAAATGGGTGTTCAGAAACAAGATGGACAAAGAAGGAAATGTTATTCGTAATAAAGCTAGGTTGGTGGTCAAAGGATATTGTCAAGAAGAGGGAATTGATTATGAAGAAACCTTCGCTCCAGTTGCTAGATTGGCATCTGTTCGTATCTTTCTGGCGTACGCTGCTCACAAGATCTTTAAAGTCTATCAGATGGACGTCAAATGTGCCTTCCTCAATGGTGAACTTGAAGAAACCATATATGTTGAGCAACCGCCGGGATTTGTGAACGAAAAGTATCCTGATCATTGCTTTATCCTTGACCAAGCTGTCTATGGCCTGAAACAAGCTCCCAGAGCATGGTATGAAACTCTTACTCGTTTCTTAAAAATGTCTAAATTTAAACAAGGTTCGGTTGACCCAACCTTCTTTCGTAAGGGAGAAGGTAACCACCTTATGATAATCCAAATTTATGTTGATGACATCATCTTTGGCTCCACGAATCCTAGCTTAACAGCTGAATTCTGAAAGTTGATGGATACTAAGTTTGAGATGAGCTCAATGGGTGCAATTAATTTCTTTCTTAGAATGAACACTAGACAGGGACCCGAAGGCATTTTTATTAATCAGGAAGCATATACCAAGACTTTCCTCACCAAGTTTGGAATGACGGGAGACTCCAAAGTAAAAGTGCCGATGGATTTTGGAACGGAACTCACACCATCATTGGAGAAACCAGTAGCTGATACAACGCTTTATCGACAGATGATCAGGTCTTTGATGTATCTCATAGCCAGTTGACCTGATATCATGTTCTCTGTCTGTTATTGTGCTTGATTTCAGGCCAACCCACGAGAACCTCATCTTCAAAGAGTGAAGAACATCTTTTGCTATCTAAAGCGAACTTCCTCTCTAGGTCTATGGTATCCAGCCAACTCCGGATTCTTCGTGCAAGCATTTTCAGATGCTCATCTGGGTGGCTGTGGATTGGATCGAAAAAGCACCACAGGAGGATGTCAATTTCTGGATGGAAAATTAGTCAATTGGCAATCAAAGAAACAAACTTGTGTTTCGTTATGCACTGCAGAAGCCGAATACATTGCTGTAGCATCTTTTACATCTCAAGTCGTATGGATACATAGTCAACTCCGGGATTATGGCTTAAACATGAAGAAAATCCCCCTATACTGTGACTCTGAAAGCGCAGTCAGAATTTGTCACAACCCAGTGCAACACTCGAAGACTAAGCATATCGCACTGAGGTACCATTTCATCAAGGATCACGTCGATGATGGCAATGTCGAAATTCACTTCAAAAGAACGACTGATCAACTGGCAGACATATTCACAAAGGCTTTACCTGAAGCAAGCTTCAATAAGATCTTACAAGGCCTAGGAATGATGCAAGCCGAGTCAGTACTGAAATCGCCTTCGCTCTCATAAAGGTAACAAGCGAAATAGAGCGAACCTATATGAACCGAAATGAACCGAGTGTTCGGTCTATTTCGGGTTCAGTTCATTTCGGGTTCGGTTTATTTCGGGTGAAGTTGGTCCATGAACCGAAATGAACCGAGCGTTCGGTCTATTTCGGGTTCGGTCCTTCTGAACTTGCTAATTTTTTTAAAGGCGTTTCAAGTGTATTCGTTTGTATATATTTCTTTTCTACTAAAAAAATCCCAAAAATATTTTTTTGTTCAATTCTCACAAAAAAAAAAAAAAAACAAACCCAAAAATATTTTCTTTGTTTTTTTTGTTTCCCTATTTCTAACGTTTTTATGTTTGTCTAAGTGTGATTCTCGATGACACATCCACAACATGTAATTTTTTTTTCGTTAGTTAGGTGTCCCTAGAAGCATGCTGCTGTATATAGACTTAAGCCTCAACTAATTCTGAGTGAAGCCTTAATAACATGATCAACACCAATCATGTTTTCCCAATACAGGCTGTCAAGATCACTCTAATCATGAGCTACCTTACTCTACTCAAACTGAGTTTAGAGTTGTCTGCTTGGGCCCTCTTCTCTTTAGTAAGTAGAGGTACATTCGTTTCTTATACCATCTCCATCCTCCTTCTCCATTATATTTCGCTTCATCAATATAACCCCTAAGACTCTCAGTTTTAACCACTGAGGTTTATGGTTATACAAAATCGTTCATGATGTTAGTTTCATGCCACTATGTACTAAGTGAAACCTAAAATTCAACACCACTAATGAATTGAGGGTGAATTCAACAATTCAAGATATTACTTGTTACCCAGTGAAATCTCTTTTTCTTTTTGAGTAATCTTTATGCAATTGCCTTTCACCAAGGTATCTCTAACCCTAAAAGATTCAAATTTTTTTTTTGAGATTTCTTATACTCTCTTCTCACTATAAATTATTTCTCACCTACTTGTTCAACAGATCATAATGATCTCACAAGTACTTCCTTCTATTTCGATCTTATGTTAAGTATCGAAATTATGAATTGAAGCGAAAGCCACCCACCTTATCCTTTAAAAGATGCCTTTCAAAACTTCTGAACAAGTTATTGATCGTTATTTCATGGGAAACCAAGCAAGCACTTCAATGTCTCTCTTGACTTTGAAGGAAGTGATTCTTGCCCAGAATCAATTGTTTCATGTCTAAATACGACATCACAGATAATCCCAAAACACTAGTTTTATTTCTTTATCTTTTACACCCTTTGCACGGAAATTTTTAATTTTCCAAAACTCTAAGTTTTACACAGATTATCAAGGCACAAACACTCAAGTATCATCAGGTGAAACGATTGGGATGAAAAGGTCGCTGACTCAACAAAAATTCAAACGGTTTGGTGATTTGAAAAACGTGACTTTTATCAAAAGGCGTGAAAAAGGGGAAACGTTTTTCTCTCTCCTGCATCATCTTCGGCACGCCAACTGTTCCCACATCAATTCAAGTGCGATTTTAGAGATAATCCAAGATTTTAGCCGGATTCTTCTCTCTCTTCCTTGTACGTATAAAAGGAATTGGATTGGTACTCTCTCAACCTTTATCACTTCCAAAATGGTCTCAAAGAAACCCGCCTATTTTTTGCAACTGTTCATCATCATTCTCAAGCTCCTACAATGGCAGAATCTTCATCTGTTCATGATACCTCAGTTCCTCAACCCCTACTCACAATAAAACCCCAACAAAACCTAATCATAGATCTCACTCCCTTCGTTTATGAGCCGTATATGCTATATATGGTTGAGTGTCTAAAATACTCACCACTTGTCGATGCATTGACAAAGGTTGAAATTGTGCCTACGTCATTCTTGTCCCATGTCTACTCTACGGTGTTCTACGACAAGGCCAATGAACGTATCCACTTCGAGCTTCATGATGAGAAGGTCTCTATCTCCAAGAGCTGATTATGTGCCCTAACCGGTCTCTCACAAGATCTGTCTCTGGTAAACCCTGACTCCATTACAACTGGCCAACTGTTTACCATGTTTTATCAGATGGGGTATACTGAAACCCTAACAACCGTTACCAAGTTCAAGAAGTACTGCCTTCCTCCTCAATGGAATGGCCTATTCACACCCTTATTCAAGGGTTTGTCTGAGCGAAGTGTTGGTTCTGACGGTGCTAGTGAGGCTTTCATGACGGTGTTGTATGGGTTATACAGCGGGCTCAACCTTGACTATGGGTCTATTATTTGGCAGCAGCTGGTTCAAAGTCTACTCTCTTCATCAAATCACTCAAAAATTTCACGTGGGAGTTTCTGGACCATTATCACCAAGTGGGCAATGGATCGCAATCGTGTCCCAATTATGGCGGATTCCTTGCTTTCTTCCATCGCCACCTTTCATACGATGAAGATCATCGTCACTGATCCTACCAAATTCTCGTACATTAGGTCTATTCCTGAAACCATGCTTGGTTCTATCTCAGCATCAAGCAATCTTCTTCAACAGTACAGGAAACGTAAGTTCGTTGGTCGACGTGAGCTTACTCCTACAATGCTTCCTTCCATTGAAGAAGCTGACAAACCAGCCAAAAGGGGCAAGAAACCTGAATCACAGAAGGAGGGACCGGTAACAAAACCATCAAAGGGGGCAGACCCCCAAGAAGAGGAAAACTGATAAAGCTGTTCCTTCTCAACCACAACCCAAAAATTAGAAGAAGCCTGCTAGGAGACTTATTCTTCAATCCTCAAGTGAGTCGGGTTCAGAATACGTTCCTCCTAAGCAGAAGAAGGCTCTATCTTCAGACTCTGAGAACGAAAGTTCTGATGAAGAGGCTTCGGGCTTAGGGGACACTCCACCTTGCTCCTTACTCCAGAAATTCCGGTTCGTTCTTTTCCTCCTTTACCTCCACTTGTTACAATTCCTGCTTCTATCCCTCTATCTCTCAAACAACCACCTCTCAACCCTTTACTTCAATACCTATTCCCACTCCCATTTTCACAGATACAACCTCTACCACCACTACAAAACCTACCTTCACTATTCCCAAACCACCTTAACCGAACCTACTTTTACAACCGAACATCCTCTAACAACCGAACCTCCCACTTCTTCAAAACCCTTATCTCCAACACCTTCTACAGAAACAACCCCGATTTTGGGTAGTGAGGACTTGGAGTTTGACTCCACATACTTCAGTCCTTATCAAGTACAGAGTGAGGATGATGATGATGAGCCTATCACCAAACGTCATCTCAAAGCGGTAACGACAAGTTGGATCAACTGCTTTCCTCCTCTTCCTCATGAGCTTATTCAGATGCTGCATTGAAGGCCCTGTTCTCTTCAGTTGTTGTTGAACATTCTGCCTCCTTAACTGCTGCAGCCGAGGCTATTGAAGCCTCCACTTCTCAATGTCAATAGGCCTCTCGTGCTGTTGATGCCTCTACAAAGGAGTGCAAGGAAGCGACCGAAAAATTCGATAAACTAGTTTCTGAGGCTCACCTATTTTTAGATTCTTTGTAGGTTGTTGCTGCCAAGAATGCTACTACAGTTACTTCTTTTGTAGAAACTCTTCAACAGACTCTTCAGTCTGAGTGCTCGAAGGTTGAAGCAGCACGAATTGCTATTGAACAGGAAAATGACGCGTCCCTTGCTAATGTCAATGAACGCTTATCTCAACTACAACCGGACTTAGCTATGGAAAATGGGATTATGGATGAGCTTGCCAAACGCACAAATCAGCTTAAATTGCAAACACACAAGCTGCGAACTGCTCATGCTGAGATTGATGACCTCAAGTCAGAAAGCGAGGTTATATGGATTTCTGCTTCAAACGTTCACTCCATCCTTCTTCATCTTATTGAAGGTCATGATCCACTTGTCACTATCACCATCCGAAGGCATTTGGCAGAGAAGCTCAGACTGGAACTAGAAATCCTCAGCCGTATCGAGGGTGTTCCAGTGACTGGTGTCCAACTGCAACAAGGGGGAGAGAAAAAGTTGAAGCAAGTGAAGCAAGAGACGAACCAACCTCCTCCATCTAGTTCCAAGCCAGCTGCTGAACCGAAGGGTAATGAAGCTTCGGTCAGTAACAAGGATAAGAAAAAGAAGAAAATTGGTGAAGATGATACAGACAACGAAGATGATGTCTACGTTGAAATTCCCAGGACGCCTGTCCCAAAGGTTGATTCTTCTGAAAAACAAACTGAAGAAATTTCTATGAAGGAGCGAGCTGAGCTAGAACAGAAGCGAAAGGAGACGGAGCTCCTTGAAAAGAAAAAGGCCATGTTCCCTGAATGGACTAAATATTCGCTTCAGAGGTGTGTGATTGACGATCCAGTTGTTCTATGGCTCGAGCCGATAATGTCATTCAGCCTTGACAACTCCAAGGATGTTCAGTTCGATATGCCAATCACTCGAAAGGCATTCATCTTCCACTGTTTCAACTCGACTGCTTCCATTCCATCTCCAGACCCGAAGGTAGATAGGGATCTGTTAGAGTTTTACTTGGAGTTTGCTCAACCTGAATACCAGACATAGAGTTCAAAGAAGATAACCACCGTCAAGGTGATGAAGCCCTATTCAGCAGGGAAATTCATCAATGTCAAATTCAGGGTGACTAGAGGAATCGAAGGCTCAATTCACCATTTTTCCCTTGCTAATCTACCGATCCTCACCTCCCATGATTGGATACTCCTCAACAACATTCTTCTGTCAAATCCTCAGGAGTATCAGCCAATTATTGATCATGTCAAGCGTATGCTTGTTTGCTACATACATGAGGTAGCGAAGATGGACCAAGAAATTGCATCTGCCATACACAAGAGACAAACGATCAAACCAATGGGCAGAGCTGGCAATGTCAATTCCATGATCAAGGGGAAGATTGATTCCAAGTATCACACAGTAATTTTTCTCAGGGGCGAAGGTCAAAAGTGCGTGTTCGCTCTTGTTGACAAACACCTTTTCTCGACGACTTGTCTCGAGCATATCTTGGAGATCATACAAAGGTGCGACCAGAACAGTGCTGCTGCTAAAAAGCTGATCTTCGACATGCTAAGGTGGTACATTCTATTCCGACAGACTCTTCTCGCAATTATTCCTAAACTGTTTAAAGTTATAAAGACGGTGAGACCTGCTCAGAAGAAATAGTCTCTAGCCTCATTTGACGCAAAGGGGGAGATTGTTGAGTTTAGTGGATTGCGTCATGGGCTCCGTCCATAGCCTAGATTAAACGCCGGCATTGGGCCTGTCCATCCGTGCTTTATTTTATATTAGGGTTTAGTATATAAGGCGCATGCATGCAGACTTAGAAGATAGCGCTTTTATTGTTTTCGTTTTCATAGCTTGTAAACCCTAGCTCGTCTCTACATCAGAAGTTCTTCATTGACCTCTGCTGAGGCATGACTCAATTTTGAATCAGAAGCTAATATTTTATTTTGTTCTGTGTTTGTTCTTAATTTGTTTTTAAACTGTTTGAATACTTTTATCGTTCTTGTGAAAGATCTAAACGATCTAAGAGTTTTGAACTCATCATGTGTGTTATAGATTCGGAGTTATACTGGAGTTGTGTATATATTATTCTGTGTTATAGCCCCAGAGTTATACTGAGGAGTCTATATATTATTTTCTAAGTATGTTGCTCTTGTTGGCTTTATGTTAGATAAAAACCTGGTTTTTACTTCAATTTGTAGTTGTTGTACTTCCTAAATATTATTTAGGAGTAATGTATAAAGCATAGTCTACTAACTTAGGGTTTTAGACACGAATATGATTTTGTTGTTAGAACTATAGCAACTCGAAAAAAAATCTAAATGAGCTATTTTATTCATCAACTAAGATTGAGAATCTTAGGGGAAATCCTCTGACCTGTAACCACTAATCGCGTGTGAGCGAGGACGCCGTGTATGAAACTATACAAGTTGACAACCCCACTCGTGGTTGTTATGTACATGAGCTATTTTATTCATCAACTTAGATTATCAATGGTTGCAAAGTACAATTTGTAGCTTTTACTTTTCTAATGCGGCAATAACATGGTAGAATAGCGATGCAAACACAATGGGCATTAGTACTGCAAAACTCCATGAATTAGGAGGATCAGAAGATGATGTTAATAGAACAGTACTGTCCTAGAGATGAGGTGCAGAACCTGGAACATGCTATGTATGACAACCCAAAATTTCTATCTTGTGCAACATTCAATTCAATCAATGTTAGACTTGTTTATGCTGTCTTTTAGCATTGTTTAGAGTCTATGTGAATGTTTTAAGCTTAGTACAATCAATATTAGGGTTTAGGGATGAGTTATCTCAAGTCATAGGGTTGCATTAGGGCGAATCATTCCTTCAAAAGGAGTGTACGACCGTACACATGGGTGTACGGTCATACACCCCCTCATGGCTGTGAACTCATGCCCTTAAATAAGCCTACCCTTCCCCTTCCTTCATTTTTCACACTTCCAAGCCTACAAAACCTAGTTTTTCTCTCAACTATCATCAAGTTCTTCACTTTCGTCTTTAAAGAAGTAAGTGTTTCCTACCTTGATTTGTTGCTATATTGTTGTAACTAGTGATGAATCCATGTTTTCATTCCATAAAGTTCATCTTTGACTAGATCTTCATCATTCACCAAGAACACACACTAGCTCTTGGTGGTCGTGAACCCCATTAGGACCCTCAAAAGTGTAAGTACCTCTTCTATCTTCTAGTTAGGATTAAGAAACACTCAATTTCTAACCTTAGATCATCATCAAATGCATGAACACGAAGGGTGTACGGCCGTACACTCATCATATGGCCGTAAACCCTTGTTTGGTGCATGTTTAGGCCTCAAACACACCTCATGTCCCAACATAGGACCTTGAACACTAAGTGGATGCTAGTAAGAGCCATGAAACACCCTGTTTTTCAAAGTTTTCTGTAGGTGTACGGTCATACACTCCATGGCCGTACACACCATGACTGTATACCACAAAGGGTTGTACACATACTGGCTGTACACACCTATTATGGCCGTGAACATCCTTCCTTTTGGTCGTACACACCTTTGATGCAATCACATGTGATTTTAGCACTTGCTTTAAAGTGTTTCCTAGTCCAAGGGTTGTCTATTCTAGAATTTTACTTGTTTTATACACTAATATCATGGTTATATGTATAATTATATGATGATTAGGATCCGTTTGTGCTTCAATACTTCATTCGTGTGTAAAGCACTCTTATTTAAGTCTTAAAACAAAACATCCACCAAAGGTGAGTTCATACCCCTAGAATATACCTTTCAAATGATTTTAAATGCTTTTAAGGGGGGGGGGGGGGTGGGAAATACAAGTTGAACACAATCAAATTGTGTTAAATAATCTATTTGTGATGCAAAACACATCGAAAAGACTTGACTTATGCTTTAAATATTATGATAATAAAAGTAGATTTCTAAACATCTCCAAATGAACTTAGGTCATGTAACTCTTTTAGAGTCACGCTAAACATTTTTAAAATGTTATAAACAACTTTGATCTGTCTTTTAAATTTCTCAAAACTTTAGTTTATTAAATCATGTTCGTATAGTTATTTACGTATAAACAAGCTTTAACAGACTTAGGATCATTGCTATCGCCTTAACTCCTATTCCTTTTTTGGTTGTGGGCTTAAGGTAGTATCAATCATCCGATTGTCAGTTAACCCTTAGTTATACATGTTAGATAAAGATATGAACGTTAACCGTATAGCGGTAAAAAATCATGTTTATATATATATATATATATATATATATATATATATATATATATATATATATATATATATATAAGACTTAAAGGACTTAGGACTGATGGGTTGCCTTACCTCCTTTTCCTTGCTTGGATGTGGATTTATGGCGAAGTTATATGTCCGAAGGTCGTTTCCTTCTTAATTATATTTAGTGTATATATAGGAACGGAAAAATTACCTCAATCCAATATAGTCACCTCTGCTTCATGCTAAGCAGAGGGGTACTTTCATGAATTATCATTCTAATCAGATAAAACATATAAATTATAGTATTTATAATTTATGACACAAATGAAATACCTATTTTACTAGATAATTTCACCAGGTTTAAAGTCACTTTATTAAGAAAAGCGATAATATTCAATCCTTACTTAAAACAAATAAACCAAAAATGTGAAATCCTACTTCAGGATACAACCGTTCATTTGATGTATCCCGTTTTGTAACTAGAGTCTCCTGGAGGGAGAGCGGACATCGTGTGTATAGGTCTATACGGGACAGAATATCCCACAACCCGACTACAATCTATAGTCCCAACCGGCAAGGCCAAGGGTTGACAGATGTTACATCTACAGTTTCGACCCCAGAAGGTCGTCGTATTTACATCCGTCAATCAACATGGTTACAACATCATCACATTTTAATGCTAATTAATAATCTTAATTTACAGGGTAGTCATTACACCGGTAGTGTAGATTTATGGTTTTTAAACTTATCACGCGGTAACCCAAATTAATAATCTTATTATTATCAAGGGCGTTATGGCATCGGTAGTGCATGCTTAATAAATACTACTGCATTAATCATTTTCCACAATCAAAGGAATGGTTTTATGGGGATTTAAAACTACAAACAAAGGAATGGTTTTATGGGGATCTAAAACATCTTTTAAAACTAAACGGGGATTTTACACCCTATAATTTTATGACATATTAAAATTATGTTTAAATAGGTTATAATTACAACAACGCTGAATCAAAACGTTTTTATGGAGTAAAACTACTTTTCAGTTGTAAAAGTAGGAAGTATAGGACTTTCTGGAGTAAACTCATTCATTTTGTTAAAACTAAACAACCATAACTAAATATTTATGAAGTCACCAACATTAAATGTTGATCCTCTCTTTCAAAATAACTTGTATTCTCAGGAATCCAGTAGACATGTACACTCCAGGAGCATTTGCGAAGACAACATAGTACCGAGCTGCATCCTTTGTCTCTTTCTTTATCTATTGTTGATGTTAAATACTTAATGTTTGAACTTATGTAAAAACTTATACATTATTAATACAATGATTGTTGTACTTTGCTTACTATACTGCATGCGTTGTGATACTTGACATGACGTCCTACGCCCCTTAATGTTTCCGGCCATTCGGTTTGGGGGTGTGACAGATTGGTATCAGAACATTGTTTATAGTGAACTCAGTATATCAAATCATAATAGATATACAACTATAAATCCATTGGGATAAAAACACTCTAACCAAGAGTTATACTTAAAAAAAATAACAACATTTTATAAAAGTATAAGTACATCTAGAATATATATATTAGAACAAATATCACAAGAAGAACAAGATAAAGGTTTTTGGATGTTATAAATTAGCATCAAACCTGGACAGTTATGTAGTCATATGTGGAATAAATATAACCTGATCAATTATATTTATTTGAGATATGACCAACGTGTGTTTGGGAGTGAAGGTGGTGTTGCGATAAGTCTGAAACTTACCAAACATAGAGGAATGCTAGAGCCAAGCATAAAGTTTAAAATACTACAGGGGTATTTTATGATGACAACAAATGTAAAAATGTGCCAAGAAAATTCTAGAATCAAGAATATAATTTAGAATACTATAGGAGTATTTTAGGTAACATAGATAATCTTGCATAAGAACTAAAAAGACCCTTACTGGTAAGTCTATAATTACAAGGTGTCTAGTCCCAAGAGTATATATAATAAAGATCTTATAGACTCAGAATGTGTGGTTTCACTTTACTTTCTTTTCCTTGTTTGGATGTGGACATAGAGTAGTATCGCATATTCGAAGGTCTATTAGATCTAAGTTATATATAATTTCTATACACCATGTAATTCTAGAAGGACCCGATAAGGATCGTACAGTAAAACATTATAATTACCTCTTAAGACTCTTTAGAGATTCCCATTCTCATATAAACCCCTTTAGATAGTTGTAGCCACTTCAGCAATCAACAGAGAAGTCAACGAAGGTCCAGAAGAGGTTCATTAGGAGGATTTCCAAAGAGGAGATCGATGAACAATCAAGAAACTATAGAAATCACCATGTGTCCTTACCTTGTTAGGAACATTAGTAAGAAGTTCGCTTGAACTCCCAAGATTCAAACTCTCCATCAGGAAGTAATGAGAATCAGTGCCGGAATCGGAAGTAGGACGACATGCCCAGAGTAGAACAGAGAATAGAGGAAGCCCCACATGAAACATGAGAAGTGTTTATGTTCCTATTGCATCACCTTAATAGCTAATAAAATGATACAACACTGTGAGTTGGTGTTTACACCGCTCACATTATGTGTTAGGCTTATCGCCTTTCTCCGTCGCGACTAATATCAGCAAATCGGATTCTGAGACCTCAATTTGAGAGTGATTATTCCTAATAATTCATAAGACTTTATTATGTAGTCTCCGTTCGGAATTTCTTCCGAGTGACACCCGATTTATGACATTTTCTATTAACTTGCTTCCACCATTTTTACTAGGAATGCATCATAGGGATGTGAGTCGAAGCATAAAGAACCATCGATCAAAATGCGGAAAATCTATTTGTGTAATCAATTTATTTAAATACATCTAGAATCAACCATCGTCGCTCACGAGCTTGTTTCCTCATCGTATAGCAAAATCATGCCTTTGAAGAAACATAGCCAACCCACAGACAAAACACCAACCCTTCATATAGAGGGAGGTATGTTTCAAGCTGCAGTTATAGCATCCGTAGTGTCACACCCCAAAACCGGAACGGCAGAAACGTTCGAGGGTAGAGGACGTCATGTAAATATCAAAACAATACAAAGTAGTAAACAAGCAACAACATCATCCATTGCATTAATAGTAAAGTTGTAATACATGTGCGTTCTTTGTAATGTAATAGACACCAAAAATGGATGATCAAAATAAGTGAGAAGTCTTCACTGTGCTCCGTCTTCTCAAAACTTGTCATCGGTATCTGTCTACTGATGACCTGAGAATACAAGTTATTTTGAAAGCATAGATCAACATTTAAGCTGGTGAGTACATAAGTATTTAGGTTAAAAGAATGTTTCCTGTTTCTTTAAATAGATGAATGTTTTCCCGGAACTCATATATTTTCTTGTAGTATATGAAGAGTATTTTTATTTACATAAACTCGTTTTGATTGTAAATCAATGTTCTGAAATTGTACTTATGCTTAGCTAATTATACACTAATGTATTGGTAACATCTTTTATATGAGTTATTATAACCATACCGACTAGATGGCCTGACCCAATGCTATGAATGCATTGAAAACTGTTGATAACAATTGTCACTCGTAGGCATGTATGCCTGACTGTAGGTAGCAGCATGAGTGTGGGATTGTCAATCCCAATATAGATCTACACACACATCATTTCGATCCCCTGCTGGAGATTCTGGTTATAATATCAGGACTTAACTATATTGTTTAAAATGAAGTAAACAACCTGTATCCAAGGTCTCATAAAAAGTATATAAAGTTACATGTATTTTAGTTGAGAAAACCCAATCATTCTGGATTGAATGATTGATAGTATGTTCCTTACTAGTATGCTTAACTTGTTATGGAAAATGTATGCTCAGGAGTAGTTTTGAATTAAACCTCTGTTATTGAATAACTATGCACTTTAGTATACTTGAATCATGTAATAATGTTCTATGAATCATAAATTATACCAATTATAATTTATATGTACGTCTTGAATCGTTACTAAGTATGAATCTAAACCCATTGCTCAACTTTTACAAAGGGTTAAGTGATTGATGAAAATATAATTTTTGAAAAGAAGCTTTGTAAAAATTATAACAGTTTGTTTGATAAGACAGTTTTAATGTATAAGAAATTCTATTATTTGAAACACCTTTATAAATCACATGTGATTGATTATATAACTATGTCTTTTCTACTTGTATCCCCCCATAAAAGCATTTAAAGTAAGTTAAAAGGATGGATTAAGGGGTATGAACTCACCTGAAGTGAGTGATGCTAATGTACGATCGGGGTAGGATGCTAAGAGTCAAATTAAGACTTGCGCACACACGGATCCTATTTAGCATATATTGACACATATATGTACCTAATTAGTAATTTAACAACTAATTAAGCAAGTATAGACACCCTAAAACGTGGAAAACACTTTGGTTCAGGTGTTAGAAGGTCATAGGGTTGTACCAAATGTGTGTAAGGCCTTACTTTAGAGTTTACGGCCCTAGGACCATCTCCCATGGAGTTTACGGCCCTAGTGGGTTATCGGCCGTAAACCCATGGTAACTCCCACCATTTTGTAGTTTAAGGTTCTTAGCTCATGCATGAAAGATTTTAGTCTAATATCCAAGCCCTAGGAAGTAATGGTAGCACATATGTACCACCTAATGGTGTTTACGGCCCAATGAGATTGCCTTGGCCATAAACCCATGTGTTCTTCGGCATTCTTGGTGCTTTTCCATGGTTTAACAAGTAATATAAGCATATAACTAGTTAAGAGGAGTGTACTTACTTATAGGAATCTTGTAAGAGTGTATTAAGGTCCAAAACACACAAGTGTTCTTCAGGATCTTGAAGATCTAGAACAAAGATGGATCTTGTAGGTGGATTCAAAGGTAAATAATGTAGTAAGGATGTAATCAATACAAAGATGGAAGATATTTCTTACATACATGAAGATTGGAAGAAAACTTGAAGATCCTTGGGAGAGAATTTTGAATTCTATAGCTTTGAATTTGTAGAATGATTGGAAAATGACCAAAAGTCATCTATATACAAGGGGTTCACAGCCACTTGGAGTTTACAGCCGTAAAACCAAGTGCCTGGTCGTGAACTCCTCTTTTGATGGTCTAATGCTCGTTTAACAGGTTACAAGTTCAACTGAAACACTCATTCACTTAATCCTTTGATGTATTAAAGATCCAAACGCTCAAACGGACACCAAAAGTGCTAAAAGTTAGCAAGAGTATGTTTGACTTTGATTGAATGCAGGGTTTGTTATAAGATAGAAATTTCGAGTTGTCACATCATCCCCCCGTTAGAGAGAATTTCATCCCGAAATTAGAGTTTAAGCAAATAAGTAGTTACAAATAACTAAGTAAAAAGTTGAGGATATTTCAATTTCATTTGATCCTCGCGCTCCCAAGTGAATTCAGGTCTTCGGTTGGCGTTACAGCGAACCTTCACTATCGGGATACGACTTTGTTTCGTTTGCTTGACCTCTCGGTCCATGATCTCTACAGGTTCTTCCACGAAGTTGAGGCTCTTGTTGATCTCGATCTCGTCGAGTGGGATTACAAGTGTCTCGTCGGATAGGCACTTTTTCAAGTTCAAGACATGGAAAGTAGAATGTACATTACTGAGTTCATGTTGTAGATTGAGTTTCTAAGCTACAGCGCCGATTCTGGCGAGAATCTCGAAAGGCCCTACGTATCTTGTATTTAGCTTTCCATGCTTTCCGAAGCGTATCAAGCCCTTCCAGGGTGAGAATTTCAAAAGGACTCGGTCTCCCACCTGGAGTTCCAAAGGTTTCCTTTGCTTGTCTGCATAGCTTTTCTGTCGGTCTCTAGAGGCTTTCAATCGTTCACGAATCTAAATGATCTTCTCTGTCGTTTCCCGTATGATTTCTGGACCTGTGAGAGTGTTGTCAGGAACTCGTCCTTTAGATAGCTGTGTGTCACCCACCTCAGCCCACACAGAAGGGATCTGCACATTCGGCCATAGAGGGCTTCGAATGGAGCAACCTTTATGCTCGTGTGGTAACTATTTCTGTAGGAAAATTCGACAAGGGGTAAATGAGTATCCCATTCCTTTCCAAAGTCGATCACACAGGCTCTCAACATATCTTCCAAGGTTTGGATAGTTCTCTCACTTTGTCCGCCGATCTGTGGATGGTAGGTTGTACTAATGTCTAGCCTCGTTTTTTGGGAACTTTGTAGCGACTACCAGAACCTCTAAGCGAATCTACTATCTCTATTGTATATAATGGATATGGGAACACCATGCAGTCATACGATTTCCCTAATGTAATTTCTTGTTTGCTTCTCCATTTTGTCAGTCTCTTTGATGGGTAGGAAATGTGCGGATTTGGTCATTCTATCGACGATGACACAAATGGTATCAAGTCGACCCGTTGTCTAGGGCAACTTGGTTATGAAATCCATAGTAATTCGTTCCCATTTCCATTCCAGTATCTCCGGTTCTTGTAGTAATCCTGAGGGTCTCTAGTACTCGACCTTAACTTTAGCGCAAGTAAGGCATTTACTTACGAAGGTAGCAATCTCTTCTTTCATGTTAGGCGACCAGTACAACTTTTTAAGATCCAGATACACTTTATATGAACCTGGGTGGACGGAATATCTAGTGTTTTATGCTTCGATCATGACCAAGTCTCTGAATCCACCGTGTTTCGGTGTCCAGATACGGTCCATAAGATATAACGCTCTGCCACCCTTGCTTTCTAGGTTCTTATCCATCCCTCTTAGGGATTCATCCGCCACATTTTCAGGTTTCATTGCTTCAAGCTGAGCCTCCTTAATTTGTGTGGACAAGTGTGAATGGATATTCATAGTCAATGATTTGGCTCTACGACCAGATTATTCTTTCCGACTTAGGGCGTCAGCTACTACGTTGGCCTTGCCGGGATGATAATGAATTTCGCATTCGTAGTAGTTGAGTAGCTCGACCCACCGTCGTTGTTGCATATTGAGCTCCTTCTGATCAAAGATGTGTTGAAGGCTCTAGTGGTCTGTAAAGATTGTGCTCTTCGTACCGTACAGATAGTGTCTCCAGATCTTTAGAGGACACACAACTGCTCCTAACTCAAGATCATGTGTGGTGTAGTTGACCTCATGTGTCTTAAGCTTGCGGGAGGCATAGGCAATTACATTTCCTCTTTGCATAAGAACTCAACCAAGTCCTTGATTTGATGCATCACAATACACAACAAAGTCTTCTATCCCTTTGGGATGGGATAGTATCGGTGCGGTGCACAAGGCTTGTTTCAGTATTTGGAACGCCTTCTCTTGTCTCTCTTCCCAGTCAAAGGCCACGCCTTTCTGGGTTAATGTGGTAAGTGGTTTCACGATACTAGAGAAGTTCTGTATGAACCTGCGATAGTAGCCAGCGAGACCAAGAAATCGACGAATTTCAGTAGGTGTCTTCGGTGCTTACCAGTTCTCAATGGCCTTGATTTTGGAAGGGTCAACGTGAATTCCCTCTTCACTAACGACGTGGCCCAAAAATTCGACTCTTCGAATCCAAAACTCGCACTTGGAGAACTTTGCATAGAGCTTCTTCGATCGTAATGTTTCTAAGACTTTTCGTAGATGCTGACTGTGTTCCTCCTTACTTCGGGTGTAGATAAGTATGTCATCGATGAAGACGATAACGAACTGATCCGAGTAAGGACGACACACCATATTCATCAGATCCATGAATATAGCCGGTGTGTTGGTTAATCGGAATGGCATCACTACAAACTCGTAGTGTCCATAACGAGTTCGGAAGGCTATCTTGGGGACATCCTCCTCTAGCACTCGTAATTGGTGATACCCGGATCTTAGATCTATCTTCAAGAAGTAGTTTGCTCTTAGAAGTTGATCAAACAAGTCGTCAATGGACGGTAGAGGATAACGATTCTTGATAATAAGTTTGTTCAGTTATCTATAGTCAATGCACATACGGAACGACCCGTCTTTCTTCTTTACGAACAAGACCTGCGCTCCCCAAGGTGAGAAGCTTGGCCTTATGAATCATTTTCTGAGAATCTCGGTATGCTGACAGGAAATTTCATGCATCTCTGCTGGTGCCAGACGATAAGGCGACTTGGCTACTGGGGTAGCCCCTGGAACTAAGTCGATTCTGAACTCGACTTGAGACTGCGGTGGTAATCCCGGTATTTCCTCTGGAAAGATGTCGAGAAAGTCGCGTACTTCTGGAATGTTCTTAATGTCTTTCTATTCTTGTCTAATATCGACCATGTGTGCGAGGAATGCATGGTTTTCCTTTCGCAAGCACTTCTGAGCTTGGATACATGAAATGATGTGAAGATTTGCACTTGATTTTTCACCGTAGATAACGAGGGATTCGTTGTTAAGGAGGTGAAGTCGCACTGCTTTCTCAAAGCACAAGATGTCGGCGAGAAAAAGACGCAACCAATCCATGCCAATTATGACGTCAAAACTTTTAATTTGGACCGGCATGAGTTCGATTGGGAAAGAATGACCATATAGAGTTAAAGTACAACCTAAGTATATATACTTAGTCCTTTCTGTTTTCCGATTTTCAATTTCTACGGTGAATGGTTCTTCTAGTGCTCGTGGTTTTTGTTTAAGCAAGTGTGCAAATTTCTGGTTTACGAAACTTTTCTCTGCTCCACTGTTGAAAAGTATGCATGCATTTGAATTATCTAAGAGAAACGTACTAGTAACTATCGTAGGATCAGCTACGGCTTCTTCGTGGCCTATAGCTAGAATTCTTCCTACTCGACCGACATTCCCTGCCTTTGGGCGGTCCCTCTTGAAATGACCAGCCTCGCCACAACCGTAGCAAGCTTGGCCTACTCCAGCAGCAGGTACATGGTTAGTCGGTTGATATGGTGACCTACAAAATCGAGCGGCATGCCCTTTCTGATGGTTTTTATGCATAAGAACAATCCTATGTGCTCATACAAACCCTAATGCTTGGATCTAGGTTTATCTATTGTACATGCTTTGAATCCAATACTTGCAACCCTAGATCTATCATATATAATTCGAAAATAACGTCATGAGAACATATCTAAGTGTTTACCTCTTTCAAATAACTTTGAATCCTTGTAGTCTTCTTGATCTTGAGCTTAGAGTCACAATTGAAACTCCTCTAATGGTTCAGAAACCCCACAAGCAAGAAGACAATATGAAAGAGGGTGATATATGCTACTTTCGGCCCTAGGGTTCTCTTGGAATCAAGTGTAGCCGATTTTCATAGCCTAGGGGTCATATTTATACTGCAGACTGCTAGGGTTTCAGTCTAAACCCTAATGGACAGCTTAGCCACCAAGCAGCCCAAGGAACCTTCTAGAATAAGGCCTTGGACGAAAATATGATGGATCCCCATCATAATTTCGTTCCCCCTTTAGCCCATTAGGTTTCCCAGTCCAAAACTCAACCATCACACATTTGACAGTTTATGCCCATTTATTTAATTAATCAATTTTAGTCACCAAATTAATTCCTAATTAATTTAGGACCAATACTAATTAAATAAATATCATTTCTCCTTTAATCTATTATTCTTATAATTTAATAATAAACCATAATATTCTCTCTCTCTCTCTCTCTCTCTCTCTCCTTAAATTACCTTGTCAAGTTGCATTGGTGAAGGCAACCCAAAAGGACCATGCACAACCGGGTCAAGTACATACCAAATATAGTTACGGGCTTAGACACTAATCCAACAGTCTCCCAATTGGATAAGTGTAGTAACTATATCTCACATATGACTTCAGGATCCGATTAGCAATCGTAGCTCTTATACTTCGCTATCAACTCTGATCGACAAATTGTCCTTCAGATAAGGGATCATATAATCCTCTATTCTAGATATCATCCTGATAATGCTTATTGTCCAACATTTGTTCCTCAATTTCTGACTTTTTTGACATAGAATTTAGTTGAACACATCAACTTCATTCTGACCGCGCCTGGCACATAAGTCAAACCAAATCATTAAGTGGCCAAGATATCGACTTCATTCTCATAGAATAAAAGGAACAAGTTAACTTTGACTCATATGCATCTATTATTTACTAATTAAATCATGGACAACAATGTGTTTTATAACATCAAGTTACTAATGTGTTTACACATTATCATCATAACCGATCAGTAAACAATAATCATATCTCTAAGTTTTAAGACTATATGATATTATGGCTTTGCAATCACTCAAGGTAAAACACCATGAAGTGATACCAGCAAACGCAGGTTTATTCCAATGCTCAAATCATATTCATAAGCACTCATGAACTTTTCAGCAAACCTTTGCTATGCCTAAAACCTTTTAGACAATCTACAAACAATTCATTACAGTCTTCATTAACATCTACATCCAAAATATGAATGATTGTGGACTGTTCGAATAATCCTATCATTCATGAAGCCAAAACATGCAAAATTGAAACAATAGATAAATAACCAACACAAGATAGTAGCTTTACTCATAAATAACACAACTTTATTTATTCATCAGATGTCAAGTACAAATTATCTATTACATGTTTCCTATCTAATCCAAACTTATATCATCCTTCAGCCAAATGCTCCTAGCATGCTGCAAGTGTTTGACCCTACTCAGTCCCTTCGTAAGGGGATCTGCTGGGGTTTCTTCTGATGATACCCTCTTCATAACGAGGAGTCCCTCTTCTACCCGATGTCTAATAAAATGGTATTTTCTATTGATATGTCGAGATCTACCATGATCTCTTGGTTCCTTGGTTAAGGTAACCGCTCCTTCATTATCATAGAAAATTTCCGTCGGCTCCTTTATGGATGGCATAAATCCAAGGTCTCCAATGAAGTTCTTCAACCATATAGCCTCCTTTGATGCTTCCCTTGCCGTAATGTACTCTGATTCACATGTTGAATCAGCTACTGTTTCCTGCTTGGAACTTTTCCAAGTCACTACTCCTTCGTTTAGGGTAAAGACCCAGCCCGAATGTGATCGGTAATTATCCCGATCTGTCTGAAAACTAGCGTCACTATACCCTCGTACCCTTAAGTCATCACTGCCACCGAGGACTAGAAACCATTCCTTGGTCTTTCGCAGGTACTTAAGAATCTTCTTGACTACAATCCAATAAGCTCTACCAGGGCTCCCTTGATATCTACTGACCATGCTCAAAGTGAAGGCCACATCAGGTTGAGTACAAGTCATAGCGTACATGATTGGCAACTTGGCTCATATCAGCTATCGCTGCCTCTGTACTCGGGCTCTGAGTCTTACTCAGCTTGGTATTGCTTTGGATTGGCAACTCTCCTTTCTTGGAATTTTCCAAACTAAAATGCTTTAGTACCTTATTCAACTATGTATCCTAACTGGGTCCTATCAGTCTCTTTTCCCTATTTCTTACTATCCTTATTCCCTGAATACAAGCAACCTCTCCGAGTTCCTTCATAGCGAAACATTTCCCAAGCTAGGATTTGACCTCCTGCAAGGTTGGGACGTCGTTTCCTATGAGCAGCATGTCATCGACATACAATACAAGGAAGCTCACTATACTCCCACTGGCTTTGACATATATACAAGATTCGTCATTGCTTCGCAGAAAGCCAAACTCTTTAGCTTTCTCGTCAAAACAAAGATTCCATCTGTGAGACGCTTGTTTCAATCCATAAATAGATTTCTCAAGCTTGCATACTCTATTTGGATGTTTCGCATCGACAAAACCATCTGGCTGATTCATGTAAACATCCTTAGCCAACTTTCCATTAAGGAAGGCGGTTTTCACGTCCATCTGCCATATTTCATAATCATGAAATGCAGCTATTGCGAGCTTTACCCTAATAGACGTTATCTTCGCAACTGGTGAGAAGGTCTCATCATAGTCAACTCCAGGAGTTTGAGTAAAGCCCTTCGCAACCAATCGCGCTTTATAAGTATGCACTTGCCCATCCATGTGCATCTTCTTCTTAAAGATCCACTTGCACCCGACTGTCTTACAACCCGATACATTATCAATCAAATTCCAAACTTGGTTGTCGTACATGGACTGAATCTCGTTATCCATATCCTCTTTCCATTTAGCAGACTCTGAGACTGTCATGGCTTCCTTGTAGCTTCTAGGTCCGTCCAAATTCATTAGTGTTTCATCACTAATAAACATATCCCCTTCACTAGTAATATGCAAACCATAAAACTGGGGCTGAACACTAACCCTACTAGTAGGTATAAGAGGTAAGGACTCGTCAACAGGCTCAACAGGAGTTTCCTCCTCAGGTTGAGTGCCAGTGTCAGAGGTTCCTTCATCGCTTTACTCTTGAATCTCTTCAAGTTCAATTTTCCTCCCACTATCTTCTTGGCTTATCAATTCCCTTTCTCAGAAAACTCCTCTTCTAGCAACGAAGACAACATTGTCGCTCGGTCTATAGAAAAGATAGCCAAAAGATTTCTGTGGGTAGCCGATGAAATAATACTTCTCACTACGAGGTTCGAGCTTGTCGTTAGTCTCTCTTCTTATGAAAGCCTCGCAACCCCAAACCTTAATATGTGCCAACGACAAGCTTTCCATGTCCACATCTCGTGAGGAGTCTTGGCAACCTTCTTGGTGGGAACTAAGTTAAGGATATGGGTGGCAGTCTCTAAGGCATACCCCCAGAAAGCTATCGGTAACGAATTCCGACTCATCATAGATGAAACCATGTCCAACAAGGTCCGATTACGTCTCTCAGCCACACCATTCAATTGTGGCGTTCTCGGAGGCGTCAATTGCGAAACAATTCCGCATTCTTTTAGATAGCGTGAAACTCAAGACATCGGTACTCTCCTCCTCGGTCTGACTGAAGCATCTTCATTTTCCTGCCCAGCTGATTCTCCACTTCATTCTTAAACTCTTTGAACTTTTCAAAGGTTTCCAATTTTTGCTTGATTAAGTAGATATATCCATATCTACTATCATCATCCGTAAAAGTCACGTAGAAACGGCAAGCATCCCTTGTGGTGGATCTAAATGGCCCACACACATCGTTGTGTATGAGATCCAATAGACCCTCACCCCTTTCACAAGTCCCAGTAAAGGGTGACTTGGTCATCTTCCCAAGTAAATAATATTCACACATGTCATCGTCCCTAAGGTCGAATGACTCCAACACTCCTTCCTTTTGGAGTTGGGCTATGCGTTTCTTGTTGACATGTCCAAGGCAACAATGCCATAAGCATGCTTTGTCTAGGTTAGTAGACGAATCAATATTCAAAACATCATTTCCTAAATTATCAACAATCATCACAGATTCATAAATTCCATTACAAGGTAATGCATTGAAACAAATGACACCATTCAAATAAACATTAATAGAACCATTGCTATTATCAAAAGAATATCTGAAACCTCGTCTAAACAATCCATGAAATGAAATAATGTTTCTTGCCATATCTGGCAAATAACAACAATTATTTAAATCTATCCCTAACCCATTACTCAACACTAAAGAATAAACTCCGACTTTGGTCATAGGCGACGATCTTCTGTTTCCCATAATCAGGTTCATCTTTCCATGTTTCACTTCCTACTTCTTTTTAGGCCCTACATATCAGAACAAATGTGGAATCCACAACCTGTATCAAGAAACCATGAAGTAGAAAATGATGAGTTATTAGATTTAATAGTATGCATATCTGCAAAGGTGGGCTTAATCTTCCCAACCCTTATATCTTGCAGATACTTAGGGCAGCTTCCTTTCTAGTGGCCCTTTTCGTGAAAAGAGAAGAACTATGCTTCCTTGGGATCGGAGGTGGGTTTAACGGGGCCTGCTTTGGTCCCACTTGAGGATGAACCATCACGGGGCTTCCCCTTTTGGTGGCTCTTACATGGAGCCTTCCTTTTTTTACCCTTTCCTTGACCTATTGCCATCACGAGAGCGGCCACAGCAGGGGATTGTGCAACAGATTTGTCGTGGAGGTTGCTCTCAGCAGTCCTCAACAGTCCTTGGAGCTTGCTCAAGGAGAACTCCTCCTTGTTCATGTGGTAGGTCATTCTGAACCGGTTGTAGCAGGATGGCAAGGAGTGGAGGATTATGTCGATAGCCAAATCCTCATCAAACTTAACATTAAGTTTGAGAAGACGATCAACATACCTCTGCGTTTTCTGTAAATGAGAGGTTAGGGATTCTCCACTCCCCATATTAGCAGTGATCATATTAGTAATGATCTCACAACGCTCATGCCTCGTGCTCTGGTGATACTTTTCCAACAATTCCTGATGAATTTCATACGGATACATGTCCTCATAGGACTTTTGGAGTTCGAGGTTCATGGTGGCCAGCATGATGCAATGAACTTTCATAGCATCACGCTCGTAGGCCTCAAAGGCGGTCAGCTCTTCAGGATTAGCAACATCTAGGATGATCTTCTCAAGCTTTTCATCGAGGACATATTCTTTGTCCTCGTAGCGTGTGATCATGCGAATGTTGTTGGATTAATGTCTAAGTCCATAACTATAATTGGTAAGACTTGACCCGACCCGGCATGGTCCATTTGGGTTGCATGGCATCATGCTCTTGGATAGACTAAAATGAGAGAAATAACACTTAAGGTTTATTAATATATTATAAGTTCTAATATATTAATAAGATTATTTAATTAGTATTGATCAATAATTAATTTAGAATTAATTTTGTGATCAAAAGAAGACTAATTAAATATATGGGTTGATTGTGTAAATCATCCATACTTACATAGTGGGCTAATGCTCCATGGATTATCAAGTTGGGCTAAAACCCATTGGATGCTCCATGGATGCTCCATGGTGTATTTGAACCCATGGATCCAAGGAAATGGAAAGCCATGACAATTAGGGTTTACCCTAATTGTAACAACTATATAAGCATCTTATTGATGTGTGAAATCGGCCACTAGAGATGCATGGAGGGCAAGCCGATTCTTAAAGTGTTCTAATTTCTCTCTAAGTTATTCCAAGTGCTTATGGTGTTGTGTGAACCATTTGAGGTGTCACACTTGGGGCACTAGGCACTCAAGCTTCATGAAGACAAGCACCAACAAAAGGTATGTTATTCCGACTTGTGTTATTCAAAGTTTTGTATGCTAGAATAGAACAATACCTTGGAAAGTTCATAATTGCATGTATAATAGAGAAAACATAGATCCAAGGTAATTACGGTTGCATGTACACTTAGGAGTGTTAGATTGCTCAAAACCCAACAGTGGTATCAGAGCCTAGGCTTGTTTTCTTGTTGTACTTGCTTAAACTGCTTAAAAATCGACTTTTGGTGCTGTCTGCCCAGCAGACTCGCCGAGTCCATGAAGGGACTCGACGAGTCCAAGGCAAAATGCATCCAACTCGCCGGGTTTGTTCATGCACTCGACGAGTTGGACCCCCGGACATCATATTTTCGAGTTTTGGTGCTGAAATTGGTCTAGAATCATTACCTTTGACTCTTTTGGGCTTATAAAACTTGTTTTGTATGTGGTAATGATTATGTTAAACCAATTTCAATGCTATAATAAAAGTTTCAAGTTTATATGTGTTCATGTTATTTTTGAAAATTGTTGATTATGAATGATCATGCTTATGAGTTTTGCTAGATCATAGGAATTATGTGCAAATTGTTTGTTGATATAATTCATGATCTTGTTGAAAATTGTATGGAGTTCATAACTTGTCCTCAAGTTATGAATTTTCAAGAATTTTATGTTTCCTTGATTTATGAGTTAGTTTAGATTGATAATGAAAAAAATTATGTTTTAGTTGTTTTCAATCCATATTAGTCTAAAAGAAGTTCATAAAATATGTTTTTGTAACTTGTCTTCAAGTTATGTGAAAAGTCATATTTATGAATCTTAAAAACTCATAAAAGTTTTGTAGGTTACATAAAATTTAAGAGTTTTTTCCATTAAATAGTTTAATGACTCCATAACTTGTCCTCAAGTTATGGATGTTGAAGAGACACTTCTTTAAAGTATTTTTAAAGAATAAGGGGTTACATTAAAATGAAGAGACTTCATTTTAATGAACCATTAAACTCGTAAGTTATGATTTAAAGAGTCTTGAAATAGTTTCAAAACTTGCCCTCAAGTTTTGGAATTTGAAAAGTTACTCCTCATGTATACTTTAATTCCAAATTGAACATTGAAATTTTAAAAGGTTTTAAATTCAACCCTTATACTATTATTATAATTTTAATTATATAGATATGTATAAGAGGAAGTCATTCTTACCGTTAGTAGGCCTCATTCACGAAGCCGGTCTATAAGGGGGGTATAAGGTTGTTGCCTATAAAATGGTGACTTAATGGGTGTCCACTCTCACCCACCGCTTCCTTGATCGGTGGAGGGTCATTAGCCGAACGGGTAGGATACGACTTTAAATATTCATTAAAAGTATAATGAAAAATACTAAGTAACTAAAAACTTATAAATTCCCAATCTTAGTTACTTAGGAAAATGTGAAAATGTGCTAGCCCATAAAATTACACTTTGTACCTTACCAAGTCGTTAGTGGAGCGTGTGTGGTTAACCGGCACACTAACATGGACTAGTAAGAGTGGCAAAGGGTAACTTGACTTTATTATAGATCGGTGGAGCGTGTGTGGTTAACCGACACATCGATTAGGTAATATTGTTAAGGGTACCAAGTCAATTTGTATTGTTATTCACACCTTGTCTGTGATCCTCGACATCCCAGTCACAAATTTGAGAGGGCACAATCGAGATTCAAACATTCCATTGAAAAGTTCAATGTATCTCAAAAGATCTTGGAGTTTCAAAACCAATAAAATCTAATAATAAAATATTTCGTTTTCATGGTGGAAATTGGTAAATCGTCATTTACCTACCTTCAACTACTTTATAATTTGGATTACGGCATCCCTCTTCCAGTTATAAATAGGTTGTTGGGTCCTAGCCTTAATATTTCATATTGGGTGTTATATTAAGGACATTAAATCAACTAAATTGAATTTCTCCCAATATAGATGTCTATTTTAGACAGCTATGGTCTTCCCAAAACTTTAGGAACAAGCTTCGTAATGAAGATGATATCCCAAATGGCAATCAAGGTGAAAGATCAATCACTTTGTTGGGCATTTGTGGGACTAGAAATCATACTTCACTTCATCCACCTCCTCCAATAAATCTCCCTATCCCATGAGTTTTAAGACTTGATCAGTTCTAAGTCACTCAATCCCTATTGACAAGCAAAGTCTATATGTGCTTAGATGTTGGGGATTAAGCCACATATTGACAAGTCGGGAGAGTCGGGTGTCGAAGTCTCGGGGTAGCTGGCTGCTGACTTGGTTCTTCAGTCACTCCCTAATGACAGGTCGCGACAAGACCCTTAATAATCTTACCTGTTTGCTTGATGATGTTAAATCATCAATGATTTGGAGCATTAGTAAAACAAATTGGATTGGAAGATCTACTTTCCAAACCTATTTGGACATTGAAAATGGTGACATTGGAGGTCCAGGACAAACTTTCTCTACCCAATGGAAAGGGATCGGCCATAGTCAACTCGGTTGACCAAATGGTAAAGAGAAAGGTTAAGTCTGTGATAGTCCCATGTACCGTTTCCAAAGAGTCCATAAGATTCTGTTGCCAAAGGAAAGACATTGGTTGCGAAGCTGCTAAATTTACCTGAAACATCTTAAGGATGGTAAAGTCAATAGGTTTGACTCTACTTCAGGTAAATTCCATTGTCTAACTCTATTAAGTTTCTATTCTGAGATTCTTATTGGATAATGTGACGAGGTCACATGTTGATGTTTTAAGAATCAAAGAAAAGGTGAAAAAACTTAAAGGAAGTATATGCTGATTCTGATCGCGAAGATGGATTTTGATCGCATGGTTCGGTGATCAGAATTTTGAGTTGTTACTTAAGAGTTATGATATATTGCTTAGGAATAGATAACAACAAGTTTTCCATTTGGATTGTAAGGATGAATTTTTCTGCAAAGTTTTAAAATAAAAGAGAAATGGTTTTGATTTTATTTATTTTAAGTATCATTACAATGGCATTTGTGAAAAATTGTTGATTATATGTTTCCATTGATAAGCACTATGGGTAAATGGATTTGATTCTTTCATTAGTGGAAGTGTCATAATTTACCAAATAAGGAAAGATTCTCATCACCCAAGTTTCAGTTGGATAGAAACTTGGAATCCTGCAACTTGTATTGTATGATCATGAGATTTTTTATATATATTTAGGAAATTAAGTCTAATTCCTTGTTCACATGTATAGGTGAATCAAGTGAAGGATAAAGGGATCAGGTACACTTGGGTGTGCGCTGATCAGGTCCACCACAAAGTTGATAAGATTATTCATTATGATTTACTAAAGTTTAGTAAAAATGGTTATACTTACAAGTTTAAGTATAGTTCTGGATCATTGGAGAAGTTTCAATGATAGACATAATGAGTAAGAAGAATCAAATAAGGCAGAAAGATAAAAGTTTCTCTAATCTAAAGAGATGGGAGAGTACTTGAGTATCTTGCTTTATGATTATCTTAGTGATTATGAAACCATGCGACAATTGATCCTCTAAGGACACCTTAGTTCATTTTGTTTGGCTAAGGAGAGGAATCGTGAATTGTTGTAATGGTTAGATCAAAAGATAAATTATACTTCGTTCCAAAATTAAATCTTAGAGTCATACTCCAAGATTAAGCCTTGAGTGACATCATCTTAAGAAAGGTTTAAAACACTTGTTAAATGTAGAGTAAAATGTGTTCTTACTCTTGTACATCTGAAATTGGTAATTTGTGATGTTTTGGATAAAACAAAGACCAACTAAGACCAACTGTGAGAAGTGTTTAACTTGATAAGAATCTGCACTAGCTCTTGAATATTCATTTTTGTCAAGGAATGGTTCTTGGCAAAGAGAATCTTATATGTCAAGAGGTCAGTGGGAGTCTTAAAAGGATCTTAAGATAGATTCAAGAACTAATCAAGAGTTTTGTTAATCACTAGACCACGACTTGAGGTTTGTAACCTATCGTGTTGACATATTCTGTGCCCATTCCAGTTAAATTTGGTTTTGCATTGGAGTTCTGAGAGTTCTCAACTGGTTGCATAACAACTTGGAAGCAATGGCAGGCCCTTATGCTACCAGGTGGCAAGAAATTAAGACTGCACAAGTTCAGTCCATATGAATTTGGATTTGTCATTAACCTTGTCGTGTGATTATGGTTATGTCAAATTCACATGGATAGGAACACATACACCATCAAAATCTAAGTGTCATAAGGTTTCTCTCCGATTCATGAAAATGATAGTGAGGAAACTCTTTCACTAAGTAGATTTAGGTGGATAGCAAGTGTGAAGTTTGCATTCTCATGTCGTTAGTCGAGCGTGTGTAGTTAACCGACACACTAACTAATGAGAATGGCAAAGGTTTCGACTCACATGTGAGCTATCTAAGGAAAGGTTTAGACTCCAGGTGTATGATTTGATAAAGTCTTATCAAGGCAATCTAGTATCGGAAATCTGACTGATTTCTAGGTACATGTCAAAGCTAGTGGGAGCATAAAGTGTTATGCTAGTTAGATAATAATCATTATGCTAGTGGGAGCATGATGATTATGTTGCAAGTTAGCAATGTTAATTATAGAAAACAAAAGTTTCAACTCGCTTTGAAAAAGTTGTTTTACTATAATTAAGGGAGAGAAATTTATACTTCATTCCAATTCTACAAGCTTAGATTGAGATTTTAATCAACTTTAGTCAAGAATATATATATGAATGTTATGTTGGAATGGTTCAACATAAGGAATTTCTATACATGTTGCTTTCACAAAATTCGATTATGATTACGACATCCCTCTTCATAGTTCCAATTATGAGAACATGGCAAATAAAAATTTTATAGCATGAATCGTATCCCATATGCTTCGGATATAAGATTGATTGCATGTTTTATAATATTCATCCATTCTATATTTTCCTAATGCTTATGGCGTGAAGAAGGGAAAAGGGATTAGAACTGGATATGACTAAGATGATTAAGCAATTGTCGAGAACAATTTGGGTTTTCCAAAGTTTGGTTACTCATGGACAATTGGAAGTATAGAGTAAGGATCGTATTGACATATTTTGGAAAGAGGCAACTCTTGTTCAAAAGTGATGGTCAAGATGGGAATATGGAATTGTTTCGATAGGTGGAAGTTATTCTTTGAATTTGTGTAAGATTAAAGAACTTAATGCAAAGAAGGATGTTCAAAGGAATGTACTTTGAATTTGAGACTTCATCTCCATGGAATTGCTTTCCATTGGAATATTTTGTGATGTTTGTTGCCAAGTCTTTGTGACTTGTGTGAATATCATTACAAGAGGATCATTGCATAGATTACGGTAAATGACAAGAACTTGGTATTCTTACATTTACAATAAGGATTGGGATTGTGAAATGAGAACCATTGAAGTCATGTTCAATTGATATACATTTCACAAAGAGATGACCATATGTAAACATAGTGTGCATACTTGGAGTATGGCATAGCTATTGTTTAGAGAAACATAGTATGCATGCTTGGAGCATGGCATCACTACTGATTCAATTCAAGTAATAAGTTGATTAATCAAAACATGAATAATGAGTGATCAATATGGTGCTTAGATAAAAGGTGTTTTATTTACGCTCAAAGTGTTGAGGCCATATAGGACTAGTATTATTTTGTGTTTCACTTTGCATGTTTTGACTTCCAGAATAACTAGGTCATTCTCCCGAATGACCAAGTTATTCAAACCATCCACAGTCGGTCATATGATTGGAAGTAGATATGAATCAAGACTGTCGTGAATTTGGCTTGTATGATTTGTCTAAAGTGCTTTAGACAATGCAATGGTTGCTACAACATTCATGAGTACTCATAAGGGCTGAGTATTGGATTCAACCCACGCTCATTTGGATTCACTTCATGGATTTTATCACGAGTGAATCATGAGACGATAATATCTTATATTCTTCAAACCTAGAGATATGAATTGTTAACTATGAGTTGGTTATACATTGATTGCACGTAAACGCATTGGTAACTCGATGTTATAAAACGTGCCTTTGTGTATGATTCAAAAAATAGTTAGTACAAGCATATGAGTCGAAGTTTATCCATTCCTTTTACATTTGGGATAAAAGCGACATCTGTGGGCCCCTCGATGATTTAGTGATGACAAAAGTAAGTGCTCGGCCGGGCCCGGACTGATTTGATTTGTTCAATTAGTCAGTCGTCATAAATCGAAAATCGGGAAACAACAAATGGACAAAGAGAATGATTATAATCCATGTCTCAGTCCATATGATATCTAGAATGGAGGAATATATGATTACTTATCTAATGGACAAGTCATTGACAAAGGTCAGAGTTCATCTACAAGGTCAGAGTTCGACAGAAGCTTTTGAGAGCTACGATTGCTAGTCGGGTTCTGAAGTCATACTTGCAATAATAGTTTTAGACTTATCCAAGTGGGAGACTGTTGGATTAATGTATAAGTCCATAACTATAGTTGGTAAGACTTGACCCGACCCGGCATGGTCCATTTGGGTTGCATGGCGTCATGCTCTTGGATAGACTAAAATGAGAGAAATAACACTTAAGGTTTATTAATATATTATAAGTTCTAATATATTAATAAGATTATTTAATTAGTATTGATCAATAATTAATTTAGAATTAATTTTGTGATCAAAAGAAGACTAATTAAATATATGGGTTGATTGTGTAAATCATCCATACTTATATAGTGGGCTAATGCTCCATGGATTATCAAGTTGGGCTAAAACCCATTGGATGCTCCATGGATGCTCGATGGTGTATTTGAACCCATGGATCCAAGGAAATGGAAAGCCATGACAATTAGGGTTTACCCTAATTGTAACAACTATATAAGCATCTTATTGATGTGAGAAATCGGCCACTAGAGATGCATGGAGGGCAAGCCGATTCTTAAAGTGTTCTAATTTCTCTCTAAGTTATTCCAAGTGCTTATGGTGTTGTGTGAACCATTTGAGGTGTCACACTTGGGGCACTAGGCACTCAAGCTTCATGAAGACAAGCACCAACAAAAGGTATGTTATTCTAACTCGTGTTATTCAAATTTTTGTATGCTAGAATAGAAAAATACCTTGGAAAGTTCATAATTGCATGTATAATAGAGAAAACATAGATCCAAGGTATTTAGGGTTGCATGTACACTTAGGAGTGTTAGATTGCTCAAAACCCAACAAATGTACCACATCCACTCGTTGAAATTTTACCCATAAAATGTCACCTTTTGACATAGGTTCATCAACGAGAATGACCCGTAAGCGTTGTTGTTGCTGTTTGCAGACATCTGAAAAAGAAAGGAACAAAGTTTGATTAGAAATGAATACCAAATTAAACACCCAGCATGCCGTACTCTAAAAGTAAATAATTTGAAGGTAAGTGAATGACGATTCACTAATTCTCACCATGAAAAACGAAAAAGAGATTTAGGTTTTAAATGTATTAAAAACTTCTAGATCTTTGAGATTCATTGATCTTTTCAATGGCATGTTTAAATCTTCATATGCACTTCAAATTTGCGACTGGGATACCGAGGATCGCAAACAAGTTGTGAATAACCATGTGAATCAACATGGTGCACTAGATGTCTCTATCACCTAATCAATGTGCCGGTAAACCACACACGCTCCATTGATCTATGACAAGCATCGAGTCACCCTTCGCTACCAATGTCATACCCAAATTAGTGTGCCGGTTAACCACAAGCGCTCCACCAACGTTTGACAAGGGTACAAAGTGTAAATCCATGGATTAGCATCATTTTCACATTTTACCCTAAAGTAACTAAGATTGGGAATTTGTAAAACATTGTAGTTACTTGGTATCTTACATTATACTTTTAATGAGGAGAGGATTGCCCTATCCTACCCGTTCGGCTAACGACCCTTCACCAGTTAAGCAAGCGGTGGGTGTGAGTGTACACCCATTAAGCGCCATTTTATAGGAAGCAACCTTATATCCACCTTATAGACTGGCTTTGTGAATGAGGCCTACTAACGGTAAGACTAGCATTTTAAGTTATACATATATATATATATATATATATATATATATATATATATGTATGTATACATATATATATATATATATATATATATATATATATGTATGTATGTGTATATATATATATATATATATATATATATATATATATATATATATATTAAATAAGCATGTAATAATATAATAGTATAGGGTTGAATTTTCAACTTGTAAAATTTTAAGGGTTTGAAATTTAAATTATTCAAAATTAAACTTTTAATCATAAAATATAAATTTCAAAACTTGAGGGAAAGTTTTGAACTTTTCAAAACAAAATGAATCAAATAAAAAATAATTTAAATTAAACAATTAATTTCATAATTATCTATATTTGATCTAATCCAATTTTACACATAAGATAATTACCAAATAATTTAAATAATCCATATTTATCATATAAACAACTAATATTTATAAGATCTGAAATTATCTATTGTTTTTGGAAGGGATAATCATGCAAATATAATAAAATTTGGATTTTATATTCAAAAAACGATTTAGGCATTAATCCCACGATAAAACAACAACAAAATCCTGAAAATCTTTCTGTCTGACGTCTAAACTCGTCGAGTCCACTTTGGAACTCGCCGAGTTCATCCAACTCGTCGAGTTCCTCTTGGAACTCATCGAGTTCATCAAACAGTTAGCACAAAAAAACGATTTTCAGCAATCAAACAGTTAAAGCATCACATACAACTTAAACCAATCATGGCTCTGATACCACTGATGGGTTTTATGCATAAGAGCAATCCTATGTGCACATACAAACCCTAATGCTTGGATCTAGGTTTATCTATTGTACATTCTTTGAATCCAATATTTGCAACCCTAGATCTATCATATATAATTCGAAAATAACATCATAAGAACAGATCTAAGTGTTTAAATCTTTCAAATAACTTTGAATCCTTGTAGTCTTCTTGATCATGAGCTTAGAGTCATAATTGTAATTCCTCTAATAGTTCACAAACCCCAAAAGCAAGAAGGCAACATGAGAGAGGGTGAGATATGCTAATTTCGGCCCTAGGGTTCTCTTGGAATCAAGTGTAGCCGATTTTCATAGCCTAGAGGTCATATTTATACTGCAGACTTCTAGGGTTTCAGTTTAAACCCTAATGGACAACTTAGCCACCAAGCAGCCCAAGGAACCTTCTGGAATAAGGCCTTGGATGAAAATATGATGGATCCCTATCATAATTTCATTCCCCCTTTAGCCCATTAGGTTTCCCAGTCCAAAACTCAACTATCACACATTTGACAGTTTATGCCCCTTTATTTAGTTAATCTCTTTTAGTCACCAAATTAATTCCTAATTAATTTAGGAACAATACTAATTAAATAAATATGATTTCTCCTTTAATATATTATTCTTATAATATAATAATAAACTATAATATTCTCTCTCTCTCTCTCCTTAAATTACCTTGTCAAGTTGATTTGGTGAAGGCAACCCAAAAGGACCATGCACAACTGGGTCAAGTACATACCAAATATAGTTACGGGCTTAGACACTAATCCAACACTTTCCTGTTGTAGTTACGACGCTGCATCTCTCGACAATTTCCGTTATGGTGGAAATTACACTTGTTGCAATTACGGAGATTACCAGCGTAAGGCTTACCTGGTAAAGGATTTGTAGGGACAATAGGATGTACAGTAACAACATTGATTGAAACCAGTTGTTGTGTCTTTGAGGATTCTTGTGAAGATCTGCTTTTCCTCTTGTTCCAACCCTTGCTCATGTTGTTGTTGTTGTTGTTATTGTTATTTCCCTTTTGTTGTTCGGGTGCAGTAATCATTGAGTTCTGGTAGTTCCTGGGGTCTATAATAGATTGTGCCATCTCTTTGGCGCTGTCAAAAGTAACAGGCCTTGAGGCTAACAAACTTGACTGAATCTGGGGCGACAGTCCCCAGATATATCTCTCTATTTTCTTGATCTCAAGAGCAACCATATCTGGGCAAAGAATTGACAGGTTACAGAATCTATTAGTATTTATTGATATGTCAGAACCAACCATTTCTTGACCCCATAGTTCCTGTTCAAGTTTTTGAATTTCCCCTCGTGGACAGTACTCTCTCATCAGCATGAATTTTCAGTTCTCCCAGCTTATCGAATTAGCTACTATTAGAGTCAGTGACTTAACGTGGCCATTCCACCAACTTAAAGCTCTATCAGAAAAGGTACAAGTAGCAAACTTGACCTTGTTGTTCTCTGGACATGAGCAGATTTCAAAGACTGCTTCTGTCTTTTCTATCCACTGTTTTAATGTCATAACTCCTCAAGTTCCATTGAATTTCTTGGGCTTGGCATTCATAAAATCCTTAAAAGTGCACTCTTGGGAGTGCCCATGACGCTCGCCATGGTTGGAAGGATGTGCCCCAATTCCCGAACCACTAGCGCCAGGAGTATTGATGTGTGACATGGCAACCGCTACGGCCGCCGTGACTGCTGCTTGGAACATAGCAGCATCGAACTGATGAGGTGGTGGCGGTGGTGGTGGTATCGGTGCTTCGTTAATATTGTTACGTCTTGGATTTCTGCGAGGATTCATCTTTCAACTTCAAGTTTAAAAGATAAAAACAACGATAAGAATCCAATATTATAGAAAATGAAAGAGTCATGAGAACTAAGTCACCATAGTTCGATAACAAATGAGAGTATGATTCTTTGAATAGATTAGAGAACTACCGACATTACTGGTGTATAAGATGTAAATAAGTTCGGGAAAAATGACCTAACTATAGGTCTTACATCATACCATAAAGGAAAATGTTGATACTTTAGAAGTCTAAATAAAGTAGTTGAAAGACAGGAATAATTTACAGACAAGTGCTACTTAGAGCATAGGTAAGAAAGGCTATTCCTTGAAAAAAAAAAAGATGAGCTAGACATCTTCTATTGGTGACGGGTATTCCTAGGGCGAACCCTCAGATCTGCCAGTTGACGTACTACGACTTGAAGGTGTCACTCATGAGCTCTTTGACGCATTGAAAGTTCTATAACCTAAGCGCGGGATGCATCTAGCTGTTGTTGCAGAGCCTCATTGGTTCTCCTAGTCCTTTCCATGGATTCTTCCAGTTGGTGAATGCGGACCGTGTTAACACCATAATTGGCGTCAATTTCCATGACTCGGTGAATGGCTGTCCGACCATGCTCAACATTCTGAGCAATCCTGCGGACAATAATGGGCAGGACTCCGTCAGCCGATCCTCCTTCGCTGAGATTGTAAAAGATCCAGTTTACATTGAGGGGTAATGGTTGACCCTACTCATCACTCCAACGATTCAAGTATGTCGCCCACAAGGGTGTGGGACCTTGAAATGTAGGTCGGGGGTTGAGATTTGGGTTCTGAACTACTTGAGGTAGGTTGTTGCCTTCTGGTTCGGATTCAAAACCATTCGAAAAGCCTTCTACAAGGTGATCATCCAAAGGGATTGAATGGTCATCTTCTGGCTCTTCATCTAGCCATCCAACATTGCCATGATTTAGGAAGTACGGGTCTCCAGGGATATGGAATCCAGCCACGAAATCTATGCGAGAAGTAGGGGTAAAAGAATCCGTTAATAGACGTACTAACTAAGATAATTATAAGATGATCTTTATCAATTACTCCAACATTTGTGTAGTGCATACCAGTCATGTGTTACCAAAAAAGGATAGACCTTCAAATAAGTGACCCTAACTCTAAGTCCACAACCAAACAAGGAACAGGAAGTAAAGTAAAGATCACAAATTCTATGTCAATGGCACCCTAGTAACATATAACCGTAGTGTATCCACTCAGCAACTATTTACATACTAAAAAGGACTTGTTTAGTTCTCAAATAAGTAATTATAGTTACACAGAATACTCCTATAGTATTTTAAGTTTATGTTATGTTCTAACGTTCCCATTGTCGTAGTGTTGGTAAGTTTTTAGGCTTGTTAATACGTCACAACCATTCTCATCATATGCTAATCACTTTTAGGAACAACATATTTGATCAGGCTATGTCACTCCCAGAACTGGCCATACATCCCTGAGCTTACTTGTGATGTTCAACAATCATAATACTTTTGTTAGGTTCTAGTATGACATTGTTCTATACTAAGTATGTAGGTATTTAATTGTGTATACTTCAAGTTAAGTAATTTAGTACTTAAAAATACAAACTCTTGGTCAGAGTATTTTAATCCTTTATGGGTTGATATACTCAATTCACTATAAACAAAGCTCTGATACCAATATGTCACACCCCAAAACCGGAACGACGGAAACGTTCGAGGGTGGAGGACGTCATGTAAAGTATCATAACAATGCAAAATAGTAAACAAGCAACAACATCATCCATTGCATTATTAGTAAAGTTTTAATACATGTGCGTTCTTTGTAATGTAATAGACACCAAAAATGAATGATCAAAATAAAAGACGAGTCTTGACTGTGCACTGTTTTCTCAAAACCTGTCATTGGTACCTGTCTACTGATTACCTGAGAATACAAATTATTTTGAAAGCGTAGATCAACATTTCAGCTGGTGAATTCATAAGTATTTATGTTAAAAGAATGTTTACTGTTTATTTGAATAGATGAATGTTTTCCCGAAAATCATATATTTTCTTGTAGTATATGTAGAGTATTTTTATTTACATAAACTCATTCTAATTGTAAATCAATGTTCTGAAATTGTACTTATACATAGCTAATTATAAACTAACGTATTGGTAACATCTTTTGTATGAGTTATTATAACCATACTGACTAGATGGCCTAACCTGTCACACCCCTAAACCAAGGATGGCAGAAACGTCTGGGGGTGGAGGACTTCATGTATGGTATCACAACAACAAGTATAATAGTGCTCAAAGTAAATACAACCATCATAAATATAATTGAAAAAGTTACATCATAGTAAGTTTACATGTTTCAAAATCAATTACATTATGATGACAAAATGAACTGTTTGACGATTTAACGTCCCATCCTCAAAATGCTGATGTTTTCGTGATTCACTAATTTCCTGAGAACACAAGTAGTTTTAAAAGAGTGTCAACAATTAAGTTGGTGATTTCATAAGAGTTTTGTTTGAGAAAGAAACCGTTTTCCTTGTAAAAGTGACACAGTATGTTTCCAGAAAACCCAATATTTTCTTTATTAAGTGTGGAATGAATGCTTCTATGTTATGCGATAATGAACCCTAGAAGGACCAATAGATTCCTTCTATAATTGCCCAGCTTATATAAGTTATATAAAATTTAAGTTAAATAAATCATTGAATATAATGGGTCTGTCCTAGGTCCACAACCAAACAAAGAACAGGAGATGAGGCGGGCCCACAAATTCTAAGTCGATTGTGACTAGATTCTTATATAACCCAAGCATATACACTTAAGGATTATAGCTGAAGTCTAACAATTCTAGCTTTATGTAGTTTTAACAGAAATATGTTCCAAAGAAAATCCCATATTTTCCTTACAAAAGTTAGGTAGCCCTAAATCCCAGGACCGAAAATAAACAAGTATTTTTCCATACTTAAAGATATAAAAGTGATTTTAAATCGGCATAACTCGCTAAATTAAAAGTAAAACCTGTAAATCTTATGATTTGTTAATAGCACATGTGAGCTATTATAACCATGCTAAGAGTCAGACGGCCTTGTAGTACGACGTTCTTCAGGCGTCGCAAGTTAAATGACACTTGTCACCTCAGACCAGCCCGTCTAGTTGTTGCATGCAGCTCAGGTGTGGGCATGTCAGACCCAATATAGATCTATACACAACTTATCATGAATGACTAAATTTTAGTTTATGATGTTAAACTAACAAGAAAATACATTCAATATTTAGAACTTATTGTTATACACTTTGCTCAACATAATACAAAGTGTTATGGAAGTTATAAGTTGTTAACTACTTTTCAACCTTTCTACATTGATTTAGAAAAATCATAGAAAAATCATACGAAGTCGAAAACTGAATCCGTAAATTCTGAGAGTTCATGAAATGTGTCTAGTTTATTCATAATTATTATTATGATTTTTATAAGTCTTTAACTTGTGTTAAAATGTTCATATTCACAGGCTGGTCCGAATTTGTTTCTTAGATGATAGACAGTTTTGTAAAAATCACCATAAATTTTAGAAAAATCGTATGGAGATGTGAAAGTAGTCATTTTAAAGGTATGAACCTGAACTAATTGCACCTAATACAGTTTTGAAAACTAAAATGTTTATGTTGACCAACTCTGTCCGTGAATGGAGTTAAACTTTTCTGATGAAAGTTGTTGGGTGAGTTTAGTTGTGTTCTTGGTGTTTTAACTTGTATCCCCCCCCCCCCCCCCGCCCCTTAAAACTTAAGAAAAACATGTAAAGATAGGGGTATGAACTCACCTTATGTGTTCATAGTGGGTGAATGTTGAAGAAAAGAAGTGCTCTACTCAAGAACACTTAGAAGATGCCTTGAAGATTTCGAGAATCTAACACAAATATGATGGAGTTTGTGTAAGAAAACTATGATTGTAGTAGAAGGAAGTGTCATAATTATATGGAGGATGAATATACTTACCAAAACCAGAAGAAAAGCTTGGAAGAAGACCCTTGAATCTCGAATTTTAGTGAGAGAATTAAGAGAGAAAATGTGTTTGATCTTTGGTGGAAGAATGAGAAAATGAGAGTGTGTTAGGAGAGAGGATAGATTCCAGCCTTAGACAAAGAATGGGGTTGGGAAATGATGGGAAAAGAACAAATTATGACCAGGTATGGTGGGGGTGTGGGTTGGTCATGGAGTGGGAGTGGGTGGTTGCTTGTGTCATAAACTAAAGTGAAGTCAACACTCCACCTCAAGTACTTCACCCACTCTTCTTGGATAAGAGTTACACCAAAAAACGTGATTAATTATGAAATAAGGGGTTTTATATGTTTAAATATAATTTTGGGTGAAAATCCCACGTTAAAATAATTAAAAACGGGCTTAAAATGCAAAACTAGTCGAAAAGTGGGTGAATTTTGCCTTCCGGCGAGACCTCTCGGTTTTGGGCCGAGGTTCGATCCCTAATGCTGCTGGGCCCGAAGGCGAAGGTAGGGCTTGGTCCGAAAGGACCTTCTGGTTCGATCTATGCGAGGTTCGGTTCGCCTCCTCAGTTCGGTCCTAGTGGTCTCGGCTTTGGTCCTCAGCAGAGTTCGGTCCCTATAGGGGACGTTCGGTCCTAAGAGGCTTCGCTTCTAATATGAGGGTTTCGGTTCCTTAAGGTTATTTTACCCGTTTCCAGTGGTTTTTGACCCAGTTAAGACTATAAAAAGTTAAAGGAACTTTTGAGAGAGATTTGGGAGAGATTTCAAATACTTGGAGAGATTTCTCATAGTTAGAGAGATTTGGGAGAGATTTCACATACTTGGAGAGATTTCTCATACTTAGAGAGATTTGGGAGCGATTTCACATACTTGGAGAGATTTGGGAGAGATTTCACATACTTGGAGAGATTTAGGGGAGATTTCACATACTTGGAGAGATTTGGGAGAGATTTTAAATAGAAAGTGATAGAGTGAAAGAGATTGGGAGAGGCTTCTTTTGTGACCTTTTTGAGTGTTTGGCTTCGCAACGCAAGGTTGGTAAACCTCGTTAAGCCATGTTTAATGATCTTACACACTCGCGATGAGTATGCAACATCGTTTTATCGGTTTGGTTAATTACTTACCACAGTTTTAGTGTAAGGAAATCTAGATATACAAACTTTTCAATGGAAGATTTCTCATTAGAATAGCGAGTTATATAGTAATTACCTAACGTAAGCCCTAGTACACAAGGGTTAATTGAGTCGACCAGTTTGACTTGTTGACTTTAGTTGACTTTGACTTGACTGGAAATTGACGGTTGTCACATGACCCAACGCTATGAATGCATTGAAAACTATTGATAACAATTGTCACTCGTAGGCGTGTGTGCTTGACTGTAGCTAGCAGCCTGAGTGTGGGATTGTCAATCCTAATATTGATCTATACACACATTGTTTCGATCCCCTGCTGGAGATTGTGGTTATAATATCAGGACTTAACTGTATTTTTAAAATGAAGTAAACAACCTGTATCCAAGGTCTCATAAAAAATATATAAACGGTACATGTATTTTAGTTGTGAAAACCCAATCATTCTGGATTGAATGATTGATAGTATGTTCGTTACTAGTATTCTTAACTTGTTATGGAAAATATATGCTCAGGAGTAGTTTTGAATTAAACTTGTGCTATTGAATAACTATGTAATTTAATATACTTGAATCGTGTAATAATGTTCTAAGAATCATAAATTATACTTATTATAATTTATATGTACGTCTTGAATTATTACTGAGTATGAATCTCAACCCATTGCTCAACTTGTACAAAGGGTTAAGTGATTGATGAAAATATATGTTTCTAAATGAAGCTTTGTAAAACATTTGATGATTTTAGTAATAAATATTAATGACTTGATGTCAATTTATAAAACGGTTTCAAAACAGTTTGTTTGATAAGACAGTTTTAAAGTATATGAAATTCTATTGTTTGAAACACGGTTATAAATCACATGTGATTGATTATATAACTATGTGTTTTCTACTTGTATCCCCCCCTCCTAAAAGCATTTAAAGTCATTTAAAAGGATAGATTAAGGGGTATAAACTCACATGAAGTGAGTGATGCCAATGTAAGATCGGGGTAGGATGCTAAGAGTCAAATGAAGACTTGAGCACACATGGATCCTATTTCGCATATAATGACACATATATGTATCTAATTAGTGATTTAACAAATAATTAAGCAAGTATAGACACCCTAAAACGTGGAGTCCTTACTTTAGAGTTTACGTCCCAAGGACCAACTCCCATGGAGTTTACGGCCCTAGTGGGTTTATGTCACACCCCAAAACCGAAACGACGGAAACGTTCGGGGGTGGAGGACGTCATGTTTAGTATCACAAGACATGTATCATAGTAAGCAAGTAATGAACAACAATTTCATTAGAAAGAAAGTGTTTACAAAGTATGTGTTGACAAAACATCGAGTACATAAGGAAATAACAAAACAAGACATGAAGCTAAACTGGTCCGTCTTCTGAATTCCCAGAGCGAGTACCTGTCTACTAGTTTCCTAAGAATACAAGTAATTTGAAAGAGTTTATTAGCAATTAAGCTGATGAGTTCATAAGATTTTAGTGATTTAAGAAGTTGTAGAAAGTTGTTGAAAAATGTAGTTAAAATGTAGTAAGTTATACGTTCTGTTTTTAGAAAAAGTTCGCCTGTTCCTCTAGAAAATCCTATATTTACTAATTTGATGTAAGATACATAAAAGCGATTATACAATCCTATCTATGAGTACTAAATGGATACAAGTTATATAAAACTCAGAGTAAACAAATAATTGATTGTGCGCATCTGCCCTAAGTCCACAACCAAACAAGGAACAGGAGGTAAGGTGGATAGCACACATTCCATTGTTTGTTAGGTTCTCGTTGTATATAACCCTGGTGTATTCACTTGTTACTCATGGAGTTAATTGTAATAGTTCCTTTATATTTAATGAAAAGATCTTTTAAGAAAACCCTTATTTCTTATAATAAAATAGTGACTACTCTATAATACCTTAGTTTATACATCATGGTTATATACCATTAATACCCAACAGGTAGTTGGACGTGTGCTTTCCGCCTTATTTCTTATTCCTTGTTTGGTGGTGGGCTTAGGTCAGATCCATCCAATCAACTATCTATTCGATATTAGATTATATATAGCCAATATAAAGTAGGTGATTATAGAAGTAGTCACTGTGGTCACTATTTTATTATAAGAAATAAGGGTTTTCTTAAAGGATCTTTTCATTAAATATAAAGGAACTATTACAATCAAATCCATGAGTAAAAAGTGAATACACCAGGGTTATATATTGTTGGAATAGTGTCTAAGGCTGCAACTATATTAGGCAAGTATTTGACCCGGTTGTGCATATTCCTTTTGGGTTGCCTTCACCATAGCAACTTGATAGGATGATTTATTAAAAGAGAATAAATATTATTAATATATTATGAGAATAATATAAAGAATAATAATATTGTTATTTGATTAATATAAGTCATAAATTAATTAGAATTAATTTGGTGACTTAAAGAGATTAATTAAATAAGAGGGTATAAATTGTCAATTGTTTGATAGTTAAACTTTAGACTGTAAATCCATATTGGATAGGGGTGGACGGATTCTAGAAGCTAGAGATAGCTTAAAATCGTCCAAGTCTATCTAAGGAATGGATTTGGATTGCTTTAAGAGAAGATTATCCAATTAGGGTTTAAGATGTAACCCTTAAGGAGTCTACAAGTATAAATAGACCCTGTGGCAAAGGGAAATCGACACTTGAACTAAAGTAGAGAACCCCTTGACAAATTCCTCCCCTCTCCTCTCTCTCAAATCATCCTCATTGTTATTTGGTGTTTGTAAGCCATTAGAGGAGTGACAATTGTGACTCTAGAGCTCCAAGACAACAAGATCAAACAAGAGATTCAAAGGTATGATTCTACATTTGATTTAGTATTGTTCTTATACCTAATTAGTCATTCGAAGTATTGGATTCAAATCATGTTTAATTAGAAAGCCTAGATCCAAGCATTAGGGTTTTGCATGCGCACATAGGAAAGTTCTTATGGCTAAAACTCATCAGTGGTATCAGAGCCTAGTTTGGTTTTCATTAAATTGTTGCTTATTTGTTTGAAACTTAACTGGAAAATTCGATTGTTGTGTTTCTGAGTCATGGACTCGGCGAGTTCCATAATGGACTCGGCGAGTTGGCCTGACTCGGCTAGTCACATGGTGCACTCGGCGAGTCCAAGCGTCAGGAATGGCCAGATTCGGGATTTCTTCATGATTATCTTAAGGAAACTTACCTTAATCATATTAGATCAACCTTAATCCGATTTTTTGATATATATGACTATAATCTTGATCTAATTAAAGATATTTATCAACTAATAAAATATTTAATTTCCTTATATGATAATTGATTAATTATTTTGATTAATTTGGTAATTATCTTACAAGAAATCTTGAATAAATCAAATAAAGATAATTAGGAAATTAATTGTTAATTAAAATTATTTGTTATTTGATCCTCCATGTTTTAAATGTTTAAAACTTGTCCTCAAGTTTTGAAATTTTTATTTTGTGATTAAAAGTTTTAATTTAGACAATTTAAATTTCAAACCCTAGATTTTAAAATGTTTAAAATACAACCCTATACTAATATAATATTACAAGAATAATATATATGTATATATATCTAACTAAAATGCTAGTCTTACCGTTAGTAGGCCTCATTCACGAAGCCGATCTATAAGGTGGGTATAAAGTTGCGGCCTATAAAATGGCGCTTAATGGGTGTACACTCAAACCCACCGCTTGCTTGATCGGTGGAGGGTTGTTAGCCGAACGGGTAGGATAGGGCAACCTCATCCTCTCATTAAAAGTATAATAAGTAATATAAAGTAACGACACATTTTTTAAAAAAATTTCCCAATCTTAGTTACTTTAGGAAAAGTGAATTGATGCAATCCCATGAAATTACACTTTGCACCCTTGCTAAGAAGTTAGTGGAGCGTGTTTGGTTTACCGGCACACTAATTGGTTCTAAGCAAAGGTGGCAAAGGGTGATTTATTGTTTATCATAGTTCGATGGAGCGTGTGTGGTTTACCGGCACATCGAATAGGTGATCGTTGCAATGAAGGCACCATGTGAAATTGCATGGTAATTTACACCCGCTTTGTGATCCTCGGTATCCCAGTCACAAACAAGAGGGGCATATCGAGATTTAAACATGCCATTGAATAGTTTCAATGAATCTCATCCGAACCTAGGAATTCTCAATACATTTAGGATTTAAAGTTAGGTTTTTATGGTGGAGAATTAGTGAATCGTCATTCACTTACCTTCAATTTATTTGCATGTTAGATTACGGCATCCCTTTTCTAATATGTAAATGTTGTTGTTGGATCCTAGCCCTAATTTTTCTTATTGGGTGATAATTAGGGATTCATATTCTAATCTATCTTTGTCCTTTCTAATTGTAGCTGTCGAACGCAAACAACGCTGCTGCTAGTTCTTTCACATTGATGAGCCTTTGCCAAAAGGTCACCTTCGATGGAACGAACTTTAGCGAATGGATAAGATACATTCGCACCATTGCTCGCTATGAGGATAAGGAGTATGTCCTCGATGACAAGCTCGAGAAGATCAACCCTGAAATCGCTACTCTGGCTGAAATTACCGCTTTTGAAACTCATGAGCGCGATGCAACGAAGGTACATTGCATCATGATAGCCACAATGAACTCCGAATTCCAAAAGTCCTATGAGGACATGTACCCGTACGAGATGCATCAAGACTTATTGGAGAGATACCACCAAAACGCGAGACAAGAGCGTTATGAGATTTTCACTAACATGATTTCCGCTAAGATGGGTCATGGAGAGTCTCTTACCGTGCACCTGCAAAAGATGCAAAGGTATGTCGACCACCTTCGCAAGTTAAATGTTGACTTTGGGGAAGACTTGGCGATCGACATGGTGCTTCACTCTTCGCCTCCGATGTACAATCAATTTAGGATGACCTACCACATGAACAAAGAGGAGGTCACCCTAAGCAAACTCCAAGGTCTCTTAAGGGTCGCTGAGAGCAACTTCAAAGACAAGTATGTTGCACCAACTCCCAATCCACCCGCTGCTCCTGTCTTGGCTATTGGTCCAGGAAAGGGAAAGAATAGGAAGGCTTCATCTAAGAACTATCGCAAGGTTAAAGCCTGAGATGGTGCCTCTTCTAGTGGGACCAAAGTTGATCCCGATAAGCCCTGCCCTAACCCTAAGGAGGCAGAGTGCCACCACTGCCACAAGATAGGACATAGGAAGAGAAGCTGCCTAGAGTACCTGCAAGTCATCAAGGAAGGAAAGATCAAGCCATCTTTCGCAGGTATATATACAATTAAATCTAACAATTCTAATCATGCTATTTCTTGGGTTCTTGATACCGGTTGTGGTTACCACATTTGTTCTAATGTGCATGGACTAAGAATAAGTAGGGATGTGGAGCAAGGAAGGATCAATCTAATCATGGGGAACAGAAGATCGTCGCCTGTGACCAAGATTGGAGTGTATTCTTTAGTGCTTAGGAATAATTTATGTTTAGATTTGAACAATTGTTGCTATTCGCCAGAAATGGCTAGAAACATCATTTCATTTCATGGTTTGTTTAGACAAGGTTTTAGATTTTCTTTTAATAATGAGAATGGTTCTATTTTGGCTTATCTAAATGGTGTCTTTTACTTTGAAGCTATACCATGTAATGGAATTTATGAAACTGTTATGATTGTTGATAACTTAGGAAATGATGTTTTGAACATAGATTCTTCCACTAGTATGGATAAAGCATCCTTGTGGCATTGTCGTCGTAGACATGTTAACAAGAAACACATAGCCCAACTCCAAAAGGATGGAGTGTTGGAGTCATTCGACCTTAGGGAAGATGAAACGTGCGAGTCTTGTTTGCTTGGAAAGATGACTAAATCACCCTTCACAAGCACGTGTGAAAGGGGTGAGGGTCTATTGGACCTAATACATACCGATGTATGTGGACCATTTAGATCAACCACGAAGGATGGGAACCGCTTCTACGTGACTTTTACCGATGATTATAGTAGATATGGGTATATCTATTTAAGCAAGCAAAAGTCAGAAACCTTTGAAAAGTTCAAAGAATTCAAGAATGAAGTGGAGAATCAATTGGGCAGGAAAATCAAGATGCTTCGATCCGATCGAGGAGGAGAGTACCTAAGTCTTGAATTCCACGATTATCTCAAGGAGTGTGGAATAGTTTCACAATTGGCGCCTCCTAGGACACCGCAGTTGAATGGTGTGGCAGAAAGGCGTAATCGAACCTTATTGGATATGGTTCGCTCTATGATGAGTCGTGCTTCACTATCAATCTCTTTTTTGGGGGTATTCCTTAGAGACTGCCGCCCATATCTTTAACCGAGTCCCTACTAAGAAGGTTGCCAAAACACCTCATGAGATGTGGACAGGGAAAGCTCCCTCGTTGGCACATATCAAGGTTTGGGGTTGCGAGGCTTTCGTAAGACGAGATACTCACGACAAGCTCGAACCTTGAAGTGAGCGATGTATTTTCATCGGCTACCCGCAGAAATCCTTTGGGTATCCATTCTATAGACTGAAGGACAATGTTGTCTTTGTTGCGAGGAGAGGAGTTTTCCGAGAGCGAGAACTCATAGGCCAAGGAGACAATGGGAGGAAAATCGAGCTTGAAGAGATTCAAGAGTCGATAGATGAAGGAACCTCTACCGCTGGCACTCTACCCGAGAAGGAAACTCCGGTTGAACCGATTGACGAGTCCTTACCTCTTAGACGTTCCGATAGAGTTAGAGTTCTACCCCAGTTTTATGGCTTTCATATTACTACCGAAAGGGACACGTATATTAGTGATGGTACAATAATAAACCTTGATGAACCTAATAGCTATAAGGAAGCCATGGCAGGCCCGGAGTCTGCAAAATGGAAAGAGGCAACGGATAGTGAGATCCAATCCATGTATGATAACCAAGTTTGGAATTTGGTTTATAATGTGCCTGGATGTAAGACCGTTGGGTGCAAATGGATCTTCAAGAAGAAGACCGACGTGGATGGGAACGTACACACATATAAAGCGCGATTGGTCGCGAAGGGCTTTACTCAAACTTCCGGAGTTGACTATGATGAGACCTTCTCACTAGTTGCGAAGATAAAATCTATTAGAGTGATGCTAGCGATTGCCGCATTTCATGATTATGAGATTTGGCAAATGGATGTCAAGACCGCTTTCCTTAATGGAAAGTTGGCTGAGGATGTTTACATGGCTCAGCCAGAGGGGTTTGTGGATCCGAAGCATCCGAATAGAGTGTGTAAGCTTGAGAAGTCCATTTATTGACTTAAGCAAGCGTCTCGCAGATGGAATCTTTGCTTCGATGAGAAAGTCAAAGAGTTTGGATTTGTACGAAGCGAATATGAATCGTGTGTATATGTCAAAGCCAGTGGGAGTATAGTAAGCTTCCTTGTTCTATATGTCGATGACATATTCCTCATAGGAAACGACATCCCGACTCTGCAGGAAGTTAAGTCCTGGCTCGGAAGTGCTTCGCTATGAAGGACCTCGGAGAGGCTTCTTACATTTTGGGAATAAGGATAGTAAGAGAAAGAAGTAAGAGACTAATTGGACTTAGTCAGAACACTTACTTAGAGAAGGTACTAAAACATTTTAGTATGGAAAACTCAAAGAAGGGAGAATTACCAATACAAAGTAATGCCAAGTTGAGTAAGACTTAAAGTCCGAGTACCGAAGCTGAAATAGCAGAAATGAGCTGAGTACCATACGCTTCCGCAGTTGGCTCAATCATGTACGCTATGACTTGTACTCGCCCTGATGTAGCCTTCGCTTTGAGCATGGTTAGCAGATATCAAGGGAATCCTGGCAGAGCCCATTGGATTGCGGTGAAGAATATCCTTAAGTACCTTCGAAGGACGAAGGAATGGTTCTTATTCCTCGGAGGGAGTGATGACTTGAAGGTGCGAGGGTATAGTGATGCCAGCTTTCAGACCGACAGGGACAACTACCGTTCGCAGTCAGGCCGGGTCTTTACCCTAAATGGAGGAGCAGTGACTTGGAAAAGTTCCAAGCAAGAAATCGTAGCTGATTCAACGTGAGAATCAGAGTACATTGCAGCGAGCGAAGCGTCGAAGGAGGCAATATTGCTGAAGAACTTCATCGGTGATCTTGGAGTTGTACCTGCCATAAAGAAACCCATGGAGATTTTTTGTGATAATGAAGGAGCGGTTGCCTTGACCAAGGAACCGAGAGATCATGGTAGATCTAGACATATCGACAGAAAATATCACTTTATTAGACATCATGTAGAAGAAGGACAACTCGTAGTGAAGAGGATATCATCAGAAGATAACCCAGCAGATCCGCTTACGAAGGGACTGAGTAGGGTTAAGCACTTGCAACATGCTAGGAGTATTGGGCTGAAGGATGATATTAGCATAGATTAGATAGTATAAGAAACGTGTAATAGATAAATGTAATTAACATTTGATGATTAAATAAAGGAGTTTATTTTATGAGTAATGTTACTGTCTTATGTTAATTGTTTAATTATTGTTTCATTTTGCATGTTTTGACTTCCAGATAATTGAGTTTATTAAGAATAATCGAATTATTCAAATTGTCCACAATTGTTCATATGTTCGAAGTAGATATGAATGAAGATTGTCGTGAATTGGTGCGTAGATTGTCTAAATGGTATTAGACATGGAAAAAGATTGCTGTGACGTTCATGAGTGCTAATGAACTGGTTTTGAGCATTGGAACAAACCCGCGCTTGCTGGAATCACCTTATGGAATATGATATAAAAGGGTGATCGCAGGACGATAATATCATATAGTCTTAAAACCTAGATATATGGTTTGTTATTTGTTAATTGATTGTACATTGATAATGCGAAAACGCATCAGTAACTCGATGTCATAAAACGCATTGTTGTGTATAGTTGATTAATGAATAAGTAAATGCATATAAGTCGAAGTTTATCTGTAACTTTTATCCCAAGCGGGTGAAAGCGATATCTCGGCCGCTCGATGATTTGATTTGACTTATGTGCTGGGCCCGGTCAGAACTGAATTGATGTGTTCGATTAAGTTGTATGTCAAATAAATCAGAGATCGAGAAACCTAAATGCTTGACTAATCATTCCATAGAATTGTCAACATGATATCTAACAGAGGACTATACGATCCCTTATCTAAAGGAAAAAATTGATTAGATCAGAGTTTGACAGTGTCTTTGAGAGCTACGATTGCAAATCAAATTGTACTTGTGCATATAGTTACTAGACTTATCTAAGTGGGAGACTGTTGGAATAGTGTCTAAGGCTGCAACTATATTAGGCAAGTATTTGACCGGGTTGTGCATATTCCTTTTGGGTTGCCTTCACCAAAGCAACTTGATAGGATGATTTATTAAGAGATAATAAATATTATTAATATATTATGAGAATAATATAAAGAATAATAATATTGTTATTTGATTAATATAAGTCATAAATTAACTAGAATTAATTTGGTGACTTAAAGAGATTAATTAAATAAGAGGGTATAAACTGTCAATTGTTTGATAGTTAAACTTTAGACTGTAAATCCATATTGGATAAGGGTGGACGGATTCTAGAAGCTAGAGATAGCTTAAAATCGTCCAAGTCTATCTAAGGAATGGATTTGGATTGCTTTAAGAGAAGATTATCCAATTAGGGTTTAAGCTGTAACCCTTAAGGAGTCTACAAGTATAAATAGACCCTATGGCAAAGGGAAATCGACACTTGATCTAAACTACAGAATCCCTGGTCAAATTCCTCCCCTCTCCTCTCTCTCAAATCATCCTCCTTGCTATTTGGTGTTTGTAAGCCATTAGTGGAGTGATAATTGTGACTCTAGAGCTCCAAGACAACAAGATCAACAAGAGATTCAAAGGTATGATTCTAGATCTGATTTAGTATTGTTCTTATACCTAGTTAGTCATTAGAAGTCTTGGATTCAAAGCATGTTTAATTAGAAAGCCTAGATCCAAGCATTAGGGTTTTGCATGCGCACATAGGCAAGTTCTTATGGCTAAAACCCATCATATATAACGAGGACCTAACAAACAATGGAATGTGTGCTATCCGCCTTACCTCCTGTTCCTTGTTTGGTTGTGGACTTAGGACAGATGCGCACAATCAATTGTTTGTTTACTCTGAATTTTATATAACTTGTATCCATTTAGTACTCATACAGAGGATTGTAGAATCGTTTTTATGTATCTTACATCAAATTAGGAAAAATAGGATTTTCGAGAGGAACAGACGAACTTTTCTAAAAACAGAACGTATAACTTACTACATTTCAACTATTTTTTTCAGCAACTTTCTACAACTTCTTACATCACTAAAATCTTATGAACTCACCAGCTTAATTGTTGATAAAATCTTTCAAATAACTTGTATTCTCAGGAAACTAGTAGACAGGTACTCGCTCTGGGAATTCAGAAGATGGAGCAGTTTAGCTTCAAGTCTTATTTTGTTATTTGCTTATGTACTCTATGTTTTGTGAACACATACTTTGTAAACACTTTCTTTCTAATGAAATGGTTGCTCATTACTTGCATACTATGATACATGTCTTGTGATACTAAACATGACGTACTCCACCCCCGAACGTTTCTGCCGTTCCGGTTTTGGGGTGTGACAGATTGGTATCGGAGCATTGTTTATAGTGAACTAAGTATATCAACCGATAAAAGATATACAACTATAAATACAATGGGGTTTAAGTTCTCTGGATAATGATATATTTTAAGAGTATAACGATAAGTTATAAAAATGTACCTACTTGCTAATACATGTATACATACTAGAACGAGTATCACGAGGAGAACAGAACTAAAGTATTTAAAGGTTAAATACTATCGTCAAACCTGAACAGTTATGTAATCATAGCTAGAATCAATATAGCCTAATCAACTATATTTATTTGAGATGTGACCGACATGTATTTGGAAGTGATTTGGTGTTGCAACGGTGTTAAAACTTACCTAACATCAGTCAAGAGAATTCTAGAATAAGTACATTACATTAAAGTACTATAGAAGTATTTTAGGCTCTATATAAATAACTTATGTGATAACTTTAAAAGACCCTTACGGATAGGTCTATAATTTTTCAATGTATACTCCCAAGGTTATATATAATTGGGGTTTTATAGACTTAGTATTTGTGATCTACGCTTCATCACCTATTCCTTGTTTGGTTGTGGTTTTGCAGTAGGATCACTTATTCGAAGGTCTATTTAATCTTGAATTATATACAACTTGTATACATTGTACAACTATATAAAGAATGTGTAAGGATCACCCCATAAAGTTACCTTAAATATCATAGATTCTCTAGTCACATCCATTCTCGCACGACAAACCCAAATAGATGTAACCACTTCCTCATAAGGGGTCAACCGAAGATTCAAGCAGGAACAAGGACAAGTTCATGAGAAGTATTCAAAGAAAGATCAACCGAAGTAACTACAACGTCATATGTGTCACACAAATAAATAATAATCTTTGTTAACTTAATGAGTTAGTGGAAACACTACTCACTCGAGGATAGCCATTTCTAATTCATAAATTTCATTTGGTATAGACTTTTTAGAATTGTTTCTAGAACCATGTGGAAGTCCGGAGCCGATACACCCAGAACTAAGATACTCTTGTCTTTTCAGCTTTCGACTTGTTTCTATTACTATAGACTTATTCCCATATCATCTTTGTACTCTTTTAGCAAAGATGACTCCTCGCAAATCAATCAGACGCACCACTCCGATAACTCCAACGTCTTCTTCATAAATCAATGCGGCAACCCTGAATGTTGCAGTAGCTGCGACTGTGGCAACAACCAGGGCTGAATATCATCCTACCAGTTCCGGCGGAGGTGGAACACCTGTTCAAGCTATTCAAAGTGAGGTCCCTGTACGCTCTAGAGAGTGCTCCTACAAGGACTTCATCAACTGCAAACCTCTTTCCTTTGACGGAAATGGTGGATTCATCGCTTTGATGCGATGGTTCGAGAAAACAGATTCGGTCTTCGAAATATGTTCGTGCCCAGAAGGGAGCAAAGTGAAGTTTGTTTCCTGCACCTTCTCCAACAGAGCCCTAACATGGTGGAATAGCCATGTTAAGTCACTGAACCTATCAGTGGCTAACTCAATAGGTTGGGAAAACCTAAAGGATTTAATGCTGGAAGAGTACTTCCCAAGAGGCGAAGTACAAACACTGGAACAAGAACTATGGGAACTTATGATGGTCGGATCAGACAGAGTGACCTACACTAACATGTTTTGCGACCTGGCAGCACTATGCCCTGAAATGGTTACCCCGAAGAGCAAGAATATAGAAAGATACATTTGGGGTCTAGCTGCCCCCATCCAAGGAGATGTATTATCTTCTAACCCAACCACATTTGGTAGCACCAAACGCTTGGCCCAACGACTCATTGACAATGGAGTCCTCCATGGTGTAGAAATCCTCATTCCTGAGCCATCAAAGGGAAAGGACTATAATAAGAAGTCGGGGAACAAGAGGAAGAAGAAACGAACAACACAAGCGAGTACGATGTACGCCGCTACAACGCCTGCTGCTCCAACACCTGCTAGTCGATATGTTGGAACCCTCCCAAAGTGTGGAAAGTGAAACTATCACCACACAAGAGTATACCGGGGAATGCAATGTCTGAATTGCCACAGGAAGGGACACACAATCCGTTTTGCAAGGCACCAGCTCAACCGATCTCCTAAATCCCCGGATTTGAAGAAAACCAAGCATGCTATGGCTGTGGTGAGACTGGACACAGCCAGAGGGACTGCCCGATAACTAAGAACTCAGGTGCGGACGGACGGATCATAATGATCACCGCGGGAGAATCAACCCCAGAGTCGTCAACGAGCAGCGGTACGTCTTTGATCTAGTAATTACATTAAAAATTAATTTATATTTATATAAGATTAAAACTTGGGGAAAATGCTTAAAAAGTAATTATAATAACTCACATATTGAAATGGATCATAGTATTCAATAGAACTAAAAGATCCGTTTAGAGAAGCTGTGATGGCTTAGCATATACATTAGAGTTGTGCATGACTAAGATGTTGCAGACTTAGAGTGAGTGATTCCGCGTTAATTCCTTTTCCTTGTTTGCTTGTGGATTTGAGGCAGATTTACTCAGTCGACCGTCCTATTCATCCTAATTATTCATAACTTGTATATGACAGGCGATCGTAGTGGTACCAAGGAGGATCACGATATTAAGTATCATCCCCAGTTATCAAAGCACTTTCATTGGTATTTATGCACACATAGTGGGACGATACATAGAAGTGTTAACATCAAAGGGAAAACAGAAAGCACTAGAACATTTACAAAGAGTACATTCTCAAACACATTAGGAGTACATTATCAAACACACTAGCGATACATCACCATATAACAGACGTTTCTTTCAATTAGCCAAAACTTTGTTCAGTAAAGAGTCCGTTACTATCATTCGTCATGAGTTGGCGCGGTCTTCACCATAATAAGTTCATATGTTTCTATCGTATCGATCATTAAATTCTCGAAACCTTTCAAATTTTATCTCTTGTATTCTAAACCCCGAAGTACTTGTGCGAATAGTACTTTGTCCTCCGAAGCTCTATCGTCAGATGCCCATAGACCGTCACGAAATACCACTCGTCCAGCAGACCAAGTTCGAGCACAGAGGCTAAGGAAAAACACAGCCCACATATCACTATTCCGTGTATACGTGAGGGTGGTATATGATTATGATTACGCAGATCTAGTATGTGTGTTTCTGCCCTATCTCCTGTTCCTTGTTTGGTTGTGGACCTGGGGCAGAGTCACACATCCGACCGTCCTAACGATCCTAATCATATACGACTTGTATACACGAGTTAATGATAGATGGACCGAGTATGAAATCCTATGATGAACACTAGGGCAAAAATTGCCAGGTCTATAAGTGGGTGTTCTGTCAATCAACGGAGCACGACCCCAGTAGCACTATAAGAAAGCTAATTTTGGGACGAAATACCCTCTAGCGGGGGGATGATGTGGCGACCCGAATTTTTTTTGCTTTGAAGACACAGTCAATCAACTCAACTAAGTGTCAAACTCATTAGTACTGAGTTCTAGCCGGTTAAAGGTCATTCTAAGGAGTTGAGCCTAATACACTAAAGGAATAAGTGATAAGAAGTACCTACTAGAACCACAGTGTAACAAATCAAGCCATAACCTCATCAAAATGAGTTCACCTCCAAAAGACCATGAGTTTATGGCCGTAAACTCATGTTGTCGTAAACTCAAGAGTATATAGATGATACTTGGCCATTTTTCCCATTCTTTCCTTTCCTTGGCCGATTTTCTTCATTCTCTCTCAACTATCATCCAGCTTTCACCTTAGATATTCAAAAGAGTAAGTGTTCTATCCCTTAACTAGTTGATACATCTTATTAACTAGCTACATACATTGATTTCATCCATGGAAATCATGTCTGTTTAGATCTTCAAGTTACACCAACAACACACATTAATGTTCTTGGCCAATATCAACCATTCCAAGCTTCTAGATCGTAAGTACTCTTACCTATACTTCATATCTAGTTAGTATCCATTCTTAGAGACAAGAAATCATCAAGAACACAAGCACAAGAGGAGTTTACGGCCAAGCCATCTCCCAAGGTCGTAAACCCCTGTAAGGTTATCATTTTGGCCATTAACCCTCCTAGATGCAAAGCTAGTGACCCAGGACCCTTCATGGATGAGATTAGGACCTTCAACTACTCTCGTAAACATCAGTGGCCATGAGTTTATGGCTGTAAACTCCTTAGGGCCGTAACCTCATCAAAGGCCTCAAAGAAGGTGGTCTTTCTCATCCTAGTGTAGAGCAAAAGTCCCTAAAGCTTACCTAGCCTTCACACTTGCAATTATACATGAGTGACCATGATTTTACGGCCATAAAGTCCCTTGGGCCATAAACCCATGGTAGTAAACACATGTGAGTGCCATTCTACCTTCCTTTGTTGAATCACATGTGATTCCAACACTTGGTCAAGGTGTTTCGTAGCCCCGAAATGTATTTCCTTTCATATAGTTGTTTATAAACACTATATTCATGTCAATATGTGTCCTTATATGTCATTTAGGACTTATTGTGTCTCGGGACTTCATTCGTGGAACTTCTCATCCTTGCACGCATACCCGTTTGAATCACCCACATTAGATGAGTTCATACCCCGTAATCAATCTTTTAACTATTTTAAACACTTTTAAAGGGGGGAATACAAGTTGAACACAATGATAATTGTGTAATTGTTTGTTATAAACATCTTTTAAAATGTTACTTATGTCTTCTATAAGTGATCAAAACATTTCAAAAGCTATTTTACAGTTATGTTGCTTTATAATTTAACAAAACTCCGTTTTTAAAGTACAAGCATAACTTAGTAGTAAAATGAGTCTTTTCAATAACAGTTCAAGTAGAATACTAGTAAACTATAATAGGTATAAATAGACGTTCAATTCATACTAGTTACAATACACAATAACAGAAAGAAAGTACTAAGATGCTATAACAACAGAAAGTACTAAGATACTATAACAAAATGAACATACAAAGTTGCTATAGCGTGGAAAACATACAGGATCTAACTATACCAATGAATCACTAACGCATTGTTCTAAATAAATGGTGATAGTTATATTCGGTATACATGATCATATAATTTAATGTGGATGTTCACGGCTTGCAATTGATTGCAGAGGTCGCGTTTGGATCACAAAATCTTTTGATAGGGAGAGCGTTTGGTATGGGATCTAGCCATCACATTATACCTTAATAATCAATGTAAGGCAATTAGTATAATAGTAGTTACTATATACAATACTATAATACTTACATTTTACAAAACGGCAAACAGAACAGTCGGGTCTAGTAAATTCAGTAGAAAGTGACCATAATGCTAACCTTATTATACTTTAATGTATATATAAAGGGATATATATAAATAGGATCTGACAGGTAATAAGATGTGTGCTTTCTGCTTCATTTCCTGTTCCTTGTTTGGTTGTGGGCTTAGAGCAGATTCACCCAAGCTATTATCTATTCGATTTTAGTTATATATATATACATACATATATATATATATATATATATATATATATATATATATATATATGTTCCGTATACATTAAGTTATCATAAGGGGTACCAGCTATGCGTCAAGTCATAGGACACTAATTCAATGCATAGTTTTCTAGTACAAAGCATACTTTTCACGTAGAACTTTTGGTACTCAAAGCTAGAAACTCACCAATAAAGGGTTTAATCCATTTTATTAAACCAGTGTAGACTTAAAGGAATTTAGGTGATTTAATCTACAATACCTTAGTTTATACATCATGGTTATATATTCATTAATACCCAATAGGTAGTTCGGGACAAAATTCCCTCTAACGGGTGGATGATGTGGCAACCCGAAATTTTTTTGCTTTGAAGATACAGTCATTCAACTCAACTAAGTGTCAAACTCATTAGTACCGAGTTCTAGCCGGTTAAAGGTCATTCTAAGGAGTTGAGCCTAATACACTTAAGGAATAAGTGTTAGGAAGTACTTACTAGAACCACAGTGTAACAAATCAAGCCATAACCTCATCAAAATGAGTTCACCTCCAAAAGACCATGAGTTTATGGCCGTAAACTCATGTTGTCGTAAACTCAAGAGTATATAGATGATACTTGGCCATTTTTCCCATTCTTTCCTTTCCTTGGCCGATTTTCTTCATTCTCTCTCAACTATCATCCAACTTTCACCTTAGATATTCAAAAGAGTAAGTGTTCTATCCCTTGACTAGTTGATACATCTTATTAACTAGCTACATAAATTGATTTCATCCATGGAAATCATGTTTGTTTAGATCTTCAGGTTACACCAAGAACACCAAGAACACACACTAGTGTTCTTGGCCAATATCAACCATTCCAAGCTTCTAGATCGTAAGTACTCTTCGCTATACTTCATATCTAGTTAGTATCCATTCTTAGAGACTTGAAAACATCAAGAACACAAGGACAAAATGAGTTTACGGCCAAGCCATCTCCCACGGCCGTAAACCCCTTTAAGGTTACCATTTTGGCCATTAACCCTCCTAGATGCAAAGCTAGTGACCCAGGACCCTTCATGGATGAGATTAGGACCCTAAACTACTCTCATAAACATAAGTGGCCATGAGTTTACGGCTGTAAAGTCCGTAGGGCCGTAAATTCATCAAAGGCCTCAAAGAAGATGGTCTTTCTCATCCTAGTGTAGAGCAAAAGTCCCTAAAGCTTTCCTAGCCTCCAAACATGCAATTATACATGAGTGACCATGAGTTTATGGCCGTAAACTCCCTTGGGCCATAAAATCATGGTAGTAAACTCATGTGAGTGCCATTCTACCTTCCTTTTTTGAATCACATGTGATTCCAACACTTGGTCAAGGTGTTTCCTAGCCTCGGAAGGTGTTTCCTTTCATATAGTTGTTTATAAACACTATATTTATGTCAATATCTGTCCTTATATGTCATTTAGGACTTATTGTGTCTCAGGACTTCATTCGTGGAACTTCTCATCCTTACACGCATAGCCGTTTGAATCACCCACATTAGATGAATTCATAACCCATAATGAATCTTTTAACCGTTTTAAATACTTTTAAGGGAGGGAATACAAGTTGAACACAATGATAATTGTGTAATTGTTTGTTATAAACATCTTTCAAAATGTTACTTATGTCTTCTATAAGTGGTCAAAACATCTCAAAAGCTATTTTAAAGTTATGTTGCTTTATAATTTAACAAAACTCTGTTTTTAAAGTACAAGCATAACTTAGTACTAAAATGAGTCTTTTCAATAACAGTTCAAGTAGAATACTAGTAAACTATAATAGGTATAGTTTAGAGGTTTAGTTCATACTAGATACAATACACAATATCAGAAAGAAGGTACTAAGATACTATAACAAGAGAAAGTACTAAGATACTATAACAGAATGAACATACAAAGTTGATATAGCATGGAAAACATACAGGATCTAACTATACCAATGAATCACTAACGCATTGTTCTAAACAAAAGGTGATAGTTATATTCGGTATACATGATCATATAATTTAATGTGGATGTTCACGGCTTGCAATTGATTGCAGAGGTCGCGTTTGGAACCCAAAATCTTTTGATTGGGAGAGCATTTAGTATGGGATCTATCCATCACATTATACCTTAATAATCAATTTAAGGCAATTAGTATAATAGTAGTTACTATATACAATACTACAGTACTTGCATTTTACAAACGGCAAACAGAACAGTCGGGTCTAGTACATTTAGTAGAAAGAGACCATAATGCTAACCTTATCATTCTATAATGTATACATCAAGGGATATATATAAATAGGATCCGACATGAAATAGGATGTGTGCTTTCCGCTTCATTTCATGTTCCTTGTTTGGCTGTGGGCTTAGAGCAGATTCACCCAACCTATTATCTATTCGATTTTAGTTATATATATGTTCCGTATACATTAAGTCATCATAAGGGGTACCAGGTATGCGTCAAGTCATAGGACACTAATTCAATGCATAGTTTTCTAGTACATAGCATACTTTTCAAGTAGAACTATTGGTACTCAAAGCTAGAACTCACCAGTAAAGGGTTTAATCCATTTTATTAAACCAGTGTAGACTTAAAGGACTTTAGGTGATTGAATCTACAATACTTAGTTTGTACATCATGGTTATATATTCATTAATACCCAATAGGTAGTTCGGGACGAAATTCCCTCTAATAGGGGGATGATGTGGCAACCCGAAATTTCTTTGCTTTAAAGACACAGTCATTCAACTCAACTAAGTGTCAAACTTATTAGTACTGAGTTCTAGCCGGTTAAAGGTCATTCTAAGGAGTTGAGCCTAATACACTTAAGGAACAAGTGTTAGGAAGTACCTGCTAGAACCACGGTGTAGCAAATCAATCCATAACCTCATCAAAATGAGTTCACGTCCAAAAGACCATGAGTTTATGGCCGTAAACTCATGTGGCCGTGAACTCAAGAGTATATAGATGATACTTGGCCATTTTTCCCATTTTTTCCTTTCCTTAGCCGATTTTCTTCATTTTCTCTCAACTATCATCCGACTTTCACCTTAGATATTCAAAAGAGTAAGTGTTCTATCCCTTGATTAGTTGATACATCTTATTAACTAGCTACATACATTGATTTCATCCATGGAAATCATGTTTGTTTAGATCTTCAAGTTACACCAAGAACACCAAGAACACACACTAGTGTTCTTGGCCAATATCAACCATTCCAAGCTTCTAGATCGTAAGTACTCTTCGCTATACTTCATATCTAGTTAGTATCCATGCTTAGAGACTTGAAAACATCAAGAACACAAGGACAAAAGGAGTTTACGGCCAAGCCATCTCCCAATGCCGTAAACCCCTTTAAGGTTACCATTTTGGCCATTAACCCTCCTAGATACAAAGCTAGTGACCCAGGACCCTTCATTGATGAGATTAGGACCTTAAACTACTCTCATAAACATAAGTGGCCATGAGTTTATGGCTGTAAACTCCTTAGGGCCGTAAACTCAGCAAAGGGCTCAAATAAGGTGGTCTTTCTCATCCTAGTGTAGAGCAAAAGTCCCTAAAGATTCACTAGCCTTCAAAGTTGCAATTATACATGAGTGACCATGAGTTTACGGCCATAAACACCCTTGAGCCGTAAACCCAATGTAGTTGTCACACCCCGAACTGGTATATAATAACAAAACGAACTGGTCTTCTGTGCACTCCAACCTGGAACAAAATGATCTTTGGTTACCTATTCTAACATTGACCTGAGAACACAAGCGGTTTGAAAATCAGCATAACGCTGGTGAGTTCATAGGTAGTTTTTGTTTTGTGAAAATGTTCATGTTTCCTTTCTGTTTCTGAAAATGTAACACACGCCAAGAAAATCTCACATTTTCTTAAAAACCTGGTTGTTGTTTCACAATATGTAAAGTATAGTAAGTTTGTACACTGAAAACACGTTTACCCATGTGAAAAATATACAGTTTGGTTATCCGGTTTGTTATACTATTCTGTTTAAGTACCAATGTATCCCCAGGAAAGTCCCATACTTTCCTGATTGTATGTTACCAATTGTAAAAGATGTAAGGTTATCCAGTTTGTTACACTTTTCTAGTTATGTATATGTTCCCCAGGAAAGCCCCATGCTTTCCTGAATGTTGGTTTACAATATGAAAGATGTATTCTGTTAGACCTGGTTATGTACAAGGTTTCCCAGGAAGATCCCATACCTTCCTGAATGTTGGTTATCAATGTAAAAGTTGTTTTCTTTATACATGGTTAAGTTCAATGTTTTTCCCAGAGGAAAGTCCCATACTTTCCTGAATGTTGGTTTCCAATGTGAAAAATGTATACCAAAACCTGGTTATCTTGTGAGGTGTATAAAGTTGTTCATATTTACTATAAGTAAATCTCTGTTATCCTAATTGCGAGTTCCATAACCATACGATAGACTAATTGTGGCAATAAGTAGTCCACATCACCTTATGACTTTCGTCACCCTTGAACCATTTCGGTTCGGCTGTAGCTAGCAACCAGGTGTGGGGTAGTCAGCCCCGTATAGATCTATACACTCAAGTCACCCTCTCTAATCCCAGAGATTCTGGTTACGGGTGCAGTCCTCCACTCGCGTATCTCTGTGGAGTGTTCGACGAGGAGGTGTCTCCAATCATGCAGGACTAACAAATGTACTAGTAATGATATGAGAATCATCCACTCGCGTATCTATGTGGAGTGTTACCAAGGACAAAACAGTGTATAATTTTTATGTTCATATGTTCTAATGTCATGCTTTTAACTGATAAAGTGTGGAAAACCATTTGTGAAACATATAAAACATAACAGTTTATAAACCCATTTCACAAATAAATGTTTACGTGGTCTGCATGTTCAAATGGTTATCAGTTGTATCAATCAGTGTTAAAAGCATAATAATATGAAACACACACATGAAAACAAGTTTTGCATACAAGAAATCCCTTGTACTTTGCTTGTGTTCCCCCCTGAAAACAGTGAAAACAGTGAAAAAGCGTAGGGGTATGAACTCACCAGACGTGGAAATGCGACGGTTTCGGACACTAAACGTTGGTTCGGGGCTTGATTACTCGCGATGTTCCTATGTAAAATGAAATAATGTAAAAATATATCTAATTAGATTTACAATCACTAATTAGATGGAACATTACACTCCAATGGGGTTAAACATCTCAAAACGAGTGTTTGGAGTGACCCGGGTGACGTCTATGGACTTGTAATGGTACTAGGGACTCGGGATTTGAGTTTACTCCCCGAGAGTAAAAATTTAAGGGAGTTTACAGCCACATAACACATATATACATGAGTTCACGGCCGTGAACTCATGTTGGTGTGATTTTGAGTGTTTAATGGCTCGTTTGGACTTGGGGATTGTTGGAATGATTTACTAAAATGCCTTGGAATAAACTAAATGAATTTATACCATTTAAAAGGGAGTTCATGGCTGTAAGCTTGGAGTTTACGGCCTTAAATTCTCCTATGGTCAAGAATAATTGTTTTGAGGCACTTAAAGCAATCACATGTGGTTCTAGTAATTTTTCCAAGCCTTGGGATGGTTTAAGGGCATCATTTGGAACACTTTTATGAGTTTACGGCCTAAGAATGAGCCTTGGCCATAAACTCCTAATCATCCCTCAAAATTCAAGTTTTAAACGTTTCAAGTCCTGATTTGTAAGTCTCAAAGTCGTATCTAAGTCCCAACAATGATTTGGAAGGGTTAAATGGCTCTAAAACCCCATTTTTAGGTGTTTACGGCCCAAGCATGTGCCTTGGCCATAAACACTTGTTGCAGGTCCTAAATCTTTGTTTAAACATCAATTTGAAGGCTAAAGAGGTTAGATAACAAGTTAAGGATGTTACCTCTTTGATTTGGAGCCTTAAATCTTTGTTTTTGGACCTTTGATTTGGATGAGGAGAGAGGTTAGAGAGAGAGTAGTGAGAGAGAGCCAAAAGCTTCAAATGGAAGCTTTGAACACTTTAAATAGTGTTCGGGAATTGAACACGGCGGAATTCTACCCGATACCGGCGTTAGACGGGGCTTTCGGTCGCACTCGACCAAGTTGTCGTAACCCGATGTGGTTGATTCTAGAAATGTTCCGATCACTAATTTGGCGTGTTAGAATGATTTCTATATGCATTAAGACACCCATTTAGTCATTTTAGATTAATATAAATTAATGACTTAATTAACGATGGAATTGGAATCGGGTTTGGAAACGACGATTGGTTGATCGAAATGGATTACGAAAAGGGTTACAAGTAATGATACGAAATTTCGGGTTGTTACATTATCCCCCCGTTAGAGGGAATTTCATCCCGAAATTCAATGTTAAGATACAAGACAATATACGAATCATGGATCTGGAAAGAGTTGCGGATACTTTTGTTTCATTGAGTCTTCTTGCTCCCAAGTGAACTCCGGTCCCCGCTTGGCATTCCAGCGAACCTTCACTAACGGGATGCGACTTTGCTTTGTACGTTTGACTTCTCGATCCATGATTCCAATTGGTTCCTCCACAAAGTTGAGGTTTTCATTGATCTCGATCTCGTCTAAAGGAATCACTAGGGTTTCATCGGATAGGCACTTCTTGAGATTGGAAACATGGAAGACGGGATGAATGTTACTGAGCTCGTGAGGTAAACGAAGTTTATAAGCTACCGGACCGACCCTGGCGAGGATCTCAAAGGGTCCAATGTACCTCGGATTAAGTTTCCCACGCTTACCAAAGCGTATAGTGCCTTTCCAGGGCGAGACCTTCAACAGGACACGGTCTCCAACCTGGAATTCCAGTGGTTTCCGATGGTTATCAGCGTAACTCTTTTGGCGATCACGTGAAGCTTTCAGTCGTTCTCGGATATGGATAATCTTCTCGGTGGTTTCACGGATGATTTCAGGACTAGTGAGAACACTGTCTGGGACTCGACTCTTGGCTAACTGTGTATCCCCTACCTCGGCCCAGCACAGAGGGGATCTGCACTTGCGATCATATAGGGCTTCAAACGGGGCAGCCCTAATGCTGGTGTGGTAACTGTTGTTGTACGAGCACTCGATCAAAGGTAGATGTATGTCCCACGAATTTCCAAAGTCAATGACACATGCCCTAAGCATGTCCTCTAGGGTTTGGATTGTTCTCTCACTTTGTCCATCGTTCTGAGGATGATACGTCGTGCTCATGTCTAGTTTGGTTCCAAGAGCTTTCTGGAGAGACTGCCAAAATCGGGAGGTAAACCTGTTATCTCGATCAGAGATAATGGACGCAAGTACACCGTGCAGTCGTACTACTTCTTGGATGTAAATCCGTGTGAGTCTTTCCATGTTGTATGATTCTTTGATCGGAATGAAATGAGCGGACTTTGTTAGCCGGTCGACAATTACCCAAATGGTATCGTACCCACTCGGACACCTGGGTAGTTTGGTGATGAAATCCATGGTAATCATCTCCCTTTTGCATTCGGGTATCTCGGGTTGCTGGAGCAGACCCGAGGGTTTCTGGTGCTCAACTTTAACCTTGGCACAAGTCAGACACTTGTCCATGAACATAGCTATCTCAGCTTTCATGTTTGGCCACCAGTATTGTTTCTTGAGATCCAAGTACATCTTCTCAGAGCCCGGGTGAATCGAGTATTTGGTTTTGTGTGCTTCCTCCATGACCATCTCCTTGTATCCTCCGGACTTTGGAATCCAGATTCGATCCATGAGACAGTAGACTCCGTCACCTCTAATCTCAAGTTTCTTTTCCATTCCTCTTAAGGTTTCGATCAATACATTCTCGGGTTTGAGGGCTTCTAACTGGGCTTCTCGGATTTGCATGGGTAAGTTGGAATAGATAGTCATCGTCTGGTTCTTCACTTTGCGGCCTGAACTTTCCTTTCGGCTAAGGGCATCTGCTACCACATTGGCCTTGCCGGGATGGTAACAGATTTCACACTCATAATCACTGAGTAGTTCTACCCATCGCCGTTGTCTCATGTTCAAGTCTTTCTGATCAAAGATATGTTGCAGGCTCTTGTAGTCAGAGAAGATCGTGCACTTGGTTCCGTAGAGGTAATGTCTCCAAATTTTCAATGCAAAGACTACGGCTCCTAGTTCCAAGTCGTTTGTGGTATAGTTGACCTCGTGTGCTTTTAGCTGTCTAGAGGCATAAGCAATCACCTTTCCTCTTTGCATAAGCACACAGCCTATGCCTTGATTAGACGCATCGCAGTAGACAACGAAGTCCTCCGTCCTTTCGGGTAGGGACAGAACAGGCGCGCTGCACAAAGCTTTCTTCAACGTCTGGTATGCGGTTTTTTGTTTATCACTCCAACAAAAGGGTACACCTTTCTGTGTTAGAGTGGTTAAGGGTTTGGCGATTTTGGAAAAGTTCTGAATGAATCTCCGATAACAGCCGGCGAGACCCAAGAATTGTCGGATTTCTGTGGGTGTCTTCAGTGTCGACCAATTATCTATCGCTTTAATCTTGGAAGGATCTACACGAATACCCTCCTTGCTTACCACGTGACCGAGGAAAGTTACCTTCCGAATCCAGAACTCACACTTGGAAAACTTCGCGTACAACTTCTCGGATCGAAAGGTTTCCAACACTAGCCTCAAGTGTTGTTTGTGGTCTTCTTCACTTCTGGAGTATACAAGTATGTCATCAATGAACACAATGACAAACTTGTCCAAATAAGGACGACACACCCGGTTCATCAAGTCCATGAACACCGTCGGCGCGTTGGTTAGACCGAAGGGCATCACTACGAACTCGTAGTGTCCATATCGAGTCCTGAAAGCTGTTTTCGAAACATCAATCTCATGAACTCGTAGCTGATGGTACCCTGATCGAAGGTCTATCTTGGAGAAGTAACTGGCTCCCTGGAGTTGATCGAAGAGGTCATCTATTTGCGGAAGAGGATATCGGTTTTTGACAGTCAACTTGTTCAGCTCACGATAATCGATACACATCCGAAAGGATCCATCTTTCTTCTTGACAAACAATACCGGAGCTCCCCAGGGTGAGGAACTCGGTCTAATGAATCCTTTACTAAGAAACTCATTGATTTGATTGGATAACTCCTGCATTTCTGCTAGAGCTAAGCGATACGGAGACTTCGCTACGGGAGTAGCTCCAGGAATTAGGTCAATACGAAACTCGACCTGACGCTCGAGAGGGATTCCTAAAAGCTCTTCGGGAAACACATCAGGAAAGTTACAGACTTCGGGGATGCTCGTGAGGTCTTTAACTTCCTGTTTCTCGTTGATTACATGGGCCAAGAACGCAATGCACTCCTTTCGCAGGAGCTTTTGAGCTTTGATGTAGGAAATGATACGAAGATTGGAACTGAGTTTATCGCCATAAATAACGAGAGTTTGATTCGAAGGAAGGTTGAGACGGATGGTTTTTTCGAAACAAAGGATATTCGCATGATTGGGACTCAACCAATCCATTCCAATGATGACATCAAAGCTCTTTATGGAAACCGGCATGAGATCGATAGGAAATGAATGGTCATTCAGGGTAAGGGTACAACCTACGAACACCTCGCTGGCGCTTTCTTTCTCACCGTTAGCCATCTCGACGGTAAACGTTTCAGTTAAAGGCTGGGAATTATGTTTTAGGGTATGTTTGAATGCATGACTAATAAAGCTCCTTTCAGCACCCGAATCAAAAAGAATACTAGCATATGAGTTGTCGAGAAGGAACGTACCCGAGACAACAGTGGGATCGGCGACCGCTTCCTCCCGTCCCATGGTTAGAACTCTTCCTGTGTTATCTGTTGTAGACCTCTTGGGGCAGTTCCTTTTAAAGTGCCCAACTTCACCACAGTTGTAGCAGGCTTGACCCACGCCTGCTCCGAAAGATTGATTGGCCGATTGGGCCGGAGCTTTGCAGAATCGAACCGTGTGCCCCTTCTTACCACAATTGGTACACGACAGTTCTCGGCAGGGGCCAGGGTTGTGGTGATACTTGCACTTGTCACAAAGGGGGAGATTACCAGCATACTGGCTGGTAGGAGTTAGAGTTGTGGATCCCACAACAGAAGCAGCAGCAACGGGGGTAGTAGCAGCATGGACTGCTACTGTTTGCTGTTTTTTGAAGGATCCTTGAGAAGATTGACCCTTCTTCTTCTTCCAGAATTTTCTTTTCTCACCACTCCTTTTGGTCGACTCAGGAGCGGTAGTGGTTTCCTCGACATCGTCACTATGATCAATTAGGGTCTGGGCTAAGGTCTTAGCACTATCATATGTATCCGGAGGAGTAGCCAAGACATGACCCTTTGTCGGATGGGTTAACCCCCAAATGAACCTTTTGATCTTTTTACTTTCAGGAGTGACTAAACCAAGGCAGAGAAGTGCGAGATCATCGAATCGGGAAGTGTATGCAGCAATGTCGAAACCTTTCGTCTTCAGGTTCCAGAGCTTGTGCTCTGGCTTCTGCATTTCACCACGGGGACAATATTCGGCTATCATGAGTTCTTTCATGGCTTCCCAGCCCATGGCGTTGGCTACGGGTAGGGTCAGGGATTTGACTCAGCCGTCCACCAAGTCAAGGCTTTATCGAGGAAGGTACAGGCTACGAATTTAACCTTGTCGGACTCAGCACAGGCACAGATTTCTAAGATGGATTCGATTTTCTCGAACCATCGGGATAAGAAAATGACACCTCTAGTGCCATCGAAAGATGTTGGTTTCACATTCATAAAGTCCTTATAGGAACCCTCCTTTCGGTGTTCCTGGTTACTTCCTTGGTCTTGAGTTTGAGTACCACCTCCCGAACCACCGGAACCACCGGTGTTTAGTTGAGACATAGCAGCTGCCACCGCGGCGGTAACAGCTGCTTGGAATACCACAGGGTCAATTTCAGGAGGAGGTGGTGGCGGAGGGTTGTTGGAGTTGGATCTTCTTTTGGGAGGCATCTTGATATAATAAGATCAAGAAAGAGAGAGAGAGGATGATAAGTCCTCTTAATCGAATCGAGAGATATGACAGATATATATATTCCGAATAAGCGATAAGGCAGGAAAAATTTATCAAAGCAGGTAAACTATCGCTAATGGAATGATCAAGGATCTATACGTGAACGAGGATTTCTACAAAGAATTGATTCCAGAAATACTCCCATAGTATTTCATGATTCGCTAAGACACTGGTTCGATGTTTGTGGCATTAGGGTAAGTTTTACGCATGCCGCATACTACAGTCACTCCCAAGCACATGTTGGCCGTGTCTCGGATGAATATAGTTGGCCAGGCTATATTGATCCTAGACACGACTACATAACTACCCAGGTTTAACCACAGTATACAACACCCATTTACTTATGTTCTGTTCTACTTGTAGTTATAGATCTCGACGGTTCGGTATACTTGTATACTTTTGAAAATACTTATAGTTTGAAGATACTTTTAATTCAGAGCACTTAGGCCCTTTAGTGTTTATAGTTTTATACCATGTAAGGTTTGGTATACTTTATTCACTATAAACAAGGGCTCTGATACCAATCTGTGACATCCTGAAAACCGAAGGCGGAAACATTTTCGGGGTTGACTCCACTTTGAGTATCAAATCCAATGCACATAGTAAGTAAAGTAGAACAACCATTACATTACATATAGAAAAGTTTTACATTTGTTTCAAAAGTAAAGTTATACAGTTGTGATACATAGTATATAATAACAAAATGAAATGGTCTTCTGCGCACTCCAACCTGGAACAAAATGATCTTCGGGTACCTGTTCTAACATTGACCTGAGAACACAAGCGGTTTGAAAATCAGCATAACGCTGGTAAGTTCATAAGTAGTTTTTGTTTTTTGTAAATGTTCATGTTTCCTTTCTGTTTCTGAAAATGTAACACACGCCAAGAAAATCTCACATTTTCTTAAAAAGTTGGTTGTTGTTTCACAATATGTAAAGTATAGTAAGTTTGTACACTGAAAACACGTTTACCCATGTGAAAAATATACAGTTTGGTTATCCGGTTTGTTATACTGTTCTGTTTAAGTACCAATGTATCCCCAAGAAAGTCCCATACTTTCCTGATTGTATGTTACCAATTGTAAAAGATGTAAGGTTATCCAGTTTGTTACACTTTTCTAGTTATGTATATGTTCCCCAGGAAAGCCCCATGCTTTCCTGAATGTTGGTTTACAATATGAAAGATGTATTCTGTTAGACCTGGTTATGTACAAGGTTTCCCAGGAAGATCCCATACCTTCCTGAATGTTGGTTATCAATGTAAAAGATGTTTTCTGTATACGTGGTTATGTTCAATGTTTTTCCCAGAGGAAAGTCCCATACTTTCCTGAATGTTGGTTTCCAATGTGAAAAATGTATACCAAAACCTGGTTATCTTGTGAGGTGTATAAAGTTGTTCATATTTACTATAAGTAAATCTCTGTTATCCTAATTGCGAGTTCCATAACCATACGATAGACTAATTGTGGCAATAAGTAGTCCACATCACCTTATGACTTTCGTCACCCTTGAACCATTTCGGTTCGGCTGTAGCTAGCAACCAGGTGTGGGGTAGTCAGCCCCGTATAGATCTATACACTCAAGTCACCCTCTCTAATCCCAGAGATTCTGGTTATGGGTGCAGTCCTCCACTCGCGTATCTCTGTGGAGTGTTCGCCGAGGACGTGTCTCCAATCATACAGGACTAATGTGGAGTATTACCGAGGACAAAACAGTGTATAAGTTTTATGTTCATATGTTCTAATGTCATGCTTTTAATTGATAAAATGTGGAAAACCATTTGTGAAATATATAAAACATAATAGTTTATAAACCCATTTCACAAATAAATGTTTACGTGGTCTGCATGTTCAAACGGTTATCAGTTGTATCAATTAGTGTTAAAAGCATAAAAGTATGAAACACAAACATGAAAACAAGTTTTGAGTACAAGAAATCCCTTGTACTTTGCTTGTGTTCCCCCTGAAAACAGTGAAAATAGTGAAAAAGAGTAGGGGTATGAACTCACCAGACGAGGAAATGCGACGGTTTCGGACACTAAACGTTGGTTCGGGGCTTGATTACTCATGATGTTCCTATGTAAAATGAAATAATGTCCAAATATATATCTAATTAGATTTACAATCACTAATTAGATGGAACATTACACTCCAATGGGGTTAAACATCTCAAAACGAGTGTCTGGAGTGACCCGGGTGACATCTACGGACTTGTAATGGTGCTAGGGACTCGGGATTTGAGTTTACTCCCCAAGAGTAAACATTTTAGGGAGTTTACAGCCACATAACACATATATACATGAGTTCACGGCCGTGAACTCATGATGGTGTGATTTTGAGTGTTTAATGGCTCGTTTGGACTTGGGGATTGTTGGAATGATTTACTAAAATGCCTTCGAATAAACTAAATGAATTTATACCATTTAAAAGGGAGTTCACGGCTGTAAACTTGGAGTTTACGGCCGTAAACATTCCTATGGTCAAGAATAATTGTTTTGAGGCACTTAAAGCTATCACATGTGATTTTAGTAATTTTTCCAAGCCTTGGGATGGTTTAAGGGCATCATTTGGAACACTTTTATGAGTTTACGGCCTAAGGGTATGTGCCATGGCTGTAAACTCGTGTATGATGTATTTTGTTATGTTTAAGGCCCCCAAACTATTTTTAGATGATTCTAGGATTTACCACAAGGCTATTGGTTGAGTTTCAAGGCAATCTAACATGTAAAAAGGTGTTTACTCCCCATGTTTGAGGGGTTTACGGCCCAAGAATGAGCCTTGGCCGTAAACTCCTAATCATCCCTCAAAATTCAAGTTTTAAACGTTTCAAGTCCCGATTTGTAAGTCTCAAAGTCGTATCTAAGTCCCAACAATGATTTGGAAGGGTTAAATGGCTCTAAAACCCCACTTTAGGTGTTTACGGCCCAAGCATGTGCCTTGGCCGTAAACACTTGTTCCAGGTCCTAAATCTTTGTTTAAACATCAATTTGAAGGCTAAAGAGGTTAGATAACAAGTTAAGGATGTTACCTCTTTGATTTGGAGCCTTAAATCTTTGTTTTTGGACCTTTGATTTGGATGAGGAGAGAGGTTAGAGAGAGAGTAGTGAGAGAGAGCCAAAAGCTTCAAATGGAAGCTTTGAACACTTTAAATAGTGTTCGGGAATCGTACACGGCGGAATTCTACCCGATACCGGCGTTAGACGGGGCTTTTGGTCGCACTCGACCAAGTTGCCGTAACCCGATATGGTCGATTCTAGAAATGTTCCGATCACTAATTTGGGGTGTTAGAATGATTTCTATATGCATTAAGACACCCATTAACTCATTTTAGATTAATATAAATTAATGACTTAATTAAACGACGAAATCGGAATTGGGTTTGGAAACGACGATTGGTTGATCAAAATGGATTACGAAAAGGGTTACAAGTAATGATACGAAATTTCGGGTTGTTACAGTAGTAAACTCATGTGAGTTCCATTCTACCTTCCTTTTTTGAATCACATGTGATTCCAACACTAGGTCAAGGTGTTTCCTAGCCCCGGAAGGTGCTTCCTTTCATATAGTTGTTTATAAACACCATATTAATGTCAATATGTTCCCTTATATTTCATTTAAGACTTATTGTGTCTCGGGACTTAATTCGTGGAACTTCTCATCCTTACACGCATACCCGTTTGAATCACCCACATTAGATGAATTCATACCCCGTAATGAATCTTTTAACCGTTTTAAATACTTTTAAGGGAGGGAATACAAGTTGAACACAATGATAATTGTGTAATTTTTTGTTATAAACATCTTTCAAAATGTTACTTATTTCTTCTATAAGTGTTCAAAACATTTCAAAAGCTATTTTATAGTTATGTTGCTTTATAGTTTAACAAAACTCCGTTTTTAAAGTACAAGCATAACTTAGTAGTAAAATGAGTCTTTTCAATAACAGTTCAAGTAGAATACTAGTAAATTATAATAGGTATAGTTTAGAGGTTCAGTTAATACTAGATATAGTACACGATAATAGAAAGAAAGTACTAAGATAATAGAACAAGAGAAACTACTAAGATACTATAATAGAACGAACATACTAAGTTGCTATAGCATGGAACACTTACATGATCTAACTATACCAATGAATCACTAACGCATTGTTCTAAACAAAAGGTGATACTTATAATGGGTATACATGATCATATAATTTAATGTGGATGCTCACGGCTTGCAATTGATTGCAGAGGTCGCGTTTGGATCCTAGAATCTTTTGATAGGGAGAGCGTTTAGTATGGGATCTAGCCATCACATTATACCTTAATAATCAATTTAAGGCAACTAGTATAATAGTAGGTACTATATACAATACTACAGTACTTACATTTGACAACCGAAAAACAGAACAGTCGGGTCTAGTACATTCAGTTGGAATAAGGAAATTAATATGAGAAATAAAGGGATTATAGAAAGGGTTTTTAGTGTTGGTGTGATAATATGGAGCTTTTGCTTTTTCTATTACATCATTGTACTTTTATAAAACTATCCTAGAGACTCCTATAGCATCTTTACTTGAACAACATCTTGATCTGGTCTTTGTAGACTTTATTATACCTAATGTTGTAAATGGTAAATATGTAATTTTATGATATAAAGATATATCAAATCATATTAGTTTATTCAATCATCCACCATGTTATGTTATGCAGATAATGTTGAATTGTATTGCAAAACATGAGTCCCTTTTGTAATGGGAACTAGTGGTGGAGATAGGGATCTATTGTATAAAAATGTGGAGAAAGCAAAGCGTTATGTTGTCATATTTCCTCAAAGGGGAAAATAAGTGAACATTTTGTTTTTTTTTTTATTTATTTATTGCATGTTTAATCTCATCTCGTTTGTTTTTTAAGTTGTGGTATTTCTTGCAACTATGTAAATAACGTCCTAGTAATTTACTAGAGCATTCTCTGGATATAAACTACAAATGTTGTTTCTTTTTAACTTATGAACATATGTTCAAGATAATTCTATAAAAAAGAAGATAATTATATTGATACCAAATAATAGATACTTGTGATTTTAGTTTATATTACGCTTTAAATAAACATTAATTTGTTATTTAGGCTATGTTTAAACCAAAAGGGTAAAATAGTCAATCATTAATACTCAGACAGTTCATTGAGACAAAAAGAAACTACCCTCTAGCATATGAAATGTGACTTTTCCCATTATTTCCTAACTTGATACATATCTCTCATCTTTTAGTTTCCAAAACATGGCTTCTCTTTGTTAAATAATTTTCTAAACGTCCTTTTTGTTTTTGAAACCACATAGGTGTTGGAGTCTCATCAATCAACAAATTTGCACACATCTTGAACAATAAAAGTCGTCATTTCATGTTTCCAAAAGGTTGGAGTTTCCTTTGACTTAGATGAGGCATATGGAGGCTATTCACATCTTTTGCATATATGAGAGATAAAAATTTAAAACTTTCTCTAATCAACATCTGCCTCAAACACAATCCACCAAATGCAGTACAACCTATTATGTTCTGTCATGTCATGTCATCTCATATCAAGTAACTATAAATACAAATTCATATATTCATATTATTATTATTTTAAAATTTACAAATTATTTTTCAACTTGAATTCAGATACAATTGATACGAGATCCAAAACAACATATTGAAATGGTCGGTGTTCCAGATGAGCATCTTAATGTACATGCATTCCATCTGTATCGTCTCATGTCATCTATTAATTGATTTTGAGCTAATTACTTTATTAATTACATTGATTGCCCAGGTTACATGGTTCAGTAATACAAATAGCTTCTGAGAAGATGGTATTCATCATTTATTTGCTAAAATTGTCTTATGATGTTCTTGATGTCTTACACAGTTGTCTTGACATGCAAGGTTCTTAAGTGATATGAAAATATTTCAAAATTAGGACTACATAACAAGTGTTTGATGAGCCTACAATGTTATAATAAATTTAAGTAGGATGTTATAATATGTAAATTTATGAATGTACATTCATATTTCTTGATTTAGCAAAAAAAACATTTTACTTTGATATACTAACCATTCAAACCTACGTCAATGGCGTGGGTGTCCTTCATATAGTTATGAATGAAAAGATAAATACTAAAATAAAATTGAATAGGATTGAATGAAAAGCTTAAATATATAAAACAAAAACTTAAACTTCAAAAATAATAATAAAAAAAATCTAAGTTGATACTTATGATCACTTGAACAGAGTTTCAAAGGTACCTAATTCAATGGTATAATACTTTTTTATGAGTGTGATTGTATATAACTAATCCATAGACGGTGCTGTATAAGGGCGAAATGAAAAGTTTTAAAGGGTAAAATTGTAAGTTGCTATTAAAAAACAAAATGTACACTACTATTTGTGGGAATTGTTTTTTTTTTTCTCTTACGGGTAGGTAACAAAAAGAAAATTACATGGGGGTGGCAACGCTCAATTGCTTAATCAACCAACGTTGAATTAAGTGGGACTTGTATATTTCATTTAATCTGTTCAAATCAAAGGAAAGTTGATTTCATGGATCAAGTTCTTGTGGTTTCAGTACCCAAGGTTTTAGGTTGAAAACTGGTCATATTAATGAGTGCAGACCTTTTTTTCGAAAATTGTCAAAACAAAACAATGGCATTCGATCAAGATTTTTAGGCTCCAACCAATATTATACGCATGAGACAGAAAAAGAAAGCCATACAAAAGAACATTATCGAATCACCAATAATTTTCCAAACATTAATTTAATTTACAAAAGATATTGAAATGAAAAGACATGTAAAATATTAAGATAATATGATCCAATCAATTAAAAGAAAACATATGATATTATGAATGTTCGTGAACGAGACATGATCAAAAATACATAACAACCTATGTTAAGATTATCCACCACAAATGTTAACATTAAAATTAAAGAATCACTTAAATCGTGTAATGATAATGATTACCATCTGCTCCTGCGTTGTACTCCGTAATTTGGGAAGAAGACTCAGATGTTGAGACTGGATTCATGTGCATGAATGGCGGCAATTCAGGTATCTCAAATGGAAGACAAAACGTTGATGTTTGCGTAACGCTCAAATTTTCATAATCATAGCAGTCATCGTTCTCCCTGGTCACCAACTTCAATGTTTCTAAATTAGGGTTTTCTGATTGCATGTTGAAACTATTTAGATCAGCAAATACAGGAACGTTGTAATTCATTGGGATCATCGTTGGTAATTTAGGTTGGAGGCCGAAATTCTTATTATCGTAGCAGTCATCATTCTCTTTCATAAGCAACTTCATTATTTCTGAGTTGGGATTTGTTGGTTGCGTATTAAAGTTGTTAATGTTATTGTGATCAGTAAACAGATGTGAAGGATCAAAGACAGGATGGCTATAGTTCATTGGCATCTTCATTGGCAAAGGGCTAGGGTTTATTGATGGTGTAACGAAAGAACTATGAACATCAAGAAGGGTTCCAGGGTAGATAACGTGATGATCAAGATTCTTTATCTTGCTGTCAACCTTGAGACACTCAATCTTTCTTTTAACAACATCGATTTTGCCTTCCAACCCATTAGCGAATTCCCTTAACTGCACTTCGGAGGAATTGTTCAAGAACTCAAACCATGTCGGGTACTTTGCTTCCATGTTCTTCTTTTTTTCATTAGCAAGTTCTTGTTCAATCTTTATCTTTCTCCCGTTGAAAAAGTCTGATAAACTAAAATATCGAATCTTCCCAGGATCCATACTTTTCTGCCGTTTGTAAAGATCAATCAAACCATTGACTTTATGGGGATCAGGAGGGAAGATTTCTGGTTCTTGTTGATCGGTGCGGATGATCATGGAGACTTTGACATCGCAGAGGGTTGTGAGTTCAAGAGCCTTCTTGATTAGGCAGTTTTTACGTCTGTGGAATGTGACTTTGCGCTTCTTGTTGTTGTTTATGGGTTCCATGTGTACTTTCGCTCGTCCCATGTCTTTGAATCTATGAACAGAAACACCAGTGACTTCAACTATTTATTGAAGATGCAACAGAGAAGAGGGTTTGGAGAAGAGACGCTTCATTAACTGTATTTGATTTTTCAAATAAAACAATAAAAAAATTATGAAAATAAATTGACGATGTAAGAGCGATGACAGTGTGGAGAAAAAATGGATGTCCGTCTCCCCCACGCAAACTGAGACATACATATACACTCTCAATAAGTTACAACGAATGATAGCTTTAACTAAGGAAATACTTCAGGAGTATTATGACCCCAAAACAAAGTTTTTTTTTATTATTTAAAATTGTATGCATCAAAAAGTATTATGACCCCCAAACAAAGTTTTTTTTTTTTTATTATTTAAAATTGTATGCCTCAAAAAGTATATACAAATTAATAGTATTATGACATTTATATATATTTTTTATAATCATAACACTTTTAGTAAAATAAAAAATGAGACTAAGGGGTTGTTTAATAATAAACGGATTGGGTCCGCTCATCAAATTCGGCTTACTCGGTCCGCTATTTGGTAGAGCCCCAAATTGGCTGACTCGTTCAGCAATAGCCGACAAATCTGGTGACTCGGTCCAACTGGAAATTGTTGCTGACCCAAAAAAGCCATTGTTCCCTTCGTGCGCTTGTGTCCCAAAAGAAAACACACAAAAATGCACGTCTCTATTCGCCGACATCGTTTCTTCCTTTCTACCACTGCTCTTCCACACAACCTGAAATCAACAGCTTTCTTAACAATAGGTATGAATTGATTTTTTTCCTGAAATCGGTTGATGATATGATTTGTATCTATATGAAATCAGACCATGCTTTTATATCTGATTATATGTATGGGATCAATAATATAGTTGAGATGAGATTTGGTTATCATGTATTTACACAGTGTGTACAATATGCTAGTCTAGGCAGCTATGCAAGAAGATTTCAACAAAATGTCTCATTCGGTTATTCTTTTAATTTGGTTTAGATTTTTCCTTTCACATGTATTTATATGTTTCGATGGTTTCATTTACGTAATATTGTTATATTGATTTTTTTTTTCTCATACCACTAAAAATAGAACATAAGGGTAAAATTGTCATTTTCAGCAGTTAGCACAACCAATAAGACCCATTATCAAACAACATGGTTTTAGTCAAATGTAGATTCAATCTGATTTCAGACCGGTCAGACTCTGACTTAGGCAGATCTTACTCGTTAAAAAATTATCAAACAGCCCCTAAGTTATAGTTTACTCCTCATGCGCTTTTATTTTCGTTTTTTTTTGTTCACTGTTCACCCTTTTCCATACTCGTTGCTTTCTCCTTCTGTAACCGGTTGTAACCGCTCATCGTCTTCATCATTCAGTTACAAAACTATAGCTATGCAATTTTATTCTTCCCCAAATGCTTGCTTATTCATTACTTCTAATCAATAATATCATAATTTTTTCTATTCTCTATATCTCAATTAAAAATTTTATTTTCTATTTGATATTCTCTTCTATACTCAATTGTAACCCCTATGAATATTTACCTCTCCTAAAACAAGTTACTTTGTACAACTTCTGAAGCTTTGGTATATCAAAATTACTTCATGAACCTTATTTGGCTTCAAATTTCTTTGTAGTGTATCATCAAAATTGTTTGGGAAGAGCCACACGAGGTTGTTGAGGAGTAGTTGAGGCATGATTAGGCAACGGATCGGATGCTACATGTCATGCGCGTCGCGGGTGTTCGACCCCTGGAAGATGACGAGGAAGAACCACCCAAGGTTGTAGCGTACAACCACTCAGTTACCTTACTGATTCCCTAAGAATACATGTAGTTTTGAGGGTCAACACAAGGTTAGTGAGAGTTACAGGTCTTTTGCTAACAGTAGTGATACTTTTAAAAAATCTTAAAAGTAATTTCTTTGTAATTAAAATCATACTTAAAACAGTGTTTGTAATGAGTCTTTGAATAAACATTGAAAATAAAAAGATGTATTTGCATAAGTAAATCCATACTTAAAACTGTGTGTGTAAATCCATATTTAAAACTAGTTAATGTTTATAGTGAGTCCTATAACTGAGGTATGTGACTGAATGTACTCCCTACAACGCTTCAGTATACGTCGTAGTAATGATTGTAGATACTTATCATCTGCTTTGATTGATCGGTCGATGTTGTAGCTAACAACCGCAGGTGGTTCTGCTAAATGTTTAGACTTAGCTAATGAATAATCTCACTAAGAAGCCCTTAACAAAGTTATGTTAATAGCTCTCAGCCCTAACTTATAAGCAGATAAGTTACTAGGCATAATGAATTGTATGGATTTTATAAAAGTCGAGTATATCAGGTATCTATGTATAATGTAAGGCATTCGCTTTTATAAAGAGATATGTCTCAAAATAGTCATCATAAGTACATGTATAAGTTTTCAGATATAATCTTTATAACTTATATACATATACATTTAAACACACACACACACACACACACACACACATATATATATATATATATATATATATATATATATATATATATATATATATATTGTAACACCCCAAAGTTTGGAAAGTCAAGAAAAGAAAGAAGACCTCAATTTTAAGGAGAGACTCGGCGAGTCCATGGAGGGACTCGGCGAGTCCGAGCGGGATCCGAGTCGATGTGTAAGCGACCGACTCGGTGAGTCGGCCAAGGAGACTCGACGAGTTGGGTCTGAACAAGGAAAAACCCTAAATCCGGGACTTGGAGCGTATTTAAGCGTCTCATTCTCTTTCCTAGGGTTCCTTCACTGCCTCTCTACCCCAGAACACCAAACCCTAGCCGCCATATCCGTTTTTGAGCTAGATCTTGCCTTGAAGAGTGCACTAAAGCTTGGAGGAGGAAGAAAGACCTTGGAGGTGCAAGAAGGGACTGTAGATCTGGGATTGAGGAGTCATTTCAGACCAATTGGAGGTAATAATATGTTGCTTGGACTCCCTTTGCATCTAGATCTATTCTTATGTGTGAGTTTTGGTCATTATTGGTATGATAAGTAACCAATTCGTGTTGGAGGTTCAGATCTGAGGTTGCTACCTCAGATCCATGTTGGTTTTGGTCTTGAATCCCTTAAAGTATCAGCCCTTGGTATGTTGAGGAAGTATGTTTGCCATAAACCCTAGTTTAGTGTGTTTTGAGCCTAGATCTCTTAATCTACACGTAAAGTTTGCCACTTTACGTGGGGGATGGGCTCTAGAAGTATGGATCTATGAGTTGGAAGCTCTGTTTGGCTCGAAAAGCCACTGCATGGATTGAGGACTGGATAGACTCGGCGAGTCCTTCGAGTGGACTCGGCGAGTAGCTTGAAGATGAGCAGGAACTCGACGAGTAGGATGAACAGCTCGTCGAGTCGGTTGAAGTTAGGCATGGACTCGGCGAGTTGGACGAACAACTCGACGAGTTGGTTGAAGATTGTCTAGGACTCGGCGAGTCTGTTCTTGGACTCGGCGAGTCAGATCGCGAAACCCTAAACCCTTCGAGTTGAGACTCGAATCAGTGAGTCGGGTGGTGACTCAGCGAGTTGGGCAGGACAGGACTTGGAACTAGTTGGACTCGGCGAGTCATAGACTGACTCGGCGAGTCGAGTCGCGAATAAGAAAGACCCTGAGCGTATGAACTCGGCGAGTCAGTAGGTAGACTCGGAGAGTAGGGTTGACCTGGAAGGTTGACGTTGACAAGGATTTCGACCTTGACCAGAGTTGACCTAGTGACCTTTGGAGGTCAGTTGGACTAAGTGTTTTATTGGCTTTTGAAGCTCGAAGAGTTAGTGGAGCAGCAGTTCGGAGTCAGAGGTCAAGAAGCAGTCAAGAGGGTTAGCAACATCAGTTCAGCAGTCTCAGGTGAGTTTCCTTCCAGTAGGACCGGGTCTAAGGCCACAATGCCGGCCCGTTTAGCTAGCAGTAGTTTTCGAATGTTGATCTGATACAGTAGTTAGTATGTTTGATGCCTTCGTGGCTCAGACAGGATTTATGTGTTATGTGTTCCGGGCTACAACCCGATGTAGTATGAAGTATATGTGAGTTTATGCCAGTTGATATGTTATGATATGCTGTGTTCAGTTAGCTTCGGACTTCGGTCCGATGGAGGGGACAAGGTCCCAGACAGTTGGCTTCGGACTTCGGTCCGATGGAGGGGACAAGGTCCCAGACAGTCAGCTTCGGACTTCGGTCCGATGGAGGGGGCAAGGCCCCAGTCAGTTAGCTTCAGAATTCGGTCCGATGTCAGCTTCGGACTTCGGTTCGATGTAGGGGGCAAGGCCCCAGTCAGTTAGATTCGGACTTCGGTCCGATGTCAGCTTCGGACTTCGGTTCGATGTAGGGGGCAAGGTTCCAGTCAGTTAGCTTCGGACTTCGGTCCGATGTCAGCTTCGGACTTCGGTTCGATGTAGGGGCAAGGCCCCAGTCAGTTAGCTTCGGACTTCAGTCCGATGTCAGCTTCGGACTTCGGTTCGATGTAGGGGGCAAGGCCCCAGTCAGTTACCTTCGGACTTCGGTCCGACGTCAGCTTCGGACTTCGGTACGATGTAGGGGGCAAGGCCCCAGTATGGTCTTTATATGTTTTGTGTGGTATGGGGTAGATTGGGGGAGCTCACTAAGCTTCGTGCTTACGGTTTTCAGTTTTGGTTTCAGGTACTCGGTTTTCAAAAGAGGAGCTCGGGAAGATTGCAGAGCACACACCATAGTCAGTTAGCCTGGGAATGTTTGACTCTGATAATGATATTATGTTTTGAATTTACTACTCGAAAGTTATGTTTGACTTATGATACGTTTTATAAATCCAGTTTTAGTAATGTTTTAAAAGAAATTTTTAGTCGTGATTTTCGGGTTGTTTCAAGTTGGTATCAAAGCCTTGGTTTGAGGGATTCGGGCGCACTCCTGAGTGTGTCTGAACTCAAACTAAGGAAGTGGTATATAGTTTTCAAAAGAAAAATCGTAGTTACAAAAGAATTTTGAGAAAAGAAAACAATTTTAGAAAAAGTGTAAAGAAAAGAGTTTTAGAAAAAGCAAAAAGAGTTTGAAAAGAGAAAAGGGTGTGGTGCATGCAATCAGCCGAGCTCAAGTAAGTACTCCCAATTTACTCATACAAGTTATATTATGATTATCAGTATCAGTTTCAGTTTCAGTTTCAGTTCCAGCTTCAGTAGAACAGCATGCTAGAATAGGACTAAGGATCTAGGATGATGCCTTATGTGCCTGCTTTATGTGTTCAGCTTTATGAGAATTGCATGCTAGTATTGAGTAGACAACAGTAGGATAGCCTGTTTAGGTTATGCCTGGTAGCGCGAGCTTAGCATTGTATGCTAGTGTAGTTCTTGTTATGAGAATAGTTTTGCCTGAGTACGTTTCCTTTATCCGAATGCTGCTTGCTTTGTGCTTTGTGGGACTCTGAGTGATGGGAGTTAGCCATTAGGTGAATACATCACATCACATATGATCAGGGTTGAATAATCTCAGAGTGCTGGATTTGGCCCTACTGCGCAGCTCTTGTCTGAGTCCAACCGTTGTAGGGACGAGTCGTTTACTTGAAGGATTATCTGAGCCTCATCACATGTGATGGTATTCAGGTGGTGACTAATTGGCATTACTAGGAGGCCATCAGCAGCTGAGGTCTGTTTGGGTAGAGTTAGAGGTTCCCTAGGGCAAGCCTAGGATGAGAGTAGCAGAGATTAGTAGAAGAGTAAAGGGGACTTGGTGGAGTTGAGGTAACTCTTGAGGAAAGTACGGATAGATGTGGAAGGTAGTAGGGGCCCATACTACTGAAAGCAGAGGATCCGTACTCGATTCAAGAGGGGCCAAGACGAAACCAGGAAATGGTGTAGTGAGTGAGAAATCCCTCGGTAGTAGTGTGTAAATTGATCAGGAATTGTTATATTTTCAGCATGGTGACGTTGCGCGAGATACTAGTTAGCAGTTCAGGTGTCGAGGAGGGGTCTGGCTCGGGCTTCAGAGCCGGGCAGCTTGATGATCAGATGAGGGATTTCATTTCCGCAGAGATTATGCGCGACATCATTGATCAGACTCCAGTGATTTTCGGTTCAGTTAGAGAGGCCATTGTGGAGCTCATGGACAGTCATCTTGAGGCCTTTAAGGCCGGGTTAGTTTGAGGACAGATTGGGGCTCATCTAGGTTCCGAATCTTACGGAGTTCAGGGATCCATCAGGAAGGGAAATCCCATTTCTAGTTCCTGCTATCAGGGGGTAGGGGTGAGTGGGGCATTCTCTCTCCAAGAGAAACCATTGCATGATTGGATAGTTGAGGAAGTTTCGCGAGCCATTCGTGAGGATCTGCCCGACATGGTCGTGAGGATCACTGATAGATTGATAGCGAGGCTTCAGGATCAGACATCTGTTGTTCAGTCAGCAGGCGTTGCCGTTGGGGTAACACAGGAGCGAGAGTCGGACAGGGAATTGGAAGGGAAGAGGAAAATGGATGAGACTCAGGTAGCCACAGGTTCGGGTAAGAAGCCCAAGGGTCCAGATTTGAGGACGAGGAACTATCAGAGTCGCAGTCGATGCGGGAAGTGCGGAAGGACGCATATGGGTGTGTGTAGGCGTAGAAGTGGTGGCGATGCTGGGTGTTTCAAGTGCGGCCAGATTGGTCATTTTAGCAGAGACTGTGTTGTTACCATCGCCCAGGGGCTTGATCCGTTATGTTTCCATTGCAGTCAGAGGGGCCACAAGAAGGCCCACTGTCCGAGTTTGTATCCAGCAGGGCAGGTGCCAGCTCCTGCCCTTGGGACTTCAAGTACCGCCAACGGTTGTCGAGGCCGGGCAAGGGTGCCTACGACTCAGAGCCGAGTTTTCCGGTAGATTTCAGCAGGGATTCGAGCAGCACTGAGTAATGAAGGTACGTAACTTTTGCCTTTCTGTCAGCTTATGTCATGATTATATTGTTATGGTTCTGCATCAATTTGTGGTATAAGTATTGTGTTATAGTGTGGCTTGCTTGTGACTATATTATATGCCATTTGCATACCTCGGATAATTGGTTGGTAGTTAAGGTATGTGCTCTTATGGAGAAGGTTTCGGAGGATGCAGTAGCTGTAGCATGGTTGGGAGAGATTTGGTTCGTTTTGCTAGTTTGGAGTGGTTAGTGATTTGGATGGATTGGTCAAATTCCTACCTGGCGGGCTTGGGTTCCCCAGTAGATGTTTTGGAATGGTAGTGAAGATCAGGATCTCTTTTGAGTGTGAAGCAGCAAGGGGGTAAGCAGGATCGAAGTGGGGGAGAACCCTCCGAGTATTCATGAATAAGAGTCACATAGACACAGAATGAGTGCGCAGCCTCTGAGAAGAAATGGTAGTAACACAGTGATGGATGGAATGAGAAGTTCAGAATTGGGAATCCAGGATGGGAGGACCACCTGTCGGACTCAAGTGAGTCGGAATGAGGATCCTTAGAACGGGTAACAAGAGATGTTTTCGTATTAGTAGCCAGTGTCTGAGGCAGCATGCAGGTTGTGTGGATTCAAGAGTTGGGAGGTTGGAAACTTCCCAACAATAGCTTCTTGTATCCGGATTAGTAGACGGTTGGTTTGGGAACCAAGCCGAAGGATTCCTCGACGAAGCGCTAAGTATATCAAGGATATAAGATGTCGAGGATGATGCAGAATTCAAAGACTGAGGGCTGGTTTGAGAAATCAGGATGAGGAATCACTAGCGGGACTAGGGATAGTCAGGATGTCCTTGGGATAGAGTAGTAGTAGTAGTGTTGTAAGTCTGCGGGGGTAGCTGTAGCATTCACTAGCAGTCAGATAGTAGTAGTAGTGTTGTAAGTATGCGGGGGTAGCCGTAGCATTCACTAGTAGCCAGATAGTACTAGAGAGTTGTAAGTCCGCGAGCGTAGTCGCAGCCTTTATCAGATTGGTAGGTGGCATGAGCGCGTGTTGGACGCGGGAAAGTAGTAGTACCCACCAGTTCTAGTGCAGCAGTGAGGATTTGGGAATCCACGGGTTAGATTTCGGATTTCCCAAATGGTTCAGTTATGGCTAAGTCAGCAATTTTGGCCATAGATCGTTACATCAGTTATGAGATCAGAGTAGCAGTGGACCGTTGGGGTTCGGGTATGTTAAGGGCTACCATCAGTCTGGGAGCCATCATGTTGTTAGTCGTGGAATTGATGATGTCAGGATGTGACGTATGGACCCGATCGGTTGGATCGGAAGATTGTTAGAGCCGCAGTGACAGGATAACTAGTGGAAACTAGCTCTAGAGAAAGATTTTGTTTAGAAGTCGTGGGAACGACTGAGAGAGGAGTCCTTCGACTCTACGGTTGAGCTGGAACTCAGTGTTTCAGTCAGATCAATGTTTCAGGCAGCTCAGTGTTTCAGCCAGTTCAGTGTGTCAGGCAGCTTAGTGTTTCAGCCAGTTCAGTGTTGCAGGCCGCTCAACGTTTCAGTCGGTTCAGCGTTTCAGGCAGTTTAGTGTTGCAGGCATGTTCTGTATTGCAGGCAGTTTAGTGTTTGGAAGGTTTCAGGGTTTTGGGCCAGTATTGTTTTTGCGTTGGAATGCAAGTGTCTCTCATCAGGATCTGTTGAGCCTTCTGCCAAGTGTAAATGATCTATAAGGATAGCTAGGCAGGTAGCCTTTCTTTCAGGATGGAAGGCTCGAGTTAGTAGGAGCTGAGTAATCAGATGGGATATAAGCAAGCTGTTTCCAGCAGCATCGTTTCAGTATGAGCGGCAGAATAGATAGAACAGTTATAGTTAGTCGAAGTATCTTCAGGAGTCGCTGGAAGCGACTAGGAGATTGCGATGGAGTGTAGTGACCGGTGGGAGTCCGGTAACTCTGCTATCGGTAGATTGGTTAGACCAGAGTAGTCTCAGTGCATCCGGTAGGCGGATGGGAGGCAGCAGGATTTTCAGTCAGAGGAAGTAACATTGAGGAAATTATGGAAAAGAGAAGGATTCAGTATGTTCTATCGGTAGTGACCAGCATTGTGAGTGGCTGGAGTGATGGACAAAAGGGTGTTAGATTTTCCAGACAGAGAGTTGGAGGCAGTTCGCAGGCAGTTGATCATAGCAAACTTCGAGCACGAAGTTTAGTTTAAGTGGGGGAGAGTTGTAACACCCCAAAGTTTGGAAAGTCAAGAAAAGAAAGAAGACCTCAATTTTAAGGAGAGACTCGGCGAGTCCATGGAGGGACTCGGCGAGTCCGAGCGGGATCCGGGTCGATGTGTAAGCGACCGACTCGGCGAGTCGGCCAAGGAGACTCGACGAGTTGGGTCTGAACGAGGAAAAACCCTAAATCCGGGACTTAGAGCCTATTTAAGCGTCTCATTCTCTTTCCTAGGGTTCCTTCACTGCCTCTCTACCCCATAACACCAAACCCTAGCCGCCATATCCGTTTTTGAGCTAGATCTTGCCTTGAAGAGTGCACTAAAGCTTGGAGGAGGAAGAAAGACCTTGGAGGTGCAAGAAGGGACTGTAGATCTGGGATTGAGGAGTCATTTCAGACCAATTGGAGGTAATAATCTGTTGCTTGGACTCCCTTTGCATCTAGATCTATTCTTATGTGTGAGTTTTGGTCATTATTGGTATGATAAGTAACCAATTCGAGTTGGAGGTTCAGATCTGAGGTTGCTACCTCAGATCCATGTTGGTTTTGGTCTTGAATCCCCTAAAGTATCAGCCCTTGGTATGTTGAGGAAGTATGTGTGCCATAAACCCTAGTTTAGTGTGTTTTGAGCCTAGATCTCTTAATCTACACGTAAAGTTTGCCACTTTACGTGGGGGATAGGCTCTAGAAGTATGGATCTATGAGTTGGAAGCTCTGTTTGGCTTGAAAAGCCACTGCATGGATTGAGGACTGGATAGACTCGGCGAGTCCTTCGAGTGGACTTGGCGAGTAGCTTGAAGATGAGGAGGAACTCGACGAGTAGGATGAACAGCTCGTCGAGTCGGTTGAAGTTAGGCATGGACTCGGCGAGTTGGACGAACAACTCGACGAGTTGGTTGAAGATTGTCTAGGACTCGGCGAGTCTGTTCTTGGACTCGGCGAGTCAGATCGCGAAACCCTAAACCCTTCGAGTTGAGACTCGAATCAGTGAGTCGGGTGGTGACTTAGCGAGTTGGGCAGGACAGGACTTGGAACTAGTTGGACTCGGCGAGTCATAGACTGACTCGGCGAGTCGAGTCGCGAATAAGAAAGACCCTGAGCGTATGAACTCGGCGAGTCAGTAGGTAGACTCGGAGAGTAGGGTTGACCTGGAAGGTTGACGTTGACCAGGATTTCGACCTTGACCAGAGTTGACCTAGTGACCTTTGGAGGTCAGTTGGACTAAGTGTTTTATTGGCTTTTGAAGCTCGAAGAGTTAGTGGAGCAGCAGTTCGGAGTCAGAGGTCAAGAAGCAGTCAAGAGGGTTAGCAACATCAGTTCAGCAGTCTCAGGTGAGTTTCCTTCCAGTAGGAACGGGTCTAAGGCCACAATGCTGACCCGTTTAGCTAGCAGTAGTTTTCGGATGTTGATCTGATACGGTAGTTAGTATGTTTGATGTCTTCGTGGCTCAGACAGGATTTATGTGTTATGTGTTCCGGGCTACGGCCCGATGTAGTATGCAGTATATGTGAGTTTATGCCAGTTGATATGTTATGATATGCTGTGTTCAGTTAGCTTCGGACTTCGGTCCGATGGAGGGGACAAGGTCCCAGACAGTTAGCTTCGGACTTCGGTCCGATGGAGGGGACAAGGTCCCAGACAGTCAACTTCGGACTTCGGTCCGATGGTGGGGGCAAGGCCCCAGTCAGTTAGCTTCGGACTTCGGTCCGATGTCAGCTTCGGACTTCGGTTCGATGTAGGGGGCAAGGCCCCAGTCAGTTAGCTTCGGACTTCGGTCCGATGTCAGCTTCGGACTTCGGTTCGATGTAGGGGGCAAGGCCCCAGTCAGTTAGTTTCGGACTTCGGTCCGATGTCAGCTTCGGACTTCGGTTCGATGTAGGGGGCAAGGCCCCAGTCAGTTAGCTTCGGACTTCGGTCCGATGTCAGCTTCGGACTTCGGTTCGATGTAGGGGGCAAGGCCCCAGTTAGTTAGCTTCGGACTTCGGTCCGATGTCAGCTTCGGACTTTGGTACGACGTAGGGGGCAAGGCCCCAGTATGTGCTTTATATGTTTTGTGTGGTATGTGGTAGATTGGGGGAGCTCACTAAGCTTCGTGCTTATGGTTTTCAGTTTTGGTTTCAGGTACTCGGTTTTCAAAAGAGGAGCTCGGGAAGATTGCAGAGCACACACCATAGTCAGTTAGCCTGGGAATGTTTGACTTTGATAATGATATTATGTTTTGAATTTAATACTCGAAAGTTATGTTTGACTTATGATACGTTTTATAAATCCAGTTTTAGTAATGTTTTAAAAGAAATTTTTAGTCGTGATTTTTGGGTTGTTTCATATATATATTGTGACAACTTGAAATCTCTATCCTATAAAGTGAATCTAATCAATCATCAGTCAAACTTATTTATGTTACCTTTTGCTGTGTTAAGGGTCAGTTTGAGGGACTCTAAGCCTAGTACGCTTAAGGACTAGTGTTGGAATGAGTTAGTTTGAGTTCAGTAGTTTGCAATCGAGCCCGGAACACCTTTAAAGGTGGGTCATGATCGCAAACTAGGTTCATGGCCGTGAACCCATCTTTGTGTCGTGAACCACCCTCCATATATATATATATATATATATATATATATATATATATATATATATATATATATATGATTCACTAATTTCCTCCTCATTCTTCATCCTCCTGGGCGAGATCATCAAGAAATCCTCTCAGGTATCATCTTTCAAAAGTGCTCATATCACTCCAAAATCGTAAGTGTTTCATCCCTTTTCTTGTTCATACTTGAAATCCCCTTACTTCCATCTTTGATTCATCACTTTTCATCATCTTTCCAAGACCTTCAAGAGTTCACGGTCATGAAACCTTCTTATTGGGTCGTAAACAATTCAAGTGTTCTTCATGTTCTTGGACCGTGAACCCTTCTTAAGGTCGTGAACATTCATCAGGGCCGTGAACATATCATGGGTCGTGAACCCATAGTAGTTGGTAGTGAACCCCTTCTTGCCCCTCATTTTTGGTTCTAGCTCTTCGTTGTAAGTGTTTCCTAGGTCCTTAGGTTGTTTCCTATGCTTTTTAGTAGTTATAGACACTAATTGTTTGCCTATATATGTCAGTATATGCCAAATAGGATCCATTTGTGCCCGTGACTTCACTTGGCATACCAAATATCCTGTATCATATGTTCAATCAAATCCCCAAAATCAGGTGAGTTCATACCCCTATAATCTACCTTTTAAATGATTTTAAATGCTTTTTAGGGGGGGGGGTACTAGTTGAACACAAGCTAATTGTGTTTATATTTACACGTGATATCAATCACATAAAAGATTTCCTTATGCTTGTAAAGTGTATTTTGCCAATAAATGATTACTAAATGCTTCCATAATGACTTAAACTCATGTAAACTCTTTTAAATGTTTTTATATCTCTTTAAACTTTTAACTGTCAAAATCATGTTCATATATGTATAAGTATATAAATAAGATTTAAAGGGCTTAGGACTAATGAGTTGCCTTATTTCCTTTTCCTTGTTTGGATGTGGGCTAAAGGTGAGGTTATTTGTCTGAAGGTTGTTTCCTTCATAATTATATATATTATACATATGGGAATATAAAAGGATACTTCAATCAGTATCATTACCTCTGTATCACGCTGAGTAAAGGGGTATACTCATGAGCAATCAAGCTAATCAGATAGAAGATATAAATTATAATAGGTATAATTTATGAAACAAATGAGAAATCTATTATTACTAGATAAGTATAGAAGGTCTAAACAACTTTATTAAGAAAAGGGTATAATCTGATCTTTAATTAAACCAGAGAACCAGAAATGTGAGCCACTACTTCACGACATACGAAATATACTTGTTTGGTCGTGTTTTGTAACCACAGTCACCTGGAGGGAGAGTGGGCATTGTGTGTATAGATCAATAGGGGACTAACAATCCCACACCCTGCTGCTAGCTATAGTAGGACCTAACGATCTAAGCGTGAAAAATGTCACCTATTCATTTTCGGTGCCAAAACGTCGTCGTATTCATTCTTGTCTATTAGCGTGGTTACGACTTCATCACATTTCAACCCTAATTAACTAGTTTAATAATAGGGTAGTTATTATACAAGTAGTGTATTTTTAAGAGATACTACTGCGCCAATCATTTTCCATAACCAAAACAGAAAATAGTCTTCTTATAATTTTATGATGAGTTAAAATTATGCCGTACTAGATTATGAGTACAATAACAGCTAAACGGAACGGTTTTATGGAGTAAAACTGCTTTTCATTTGTAAAGCAGAAAGTATAGGACTTTCTGGAGCGTACTCAAAAATTTTCTTAAAACAAAAACAATCGTAACTAATGTTTATGAACTCACCAACTTAAATGTTGATCATGTCTTTCAAAATAACTTGTATTCTCAGGAATCCAGTAGACATGTACTCCCTCGGAGCTTTTGAGAAGACAGCCTCGTTCCGTGCTGCATCTTTTGTCTTTTGTTATATCAACTTTGGTGTTTGAGTCTCAAATGTTAAAACACTTATGTAGAAACTAATACATTATTAATGCAATGGTTGTTGTACTTTGATTACTATAATGCATGTGTTTTGATACTTCACATGATGTCCTCCACCCCCGAACGTTTCCGCCGTTCTGGTTTGGGGGTGTGACAGATTGGTATCAGAGCATCGTTTATAGCGAACTAGTATACCAGTCATAAAAGATATACAAGTATAAACACATTGGGATAAAAACACTCTGACCAAGAGTTATACTTTAAAATATAACAATATTTTATAAAAGTATAAGTACATATAGAACATATATATTCTAGAACGAGTATCACAGTAAGAACAAAACAAAAGTATTTGGATGTGGACATTACAATTAAACTTGTAATCATATATGGGGTCAATATAGCCTGATGAACTATATTTATTTGAGATATGACCAACATGTGTTTGGGAGTGATTGTAGTGTTGCAACAAGTATAAAACTTACCTAGTTACCAGAAGAATTCTACAACAAAACATAAAGGATAAAATACTATAGGCATATTTTAGGATGCTATAACAACAAAACTAAGAACTTATTTACTTCTTATATCTAGAAGTTAAAGAATCAAAAATATAATTAAAATACTTTAGAAGTATTTTGGCTACCATAAATAACTTTAGGGATTTGTTAAAAACACCTTTTGTTGTAGGTCTATAATTACTAAGTGTATACTTTAAGGTTATATATAGTTGAGATTTAATAGACTTAGAATATGTGATTTTCACTCTACTTCCTGTCCCTTGTTTGGTTGTGGTTTTAGAGTTGAATCACTTATTCGAAGGTCTATTTTATCTGGATTATATATAATTTTTACACATTTCATGATTGTAGAAAGACCAGAAAGGGGTCTTCTTCGTAAAATCTAATTTTTCTTAATCACGTAGATTCTTTAGACATTCCCATTCTCGTATAAACCACTTAGATAGATATAGTTACTCCAAAAATCAATAGAAGAGTCAAGGAGGATCCAACAGAGATTTATTAGGAGAATTATGAGAAAGAAACAGATGAGAAGTAAAGAAACTATAGAAAACACCAAATGCCTTTACCTCATTAAGGACACCGATGAGAGGTTCGCATGGACTTCCGGGATTCGAACTCTTCATTATGAAATAATGGAGATCAGTGTTCGAATCAGAAGTAATACGACACAAAAATTCAATATACCTACGAAGGAGGAGGACATCATATAGATACCCGGAGAGAACAAATCATTACTGCCCAGAATAGAACAGAGAACAGAGGAAAATCACGTGTGTTACATGCAAAGTGTTTGAGTGCCTTTTCGTCACAGTAATAACTAATAAATAATAAAATCTAGTGACTTAGTGATTACATTACTCACATTAGGTTTTGAGCTTATTGTCTTTCCCTGTCACGGCTAATGACAATAAGTCCGATCACAAAAAAATCTCAATTGAGAGTGATTATTTCTCAAATTCATAAGTCTATTTTATGTAGACTTTATTATGAATTACTTTCAGATTTTTTAGGAAGTTGGAACATGATATCTACCAACCAAAGATAACTTAGATCGGATGACACTCGTCCGATAACCATTCTAGAAACTTATTTCTACTCTTTTACCGGGACTGCATCATAGGGATGTAGGTCGAAACTTTGAGAACCGTATAACAAAATGATAAATTTATATGTATATATAAATGATTAGAATACATCTATAGGAAACCATCGTTGCTCACAAACACATTTTCTCATCGTGTAATAGAATCATGCCTCCGAAGAAACGTAACCAATCCTTCGATAAAACACCAATCCTTCAGATAGATGCGGCTACGTTTCAAGCTGCAGTCACAACAACCGTATCAGTTGTCATGGCTCACCTTAATGCTAACAACGCAAATGTTAGTGGAAATGTAATCGGCAATCCCGATCGTAGTGATAACCAATTTCAACAACAAGTGCCTACTTGTAAAGACACTCTGGACCTCAATCCTAATATCTTGAAACAAAAGTTCGAGAACGAGAAAAAGAGTTGTTCAACTCAAGGACCTACCGAAGGGCAACAACCTAGGGCAATCAATACCCCCATAAACCCTGTTATCCCAACACAGACCACAACATACCTAGGAAACCTCCCACACCGCAGCAAGTGCATCTACCATCATCATGGTGTTTGTCGAGTGCCACACTGTGTTAGATGCAACGTGAAGGGCCACACCACATTTCTGTAGTGTTTCGGCTGAGTACCTTACTCCAACCACCAGTTGTTATATTCGTTTGAGATAGTAGAAGCATCTCCCAATTCAGTCGGGCACTTCAGAAATCTTTGGGAACTAGGCAGATCATGAGCATAGCCTACCGTACACCAGCCGACAGACGGAATGAGAGAAAAAATCAAGCATTAGAAGACATGCCAAGAGAATATGTAATCAACATTGGTAAAGCATGAGTTATCCATTTTCCAACTGGTCGAGTCCCTTAGCATTCTAGCATTTAAAGTTGCTCCATTCAAAAGCCCTCTTTAGTTTTAAGTGCAAATCCTCTATGCACTGTATTAAAGTAGGTGACACATAACTAGCTAGAGATCCAAATTCCAGACAGCACCTTCATTGGCCCGAAAATCCTTCGAGAAACTACCAAGAAGAGAGTATGAATCCAAAAGCGACGTAAAGCTTCCAAGACCAATCAGAAAAGCTACGCCTTCAATAAGAGAAAGCCCTTGGAATTCCAGGATGGTGATCACGTCAAGTGAAGGCCACGCCCTGGTAAGGCATTATATGCTTCGGAAGCATGGAATACGAAATCTGAGGTACTTAGGACCATTTGAGATTCTTGATACAGTTGGTCCAGTAGCTTACAAACCCTGACTACCTCGAAAATCCAATAACATACATCCTACATTCCACGTCAGTAACTTGAAAAAGTGTTTATCTGGCAGGACGCTTATTATTTCACTCGATTAGATCGATATAAGTGAGAGCCTCAAACTTTGCGAAGGAATCCATAGAAACCATAGAAAATGAAGTCCAAAGAACGAAAACGAGATCGTACCCCGTTAGCGAAGGTCCGCTAAAATGCATAGCGAGGACCTGATTTCACTTAAGAACGGGAGGATGAAATGGAACATAAGTATTCGTACATTTCACCTCCATCCATGTATATTCCTTTCCCTTAATTTCGGGACGAAATTCCATTTAACCGGGGAGGGGGGGGGGAGGGGGGGGGAGGATTATGTGACAATCCGAAATCTCTATCCTATAAAGCCAATCTAATCAATCATCAGTCAGACTTATTTATGTTACCTTCTGCTGTGTTAAGGGTCAGTTTGAGGGTCTCTAAGACTAGTACACTTAAGGATTGAGTGTTGGAATAAATTAGCTTGAGTTTAGTAGTTTGAAATTGAGCCTGGAACACCTTCAAAGGTGGTTCACGGCCGCAAACTAGGTTCACGGCCGTGAACCACCCTCCATATATATATATATATATATATATATAAATGTATATATATATATATATATATATATATATATATATATGATTCACTCATTTGATCCTCATTCTCATCCACCTATAAGAAATCCTCTCAAGTATCATTTTTCAAAAGTCCTCATCTCACTCAAAAATCATAAGTGTTTGGAGAGGAGACGATTATTTTATTTTTCAAATAAAAGAATAAAAAAAATTATGAAACTATATAGACAACGTAAGAGCGATGTCCGTGTGGAGAAGAAATAGATGTCCGTCTCCCCCACGGAAACTGACACACACATATACACTTTCAATAAGTTAGATCGAATGATAGCTTTAACTTAGGAAATACTCCAGTAGTATTATGACCCCAAAACAGAGTTTTTTTTTAACTGTATGCCTCACAAAGTATTTACAAATTAATTGTAAATACTAAGGGGCTGTATGATAATAAATGGATTGGGTCCGGTCATCAAATTCGGCTGACTCGGTCAACTGTTTGGTAGAGCCCGAAGTTGGCTGAATCGTTCAGCGATAGCTGACAAAGCTCACGTGACTCGCTCGAATTGAAATTGTTGCTGACCCAAAAAAAGCCATCGTTCCACACAACCTCTGTTCACAGCCGACATCGCTTCTTCCATTCTACCACTGCTCTTCCACACAACCTGAAACCAACAGCTTCCTTGACAACAGGTATGAATTGATTTTTTTTTTCTGAAATCAGTTGATGATATGATTTGTATCTATATGAAATCAGACCATGCGTTTATATCTAATTATATGTATGGAATCAGTAATATAGTTGATATGAGATTAGTTATCATGTATTTACATAATGTGTACAATATGCAAGTCCAGACAACTATGCATGAGGATTTCAACAAAATGTCTCATTTGGTTATTATTTTGGTTTAGATTTTTCCTTTCAGATGTATTTATATGTTTCGAGGCTTTCATTTACGTAATATTGCTGTATGGATAGGAAGGATATGAAATTACTTGATTGTTAGATATCTTCTAAACCTTAGCCATATGATTTTTAAGCATCTTACAAAATGGTTGTTGTTGATTTTGTTTCCCATTTCTTAAGGTAGCTAGCAAGTTGAATTATAGATTATTAAAACTATCAGTATGTTCTTTTAATTGAATTGCTTTAAAAGACCATCTTTTTGTTGTTTTAATTGAATTGCATTAAAAACTCATTATTAAGTAGATGGATGAAGTCATACAAATAGTGAACAAGCTAAATAGCGGTTTCTAGAGTTTTGTTTCTTTTAAACTTCTTGATCTATGAATTAAGTTAAAGCCATGAGGTGCAGGTTGAAATCATTTTGGGCTGCACTGTGTCTCTGTTTAGGTCCTTGGGACTAAGATATTGTATACCTTTTTAAAATATAAATTTGTTGCCTAATTAGACAATAAACCAGTAGTTTTAGATTGCATTCCTTTGATCTGTTAGTTTCAATATCCTCTATTAGACATCTTTTAGTATTTGTGTATTTTTCTCATCTCAAATAGAGTTCTAAAATGCCCCTTAATGTTAAACATTTGTTAGTATTTGTGTGTTTTTGGTTCTTTTGTCATACCACTAAAAAATATAACATAATGGTAAAATTGTTATTTTCAACAGTTAAAACAATCAATCAGACCCATAACTAAACAACATGGTTTCAGTCAAATGTAGATTCCGTCAGATTTGACCCAGTCAGACTCTAAGGCAGATCTTACTCGGTCAAAAATTATCAAACAACCCCTAAGTTATAGTTCACCCCTCATGCGCTTCTATTTTCATTTTTTTTGTTCACCGTTCAGTGTGTTCCTTACTCGTTGCTTTCTCCTTCTCTAACCAGTAACCAGTTGTAACAACTCATCGCCTTTGCCTACCATTGCTTGCCTATTCACTATATGAATTTTTCCGTCTTCCTCTACATATTCTTTTTCAATGTCTATCACATCGCTCTCCGCCCGCGTTGATTTTCTTGCTCGACTTTACACTTACTCACACAAATCGTGGACTTCGTCGTTCACATACAATGTTGTAGCTATATAATTTTCTTCTTCCAAAAATGTTTGCTTAGTAATTACTTTTAATCAATAATATCATAATTTTTTTATTCACTATATCTAAATTAAAAATCTTACTTCCTCTTTTTCATTCTCTTGTATATTCAATTGGAACCTCTATGTATATTTATCTCTCCTAAAAACAAGTTAGTTTGTACCACTTTTGAAGCTTTGGTATATCAAAATTCATTCATGAACCTTATTTGGCCTCGAATTTCTTTGTAGATGTATCATGAACTTGTTTGGGAAGAGCAACACGAGGTTGTTTGAGGAGTTATTTGAGGCGTGATCGAGTGATAGGTCTGATGCAGTAGGCCATGAGTCACGAGTATCTTCTATCCCCATAGGATGGCGACGAGATAGAACCACCCGAGGTTGTAGCAGAGAGCCGCTCAGTTACCTTTAACACGTGATATATGTAATTTTATGCATCTTTTAGGGTAGTTTTTATTAGCATTTAGCATCATATTTTGTATATTTGTATGTCATTAGTTTAAATAATGTTAAGTTTATGTCTATTATTAGAATTCCAATACTATTAGCGTTTTGGTGTCGTTTTCAGATAATTTGAGTGGAGCGGTATTTTAGGAGCAGCTGGATGCATATTTAGAGCCTAAATGAAGTTTGAACTGAAGAAGGATGGTGTGGAATGACTTGTGTGACAACCTGAAATTTCCACTCGTACAAACCCTACAGTCAAGCATTTCAAATAAAAGTCAAATACTTTTATGCTAATTTTTAGCCGGTTTAAAGTCAATTTGAGTGATTTTAATATTTGTTCTTAAAATAAACGAATAAAAGGAAGTATATTCTAGGACTATGGGGCATCAACAAATCAACCAACACCTTGGTTAAGTTTTCACGACCAAACAAATGGGGTTTAGGCCATGAACTCCTTCTGGCCATAAACTCATGCATATAGCATGAGTTTACTCCCCATTTCTCTCATTCTTCACTTCCTAACTCAAGAACCCCCACTTTCTCTCTCAAGTATCATAACCTCTATCTTCCAATCTTCCAAAAATGTAAGTGTTTCTTCACTTGATTTGTTGTTATAACCTTTCATCAAGTTGTTATACATCATTTCATCCATGAATTCTTCACTTTTTCTTAGATCTTCAAGTGTTCTTCAAAACACCAAGAACACCAAGAAAACACACTAGTGTTCTTGGACCTTAAACACCTAAACAAGCTTCTAGATTGTAAGTACTCTTGTCCTAGCTTGTTGTGTTCTTGAATGAACTTGTTTAGACTTTAGAAAAATCAAGAAATCCGGGTTGGAAGAGAGTTTACGGCCAAGGCATCTCCCATGGCCGTAAACTCCATGAAGGGGTGTAATGTTGCCCTAACATCCTTCCTAATGCTTAGCACTTGGACTAGAACCTATCACCATTGAACTAGGGGCCTTAAACTTCAAGTTTATGGAGTTTGCCATGGGTTTACGGCCGTAAACCTACTAGGGCCGTAAACCCTGGGCCGTAAAATCCATGGGAAGTGGTCCTTGGGCCGTAAACTCAAATGCAATGCCTTACACTCCTTTGATGCAACCCAATGGCCTTCTAACTCTTAAACCAAAGTTTTTTCCACACTTTAGGGTGTTTATACTTACTTAATTAGTGTTATTATCACTAATTAGATATGTACAGATGTCTTTATATGTTAATAGGATCATTATGTGTGTTCAAGTCTTCACTTGACACCTAGCACCTTGTCCAACACTTCCATACTATCCACTCACTACAGGTGAGTTCATACCCATTAAATAACCTTTTAAATGTTTTTAAATGCTTTTATAGGGTGGGGGAATACAAGTTGAATCATACTATTTATTATATCAATCACATGTGATTAATAACTAGCATACAAATGGATTTACTATACTTTAAACTGTTTTTCAACAAAACTACTTGAAAATGATTATCCTATTATTTGTCTGAGCATCGTTTGATCCTTTGTTATATCTCATGTATATATGTATAGACATAGAAGCTTATTGTCTTATTTCAATTCACTCAGATATACACACAACATTGCTATTAAACTATAATAGGTATAGTTTAGAGGTATACTACTTACTATATCTAGTACAAAGAAACATACAAAGAGTCAGTTCATACATGATTAATTACACACTATAAATAATACATATACCACATTATACACTATATACTATACTAGAGAACTTACTATGATGAGAATCAGGGGAGACATACACTACACTAGTACATACACTTCATACACACTATATCATAAATGTGAGGCACTACTTCGGGGCATGGCATCTCTGTCATGGCTCATCTTGTATCCAGAGTCTCCTTAAGGGAGAGCGTGAATTCGTGTATAGATCTATACTGGACTGACCGTCCTACACCTTACTACTAGCTACAGTGAGACCTGAAGGTCTTCAGGTGATGAATGTCATAACATCTCGACGTCTTCGAGCGTCGTGTTTCACTAGGTTGAACAAGTATGGTTTACAATTACATCACATTATACCTTAATAACAATTGGTTTAAGGTAGTTAGTACAATAGTAGTTATAATATTATTACACTAAAGTACATCATTATTTTCCCATTATATCTACTTTGTGACCTCCTCACTTAAAGGGTAATGTAAAACCATATTTTTACTAATGATAGTCGCGTTTGGGAAAAATACTCACTTCTACAATGAACAAATATACATTACACTTGATGCCTTGGTAGAAGGCTACTTTTAAATGGAAAATATAGGATTTTCTAGGGGATACAAACAATTACTACAAACATTTTACATACTTTTACATTCAAACTCTTACAAACATTTTCATACAAATTATGACACTAAATACTTATGAACTCACCAGCTTTAATGCTGATAAACTCTTTCAAAATAACTTGTATTCTCAGGTTATCAGTAGATAGGTACCGATGCCAGCTTTTGACAAGATGGAGCACATACAAGACTCATCTTTTATTTTGATTCATATTTTTGGTGTCTTAGAAACTGTACATAACACATTCGTATTAAAATACATTATTAATGCAATGGATGATGTTGTATGCTTGTTTACTATATTTCTGTGTTGTGATACTGTATATGACGTCCTCCGTCCCAGAACGTTTCGGCCGTTCCGGTTTTGGGATGTGACAACTTGGAATGCATAAACTGAAGAATCACATTTGAATCGACACAAATAGCCATTTATACAATCAAAATTTTCATTTCAGTGACCGTATAAGTGTGTCGAGGTTTTGCAAGGTCGAAAAAATCCATCTGGAGAAAAAAACCAAAAACTACGATCATATTTTTACTTCTGTGATCCCATTTTTTTTACCGCCATTCTCAAAACTTCAGAAATAGCATCGTACTTCGTTTAAGGGCCAATCTGGAAAAAATCTTCAAATATGCATTCTCATATTTGATATATGCGATCGTATTTTCTACTAACTTGTTCCAAAAGCTTCTGTCTTGCGTATAAATATGACCACCATGATCATATTCGAGAGAGAGACGCTCTAGGCGATGAAATACCCTTTCTGAAGGGGATTTCAGCCACTTTTCCGCACTTTCTGAAGATCTGAAGGTTGTGTATCATCTCCGACACCTAGTTTAGAAGATTAATCAGTTAAGGTTTCTTTTTACTAGTTTAGATCCATTGTAATCATGTCTGGCTAGGAGCTTAGTTTTCAGTTCTACATTAGACTAATATTTTTCATGTGATTAGTTATCAGATCTAGTTTTCTTTGTATGATTCTATCTAGTTGTTTCATTTTTGACCTTAATGAATGTTTGATTTTAAATTCGTGTTGGTATGATCGCCTAGATAGGGTTTTATCTTGCTAGTTAATCAGTTAATAGAATCTATAATTGTTCTTGTCAACTGGTAATAAGTACAAACTATCATATTGGTTTCGCGTTTGGGATTTAACTATGATATAAACTGAAATATCATACATTTACGCATCGGAGCTTGTGAGAAGTATTGGGTATTGCTGGGAATTTTACACAAAACTTAATGCAACTTTTCTAATCATAATTAAGAGCTTGTTTAATTTAGAATGTAAAAAGTTATGGTTAAGTGAAGAGCATGTTTTGGCTAATCTAACTAGGTAAAAGAGATTATACTAGAGCCTTATAGTTTTTCTCAGTACCATCTTAGATAGAACGCATTCTGAATAACTGGATCTGGGATGATTGCATGATTAGGAAAGCCGCAGCAGAACTGAATTCGTTTTTATTATTAACTTTTATCTAGTTTATTTTGACAACAATTTTTAGTTTTTAGTGTAAATCAAAACCCCCCTTTTTATATTTTTTTAACGACTAGAATGTGTCTGATGTAAAAAGGCATAGACTATTAGGCTGTGTCCCTGAGGATTCGACTCTGATTCCCTATGCGATATTTTAGTGCAACCAGCAGTGAAATGTCATTTTCTTAATACACCTACAACATTGTGTTACCAAATTGGTGTCATTGTTGGGGACACGGTGCTTTTAAAACTTTTATGCCATGAAAGTGAAATATTATTTAGTTCATCGTCTTCAGTAACCCCATCCTCACATTTTGATCGCCCCTTTAAAACATACTCCTCACCATCCTCAGTTAAATCCAAGCAAACAAATCCTTCCAGAACCCAATATGAAAAATCTAAAACACTAGAGTCTTCAGAATCTAAAAATCAGTCATTAGTGAAGCAGGAGAAGAAGCAGAGAAGGTTCTGAAAGAATGGGTCACCCAAGAGGTCAATCATGAACCTCTTTGCATTACTTTTCCAAAATCCCATAACTTTGAGCTCAAATTTGGGCTGATACATATTCTTCTCATATTCCAAGGTCTAGAAAACCACAACCCACATAAATTCTTGAAGGAATTTCATGTTCTTTGTTCAGGAATGAAGCTGCATGCTGTCACACCGCCGATCGAGGAGGCGCTACATGCAAGGTTGTGTCACTTTGTTTGTGGATCACAGGTAAATTTAATATATAACAAAAGTACACAATAAAGAAAACAACATTTGTATTTCATCTTGATGTTTGAATGCATGGTTCTTACATATAATAGTATAGTACATGAATTGCCTTAAACAAATAGGCTGACATAACAAAACTAGTAAACTACATTGCCTGAAATCCATGACTAATTCGTCTTGTGAATTGATTGATTACATATTCCCTAAGAATACATCTAGTTTTTAGGGTCAACACAAGGTTAGAGAGAGTTACAGGTTTTCTGCTAAGATCACTGATACTGTGAAAAAGTCAAAAAGTATTTTCTTTGTAAGTAAAACCATACTTAAAACAGTGTTAGTAGTGTGTCTTTAAATAACGATTAAAAATCAAAAGATGTGTTTTCATAAGTATATCCATATTTAAAGTTGTGTTTGTAAAGACTCTTTAAATAAACATTGAAAAAGAAAAGAGGTCTTGTCTTAAGTAAACACATACTTAAAACACTTTTGAGAGAAACCAAATCCATGGTTCTATAGTGAGAGAGATTTTAGTTAAAGGTTATAGTGAGTCCTATAAGTAAGAAATGTGACTGAATGTACCCTCCTGCAACACTTCATTGTACATCATAGTAATGTTAGTAGATACTAATCACCCACTTCGATTGATCGGTCAAGGTTATAACTAGCAACCACCGGTGAGGATGTTAACCCTGTATAGGTCTATACCTACGTATCTCGCTCCAAAGATTAACAGTTATAGTATTGTGGTTATGCTTGTTGGATTAGATGTCTAAGCGCATAACTATTATTGGTATGTACTTGGCTCGAGAGTAGCATGGTCCATTTGGGTTTGATGGCATCAGAACAACTGGATAGACAAAGTGATAAAAAGGATACTTATGATTTATATTAACATATTATAAGTTCCGATATACTAATATGAAATCATATTATTAGTTAGTATTGATCAAGAATTAATCTAGTGATCAAAAGGAACTAATTAAATATTGAATCTTATATATATATATATATATATATATATATATATATATATATATATATATATATAGGATGGACCAAGTTTATTTTGGTTGGGCTAAGCTTGCATGGATAGTCCATAGAGTTTTAACCCATGGATCCTATGGAAATGAAAGGTCATGGGTATTAGGGTTTACATGAATGTATCCCTAATCCACTATACTATATAAAGAGGTCTATGATTCATGAAATGGCACTAGTGTATAGTACACAAGAGGGCAAATCCGATTTCATAAGAGTGAGCCTAAGTATTCTTCTTCTCAAGTTATTCCAAGGGTTTTTGGTGTTGTATTAACCATTTGAGGTGCAACACTTGGGGCACTAAGCTCTTAAAGGTTCAAGACTTCAAGATCCATCAAAAGGTATATCATTCTACTAGATTCTTGTATTTTATATACTTCATATTATGCTAGTTAGGATGAAACCTAGGAATATTGAATATTTGCATGTATAATAGAGAAAAAATAGATCCAAGGTTTATAGGGTTGCATGTACACCATATGAGTGTTAGAATGCTCAAAACTCATCAGTGGTATCAGAGCCTAGGATTGTTTTCTCTCATACTTGATGCTACTTGTTTTCAAAGCTTGAAAAAATAGTTTTTTTTGGATTCTGCATGTTCACCATGAGGTGGTAAAAATTACTCAAGGTGGTAAAATTTACCACGAGGTGGTGATGGGTCTGGCAATTTTTTGGATTTATTGGCTTAATTTAGATTTGGATAATTACTATAAAATGTTTTCTTGATAAAAATTCATTTTTATGTTGTGAAAATAATTATGCTATGAGAAACCCCAAACTTTCAAATTTGACAATTGTTACTCCAAAACATGCTACATTCATATTCACAAATAATATTTTACATTGATAACTTGTTTACAAAATACTGGATACAAACTGACTATTACGAAGTGTTATATATTACACAACTACCCAGGATACTATACTTTTATACATACATGATCCCTAAATACAAAAGTAATATTATGACTATTCTAAATCTTCCAACAGTATACGACTATACTGGTTACTTAGCTCCTGAAATTTGTTAAACATTGAGAGGGGTAAGCGGTGATGCTTAGTGAGTTCAATAATAGATACAATATAACGTTATGCCATATATATAATTCAATATGGTGGAAGCAAAGAGGAACAAGGAACAACAAAGGCATATGTGAATCATGTGACAAGCTTTCCATATCAGTCAATGATTTGATTCAAAGATGTACAATCAATGAGACATAACAATTTCCATACTTGATATACATCAATAAAGCTTCGGCCCAAATAGCACAGAAGACATACACTTTCTGATTAAACATTTTGATAGATTTCAGGCTTTCAGCCCTGTCTAACCTTCTGCCAATGTCATAGAATAGAAGTCATTCTATTACAAGACATGCTCTACATGGCCAGAGCCTACATACCAATACCACTTTGAATTTAAGTCCTTTCACTGGTCACATGGGTAGAGGTATAGCTTTGATATCATTAATAGCTGAAATAATAACACGAGATAATAATATGGAAAATCACACACAACATATAACACATAACACACAAATTTTCCAATATATTCAACTCACCGTGAATTAATCGGGGGTTAAAATAGTAATTTGTGTAGCACTTCGCTATAATAGATAACTTTCTTTGCTGAAAACCCGGGGCTTTATAAAAAACCAAGCCCTGTGAGGGTTGAGCTTCAAACTGAAAAAATAAATTTCTTGGGCTCTTCGGGCACTTCGGGACGTGTTTCGGGTGTTGGGAATGATGTCGGGGCTTCGGGGGATTGAAATTGGCTTAAAATAGGATTTAGAGTTGTTGGGTAGCAGATTCATTTTGTATTGCGTCATTGGGCTCGGTTCATAGTCCAAGTTTTGTACTCCGGTTTGGGCCTGTCCAACCATGAGCTGATAGGGTTTAGTATATAATAATGTGCTTGCATGCATATTAGGTTAACGATTTAGATCGATTGATAGCGATTACGATAGCATTACAGATTTTCTTCTTCGTTCTTGTAAACCCTAATCCTCTACAGTAGAAGTTCTTTATCGAGCTCTTCTGAGGATTGTTTATTAATCATTCGACATCTTCGATCCATTATTGTGTTCTTGCTGTTTACTCGTTTATTTCTTTACCTGTTTTATAGATCTAATCGATCTTCAAGTTAATTTTTTAACTTATCAATTGGTATCAGAGCAGGAGGCTGTGTAATCGATACACTTCTTTTCTGTGAAAAAGGTTTCGATTAGGGTTATTCCACAATTACTGATATTTATTGAGCCGTCATCTCATTATTGACGTATCTTGATATTTATTGTTTTGCCCTAATTTGATTTATTACAAGTCTGATCTTTGAATAGGTTTTCCGATCAATTATGGACGAGTCGCAATCCAATCCTATTAATATTTCAAACAGCATTGGATCAACAACGAAGATTCCCATCCTGTACACCCATGATTATGAAGTCTGGGCGCATCACTTTGAAGATTATGTTATAGGATCTGAGGATAATGGATACCTCATCTGGGAAGCAATCATTTCTGGACCCTTTTCTCATTCAGCAACTTCAAGGATTATTAAAACTCAAAAGGAGTATAATGATCTTCTGAAAGATGTTAAAGATATTGCGCAAGATGAAAAAGATAAATTTCAGTGCAATATCAAAGCGTTAAGATTGATCAGATTCGCCCTTCAGTCCGATACTTTCAGGCTGGTGAGCTCATGCACGACGGCAAAAGAGATATGGGACAGGCTACGTGAATTGTACTCTACAGATGAAGATCTTGAACACTCCATTCAAACCTTACTCTTGTCTGAGTTTGGTGAATTAAAGCAAGGAGCCGAAGAAACTATGACCCAAACGTTCGATCGCTTCAATCATCTTTTTAGCAAGATGATCAAACACGACATCGAAAGAAAGCTTATTGAGCAGAAGGTTACGTTTTTGAACGGTCTCAGATCAGATTGGAGAGCAGTTGTGTCCACAGTTAAAGCCCACGAGCAATTTAAATCATATTCTTTGGCGAAACTGGTGGGCATTCTAAAATCTCAAGAAAAGATCGTGCTACAGGAGAAAAGTGTGGTTTCAAGCCTAGGTTCGTTAGCCCTCCTGTCCAAAAGTAAAGTTGTGATGGATGAAGAAGACCTCAACTTGGAGGACTATGACCTCACTTCTGAGGACTTTGCTATGATGGTGTCGAACCCCAAGAGGTTCATCAAAAAGAGATTCCCCTCTAACAAGAACCGAAACTGGCAGGGGAGTTATAGCTCAGAAAAGGTCAAAGAAGAACCGAAGGCTGAAGAATCAAAGAAGGAACCGAAGGCTGAAGGAGATTCCGGAGTAAGCTGCTACTATTGTGGAGGAAAGAACCACTATGCAAAGGATTGTGTCCTCAAAAAGATGGCAGAAAAGGATGAGGAAAAGGATGAAGAAGCTTTGTTGCAGAAAAAGCTGGATGAAATTAGGAAGAAGAAATCTACCGCTAATCCTTCTATGAATGCTCTAATTGTGCAGGGTTCGGTAGCTGATGATGAGTTCGGTGGCGTGGAGGTTTGGTCAACCGACTCTGAAGATGATGAAGTGAGGAAGCCTTCTCATGGAAAGGCTTATGTGGCGAAAGAAGAAAGCAGTGGAGGAAGATGCTTGATGGTGTCCGATGTATCTCAGATGAGGGGATACAACACTCATGGTGGGAGCGATGACACGAAGGAGCAACAGAACTTGTGCTTTACAGCTAAACCGCTTAGCGTGCAGTTCAACGAACTTGATGAACTGATCAAGAAGGTACAATCAGTTTTTGTCGCATTTAAAGTTCCACAATGCTCATATGAAAAAGAATTAAAAAGTGTTAATTCAAGAATCTCTCATCTAGATAGTAGTTTAACCCAAACTCGAGTCACCAATTCTAACCTAACTGACCAATTAAGCAGGGTGTCTTCAAAGAGTGAGGAATGGCGGATGTGGATCGAACTGAAGGAGTCGGAATTAATCAAAGCAAAAGATGAAAACATTTATTTACAAAGAGACAATTTAAAGCTTTTGAAACAGCGAAATGTTTTTTGTTTGATTGCTAAACGTCTTTACTCTAATATTACTCAGCTTCATTTGGATTGTGAAATAGGACAAAAGATTCATCGCATGATTTTACCCTTCCTTGAGTTTAAGGAGGATGAAATTGATGCTGAGGCGTATAATTGTGAGAGTGTTATTTCATCTGAGGACATTAATCCGACCTATATGTATGGACTGGACAAAATCGAATCTTTCATTAAATCTAAGGACCATAAGGACATGCTTAAAAACCTTTTGGATGAAAATGATAAACTGAAACTGAGAACCGAAACCATACAAAAATTTGACTCTTTAAACGCCAACTTGAGCTCAGAAAATAAAATTGATGTTGAAAATGCATCTGAGCTTATTGAGGACGACTATATGAGTGAAATTTCTGTAGAGGACACGGTTGACTGTTCAGAATTTGTAAAAAGCGAACCTGAAAACCACAAGAATCTAATTTCAGAAAATTCAGTGGAGTTCGCTTGTATGTCCCAACAAAAGTGCCCGATTCTTGCAGAGAAGGCCGTAGTATATCAAAAAGTTAGAACCACTCCAAATCAGGTATACAAGGTCACAGGCGTAACCGAACATCAGACTGCTGAACTCACAGCTATTGTAAATGAAGACAATGCTGATGGCTGCGACGAGTTTTTCTGGTCAGCTCCAATTGATAACGCTGATGAAACAGTTGGTTTGTCTGAAAGGACCTCATGGAAAAGCAAAGGCAGATATGTGCCAGAACCTTTGAATAAACCTGATAGCTTCGATGTGCCAAGTACCAGTGGTACGAAATATGTTCCTCAGGAAAATGAAACTCCTACAAAAGAAGTCACATCCCCAAGTGAAACATCATCAGTTCAGAGTGAACCAGCCAAAGAAAACCAGAAATCGAAAGCCAATATCCATCATCAACCGAAGCAGATGAGAAATCAAAAACGGCAAAGGAATCAGAGATACAGGAAGAATCTCTCTGAAAGAAAACAGTTTTGGAAATCTCAGAATGCCTATTTCTCAAGACAGGAACTTAAAGTCCGAGAAAAATCCTGTTGAATCGCAAGAGAGCAACAAAAACCGAAAGCAGAGGTTCGGTTCGGAGAATGATTCCAACCGAAAGCAAAGGTTCGGTTCGGAGAATGATTCCAACCAAAAGCAAAGGTTCGGTTCTGAGAATGACTCCAACCGAAAGCAGAAGTTCGGTTCAGAAAACTACATCAACCGAAAGCAAAGGTTCGGTTCTGAGAACAAAAGAGATCAAAACTCTAAGGTCGGTCCCACCAATGATCAAAAGCAAAAGGGTCACCTAGAGTCTTCAACCAAGAAGTCATCTCAATCTAAGCTCTCTCATTCTAACTCATCTAATTCTTCTAATTCTTCTAATTCTTCCAATTCTTCTCCACCTCGTTGCAAATTCCATTTTGTTCCTTGTCAAAAATCTCAAACATCAACTGAACAAAAAGGGAAACAGAAGGTTTCAACGTCTAAACCAGAGTCTAAACCGAAAGCACCGAATCCTAATAAAATTAAAGTTTTTACCATCAAAAAGAAAGATGAAACAACACTAATAAAAAGAACATATTTAGTTGACATCTCTCTTACTATTCTTGTTCCTGTGAAAGGCTCACGTGGACCCAAGAAGCTTTGGGTTCCTAAATCTGCTTAATTTTTGCAGGTTATCAGTGACGCGCAGTTTGACGAAGAATGGTACATTGATAGTGGCTGCTCGCGTCACATGACAGGAAGGAAGGAAGAGCTAAGGGAATACAGGTCTCTTTCAAATGGTGGGAACGTCAAGTTTGGAAACAACTCCTTTGGCACCATAAAAGGCTATGGAATGATTACTAACGGTGATTTCACGATAAGGAAGGTGGCATACGTGGAAGGGCTACAACACAACCTCATCAGTGTATCTCAGCTCATTGGAGGTACCGGTCTCAAAGTCTCATTCGACGATGAGGGTTCTGAAATAATTGAGAAGAAGACGAAAAGAGTTATTCTCAAATCGGAGCGTAAAGGCAAAATGTTTCCTCTAAACCTCAAACCCATCAAAGGAAACCCAGCTATCTGCCTGTTATCAAAAGCACAATCTGACGAAAGCTGGTTGTGGCACCGAAGGTTCTCTCATCTTAACTTTAAGGACATCAACAAACTTGTCACTGGAGGTCACGTTCGAGGTCTTCCACTGCTCAAGTTCGATAGAGATCATTTGTGTGCTGCATGCGAAATGGGGAAGCAGAGTCGTCAAAGTCATCCATCTATAATAAACACTAAAGTTGTTGAACCACTTGAATTACTTCATATTGATTTATGTGGTCCATCATCTATCGAAAGCATCGGCGGTAGCAAGTACATTCTTGTTATTGTAAATGATTTTTCGCGTTTTACATGGGTGTTCTTTCTGAAGCTCAAATCTGAAGCGACTCACAAGCTAAAAGTGTTCATCAAGCAGATTGAGGTATAGCTGAAGAAGGTCGTTCACAACATCAGGAGCGAAAATGGTCTGGAATTTAAAAATAAAGAATTCGAAGAATTCCTGACAGAAAAGGGAATAAGTCACAACTTCTCAGCTCCCTATACACCTGAACAAAATGGGATTGTCGAAAGACGAAACCAATCTTTGTGTGAAGCAGCCTGAACCATGCTAAGTTTCGCTTCCTTACCTTTATATTTTTGGGCTGATGCTATTTCTGCTGCTTGTTTTACACAGAACAGGTCATATCTCAACAAGCGATTCACGCTCACTCCTTATGAGATTCTCAACAACAGGAAGCCAAATGTGAAATTTTTCCATGTGTTCGCTTCACGGTGTTTCATCTTTAACTCTAAAGAACACCGCAACAAGTTCGATGTCAAAGCCGACGAAGGGATATTTCTGGGCTATTCTCTCACTTCTAAAGCGTACAGAGTATTAAACAAGCGTTCGAGAAGAATAGAAGAAACTTACTACGTGACTTTCGATGATAGCTATGTCAAAAAGCTGCAGGCCAACGAAGATACAGCTGGAGAAATTTTTCCTCAAACTGGCCAAGTCACGGCCTCGATCGCTAATCTATTCGAGAAGTTCATGGAGCTATTTGATGAACCAGAGAAAGCCACTCTCTTAGAAGCAGGCGCAACAAACATCAAGGTAGATCATATGAAGCAAATTGTCGAAGTTGCTGCAAGAAGAATGAATGAAGGAGGATCAAGTTCTGACGATTCTCCACCACACAATGCTTCAGTCGAGGGGGAGGATCAACCATCGTCACCTCAGCCGACTTCACATGTTGAGGGGGAGCCAAGGTCTCCAACTGCTCCCGAAAGCACTTCGCCAACCGAAAGTGCCTCACCATCCGAAGGTGCATCATCGCCCGAACGCTCCACACCACAAGAAACCTCTGAAGGTCAAGATTCGCAAGGCATTCCTGAAAGCTCATCTATCGAGGGGGAGCAAGCCGATATGTCTTACGACTATGAAAGCCTGTCCGAACCAGAAGAAATGATAAACGCTGAATTGGATCCAACCTTTGATCCAAACTACCCTCCTCTCACCAAATGGACCAGAGATCATCCTGTCTCTCAAGTTGTTGGTGATGTCTCTGAAAAGGTTCTGACCCGATCACAACTCAAGGCAAAACTGACCTCCTTGTTTTCCAAAGTTGAATTCTGCATGTTTAACTCCTTCGTATCAAAAGTTGAACCAAAGACAGTTAATACTGCTCTTGATCACTCCGATTGGGTTCAAGCCATGCAAGATGAACTGAACGAATTCGAGAGGAACAAAGTCTGGCGCCTTATTCCAACTCCTCCATATGCCTCGGTTGTTGGTCTTAAATGGGTCTTTAGGAACAAAATGGACAAGGAAAGAAATGTAATTCGAAACAAAGCTCGTCTGGTCGTGAAAGGATACTGTCAGGAGGAAGGGATTGATTATGAAGAGACTTTCGCTCCTGTAGCTAGGCTGGAATCCGTAAGAATATTTCTAGCCTATGCTGCCCACACAAACTTTGAGGTCTACCAAATGGACGTCAAGTGTGCATTTCTCAATGGAGAACTCGAAGAAACTGTGTATGTGGAGCAACCTCCTGGATTCATGAACGAAAAGTATCCTAATCATTGTTACATTTTGGATAAATCCGTGTATGGACTGAAACAAGCTCCGAGAGCCTGGTATGAAACGCTGACTAAATTTTTAAAGATGTCCAAATTCAAGCAAGGTTCGGTTGACCCAACCTTCTTTCGTAAAAAGGAAGGTAACCACCTTATGATCGTTCAAATTTATGTCGATGATATCATCTTTGGCTCAACGAATCCTAGCCTAACAGCTGAATTCAGAAAGCTGATGGAGACTAAATTTGAAATGAGCTTAATGGGTCCTATTAACTTTTTCCTTGGTTTAAATATTAGACAGGGACCCGAAGGCATCTTTATTAATCAGGAAGCTTACACGAAAACTCTCTTTGCAAAATTTGGCATGATGGGAGATTGAAAAGTCAAAGTTCCAATGGCGTTCGACACCAAGCTCACTCCATCCCTGGATAAACCGGCTGTTGATATTACGCTTTATCGTCAAATGATAGGTTCTCTAATGTATCTCACTGCTAGCAGGCCTGACATAATGTTTTCTGTTTGTTACTGTGCTAGATTTCAGGCAAACCCACACGAACCTCACATGCTTACAGTGAAGAACATTTTACGATATCTCAAGCGAACTACCTCTTTAGGTCTTTGGTACCCTTCAAACTCAGGCTTCTTTGTTCAAACCTACTCAGATGCAGACCTTGGAGGTTGTGGACTCGACAGGAAAAGCACCACTGGCGGCTGCCAATTCCTTGACGGGAAGTTGGTTAGCTGGCAGTCAAAGAAACAAACATGCGTGTCTTTGTCTACAGCTGAAGCAGAATACATTGCAGCTGCATCCTGTACCTCTCAAGTGATTTGGATCCAGAGTCAACTTCGAGACTATGGACTTAATATGAAAAAGATCCCACTATATTGTGACTCTGAAAGTGCAATTAGGATCTGTCATAACCCAGTGCAACACTCCAAAACCAAACACATAGCACTGAGGTATCACTTCATCAAAGATCATGTGGAAGATGGAAACGTTGAAGTACATTTTGTTAGGACCACTGATCAACTGGCTGATGACTTTACCAAAGCACTTTCTGAAGCGTCATTCAACAAAATACTACAAGGGCTAGGTATGATGGAATCAGAGTCAGTACCTCAAACTACCTCTAAAACTCAAACGTCAGAAGCGAAATAGACCGAACGTTCGGGTTCGGTTGAATCATCTGCACTCACTCATCATTTCAAAGGTAGTTTTCCTGGTTGTAAATTTTATGTACAAAGTTGTTTATCTTATTGTTCAAAGTATTTTCTTTTTGAAAGTCTAAATTCCTTAGTTTTTCAAAATTTTTCAAAACCGAAATCAACCGAAGGTTCGGGTTCGGTTTTTCAAAATTTTTCAAAACCGAAACCAACCGAACGCTCGGGTTCGGTTTCTCAAAATTTTTCAAAACCGAAACCAACCGAACGCTTGGGTTCGGTTTTTCAAAATTTTTCAAAACCGAAACCAACCGAACGCTCGGGTTCGGTTTCTCAAAATTTTTCAAAACCGAAACCAACCGAACGCTCGGGTTCGGTTTTTCAAAATTTTTATCAACGGAAACCAACCGAACGCTCGGGTTCGGTTCCAAAATTTTCCAAAGTTTTTTGTCTCTTTTTATTTTTCTTTCTCTTTTTTTTTCACTTATTTTTTCTATATCAAAAATTCCAAAAATATTTATTTTCTTCTAATATCAAAAACTGCAAAAATATTTTGTTCTTCATTTGCTTTTTGTCTTTAATTTTTATATGTGTGTTCGTTCGTTTATGGGGAAATATTTGTTGGATTAGTTAAGTGTCCCTAGAAGCATGCTACTGTATGTGCCCAAAGCCTCATCAGATTCTGAATAATCGCCTTAATGACTTGGTATACACAAACCTCGTCTTCCCAATTAGGCTACCACACTTATTCTAATCGTGAGCTACCTAAGTCTCTTCTCACATGAGATAAGAGTTTTCTGCTTGGTCCTTCTTTTCGCATCAGAGGTACTTTGATTTCTTACACCGTCTCCGTTACATTTCTCCATCAAATTCGTTTCACCAACGTAACCCTTGAGACTCTCAGAAATTACCACTGAGGTTTATGGTTACTCAAAAACTGTGTTTATGATCTTAGTTTCGTGCCACTACGAGCTGAGTGAAACCCAAAATTCAATACCAAATCTGAATTGACGGTGAACAATTAATTTGCTCAAGTTTTCACTATTGAATTGATGGACGTATCCTAATGAAATCTCAAGTTTTTCTTTTATGTGATTCCTATGAAATTGTTTAACACCAAAACATTTCTTCCACTGGGATCCAGTTTTATTTTTTTGAGATTTTATTTTTTCCAAGCCACTTTAAAATCATTTCCTACCTACTTGTTCAACAGACTACACCGGTCTCACAAGTACTTTGTTCACTTTCTATCTTATTTCGAGATTAGGACTGTTGAATCAAAGCTAAAGCCACCCTCATATGCCTAATTAAAAGAAGCCTTTCAACACTTCTTAATAAGTGTCTAATCGTTATTCAACAGAAAACCATACAAACACTTTAAGGTCTCTCTTGACTTTGAAGGAAGAGATTCGTGCCCGGGATCATTTGTTTCATGTCTTTATTGACATCACACTTATTCCCAAAAAGATTTGCTTTATTTCTTTTCTTTTACACTCTTAGCACGAAAATCTTTGATTTTCCAAAATTCTGGTACTAATAATTACAGGTTGTTTCATTGAATTGGTGGTTGATTATAAGCTGTGGTCAAAATTAATCCACGTGGGCGTTTTATTCAAAAGATGCCGTTACACTTTAATGGGATAAGATGAAGAGTTGCTGACTCAGGCGGGAGGATAAGTGATTTGATGTCAAACGGCGGAATAGGGAACGCGTGCGAATTTGAAGCGTCTATCTTTAACTGACGTCGCAGACGCATGTGAGAATTGAAATGGTTCCTCTCTGACACAGAAAGGCGCGTGTGAATATGAAACGGTTCATCAGAAACGGCGCTTGTTGGGCGGCGTGTTCTTCGGAATCTGACATTCTCTCTCATGCGTGATCATCGGTTCCACAACTGTCACGCATCAGTCATTCCGAAAAACCCTTGGTATTTCGATAGAAGATTTGGCAGATTTTTCTCTCTCCTTAAACTTACTATAAAAAGCGACATCCTCTCCCATTTACCTTTTTACTGCATCAAAATTCCCAAGAGAGCAAAACAATTCCCTGAAACCTAACTGTTCATCATCTTCTTCCCATCTTCAACAATGGCAGATTCATCCTCTGTTCACGCTACTTCTCACATCCTTCCCATTCGTCCTCAACAGTGTCTCGTAATCGATTTAACCCCTCAAGAATATGACTCCTACATGTTCCCAATCATCAAGTGCTTGATGTATTCGCCAATAGCACCTGCACTTTCGAGTGTGGAATCAGTGCCCATGGAGCTCTTATCGCAGATTTATGCGACTGCACACTATGATAAAGTGGTTGATAGGATCTTCTTCGAGGTGTCTAATCACAAAGCCTCTATTTCCAAGCCACGATTTGGCTCACTGCTAGGGTTTGAAGCTGACCCTTCAAGGGTTAATCCGGAGACAATTCCGCTGGGGCACCTCTTCAACATGTTTTATAACATGGGGTACACGGAGGCGCTTACCTCCGTCGCAAAGTTCAAAAAGTCGTGTTTGCCGCCACAGTGGAACGACATGTTCACCGTGCTTTTCAAGGGTCTCTCAGAAAGGAGCTTTGGTTCAGATGGCTCCAGTCGACTATTCCTGTCCATTCTGTACGGAGTTTACAACGACGTCAACGTCGACTATGGGTTGGTTCTCTGGCAACAACTCATCCAAAGTTTATCTTCTTCTTCACGACATTCTAAGGTGTCGTATGCAAGGTTTTGGACCCTTATTACTAAGTGGACGATGGATAAGTACAATGTCCCCACTGTTGCCGGCGCACCGATGTCTTCGATTGGTACATTCCATACCACGAAGATCATCGTCTCAGATGCATCGAAATTCCCTTTCAATGGTTCCATCTCGAAAACCATGTACGCTGATGTTCCAGCTGACAGCAGGATCATCCGGACCTACAAGGAGTTCAAGCAGTCTGGTCCGAGGGATCTCACGCCAGAGATGCTAAAGTCCATTCACGATGCCGATAAGCCTGCTCCGAGAGGCAAAAAGGCAGATAAAGGCAAACAGGTGGCCAAAGGGGCTAAAGGCCCTTCTCCTAGGAAGAGGAAATCAACGAAAGTTGCTCAGTCCCCACAGCAGAAGAGGCGAAAGACTCAACCCAGGCGAAAACTCATTATCGCTTCCTCTTCGAGTGAGTCGGACGGTGAGAGTTCGGATTCGGATGGCTCTCCAAGAGGTGACACCCCTCCAAGAGGCAACACCCCACCTAGATCACCTACCCCTGACATGGAAATCCATAACTCACCAATTCCCTCTCCCACTCACACAATTCCTACTTCCATTCCCACCATAAACCCCTCTACCAACATTCCTAAAACCTCTTTCCCTATACCACCACCCATTTTCACCGATGCAACAACAACATCTACTGTAAAGGTTACTACCAACGTATCTGATACGGGGGTTCATACCGATGCAACCGAACCACCACCAGCAACCGAAACCATACACACAACCGAAACCCAACAACCACCACTCAACAACCACCGAGCCTACCCCCACTCACACTCAACCTGAACCTACTCATACCACAACACCACCAGCTTCACCACCACCCCCATCTCCAGGTCATGCCTCTGATGGTGATAACCCTTTCCTTGGCGGGGAGAACATGACATTTGATTCGGTCTACTACAGTCCGTTTCAGGTGCAAAGAGACGATGATGAGGAAGCTCCAGTAACAAAGAAGCACCTTAAGGAGCTGCATGAGAAGGTCGACTTGCTCATTGCTTCCTCCTCCAATTCTCAATCATCTCTTTCTGAAGCTGCTCTTCATAAGATTGTTGATGCCTTCTCCAGGGCTCAGCATGATTCGGTCGCTTCTGCCACCACTACCATAGATGCCTCGACGAAAGCTTGTGAGGCTGCGACCGAAAAAGTCGATAAACTATTCTCTGAAGCCTCTACCCTGTTACAATCTTTGCAGGAGAGTGCCACTGCTACCAAGACAATGTTGGAACCAATTGTTCAACAGTTGGCCACGTTCGTCTCCACGGAGTTGAAGTCCTTTGCCACACTTCGCCAATCGCTCAGTGATGACAACTCTGCCCTTTGTACTTCTATCGACGAGCGCCTCTCTAAACTCCAAGAGGATCTAGCCTATGACAACTCGTTGATGGATGCTCTAGCAAGGAAGACCACTACCCTAAAGGTCAAGAGTGCTCAACTTTCAAATTCTCAACAACAAATTGACGCTCTTCGATCCGAATAGGAGGTAATCAAGACGTGTGTTTCGGATGTACACTCAGCTATATCCAACATCCTTGAAGCGCACGATCCGATCCTGAACCACTCTGTGAGGCGTACCCTTGCAGAGAAACTCGCTCCTGCCTTGGATCTGCTCAGTAAAATTGAAGGGCTACCCAGTTTCGTGTCCACTCCGAAACAAGGGGGAGAAAAGGAGTCCGGATCGCAACCTCCTCATTCCTCAAAAGCTGCTCACACAACCGAACCTCCTCCTACAGGCCAAGCCTCTAGTTCGGGTGTGAAGGACAAAGGCAAGAAACTTGTAGAGGATGAAGAGGAAGATGATCAAGAAACCATTGCCGACTTGCTGAAACGCAAAAGTCGTCGCAATACTGAAGATGATAATATTCGTGTGGCGAGAGAAGCTGAAGAAGCTGAGCACAAACAGAAAGAAGCCCACTACCTACTCGAGAGCAGGAAGACTCTTTTCCCTGCTTGGACTCTCGAGAGGATGATTAAGGAGGCAATCGATACTCCGAGTATCTTATGGCTTGAACCGGTAATCTCCTTTGAGTGCTACAACTCTGTCGACTCTCAGTTCGACATGCCCTTAACCCGAAAGACGTTCATCTTTCACGCTTTCGCCAACATTGCTGAGTTCCCTCATCCTCAATCGGAGGTTGATCGGGAATTGATCGAGTTCTATCTGAAGGCCGCTCAACCCCAGTACCAAACCTGGAGCGCTCAGAAGATCATCAACATTCGGGTTCTGAAGCCATATACTGTAGGGAGATTTATCAAAGTTCGGTTCAAAGTGCTCAGAGGGTCTGCAAAAACCGAACATGCCATCTCTTTAGCAGATCTACCGAACCTCAACCCCCATGATTGGATCGTTCTGCACAACATCCTATTGACTAATGAGGCTGAATATGGTCCAATCATTGACCATCTCAAAAGGATGTTGGTGTGCTATATCATGGAGGTCGCCCTGATGGATCAGGAGATTGCAAATGTCTTTAAGAAGAAACCGAAGATCTCTCCTGTTGGCTCGGCCAGTGATCTAAACCAGATGAAGATGGGAAAGATTGATCCAAGGCGAAACTCGGTCATGTTCACTAGGAGTGAAGGACATAAATGTCTCTTTGCCTTAGCGGATAAACATCTTTATACCACTGCTTGTCTTGAGCATGTGCTGGGGATCATCCACAGGTGCAAAGAAAATACAGCGGATGATATCGAATACTTTGACGACATGGTTCAGTGGTACATCCGATTCAGGCAGACAATCCTCGCCCTTATCTCGCGTCTGTTTGAAACTGTAAAGAAGAAGGCTCCCGATGCTGGCCCAAGTAAGAAGACAAAGTGATCTCGCTCCAATTTGACGCAAAGGGGGAGATTGTTGGGTAGCAGATTTATTTTGTATTGCGTCATTGGGCTCGGTTAATAGTCCAAGTTTTGTACTCGGGTTTGGGCCTGTCCAAATGTGAGCTGATAGGGTTTAGTATATAATAATGTGCTTGCATGCATATTAGGTTAACGATTTAGATCTGAGGATTCTTTATTAATCATTCGACATCTTCGATCCATTATTGTGTTCTTGCTGTTTGCTCGTTTATTTCGTTACCTGTTTTATAGATCTAATCGATCTTCAAGTTAATTTTTTAACTTATCAAGAGTGAAAAAGTATGCAAAATTCCAACAAAAACTGGGAGGGTTCGCACCCTCCCTTATATAGTATGCGAGACCAAGGATTGACAACCGAGAAGAGGACACGTGGCAGCAGATGTGAGACCCAGCGTCGGATGCGAGGCGAGGGCAGGTGGCAGTCTCGGATTGGGTCGCGCCTTCGGCATCAGACATGGGGCATCTTCGCGGGAGAGGTGATGTGGCCAAACTTGAGCCATGCGAAATTCCTCGGTTTTAGCATTTTTCTCGAATTTTGTGTCCAAAATTTCTAAAATCCATAACTGTCACATACGGACTCCATTTTTGACGTTCTTTATATGCACGCGTAGGCGGGAATATACTCTACAACTTTCGTTTATACTCCGACGTCTAAATTTGATTTTATTTTTAATATTATTATTTTTAACAGATCGGGACAGAAAAATCTGTTAAAAATTCGTAACTTCTTCATCCGATGCTCGTTTTCGTCAGCCTTTTACCGTTGTACTTCTATTGACGAGACCTTCAATTCTCGTTTAGGTTGTGTCAGCTAAATATCGCTCGATCTTTATTTCGAGTTTTTAGTTGTCTACTACTATTCCGAAACTTAGAAAATCATAATTTCTTCATATGAAGTCAGATTTGGACGTTACTTTTATGAAAATTATCGGTTTAACAACTACTACAACTTTCATTTAGATCAACAAGGCTAAAAAGTAGTTCATCAACTTTTTACGTCATTCGGTGTCATGCCAGTTTTGTTGCGGATGTTCGATTGGTCATAATTTCTTCATTATAACTCTCATTTTGATGAAGTTTTCGCCTAAATGTGTCTAACGAGATTCTTTATCACTTTCAATAATAAAATTATACTTATTTCAAGTTTTATATTTTCGTTTAATTTCGATATTTGACTTTTAATCGGAATCTCATAAGACTTCCAATATTTTCCTATTGAACTCAATTACTCAAATTCATATAATATTTCATAATATTATTTGTTACAAAAAACGATTTCAAAACGTGTATGTTACATCCTAATCCAAATAAAAGATAATTGTCATAGTTTCAAAATTTTATTAGTTTATGTTATAGAGTAATTTCTTGTGAATAGTTTATATGAATTATCTTGTTGTTATGAGTTTAATCTAGATCATGGAAAAAATATTTGATTGTTGTGTTAATTGGAATATTTGATCTTAATGGTTTTTATGAGCTTCATAACTTGTCCGTGAGTTATGGAAAATGAAGAGTTTTTTCATTTAAAAAGCACATTAAGTCTCATAGGTTATGAAAATGGAAGTCTCTATTTTAATATCATCATAAAAGGTTTTTTTATGTCTTCCATAACTTGTCTTGAAGTTATGCAACTTGAAAAGTCTTTCATAAAAACCATATTAAACACATAAGTTATGGAAACCAAGAGTTTTTTAATTGTTAAAAACTTTACATCAAGTTTTGCAATTTGTAAAGTTTCCCCCCATTAATACTTTAATTCCAAATTAAACCCTAAGAATTTTAAAAGTTAAAATTCAACCCTTATACTATTATAATATTCTAGGTTTAATATATATATATATATATATATATATATATATATATATATATATATATATATATATATATATATATATATATGAATAAGAACAAAGTCAATCTTACCGTTAGTAGGCCTCATTCACGAAGCCAATATATAAGAGGGGGGGGGGGGGGGTATAAGGTTACTGCCTATAACATGGAAGTTTAATGGGTATCCACTCTCACCCACTGCTTCCTTGACTGGTGGAGGGTCGTTAGCCAAACGGGTAGGACAAGACTACAATTCTCCCTTCATTAAAAGTATAATGATTAATACTGAGTAACTAAACACTTATAAATTCCTAATCTTAGTTACTTAGGAAAATGTGAATTTGGTGCTAACCCATGAAATTACACTTTGCACCTTGCTTAAGTCGTTAGTGGAGTGCGTGTGGTTAACCGACACAATAACTTGGATCTAACTATGTTAGGAAAGGGTGGCTTAAGATTTATCATAGATCAGTGGAGCGTGTATGGTTAACCAACAAATCTATTAGGTGATAAAAATTAAGAGTAGCAAGTATATTTGCATGGTTATTCACACCTTGTTTGTGATCCTCGGCATCCCAGTCACAAACTTCAGAAGGCACAATCAAGATTTAAACATGTCATTGAAAAGTTCAATGAATCTCAAAAGTTCTAGGAGTTTCAAACCAAATAAAATCTAATTCCTATTGCATTTTTCATGGTGGAAATTGGTGAATCGTCATTCACCTACCTTCAAATATTTTGTAGCTTTGATTACGGCATCCCTCTTCCAAGTTATAAAATATTGTGTTGGGTCCTAGCCTTAATATTTCATATTGGGTGTTCTATTAAGGACTTAAATCAACTAACTTGAATTTCTCCCATTGTAGATGTCTGGTTCAGACAACTATGATCTTCCTAAATCTCTTGGAAGAAGCTTTCCTAATGAAGTTGATGCCCCGCGATTGGATCATGGAAATCATACTTCTCTTCCTGCACCTCCTCCAATTATTCTCCCTGACCCACAAGCTCAAAGACTTGAAAAGTTCAAGATCACTTAAGCCCTATTTGCGACGAAACATAAAGATGGAAGACCTGTGTGTACTCATGTCTAAGAGATAAAGTCACACATTGACAGGTTGAGAATGTTCGGTGTCATTGTCCCAAGGAAGTTGGCAATTGACTGGGTTCTTCAGTTACTTCCTGAATCATATAGTTAGTTCATTAAATAATACTATGTGAAAAATCAAGACATGACCCTGATAGATCTTTCTTATTTGCTTGTTGCTGCTGAATCAGAAATGATTTGGCGCAATGGTCAAGCAAATTTGGGTGGAAGGTCTGTTTCTCAAACTTCCATGGGCTTTGACAATGGAAGCATTGGAAGTCCAGAAAAGCTTTCTCTTCCCAGTGGAATGGGATCGACCTTGGTTAACCCACTTGACCAAAAGGTAAAGGGAAAAGCTAAGTTTGTGATAGTCTCGTGTACCATTCCCAAAGAGTATATATGTTTCTATTGCCAAGAGAAGGGGCATTGGTTTCGAAGCTGCCCTAACTACCTGAAAGATTTGAGCGAAGGAAGAATCAAAAAGTTTGAGTCTGCTTCAGGTAAGTCCACTATCTAACTATGTTAGGCTCCTAATTGTTGATTCTTAATACATGATGTGACTAGGTTGCATTTTGATGCTTTGCAGGATCAAGCAAAAGGAAGGAAGCTTAAAAGAGGAGTATGTTGAATCTGATCGCGAAGATGGATTTCAATTGCATGGTTTGAAGATCGGATTTTTGAGCTGCTGCTTAGGAGTTATGATAGATTTCTAGGAAATATGTAATAGCATAGCTTCTATTTAAAGTTGCATTGTAAGGAAAAAGTTTTTTACTCTTGTACATTTGAAATTGGTAAGTTGTGATGTTTTGGATAGAACAAAGACCTACTAAGGCCAATTGTGTGAAGTGTTTGTCTTGATAAGAATCCACACTATCTATTGAATATTTTTTTGTAAAGAATGGTTCTTGGCAAGAGAGTATTATATCTCAAGAGGACAGTGGGAGTCTAAAAGATCTTGAAAGAGTTTCAAGAACTAATCAAGAATAAAACCTACAGTTTCTCATTAGTGCACGACATGAGGTTTGTAACCTATCATGTTAACATATTCCTATTACCGTGCCCATTCCAATTAAAGTGACTATGCATATGAGTTCCACAAGTTCTCAGTTGTGTGCTTAACTACTTCGAAGCAATGGCAGACCCTTGAGCTGCCAGGTGGCAAGAAGTTAAGAATGCACATGCTTAGTCCATATTAGTTTGGATTTGTTACTAACCTTGTCTTGTGATTATGGTTTTTAAAAATTCGCATGGATAGGAACACATACACCATAAAGTCTAAGTGTCATAAGGTTTCTCCCCGATTCATGAAAATGATGGTGAGGAAATGCTTTCACTAAGTAAGTTTTAAGTAGATAGCAATTATGATATTTGCATTCTCAAAGTCGTTAGTGGAACGTGTGTGGGTAACTGGCACACTAACATAGACTTGTGAGAAATGGCAAAGTTCTAAACAATTGAGACTATGATTACGACGTCCATTTTCATAGTTCTAAAAATTGTTTAGACACACAAGTGAGCTATCTAAGAAAAGGTGTATTATTTTGATAAAGTGTTATCAAAGTATCTCGTATTAGAAATCTGAACTTTGGTAAGAAAGTCAATAAAGTATTGGTTTCTAGAAGTCCAACTGGTTTCTGGATACATGTCAATGCTAATGGGAGCATCGGTGTTATGCTAATAATTATCATGTTAGTGGGATCATGATAGTTATGGTAAGTGTTGCAAGTTAGCAACGGTAATTATAGAAAACAAAAGTTTCAATTTGGAAAAGTTGTTTTGCTATAATTAAAGGACAGGAAATTATACTTCATTTCAATTCTAAAAGCTTAGATTGAGATCTTAACCATCTTTAGTCGAGGATATATATATATATATATATATATATATATATATATATATATATATATATATATATATATATATATGAATGAATTTTATGTTGGAACGTTTCAACATAAGGAAATTCTATATATATTGCGTTTTCAAAATTCGATTATGATTACGACATCCCTCTTCATAGTCGATTTATCAAAACATGGCAAATTAAAAATATTGTAGCAATAGACTGATCTGGGATCACGTCTTTATGTGAAACAACATGAATCATGTCCCATATGCTTCGGGTATAGGATTGATTACATGTGCTAGAATATTTATCCTTTCTAAATTTTTCTAAGTACCTAAGGCATTAAGAGGGGAAAAAGGTCTATAATTTGATATGACTAAAATGATTAAGCAATTGTTGATGACAATCTGAGGTTTTACCAAAGAAGTTGTTGCTCAAGGATAGTTAGAATTATGATGTAAATTTTTGGAAAGAACCATATTGACATATTCTAAAAAGAGGTAGCTCTTGTTCAGAAGTGATAGTCAAAATGAGAATATGGAAATGTTTCCATAGGTGGAAGTTATTCTTTAAATATGTGTAAGATTAGAGAAAAAAAATCAGTACAAGAAGGATGTTCAAAGGATGTACTTTAAATATGAGACTTTGTTTCCATGGAATTGATCTCCATTGGAATAATTTGTAATGTCTATTGCCAAGTCTTTGTGACTTTGTGCATAATCATTACAAGAGGATCAGTGCATATAAGTTTAGAATCTAACAGATTTCGGAAAATGGCAGGAATTTGGAATTCTTACACTTACGATAAGGATTTGGGATTGTGAAATGATAATCATTGGAATTATGTTCAATTGATCAATTCCATCAAGTAAGGATCATAGAAAAACAGAGTGTGCATACATGGTGTATGGCATAAATATTGTTTGGACAAACATAGTGTGCATGCTTGGAGCATGGCATGACTATTGTTTTAATTCAAGTATAGTATTAAGTTTATTATTTGAAACATTATGCAATGAATAATGTGTAATCAATATGGTGATAAACAAAAGGTGTTTTATTTATATTCATAATTTCTAATACCATATTGGATTCGATTATTCTTGTGTTTCACTTTGTATGAGTTGACTTCCCGAATAACTAGGTTATTCAAACTATCCACAGTTGATCATACTTTGGAAGTAGGTACTGAGGCAAGACTGTTATGAAGCTTTTGTAGTTTGTCTGGGATAAAGTGGATGCAGAGTTCATGAGTTCTCCAGGAATGAGATTCGAGTATTGGAATCAACCCACGCTCATTTAAAACACTTCATGGATTTTATCACAAGTGAACCATGAGACGGTAATATCTTATATATTCTTCAAACAAAGACGTGTGAGTTGTAGTTGCGCGTCAGTTGCACATTGCATATGAAAACGCAACCAGTGACTTGGTTGTTATAAAAGATATCGTTGTGTGTAATTTGATGAGTAAGTACAAGTGAACACTTGCGTCAAAGTTTATCCATTGCTTTAACCCTTAGAGGATTAAAGTGATATATGTTGGCCCCTTGATGATTTAGTGATAACACCCTTAAGTGCTTAGCCAAGCCTGGACTAATTTGATTTGTTCAATTAGTTAGTCGTCATAAATTGGAAATCCGGAAACAACAAATGGATAGAGAGAATGATTATAATCCATGTCTCTGTCCATATGATATCTAGAATGGAGGAATATATGATCCCTTATCTAATAGATAAGTCATTTGACTAGATCAGAGTTAGGTAGCGACTTTAAGAGCTACGATTGCTAGTCAGGATCTTTGAGTCTTACACAATAATAGTTTTAGACTTATCCAAGTGGGAGACTGTTGGATTACATGTCTAAGCTCATAACTATTATCAGTATGTACTTGACCCGAGAGTAGCATGGTCCATTTGAGTTGCATGACATCGGACCAATTGGATAGAGAAAATGAGAAAAAGGAAACATATGATTTACATTAATGTATTATAAGTTCTAATATATTAATATGGAATCATATTATTTAATTAGTATTGATCTAGAATTAATTTAGTGATCAAAAGGAACTAATTAAATATGGACTCTTATATATATATATATATATATATATATATATACATATATATATACATATATATATATATATATATACATATATATAGGATGGGCCAACTTCATTTAGGTTGGGCTAAGCTTTCATGGATAGTCCATGGAGTTTTAACCCATGGATTTTATGGAAATCAAAGGTCATGGGCATTAGGGTTTACATGAATGTAACCGTAATCCTCCACACTATATAAACAGGTCTATGGTTCATGAGATGGCACTAGTGTATGGTACACAAGAGGGAAAATCCGATTTCATAAGAGTGAACCTAAGTATTCTTCTTCTCAAGTTATTTTAAGGGTTTTTGGTGTTGTGTGAACCATTTGATGTGCAACACTTGGGGCACTAAGCTCTTAATGGTTCAACACTTCAAGCTCCATCATAAGGTATGTAATTCTACTAGATTCGTGCATTGTATATACTCCATATTATGCTAGTTAGTATGAAACCTTGGAATATTGAATATTTGCATGTATAATAAAGAAAACATAGATCCAAGGTTAATATGGTCGCATGTACACTATTGGAGTGTTAGAATGCTCAAAACCCATCAATGCTAGGTGTTTAGACTTAGCTAATGACTCTAGAGTCACTAAAAAGCCCTTAACTAAGTTATGTGTGTTGGATTAATGTCTAAGTCCATAACTATAATTGGTAAAACTTGACCCGACCCGGCATGGTCCATTTGGGTTGCATACCATCATGCACTTAGATAGACTATAATGAGAGAAATAAGACACTTATGGTTATTAATATATTATAAGTTCTAGGATATTAATAATAAGAATAATAAGATTATTTAATTAGTATTGATCAAGAATTAATCTAGGATTAATTAAGTGATCAAAAGAAGACTAATTAAATATATGGGTTGATTGTGTAAATCATCCATACTTGTATAGTGGGCTAATGCTCCATGGATAATCAAGTTGGGCTAAAACCCATAGGATGGTCCATGGAAGCTCCATGGTGTATTTGTACCCATGGATCATGGAAATGAAAGGCCATGTCAATTAGGGTTTACATGGTGTAACCCTAACTATATAAGCATCTTATTCTTGACCAAAATCGGCCACTAGTGTGTGAGGTGAAAGGGCTAGCCGATTTCATGAGTTGTAGAATTCTCTCAAGTTATTCTAAGTGTTTTGGTGATTGTGATTCCATTTGAGGCTTCCACACTATTGGGGCTAGGCACTCAAGCTTCATGAAGACTTTCTATATCAAAGAGGTATGTATTCTATCTTGTTACACTCATTGTTTTGTATGCTAGATTAGGATAATACCTTGGAAGTTCTTATTTGCATGTATAATAGAGAAAACATAGATCCAAGGTATTTAGGGTTGCATGTACACTTAGGAGTGTTAGAATGCTCAAAACCCAACAGTGGTATCAGAGCCTAGGCTTGTTTTCTTATTATACCTGCTATAGAAGCTGGAAAAAACGAATTTGTTACTGTCTGATCATCAGACTCGGCGAGTCCATCAGAGGACTCGGCGAGTCCATGCCTAAAATGTGATCAATTCGATCCAACTCGCCGAGTTGGTTCATGCACTCAACGAGTTGGACCCCCAACAACATATTTTCGAGTTTTTTGGCTAGAAATGGACTAGGAACATTACCCTAAGTTGTTTTTGAACTTATAAACTTGTTTTTGATGTGGTAATGTTCATGCTAATCCATTTTCAAAGATAATTGTCAATAGATTCATGTTTTGAATTAGTTTAGTGATTAGGCTAATTACATGAAAAAGTTTGATTTGGATTATCTTGTTCTTATGAGTTGCTTAGATTAATAGAAAAGTTAATTGATTATGTGTTTTCAATCCAAATTAATCTAAGAGTTGATTCTAAAATGTGTTTTTGTAACTTGTCCTCAAGTTATATGAAAAGTCACATTTAAGTTTCATAAAACTCATAAAAGTTGGCAAAGGTTACAAAAGATGAAGAGTCTTGTCCTTAAGTTATGGAGGTTCAAGAGTCACTTCATTAATAAATAAATAAATAAAGTGTAACCTTAATTAATTTCATAAGTTATAAAATAAAGAAAAGTTAATTCTTTTATTAGTTTAAAGTCTTCCATAACTTGTCCTCAAGTTATGGAACTTGAAGAGTTTTTGGATTAAAACTACTTTAAACACATAAGTTATGGAATTAATTAGTTTTGAATAGTTTCAAAACTTGCCCTCAAGTTTTGGAATTTGTGAAGTTTTCACTTATGAATACTTTAATTCCAAGTTAGCCCTTAGAATTTTAAAAGTTAAAATTCAACCCTTATACTTTATAATATTATAAGTTAATAATATATATATGTATAAGAGTAAAGTCAGTCTTACCGCTAGTACGCCTCATTCACGAAGCTGGTCTATAAGGTGGGTATAAGGTTGTTGTCTATAAAATGGCAACTTAATGGGTGTCCACTCTCACCCACCGCTTGCTTGACTGGTGGAGGGTCGTTAGCCGAACGGGTAAGACAAGGACTTATAAATTCTCCCTTCATTAAAAGTATTAATGATAAATACTAAGTAACTAAACTCTTAATAATACCCAATCTTAGTTACTTAGGAAAAATGTGAATAAGGTGCTAACCCATGAAATTACACTTTACACTTTGTCTAAGTCGTTAGTGGAGCGTGTGTGGTTAACCGGCACACTAACTTGGACTTAACAAGGTAGGTAAAGGGTGACTTAATATGTATCATAGTATCGATGGAGCGTGTGTGGTTAACCGGCACATCGATTGAGGGGTAATTTATGAAGGGTACCAAGTGATTTGCATGGTTACTTCACACCTTGTTTTGTGATCCTCGGCATCCCAGTCACAAAACCTGAAGGGCACACTCGAGATTGAAACATGCCTTTGAAAAGTTCAATGAATCTCAAAGATCTAGGAGTTTCAAAAACCAATTAAAACCTAATAATACATTTCGTTTATCTTGGTGGAAATTGGTGAATCGTCATTCACCTACCTTCAAATATTTTATAGCTTGGATTACGGCATACCTCTTCTAAGTTATAAAATAGTTAGCCTTAATATTTCATATTGGGTGTCATATTAAGGACTTTAAATCAACTATCTTGAATATCTCCCAAAAGATGTCTGGTTTAGACACATATGATCTTCCCAAATCTCTTGAAACAAGGTTTCCTAATGAAGATATGTCCCATGCATATCATACTTCTTTCACCTCCTCCAATTATTCTCCCTAACCCACAAGTTCTTGAAAAAGTTTAAGGTCACTCAAGCCCTATTGGCAAGGCAAGGTCAAGGTGTGGTCACATCTTGGAGTAGTAGTCACATGTTGACAAGCCGGGAGAGTTGGGTGTCAAAGTCTTGAGAAAGTTGGTGGTTCAATCACTTTCTAAGTCACATAGTGAGTTCCTTTGGGACACCTATGAAACAGACTATGACAAGACCCTTAATGATCTTATCTATTTGTTAAGATCAACTTCCTTAAAACTTGATGGACATTGACAATAGTGACACAGGAAATCCAGAAAAGCTCTCTCTTCCCAATGGAAAGGGATCGGCCATAGTCAACTCGGTTGACCAAATGGTAAAGAGAAAAGCTAAGTCAGTGATAGTCTCGTGTACCATTATCAAAGGGTCCATATGTTTATATTGCCAAAGGAAGGGGCATTGGTTGCGAAGCTGCCACATTTACCTAAGGATGTGAAAGTCAATAAGTTTGACTCTACTTCAGGTAAAGTCCACTATCTAACTCTGTTAAGTTTCTATTCTGAGATTCTTTATACATGATGTGACTAGGTCACATGGCGTAGATGGATTTCTATTGCATAGTTTGAAGATCGGATTCTTGAGCTACTTCTTAGGAGTTATGAGATATTGCTTAGGAATAGATAACAACAAGTTTTCATATGGATTGTAAGGATAAGTTTTTCTGCATAGTTTTAAAATAAAGGAAAATTTTGATTTTATTTGTTTTAAAATATCCTTACAATGGCATTTGAGGAAAAATTGTTGCTTATATGATTCCATTGATAGCAAGAGTGGAAATATGAAATTTATTCTTTCATTTGTGGTAATGTCTAAATTTACCAAATAAGGAAAGATTATCATCACCCAAGTTTCAGTTGGATAGAAACTTGGAATCATGAAAGTTGTATAGCATGATGAATGAGAACTTTCAAGTATTGGAAAATTAAGACTAATTACTTGTTCACATGGATGTGTGAGTCAAGTGAAGGACTAAGGGATCAAGTACACATTCTTGTGCACTGGTCAAGTCCACCACAAAAGATTGATAAGACTATTCGTCATAGTTTACTAAAGCTCAGTAAATATGATTATACTTACAAGCTTAAGTGTAACTCTGAGACATTGGAAAAAGGTTCCAATGTATGACAGAGCGAATTAGAAGAATCAAATTAGGCAGAAGGATAAAAGTTTCTCAAATCTGAAAAAGATGGGAGAGTACTTTAGTATCAGTTTTTGTGATCATTAAGAAACCATATCAAAATTAGTTCTCTAAGGAAATCTTAGTGCATTCTTATGACTAAGAAGAGGAACTTGAATTGTTGAAATGGTTATATCAAGAAGATAAGTCATACTTCTTTCCAATACAAGTCTTAGAGTCATACTCCAAGATTGTAACTTGAGTGACATGTCTTAAAGAAGGTTTAAAACACTTGTCAAATGTGAGAGTAAAAGTTTTCTACTCTTTTACATTTGAAATTGGTAAGTTGTGATGTTTTGGATAAAACAAAGACCAACTAAGGCCAATTGTGAGAAGTGTTTGTCTTGATTAGAATCCGCACTATCTCTTGGATGTTTGACAAGGGAGTCTTATAGATCAAGAGGACAGTGGGAGTCTTAAAGGTCTTGAAAGTCTCAAGAACTAATCAAGAATAAACCTGAAGTTCTTCACTAGCACATGACTTGAGGTTTATAACCTATCGTGTTGACATATTCTGTGCCCATTCCAGTTAAAGGTGGCTTCGCATATGAGTTCTTAGAGTTCTCAATATGTTGCATAACAACTTGGAAGCAATGGCAGGCCCTTGAGCTGCCAGGTGGCAAAAAGTTAAGATTGAGTTCAATCCATATGAGTTTGGATTTGTCATTATCCTTGTCTTGTGACTATGGTTTTGACAATTCACATGGATAAGAACACATACACCATTAAATCTAAGTGTCCTAAGGTTTCTCTCCGATTCATGAAAATGATGGTGAGGAAACACTTTCACTAAGTAGATTTTAGCTAGATAGCAATTGTGATATTTGCATTCTCAAATTCGTTAGTGGAGCGTGTGTGGTTTACCGGCACACTAACCTGGACTTGTGAGAAATGGCAAAAAGGTCTAACCATTATGATTACGGCATACCTCTTCATAATTGTTTAGACACACAAGTGTGCTATCTAAGGGAAGGTGTATGATTTTGATAAAGTTTTATCAAAAAAATCTAGCATCAGAAATCTGAACTTTGGTAAGAAAGTCAATGAAGTATTAATTTCTAGAAGTCCAGTTGATTTCTGAGTACATGTCAAAGCTAGTGGGAGCATAAGTGATATGCTAATAATCATCATGTTAGTGGGGGCATGATAATTATGATAAGTATTGCAAGTTAGCAATGTTAATTATAGAAAACAAAAGTTTCAATTGGGAAAGAGTTGTTTTGCTATAATTAAGGGAGAGGAAATTATACTTCATCTCAAATCTATAAGCTTAGATCGTGAGGTTTTAATCATTTAGTCAAGGATATATATGAATTTCATGTTGGAATGGCTCAACATAAGGAAATTTTGTATATGAGTCCATTATTTGCGTTCTTAAATTCGATTATGATTACGACATCCCTTTTCATAATCTGAATTATGAGAACTTGGCAAATTGAAATGGAAATATTATAGCAAAAGACTGGATTAGTCTTTATGTGAGACATCATGAATCGTGTCCCATATGCTTCGGATATAGGATCGATTACATGTGCTATATTCATTCTTTCTAAAAATTTTCCAAATGCCTAGGGCATTAAGAAGGGAAAAGGTTTAGAACTGGATATGACTAAAAGGATTAAACAATTTTCGAGGACAATTTAAGGTTTACCAAAGATTGGTTGCTCAAGGACAGTTGGAAGTATAGTGATAATTCTGGAAGGACCATATTGACATAGTCTGTAAGGAGGCAACTCTTATTCAGAAGAGATAGTCAAAAATGGAATCTGGAAATGTTTCAAAGTTAGAATTTTCAATCTGTGTAAGATTAAGGAAACTTAATGCAAGAAGGATGTTTCCAAGGAACTGATCTCCTTTGGAATGCTATGTAATGTTTGTTGTCAAGTCTTTATGACTTTGTACATAATCATTACAAGAGGATCAATGCATATAAGTTTAGAATCTAACAGATTTCAGTAAATGGCATGAATTTGGAATTCTTGCATTTGCGGTAAGGATTTGGGAGTGTGAAAAGAGAATCATTGAAGTTATGTTCAATTGATCTAGTTCATAAAGTAAAGATCATAGACAAACATAGTATGCATACTTGGTGTATGGCATGACTAGTGTTTAGAAAACTTAGTGTACATGCTTGGAGCATGGGACAACTATTGTTTTAAATTCAAGAATAAAGTTGATAGCTGAAACAGTATACAATGAATAATGTGTAATCATATGGTGATAAATAAAAAGGTGTTTATTTATGTTCAAAGGGTTGATACCATATTGGATTCAATTATTATTGTGTTTCATTTTGCATGTTTTGACTTCCCGAATAAACTGGGTTATTCTTCCGGAATGACTAAGTTATTCAAACCATCCACAGTCGGTCATATGTTAGAAGTAGATATGAATTAAGACTGTCATGGGTTGGCTGGTAGAGGTCTAAGGTGTTGGACAAAGGGCTACAACACTCATGAGTGCTCATAAGTTCTGAGTATTGGATTCAACCCGCGCTCATTGGAATCACTTCATGGATTTTATCACGAGTGATCATGAGACGATAATATCTTATATTCTTCAAACCTAGAGATATAAGTTGTTACTATGAGTTTATAGTACATTGATTGCACGAAAACGCATTTGGTAACTCGGTGCTATAAAACGTGCCTTTGTGTATGATTCAACAAGTAGTAGAACAAGCCATATGAGTCGAAGTTTATCCATTCCTTTTATCTTCGGGATAAAAGCGATATCTGTGGGCCCCTCGATGATTTGATGATGACAAATGGAAGTGCTCGGCCGGGCCAGGATTGATTTGATTTGTTCAATTAGTCAGTCGTCATAAATCGCAAATCGAGAAACAACAAATGGACAGAGAGAATGATTATAATCCATGTCTCAGTCCATATGATATCTAGAATGGAGGAATATATGATCCCTTATCTAATGGACAAGTCATTGACAAAGGTCAGAGTTCATCTACAAGGTCAGAGTTCGACAGAAGCTTTTGAGAGCTATAATTGCCAGTTGGTTCCTGAAGTCATACGCAATAATAGTTTTAGACTTATCCAAGTGGGAGACTGTTGGATTAATGTCTAAGTCCATAACTATAATTGGTAAGACTTGACCCGACCCGGCATGGTCCATTTGGGTTGCATACCATCATCCACTTGGATAGACTATAATGAGAGAAATAAGACACTTATGGTTATTAATATATTATAAGTTCTAGTATATTAATAATAAGAATAATAAGATTATTTAATTAGTATTGATCAAGAATTAATCTAGGATTAATTAAGTGATCAAAAGAAGACTAATTAAATATATGGGTTGATTGTGTAAATCATCCATACTTGTATAGTGGGCTAATGCTCCATGGATAATCAAGTTGGGCTAAAACCCATAGGATGGTCCATGGATGCTCCATGGTGTATTTGTACCCATGGATCGTGTAAATGAAAGGCCATGTCAATTAGGGTTTACATGGTGTAACCCTAACTATATAAGCATCTTATTCTTGACCAAAATCGGCCACTAGTGTGTGAGGTGAAAGGGCTAGCGGATTTCATGAGTTGTAGAATTCTCTCAAGTTATTCTAAGTGTTTTGGTGATTGTGATTCCATTTGAGGCTTCCACACTATTGGGGCTAGGCACTCAAGCTTCATGAAGACTTTCTATATCAAAGAGGTATGTATTCTATCTTGTTACACTCATTGTTTTGTATGCTAGATTAGGATAATACCTTGGAAGTTCTTATTTGCATGTATAATAGAGAAAACATAGATCCAAGGTATTTAGGGTTGCATGTACACTTAGGAGTGTTAGAATGCTCAAAACCCAAGAATGTGAACAGCTCTTAGCCCTAACTTGTAAGCGGATAAGTTGTTATCCATAATGTATTTTATAGAGTTTATAAAAGCCAAGTATATCGGGTATCTATGTATGGTGTAAGGTACTTGCTTTTATAAAGAGATATGTCTTAAAGTAGTGATCATAAGTACATGTATAAGTTTTAAGTTATAATATTTATATCTTATATACATATACATTCAATTATATATATATATATATATATATATATATATATAAGTACATGTATAAGTTTTAAGTTATAATAATTATATCTTATATACATATACATTCAATTATATATATATATATATATATATATATATATATATATATATAATTTTGAAAGACAAAACAGGAAAATTAATCTAGAATGTTGATTTTATCCTTGTTTTAGAAAATTTAGAAAAATCATCATGAGTCGAAATAACAATCCCTAAACACTGAAGGTTTATAAATTGAGTCTCGTTTGTCCCTTAATTGTTTTCTTGACATGATATGAAACCCAACTAAGGTGAAAATGGCCGTTTTTACATAATGGTCCGAAAAAGGACTACAATGAAATAAGAATAAAAAATTTGAGACTTGGAGTTGGAACCACAGAAAAATGTCAAGTATAAGGTCAAAGGTGATGGTGATCGATGGAGGGGCAGAAAGAGGTGGTGCAACAATGGTTCTCGGCGGTTGAAAGCATCTCCGATTGGGGGATTTTGGTCCAAGAAAAGGGAGAAGGAAATGGAGAGGGAGTGAGAGTGATGCGGGCCCTAGTGTGGAGGATCGGGCCCTTGCGTTCCTAGAGGCCCACGATCGTTTGACTAATGGGGCTTCACGAAAATGGCCATAACTTTGGCCACGAATCTCCGTTTTGGGCCTACGACCAGTCAAATCGAAGCTTGGAGCAAGGAGCACGTCTAGATAAGTTCCCGAAGGGGACTTACCCGTTTTTGAGTCCATAAATCGCTTTCTAAATGGAGTTATGAGCAATTTTTGTTATTTTTCCTTAATTTTTGGGTTTTGTTTTTGGGTTTGTATTTGGCCCATGGACTTTTAGGGTTTCATTTTAATTTCTGCTTCTTATTTAACTGTTTTTGATGTAATTTGGATGGTCAATCATCAATTTTATGAACTTTCGATTTTCTCCCAAATTCTGTGTGTTAACCCAGATTTTGAAGCCAATCCCACGGTATCCGTAGAATCAACGTGGTTTTGAAGAGATTGTCCTGGCTATTCTTTTAGAATCAACAGGTTCATTCTTGGTTATCTTTGTGTTGTTTTTTTGCGCTGCATCAGTTGGTATCAGAGCCGAATTCCTGGTTCAAAATGCCTCCGAGGAGAAACAGGACGCCCGCTAATGTTCATGAGCAAGAACTAGAAGAACGTATTATGGCACGAATGGAGGAGAGGATGGATCAAATGGTTGACCAACTGACTGATAGGATGGTCGAACTGATGAATCGAGGAGGGCAAAGGTCTCGAACACATTCTCAAGTGGAAGATGGTGAATTTGGGAACCCGTTCGGCGGCAGTGACGGTTCATATTCTGAAGATGATCTAGAAAGGCGGCCAAGGCGTGATCATAGAGGTGACAATAGGCGTTGGGAGGCCGGAATGAGAATTGATATCCCAGAATTCGACGGGGTCAGTTTGAATCCAGAGGGGTTCATCGACTGGTTGGCTACTGTTGAGGAAGTTTTTGAGTTCAAAGAAGTCCCTGAAAACAAAAGAGTGTCATTGATTGCTACCAGGCTACGTGGTAGGGCATCTGCATGGTGGCAACAACTGAAACTGACACGAGACAGGCTCGGAAAGTCAAAGGTCGTGACTTGGAGGAAGATGAAGAAGTGTTTACGATCCAACTTCCTACCCCATAATTTTCAAAGGTTGATGTACCAACGGTTGCAAAATCTGAAGCAGGGTGCCAAATCAGTTGACGATTACACAACTGAGTTCTACCAATTGATTGCCCGAAACGATATCCAGGAGACAGAGGAACAACTCGTTGCTCGATATATTGGGGGTCTACGGGTCCAAATCATGGACTCTGTAAATATGTTTGACCCAGTATCTATTTCTGAAGCGCACCAACGGGCGTTGGCTTTTGAGAAACAAAGTCGTCGGGTGGGCGGTTCGTCTTCAACTGCCAATATTGGAGGAAGTCCCGGGACGGGTGGTATGGTACCCCGTGTTGTTCCTAATCAACAAAGACCAACATCTAACAGTGTTGGACCAAACCCTAGGACAACTGTTAGTAGCAGCTTGAAGTGTTTTAGTTGTGGGGAGACAGGTCACCGACAATCAGAGTGCAAGAAGGTCGGAAAACGTCATTTGTTCGCTGAGCAAGATGATTGGCAAAATGATGATGCCGGTGAAAATTACGAAGATCCCCCTGTGTATGACGAAGAGCATCAATGCGAGGAGGAAGTTGTAACTGGAGATGTGGGGGTAAATTTGGTGGTAAGGCGGTCTTGTTTTACACCAAAAGTTGTTGGTGATGATTGGCTCAAACACAACATCTTTCAGTCGACATGTACTATTTTGGGAAAGGTTTGTACTTTTGTTATTGATTCAGGAAGTTGTGATAACCTTATATCTGAAGAAGCAGTTCAAAAGTTGGCTTTGAAAACAGAAAATCGCCCTAAGCCTTACAAGCTACAGTGGCTTAAGAAGGGTGGCGAGGTCACTGTATCTAAACGAGCCCTTGTTCATTTTTCTGTTGGTACCACGTATAAAGATGATGTGTGGTGTGATGTGGTTGCTATGGATGCATGTCATTTGTTGTTGGGGAGACCTTGGGAGTATGATCGTAACATAGATCATAACGGGCGGACTAACACTTACAGTTTCTTGTTTGGTGGTGTGAAGATAACATTGGTTCCCAGTAAGCCAAATGAGCCAGTTCCGAGAACTTCGGGTACTCTACTAACCCTTAATCAGTTTGAAGACGAGTTGGAGGCGGAAGGTGAAATTTTTGTATTGCTCGGGAAGGAAGTCGCTAAGGAGGTTGAAATTCCTGAGGCTATGGTCCCTCTGCTCAAGGAATTCGCTGATGTTTTCCCTAATGAATTACCTGATGGTTTGCCACCTTTACGTGATATCCAACATCATATTGATTTACAACCAGGAGCTCAGTTGCCTAATAGGCCACATTACAGAATGAGTCCCGGAGAGCATGAGGAGTTGCGACGACAGGTGGAGGATTTGATTTCAAAAGGTCATGTTCGAGAGAGCATGAGCACGTGTGCTGTTCCTGCTTTGTTGACTCCTAAAAAGGATGGTACTTGGCGTATGTGTGTTGATAGTCGCGCCATCAACAAGATCACGGTGAGGTATAGATTTCCAATTCCTCGACTTGATGACCTACTTGACCAGATTAGTGGTGCCTCTATCTTTACGAAACTGGACTTGAAGAGCGGGTACTATCAGATTCGGCTTAGGCCTGGGGATGAGTGGAAGACTGCCTTCAAGACTCGTGAAGGATTGTATGAGTGGTTGGTGATGCCTTTCGGTTTATCAAACGCTCCTAGTACATTTATGCGTGTGATGAACCAGTTGTTCAGGCCCTTTATTGGTAAATTTGTAGTCGTTTATTTTGATGACATACTTATTTACAGTGCTACTTTTGGTGAGCATGTCAACCATGTGAGGCAGGTTTTGACTGTACTTCGACGGGATAGTTTGTATGCAGCTATGAAGAAATGTGTGTTTATGGTTCCTAAAGTCTTGTTCTTGGGGTACGTTGTTTCTGGGGAAGGAATACAGGTGGACGAGTCTAAAGTAGCAGCTGTCAGACAATGGCCAAGTCCAACTACCATCACTGAAGTTCGAAGCTTTCATGGCCTTGCTTCATTCTATAGGAGGTTTATTCCAAACTTTAGTTCTATTATGGCACCGGTGACTGATTGTATGAAAGGGAAGACCTTTACTTGGACCGAAGCAGCAGAATCAGCTTTCCAATTAGTAAAAGAGAAGCTTACTACATCACCGATTCTTGTATTGCCAGACTTTTCTCAAGTGTTTGAATTACACACGGATGCTTCCAAGGTTGGGATTGGAGCAGTTCTAAGTCAAGGAGGACGACCGGTTGCCTATTTTAGTGAGAAGTTGACGGGGCCAAAGCTGCGTTATAGCACTTATGATGTTGAGTTCTATGCAGTGGTCCAAGCTGTAAAGCATTGGCGCCATTATCTATTTCATAAGGAATTTGTTTTGTTCACAGATCATGATTCATTAAGACATATTCGCAGTCAAGATAAGGTGTCACACAAACATGGGAGGTGGATTTCGTTCTTGGAAAAATTCACTTTCGTGGTTAAACACAAGTCTGGGATGTCAAATCGGGTGGCTGATGCATTGAGTCGGAGGAGTAATTTGCTAGTTTCCATGAGGGTTGGTGTGCCGGGGATGGATGTCCTCATGGAGCAGCTAACGGTTGATCCTTATTTTTCTGTTGTTCTGCAGGGTATACAATCTGGACAGATGTCTGATTTTCTACTGCATGAAGGTTTTCTTTTCAAAGGCAATCAATTGTGCATCCCTGATTCAAGTCTCCGCCTTCAAATCATTAGGGAGCTGCATGGTGAAGGGCATGTCGGCCGAGATCGCACTTTACAGTTGATACAATCATCTTATTTTTGGCCTACAATGCGCAAGGAGGTGGATAGATATGTTAAACGGTGTCGAATCTGTCAGGTGTCAAAGGGCACATCTACCAATGCAGGACTCTATATGCCTTTGCCTGTTCCATCACAACCTTGGGTAGACATCAGTATGGATTTTGTGTTGGGTTTACCACGTACTCAACGGGGAAATGATTCAATATTTGTGGTTGTTGATCGTTTTTCTAAGATGGTGCACTTTATTCCATGCAAAAAGACGACAGATGCAGTTAATGTAGCCCAGTTATTCTTTCGAGACGTCTACCGTTTGCATGGATTACCGTCTTCTATTGTATCAGATCGAGACACTAGGTTTTTGAGTCATTTTTGGCGTAGCCTATGGAAAATGGTGAACACTCAGCTCAATTTTAGTAGTGCATATCATCCTCAAACGGATGGCCAAACAGAGGTTGTCAATCGATCCCTTGGTAATATTTTGCGGTGTTTAGTGGGTGATCATGTGAAGACCTGGGATCAGAAGCTTTGTCAAGCTGAGTTTGCTCATAATCATGCTATCAACCGAAGTACTGGATATAGTCCATTCCAGGTGATATATTCTGTTCAGCCACGGGGACCACTTGATTTGATGTCACTGCCTGTTTCTAGGGTAGTTCCAAAGAAAGTGCAGGATTTTGTTGGAGGACTACATGATGTTCATAGGGCTGTTCATGACAACTTGGTCCGAGCTAACTCCAAGTACAAGCAAGATGCAGATAAAAAACGCAGACAAGTTGATTTTGAAGTAGGTGATTTTGTTTGGGCTGTTTTGACTAAAGATCGTTTTTCGGTTGGTGAGTACAACAAGCTATCAGCTAAGAAGATTGGACCAGTGGAGATTGTGGAGAAGATTAATTCCAATGCTTACCGTCTACAGTTGCCAAGCCACATTCGTTGTTCCGATGTATTCAATGTAAAGCATTTGCTTCCTTATTATGGGGATTCTTCTGATGATGACCATGGTGCACATTCGAGGTCGAATTTTGTCTACCCGGGAGGGGATGATGCGGGCCCTAGTGTGGAGGATCGGGCCCTTGCGTTCCTAGAGGCCCACGATCGTTTGACTAATGGGGCTTCACGAAAATGGCCATAACTTTGGCCACGAATCTCCGTTTTGGGCCTACGACCAGTCAAATCGAAGCTTGGAGCAAGGAGCACGTCTAGATAAGTTCCCGAAGGGGACTTACCCGTTTTTGAGTCCATAAATCGCTTTCTAAATGGAGTTATGAGCAATTTTTGTTATTTTTCCTTAATTTTTGGGTTTTGTTTTTGGGTTTGTATTTGGCCCATGGACTTTTAGGGTTTCATTTTAATTTCTGCTTCTTATTTAACTGTTTTTGATGTAATTTGGATGGTCAATCATCAATTTTATGAACTTTCGATTTTCTCCCAAATTCTGTGTGTTAACCCAGATTTTGAAGCCAATCCCACGGTATCCGTAGAATCAACGTGGTTTTGAAGAGATTGTCCTGGCTATTCTTTTAGAATCAACAGGTTCATTCTTGGTTATCTTTGTGTTGTTTTTTTGCGCTGCATCAGTTGGTATCAGAGCCGAATTCCTGGTTCAAAATGCCTCCGAGGAGAAACAGGACGCCCGCTAATGTTCATGAGCAAGAACTAGAAGAACGTATTATGGCACGAATGGAGGAGAGGATGGATCAAATGGTTGACCAACTGACTGATAGGATGGTCGAACTGATGAATCGAGGAGGGCAAAGGTCTCGAACACATTCTCAAGTGGAAGATGGTGAATTTGGGAACCCGTTCGGCGGCAGTGACGGTTCATATTCTGAAGATGATCTAGAAAGGCGGCCAAGGCGTGATCATAGAGGTGACAATAGGCGTTGGGAGGCCGGAATGAGAATTGATATCCCAGAATTCGACGGGGTCAGTTTGAATCCAGAGGGGTTCATCGACTGGTTGGCTACTGTTGAGGAAGTTTTTGAGTTCAAAGAAGTCCCTGAAAACAAAAGAGTGTCATTGATTGCTACCAGGCTACGTGGTAGGGCATCTGCATGGTGGCAACAACTGAAACTGACACGAGACAGGCTCGGAAAGTCAAAGGTCGTGACTTGGAGGAAGATGAAGAAGTGTTTACGATCCAACTTCCTACCCCATAATTTTCAAAGGTTGATGTACCAACGGTTGCAAAATCTGAAGCAGGGTGCCAAATCAGTTGACGATTACACAACTGAGTTCTACCAATTGATTGCCCGAAACGATATCCAGGAGACAGAGGAACAACTCGTTGCTCGATATATTGGGGGTCTACGGGTCCAAATCATGGACTCTGTAAATATGTTTGACCCAGTATCTATTTCTGAAGCGCACCAACGGGCGTTGGCTTTTGAGAAACAAAGTCGTCGGGTGGGCGGTTCGTCTTCAACTGCCAATATTGGAGGAAGTCCCGGGACGGGTGGTATGGTACCCCGTGTTGTTCCTAATCAACAAAGACCGACATCTAACAGTGTTGGACCAAACCCTAGGACAACTGTTAGTAGCAGCTTGAAGTGTTTTAGTTGTGGGGAGACAGGTCACCGACAATCAGAGTGCAAGAAGGTCGGAAAACGTCATTTGTTCGCTGAGCAAGATGATTGGCAAAATGATGATGCCGGTGAAAATTACGAAGATCCCCCTGTGTATGACGAAGAGCATCAATGCGAGGAGGAAGTTGTAACTGGAGATGTGGGGGTAAATTTGGTGGTAAGGCGGTCTTGTTTTACACCAAAAGTTGTTGGTGATGATTGGCTCAAACACAACATCTTTCAGTCGACATGTACTATTTTGGGAAAGGTTTGTACTTTTGTTATTGATTCAGGAAGTTGTGATAACCTTATATCTGAAGAAGCAGTTCAAAAGTTGGCTTTGAAAACAGAAAATCGCCCTAAGCCTTACAAGCTACAGTGGCTTAAGAAGGGTGGCGAGGTCACTGTATCTAAACGAGCCCTTGTTCATTTTTCTGTTGGTACCACGTATAAAGATGATGTGTGGTGTGATGTGGTTGCTATGGATGCATGTCATTTGTTGTTGGGGAGACCTTGGGAGTATGATCGTAACATAGATCATAACGGGCGGACTAACACTTACAGTTTCTTGTTTGGTGGTGTGAAGATAACATTGGTTCCCAGTAAGCCAAATGAGCCAGTTCCGAGAACTTCGGGTACTCTACTAACCCTTAATCAGTTTGAAGACGAGTTGGAGGCGGAAGGTGAAATTTTTGTATTGCTCGGGAAGGAAGTCGCTAAGGAGGTTGAAATTCCTGAGGCTATGGTCCCTCTGCTCAAGGAATTCGCTGATGTTTTCCCTAATGAATTACCTGATGGTTTGCCACCTTTACGTGATATCCAACATCATATTGATTTACAACCAGGAGCTCAGTTGCCTAATAGGCCACATTACAGAATGAGTCCCGGAGAGCATGAGGAGTTGCGACGACAGGTGGAGGATTTGATTTCAAAAGGTCATGTTCGAGAGAGCATGAGCCCGTGTGCTGTTCCTGCTTTGTTGACTCCTAAAAAGGATGGTACTTGGCGTATGTGTGTTGATAGTCGCGCCATCAACAAGATCACGGTGAGGTATAGATTTCCAATTCCTCGACTTGATGACCTACTTGACCAGATTAGTGGTGCCTCTATCTTTACGAAACTGGACTTGAAGAGCGGGTACTATCAGATTCGGCTTAGGCCTGGGGATGAGTGGAAGACTGCCTTCAAGACTCGTGAAGGATTGTATGAGTGGTTGGTGATGCCTTTCGGTTTATCAAACGCTCCTAGTACATTTATGCGTGTGATGAACCAGTTGTTCAGGCCCTTTATTGGTAAATTTGTAGTCGTTTATTTTGATGACATACTTATTTACAGTGCTACTTTTGGTGAGCATGTCAACCATGTGAGGCAGGTTTTGACTGTACTTCGACGGGATAGTTTGTATGCAGCTATGAAGAAATGTGTGTTTATGGTTCCTAAAGTCTTGTTCTTGGGGTACGTTGTTTCTGGGGAAGGAATACAGGTGGACGAGTCTAAAGTAGCAGCTGTCAGACAATGGCCAAGTCCAACTACCATCACTGAAGTTCGAAGCTTTCATGGCCTTGCTTCATTCTATAGGAGGTTTATTCCAAACTTTAGTTCTATTATGGCACCGGTGACTGATTGTATGAAAGGGAAGACCTTTACTTGGACCGAAGCAGCAGAATCAGCTTTCCAATTAGTAAAAGAGAAGCTTACTACATCACCGATTCTTGTATTGCCAGACTTTTCTCAAGTGTTTGAATTACACACGGATGCTTCCAAGGTTGGGATTGGAGCAGTTCTAAGTCAAGGAGGACGACCGGTTGCCTATTTTAGTGAGAAGTTGACGGGGCCAAAGCTGCGTTATAGCACTTATGATGTTGAGTTCTATGCAGTGGTCCAAGCTGTAAAGCATTGGCGCCATTATCTATTTCATAAGGAATTTGTTTTGTTCACAGATCATGATTCATTAAGACATATTCGCAGTCAAGATAAGGTGTCACACAAACATGGGAGGTGGATTTCGTTCTTGGAAAAATTCACTTTCGTGGTTAAACACAAGTCTGGGATGTCAAATCGGGTGGCTGATGCATTGAGTCGGAGGAGTAATTTGCTAGTTTCCATGAGGGTTGGTGTGCCGGGGATGGATGTCCTCATGGAGCAGCTAACGGTTGATCCTTATTTTTCTGTTGTTCTGCAGGGTATACAATCTGGACAGATGTCTGATTTTCTACTGCATGAAGGTTTTCTTTTCAAAGGCAATCAATTGTGCATCCCTGATTCAAGTCTCCGCCTTCAAATCATTAGGGAGCTGCATGGTGAAGGGCATGTCGGCCGAGATCGCACTTTACAGTTGATACAATCATCTTATTTTTGGCCTACAATGCGCAAGGAGGTGGATAGATATGTTAAACGGTGTCGAATCTGTCAGGTGTCAAAGGGCACATCTACCAATGCAGGACTCTATATGCCTTTGCCTGTTCCATCACAACCTTGGGTAGACATCAGTATGGATTTTGTGTTGGGTTTACCACGTACTCAACGGGGAAATGATTCAATATTTGTGGTTGTTGATCGTTTTTCTAAGATGGTGCACTTTATTCCATGCAAAAAGACGACAGATGCAGTTAATGTAGCCCAGTTATTCTTTCGAGACGTCTACCGTTTGCATGGATTACCGTCTTCTATTGTATCAGATCGAGACACTAGGTTTTTGAGTCATTTTTGGCGTAGCCTATGGAAAATGGTGAACACTCAGCTCAATTTTAGTAGTGCATATCATCCTCAAACGGATGGCCAAACAGAGGTTGTCAATCGATCCCTTGGTAATATTTTGCGGTGTTTAGTGGGTGATCATGTGAAGACCTGGGATCAGAAGCTTTGTCAAGCTGAGTTTGCTCATAATCATGCTATCAACCGAAGTACTGGATATAGTCCATTCCAGGTGATATATTCTGTTCAGCCACGGGGACCACTTGATTTGATGTCACTGCCTGTTTCTAGGGTAGTTCCAAAGAAAGTGCAGGATTTTGTTGGAGGACTACATGATGTTCATAGGGCTGTTCATGACAACTTGGTCCGAGCTAACTCCAAGTACAAGCAAGATGCAGATAAAAAACGCAGACAAGTTGATTTTGAAGTAGGTGATTTTGTTTGGGCTGTTTTGACTAAAGATCGTTTTTCGGTTGGTGAGTACAACAAGCTATCAGCTAAGAAGATTGGACCAGTGGAGATTGTGGAGAAGATTAATTCCAATGCTTACCGTCTACAGTTGCCAAGCCACATTCGTTGTTCCGATGTATTCAATGTAAAGCATTTGCTTCCTTATTATGGGGATTCTTCTGATGATGACCATGGTGCACATTCGAGGTCGAATTTTGTCTACCCGGGAGGGGATGATGCGGGCCCTAGTGTGGAGGATCGGGCCCTTGCGTTCCTAGAGGCCCACGATCGTTTGACTAATGGGGCTTCACGAAAATGGCCATAACTTTGGCCACGAATCTCCGTTTTGGGCCTACGACCAGTCAAATCGAAGCTTGGAGCAAGGAGCACGTCTAGATAAGTTCCCGAAGGGGACTTACCCGTTTTTGAGTCCATAAATCGCTTTCTAAATGGAGTTATGAGCAATTTTTGTTATTTTTCCTTAATTTTTGGGTTTTGTTTTTGGGTTTGTATTTGGCCCATGGACTTTTAGGGTTTCATTTTAATTTCTGCTTCTTATTTAACTGTTTTTGATGTAATTTGGATGGTCAATCATCAATTTTATGAACTTTCGATTTTCTCCCAAATTCTGTGTGTTAACCCAGATTTTGAAGCCAATCCCACGGTATCCGTAGAATCAACGTGGTTTTGAAGAGATTGTCCTGGCTATTCTTTTAGAATCAACAGGTTCATTCTTGGTTATCTTTGTGTTGTTTTTTTGCGCTGCATCAGTTGGTATCAGAGCCGAATTCCTGGTTCAAAATGCCTCCGAGGAGAAACAGGACGCCCGCTAATGTTCATGAGCAAGAACTAGAAGAACGTATTATGGCACGAATGGAGGAGAGGATGGATCAAATGGTTGACCAACTGACTGATAGGATGGTCGAACTGATGAATCGAGGAGGGCAAAGGTCTCGAACACATTCTCAAGTGGAAGATGGTGAATTTGGGAACCCGTTCGGCGGCAGTGACGGTTCATATTCTGAAGATGATCTAGAAAGGCGGCCAAGGCGTGATCATAGAGGTGACAATAGGCGTTGGGAGGCCGGAATGAGAATTGATATCCCAGAATTCGACGGGGTCAGTTTGAATCCAGAGGGGTTCATCGACTGGTTGGCTACTGTTGAGGAAGTTTTTGAGTTCAAAGAAGTCCCTGAAAACAAAAGAGTGTCATTGATTGCTACCAGGCTACGTGGTAGGGCATCTGCATGGTGGCAACAACTGAAACTGACACGAGACAGGCTCGGAAAGTCAAAGGTCGTGACTTGGAGGAAGATGAAGAAGTGTTTACGATCCAACTTCCTACCCCATAATTTTCAAAGGTTGATGTACCAACGGTTGCAAAATCTGAAGCAGGGTGCCAAATCAGTTGACGATTACACAACTGAGTTCTACCAATTGATTGCCCGAAACGATATCCAGGAGACAGAGGAACAACTCGTTGCTCGATATATTGGGGGTCTACGGGTCCAAATCATGGACTCTGTAAATATGTTTGACCCAGTATCTATTTCTGAAGCGCACCAACGGGCGTTGGCTTTTGAGAAACAAAGTCGTCGGGTGGGCGGTTCGTCTTCAACTGCCAATATTGGAGGAAGTCCCGGGACGGGTGGTATGGTACCCCGTGTTGTTCCTAATCAACAAAGACCGACATCTAACAGTGTTGGACCAAACCCTAGGACAACTGTTAGTAGCAGCTTGAAGTGTTTTAGTTGTGGGGAGACAGGTCACCGACAATCAGAGTGCAAGAAGGTCGGAAAACGTCATTTGTTCGCTGAGCAAGATGATTGGCAAAATGATGATGCCGGTGAAAATTACGAAGATCCCCCTGTGTATGACGAAGAGCATCAATGCGAGGAGGAAGTTGTAACTGGAGATGTGGGGGTAAATTTGGTGGTAAGGCGGTCTTGTTTTACACCAAAAGTTGTTGGTGATGATTGGCTCAAACACAACATCTTTCAGTCGACATGTACTATTTTGGGAAAGGTTTGTACTTTTGTTATTGATTCAGGAAGTTGTGATAACCTTATATCTGAAGAAGCAGTTCAAAAGTTGGCTTTGAAAACAGAAAATCGCCCTAAGCCTTACAAGCTACAGTGGCTTAAGAAGGGTGGCGAGGTCACTGTATCTAAACGAGCCCTTGTTCATTTTTCTGTTGGTACCACGTATAAAGATGATGTGTGGTGTGATGTGGTTGCTATGGATGCATGTCATTTGTTGTTGGGGAGACCTTGGGAGTATGATCGTAACATAGATCATAACGGGCGGACTAACACTTACAGTTTCTTGTTTGGTGGTGTGAAGATAACATTGGTTCCCAGTAAGCCAAATGAGCCAGTTCCGAGAACTTCGGGTACTCTACTAACCCTTAATCAGTTTGAAGACGAGTTGGAGGCGGAAGGTGAAATTTTTGTATTGCTCGGGAAGGAAGTCGCTAAGGAGGTTGAAATTCCTGAGGCTATGGTCCCTCTGCTCAAGGAATTCGCTGATGTTTTCCCTAATGAATTACCTGATGGTTTGCCACCTTTACGTGATATCCAACATCATATTGATTTACAACCAGGAGCTCAGTTGCCTAATAGGCCACATTACAGAATGAGTCCCGGAGAGCATGAGGAGTTGCGACGACAGGTGGAGGATTTGATTTCAAAAGGTCATGTTCGAGAGAGCATGAGCCCGTGTGCTGTTCCTGCTTTGTTGACTCCTAAAAAGGATGGTACTTGGCGTATGTGTGTTGATAGTCGCGCCATCAACAAGATCACGGTGAGGTATAGATTTCCAATTCCTCGACTTGATGACCTACTTGACCAGATTAGTGGTGCCTCTATCTTTACGAAACTGGACTTGAAGAGCGGGTACTATCAGATTCGGCTTAGGCCTGGGGATGAGTGGAAGACTGCCTTCAAGACTCGTGAAGGATTGTATGAGTGGTTGGTGATGCCTTTCGGTTTATCAAACGCTCCTAGTACATTTATGCGTGTGATGAACCAGTTGTTCAGGCCCTTTATTGGTAAATTTGTAGTCGTTTATTTTGATGACATACTTATTTACAGTGCTACTTTTGGTGAGCATGTCAACCATGTGAGGCAGGTTTTGACTGTACTTCGACGGGATAGTTTGTATGCAGCTATGAAGAAATGTGTGTTTATGGTTCCTAAAGTCTTGTTCTTGGGGTACGTTGTTTCTGGGGAAGGAATACAGGTGGACGAGTCTAAAGTAGCAGCTGTCAGACAATGGCCAAGTCCAACTACCATCACTGAAGTTCGAAGCTTTCATGGCCTTGCTTCATTCTATAGGAGGTTTATTCCAAACTTTAGTTCTATTATGGCACCGGTGACTGATTGTATGAAAGGGAAGACCTTTACTTGGACCGAAGCAGCAGAATCAGCTTTCCAATTAGTAAAAGAGAAGCTTACTACATCACCGATTCTTGTATTGCCAGACTTTTCTCAAGTGTTTGAATTACACACGGATGCTTCCAAGGTTGGGATTGGAGCAGTTCTAAGTCAAGGAGGACGACCGGTTGCCTATTTTAGTGAGAAGTTGACGGGGCCAAAGCTGCGTTATAGCACTTATGATGTTGAGTTCTATGCAGTGGTCCAAGCTGTAAAGCATTGGCGCCATTATCTATTTCATAAGGAATTTGTTTTGTTCACAGATCATGATTCATTAAGACATATTCGCAGTCAAGATAAGGTGTCACACAAACATGGGAGGTGGATTTCGTTCTTGGAAAAATTCACTTTCGTGGTTAAACACAAGTCTGGGATGTCAAATCGGGTGGCTGATGCATTGAGTCGGAGGAGTAATTTGCTAGTTTCCATGAGGGTTGGTGTGCCGGGGATGGATGTCCTCATGGAGCAGCTAACGGTTGATCCTTATTTTTCTGTTGTTCTGCAGGGTATACAATCTGGACAGATGTCTGATTTTCTACTGCATGAAGGTTTTCTTTTCAAAGGCAATCAATTGTGCATCCCTGATTCAAGTCTCCGCCTTCAAATCATTAGGGAGCTGCATGGTGAAGGGCATGTCGGCCGAGATCGCACTTTACAGTTGATACAATCATCTTATTTTTGGCCTACAATGCGCAAGGAGGTGGATAGATATGTTAAACGGTGTCGAATCTGTCAGGTGTCAAAGGGCACATCTACCAATGCAGGACTCTATATGCCTTTGCCTGTTCCATCACAACCTTGGGTAGACATCAGTATGGATTTTGTGTTGGGTTTACCACGTACTCAACGGGGAAATGATTCAATATTTGTGGTTGTTGATCGTTTTTCTAAGATGGTGCACTTTATTCCATGCAAAAAGACGACAGATGCAGTTAATGTAGCCCAGTTATTCTTTCGAGACGTCTACCGTTTGCATGGATTACCGTCTTCTATTGTATCAGATCGAGACACTAGGTTTTTGAGTCATTTTTGGCGTAGCCTATGGAAAATGGTGAACACTCAGCTCAATTTTAGTAGTGCATATCATCCTCAAACGGATGGCCAAACAGAGGTTGTCAATCGATCCCTTGGTAATATTTTGCGGTGTTTAGTGGGTGATCATGTGAAGACCTGGGATCAGAAGCTTTGTCAAGCTGAGTTTGCTCATAATCATGCTATCAACCGAAGTACTGGATATAGTCCATTCCAGGTGATATATTCTGTTCAGCCACGGGGACCACTTGATTTGATGTCACTGCCTGTTTCTAGGGTAGTTCCAAAGAAAGTGCAGGATTTTGTTGGAGGACTACATGATGTTCATAGGGCTGTTCATGACAACTTGGTCCGAGCTAACTCCAAGTACAAGCAAGATGCAGATAAAAAACGCAGACAAGTTGATTTTGAAGTAGGTGATTTTGTTTGGGCTGTTTTGACTAAAGATCGTTTTTCGGTTGGTGAGTACAACAAGCTATCAGCTAAGAAGATTGGACCAGTGGAGATTGTGGAGAAGATTAATTCCAATGCTTACCGTCTACAGTTGCCAAGCCACATTCGTTGTTCCGATGTATTCAATGTAAAGCATTTGCTTCCTTATTATGGGGATTCTTCTGATGATGACCATGGTGCACATTCGAGGTCGAATTTTGTCTACCCGGGAGGGGATGATGCGGGCCCTAGTGTGGAGGATCGGGCCCTTGCGTTCCTAGAGGCCCACGATCGTTTGACTAATGGGGCTTCACGAAAATGGCCATAACTTTGGCCACGAATCTCCGTTTTGGGCCTACGACCAGTCAAATCGAAGCTTGGAGCAAGGAGCACGTCTAGATAAGTTCCCGAAGGGGACTTACCCGTTTTTGAGTCCATAAATCGCTTTCTAAATGGAGTTATGAGCAATTTTTGTTATTTTTCCTTAATTTTTGGGTTTTGTTTTTGGGTTTGTATTTGGCCCATGGACTTTTAGGGTTTCATTTTAATTTCTGCTTCTTATTTAACTGTTTTTGATGTAATTTGGATGGTCAATCATCAATTTTATGAACTTTCGATTTTCTCCCAAATTCTGTGTGTTAACCCAGATTTTGAAGCCAATCCCACGGTATCCGTAGAATCAACGTGGTTTTGAAGAGATTGTCCTGGCTATTCTTTTAGAATCAACAGGTTCATTCTTGGTTATCTTTGTGTTGTTTTTTTGCGCTGCATCAGTTGGTATCAGAGCCGAATTCCTGGTTCAAAATGCCTCCGAGGAGAAACAGGACGCCCGCTAATGTTCATGAGCAAGAACTAGAAGAACGTATTATGGCACGAATGGAGGAGAGGATGGATCAAATGGTTGACCAACTGACTGATAGGATGGTCGAACTGATGAATCGAGGAGGGCAAAGGTCTCGAACACATTCTCAAGTGGAAGATGGTGAATTTGGGAACCCGTTCGGCGGCAGTGACGGTTCATATTCTGAAGATGATCTAGAAAGGCGGCCAAGGCGTGATCATAGAGGTGACAATAGGCGTTGGGAGGCCGGAATGAGAATTGATATCCCAGAATTCGACGGGGTCAGTTTGAATCCAGAGGGGTTCATCGACTGGTTGGCTACTGTTGAGGAAGTTTTTGAGTTCAAAGAAGTCCCTGAAAACAAAAGAGTGTCATTGATTGCTACCAGGCTACGTGGTAGGGCATCTGCATGGTGGCAACAACTGAAACTGACACGAGACAGGCTCGGAAAGTCAAAGGTCGTGACTTGGAGGAAGATGAAGAAGTGTTTACGATCCAACTTCCTACCCCATAATTTTCAAAGGTTGATGTACCAACGGTTGCAAAATCTGAAGCAGGGTGCCAAATCAGTTGACGATTACACAACTGAGTTCTACCAATTGATTGCCCGAAACGATATCCAGGAGACAGAGGAACAACTCGTTGCTCGATATATTGGGGGTCTACGGGTCCAAATCATGGACTCTGTAAATATGTTTGACCCAGTATCTATTTCTGAAGCGCACCAACGGGCGTTGGCTTTTGAGAAACAAAGTCGTCGGGTGGGCGGTTCGTCTTCAACTGCCAATATTGGAGGAAGTCCCGGGACGGGTGGTATGGTACCACCGTGTTGTTCCTAATCAACAAAGACCGACATCTAACAGTGTTGGACCAAACCCTAGGACAACTGTTAGTAGCAGCTTGAAGTGTTTTAGTTGTGGGGAGACAGGTCACCGACAATCAGAGTGCAAGAAGGTCGGAAAACGTCATTTGTTCGCTGAGCAAGATGATTGGCAAAATGATGATGCCGGTGAAAATTACGAAGATCCCCCTGTGTATGACGAAGAGCATCAATGCGAGGAGGAAGTTGTAACTGGAGATGTGGGGGTAAATTTGGTGGTAAGGCGGTCTTGTTTTACACCAAAAGTTGTTGGTGATGATTGGCTCAAACACAACATCTTTCAGTCGACATGTACTATTTTGGGAAAGGTTTGTACTTTTGTTATTGATTCAGGAAGTTGTGATAACCTTATATCTGAAGAAGCAGTTCAAAAGTTGGCTTTGAAAACAGAAAATCGCCCTAAGCCTTACAAGCTACAGTGGCTTAAGAAGGGTGGCGAGGTCACTGTATCTAAACGAGCCCTTGTTCATTTTTCTGTTGGTACCACGTATAAAGATGATGTGTGGTGTGATGTGGTTGCTATGGATGCATGTCATTTGTTGTTGGGGAGACCTTGGGAGTATGATCGTAACATAGATCATAACGGGCGGACTAACACTTACAGTTTCTTGTTTGGTGGTGTGAAGATAACATTGGTTCCCAGTAAGCCAAATGAGCCAGTTCCGAGAACTTCGGGTACTCTACTAACCCTTAATCAGTTTGAAGACGAGTTGGAGGCGGAAGGTGAAATTTTTGTATTGCTCGGGAAGGAAGTCGCTAAGGAGGTTGAAATTCCTGAGGCTATGGTCCCTCTGCTCAAGGAATTCGCTGATGTTTTCCCTAATGAATTACCTGATGGTTTGCCACCTTTACGTGATATCCAACATCATATTGATTTACAACCAGGAGCTCAGTTGCCTAATAGGCCACATTACAGAATGAGTCCCGGAGAGCATGAGGAGTTGCGACGACAGGTGGAGGATTTGATTTCAAAAGGTCATGTTCGAGAGAGCATGAGCCCGTGTGCTGTTCCTGCTTTGTTGACTCCTAAAAAGGATGGTACTTGGCGTATGTGTGTTGATAGTCGCGCCATCAACAAGATCACGGTGAGGTATAGATTTCCAATTCCTCGACTTGATGACCTACTTGACCAGATTAGTGGTGCCTCTATCTTTACGAAACTGGACTTGAAGAGCGGGTACTATCAGATTCGGCTTAGGCCTGGGGATGAGTGGAAGACTGCCTTCAAGACTCGTGAAGGATTGTATGAGTGGTTGGTGATGCCTTTCGGTTTATCAAACGCTCCTAGTACATTTATGCGTGTGATGAACCAGTTGTTCAGGCCCTTTATTGGTAAATTTGTAGTCGTTTATTTTGATGACATACTTATTTACAGTGCTACTTTTGGTGAGCATGTCAACCATGTGAGGCAGGTTTTGACTGTACTTCGACGGGATAGTTTGTATGCAGCTATGAAGAAATGTGTGTTTATGGTTCCTAAAGTCTTGTTCTTGGGGTACGTTGTTTCTGGGGAAGGAATACAGGTGGACGAGTCTAAAGTAGCAGCTGTCAGACAATGGCCAAGTCCAACTACCATCACTGAAGTTCGAAGCTTTCATGGCCTTGCTTCATTCTATAGGAGGTTTATTCCAAACTTTAGTTCTATTATGGCACCGGTGACTGATTGTATGAAAGGGAAGACCTTTACTTGGACCGAAGCAGCAGAATCAGCTTTCCAATTAGTAAAAGAGAAGCTTACTACATCACCGATTCTTGTATTGCCAGACTTTTCTCAAGTGTTTGAATTACACACGGATGCTTCCAAGGTTGGGATTGGAGCAGTTCTAAGTCAAGGAGGACGACCGGTTGCCTATTTTAGTGAGAAGTTGACGGGGCCAAAGCTGCGTTATAGCACTTATGATGTTGAGTTCTATGCAGTGGTCCAAGCTGTAAAGCATTGGCGCCATTATCTATTTCATAAGGAATTTGTTTTGTTCACAGATCATGATTCATTAAGACATATTCGCAGTCAAGATAAGGTGTCACACAAACATGGGAGGTGGATTTCGTTCTTGGAAAAATTCACTTTCGTGGTTAAACACAAGTCTGGGATGTCAAATCGGGTGGCTGATGCATTGAGTCGGAGGAGTAATTTGCTAGTTTCCATGAGGGTTGGTGTGCCGGGGATGGATGTCCTCATGGAGCAGCTAACGGTTGATCCTTATTTTTCTGTTGTTCTGCAGGGTATACAATCTGGACAGATGTCTGATTTTCTACTGCATGAAGGTTTTCTTTTCAAAGGCAATCAATTGTGCATCCCTGATTCAAGTCTCCGCCTTCAAATCATTAGGGAGCTGCATGGTGAAGGGCATGTCGGCCGAGATCGCACTTTACAGTTGATACAATCATCTTATTTTTGGCCTACAATGCGCAAGGAGGTGGATAGATATGTTAAACGGTGTCGAATCTGTCAGGTGTCAAAGGGCACATCTACCAATGCAGGACTCTATATGCCTTTGCCTGTTCCATCACAACCTTGGGTAGACATCAGTATGGATTTTGTGTTGGGTTTACCACGTACTCAACGGGGAAATGATTCAATATTTGTGGTTGTTGATCGTTTTTCTAAGATGGTGCACTTTATTCCATGCAAAAAGACGACAGATGCAGTTAATGTAGCCCAGTTATTCTTTCGAGACGTCTACCGTTTGCATGGATTACCGTCTTCTATTGTATCAGATCGAGACACTAGGTTTTTGAGTCATTTTTGGCGTAGCCTATGGAAAATGGTGAACACTCAGCTCAATTTTAGTAGTGCATATCATCCTCAAACGGATGGCCAAACAGAGGTTGTCAATCGATCCCTTGGTAATATTTTGCGGTGTTTAGTGGGTGATCATGTGAAGACCTGGGATCAGAAGCTTTGTCAAGCTGAGTTTGCTCATAATCATGCTATCAACCGAAGTACTGGATATAGTCCATTCCAGGTGATATATTCTGTTCAGCCACGGGGACCACTTGATTTGATGTCACTGCCTGTTTCTAGGGTAG